>NC_082661.1:18905000-19530000 GCF_025265405.1 Mesoplodon densirostris | reverse complement strand
CTATGAACATTTTGGTACATGTCTCTTTTTGAATTATGGTTTTCTCAGGGTATATGCCCAGTAGTGGGATTGCTGGGTCATATGGTAGTTCTATTTGTAGTTTTTTAAGGAACCTCCATACCGTTCTCCATAGTGGCTGTACCAATTCACATTCCCACCAGCAGTGCAAGAGTGTTCCCTTTTTTCCACACCCTCTCCAGCATTTATTGTTTCTAGATTTTTTGATGATGGCCATTCTGACTGGTGTGAGATGATATCTCATTGTAGTTTTGATTTGCATTTCTCTAATGAGTAAAGATGTTGAGCATCCTTTCATGTGTTTGTTGGCAGTCTGTATATCTTCTGTGGAGAAATGTCTATTTAGGTCTTCTGCCCATTTTTGGATTGGGTTGTTTGTTTTTTTGCTATTGAGCTGCATGAGCTGCTTATAAATTTTGGAGATTAATTCTTTGTCAGTTGCTTCATTTGCAAATATTTTCTCCCATTCTGAGGGTTGTCTTTTGGTCTTGTTTATGGTTTCCTTTGCTGTGCAAAAGCTTTGAAGTTTCATTAGGTCCCATGTGTTTATTTTTGTCTTTATTTCCATTTCTCTAGGAGGTGGGTCAAAAAAGATCTTGCTGTGATTTATGTCATAGAGTGTTCTGCCTATGTTTTCCTCTAGGAGTTTGATAGTGTCTGGCCTTACATTTAGGTCTTTAATCCATTTTGAGCTTATTTTTGTGTATGGTGTTAGGGAGTGATCTAATCTCATACTTTTACATGTCCCTGTCCAGTTTTCCCAGCACCACTTATTGAAGAGACTGTCCTTTCTCCACTGTACATTCCTGCCTCCTTTATCAAAGATAAGGTGACCATATGTCCGTGGGTTTATCTCTGGGCTTTCTATCCTGTTCCATTGATCTATATTTCTGTTTTTGTGCCAGTACCATACTGTCTTGATTACTGTAGCTTTGTAGTATAGTCTGAAGTCAGGGAGCCTGATTCCTCCAGCTCCATTTTTCGTTCTCAAGATTGCTTTGGCTATTCGGGGTCTTTTGTGTTTCCATACAAATTGTGAAATTTTTTGCTCTAGTTCTGTGAAAAATGCCATTGGTAGTTTGATAGGTATTGAATTGAATCTGTAGATTGCTTTGGGTAGTAGAGTCATTTTCACAATGTTGATTCTTCCAATCCAAGAACATGGTACATCTCTCCATCTATTTGTATCATCTTTAATTTCTTTCATCAGTGTCTTATAATTTTCTGCATACAGGTCTTTTGTCTCCTTAGGTAGGTTTATTCCTAGATATTTTATTCTTTTTGTTGCAATGGTAAATGGGAGTGTTTCCTTGATTTCACTTTCAGATTTTTCATCATTAGTATATAGGAATGCCAGAGATTTCTGTGCGTTAATTTTGTATCCTGCAACTTTACCAAATTCATTGATTAGCTCTAGTAGTTTTCTGGTAGCATCTTTAGGATTCTCTATGTATAGTATCATGTCATCTGCAAACAGTGACAGCTTTACTTCTTCTTTTCCCATTTGGATTCCTTTTATTTCCTTTTCTTCTCTGATTGCTGTGGCTAAAACTTCCAAAACTATGTTGAATAAGAGTGGTGAGAGTGGGCAACCTTGTCTTGTTCCTGATCTTAGTGGAAATGGTTTCAGTTTTTCACCATTGAGGACGATGCTGGCTGTGGGTTTGTCATATATGGCCTTTATTATGTTGAGGAAAGTTCCCTCTATGCCTACTTTCTGCAGGGTTTTTATCATAAATGGGTGTTGAATTTTGTCAAAAGCTTTCTCTGCATCTATTGAGATAATCATATGGTTTTTCTCCTTCAGTTTGTTAATATGGTGTATCACATTGATTGATTTGCGTATATTGAAGAATCCTTGCATTCCTGGAATAAACCCCACTTGATCATGGTGTATGATCCTTTTAATGTGCTGTTGGATTCTGTTTGCTAGTATTTTGTTGAGGATTTTTGCATCTATGTTCATCAGTGATATTGGCCTGTAGTTTTCTTTCTTTGTGACATCCTTGTCTGGTTTTGGTATAAAGGTGATGGTGGCCTCATAGAATGAGTTTGGGAGTGTTCCTCCCTCTGCTATATTTTGGAAGAGTTTCAGAAGGATAGGTGTTAGCTCTTCTCTAAATGCTTGATAGAATTCCCCTGTGAAGCCATCTGGTCCTGGGCTTTTGTTTGTCGGAAGATTTTTTATCACAGTTTCAATTTCAGTGCTTGTGATTGGTCTGTTCATATTTTCTATTTCTTCCTGATTCAGTCTTGGCAGGTTGTGCATTTCTAAGAATTTGTCCATTTCTTCCAGATTGTCCATTTTATTGGCATAGAGTTGCTTATAGTAATCTCTCATGATCTTTTGTATTTCTGCAGTGTCAGTTGTTACTTCTCCTTTTTCATTTCTAATTCTATTAATTTGAGTCTTCTCCCTTTTTTTCTTGATGAGTCTGGCTAATGGTTTATCAATTTTGTTTATCTTCTCAAAGAACCAGCTTTTAGTTTTATTGATCTTTGCTATCCTTTCCTTCATTTCTTTTTCATTTATTTCTGATCTGATTTTTATGATTTCTTTCCTTCTGCTAACTTTGGGATGTTTTTGTTCTTCTTTCTCTAATTGCTTTAGGTGCAAGGTTAGGTTGTTTATTCGAGATGTTTCCTGTTTCTTAAGGTGGGATTGTATTGCTATAAACTTCCCTCTTAGAACTGCTTTTGCTGCATCCCATAGGTTTTGGGTCGTCGTGTCTCCATTGTTATTTGTTTCTAGGTATTTTTTAATTTCCCCTTTGATTTCTTCAGTGATCACTTTGTTGTTAAGTAGTGTATTGTTTAGCCTCCATATGTTTGTATTTTTTACAGCTCTTTTCCTGTAATTGATATCTAGTCTCATAGCATTGTGGTCGGAAAAGATACTTGATACAATTTCAATTTTCTTAAATTTACCAAGGCTTGATTTGTGACCCAAGATATGATCTATCCTGGAGAATGTTCCATGAGCACTTGAGAAAAATGTGTAATCTGTTGTTTTTGGATGGAATGTCCTATAAATATCAATTAAGTCCATCTTGTTTAATGTATCATTTAAAGCTTGTGTTTCCTTATTTATTTTCATTTTGGATGACCTGTCCATTGGTGAAAGTGGGGTGTTAACGTCCCCTACTATGATTGTGTTACTGTCGATTTCTCCTTTTATGGCTGTTAATATTTCCCTTATGTATTGGGGTGCTCCTATGTTTGGTCCATAAATATTTACAATTGTTATATCTTCTTCTTGGATCGATCCCTTGATCATTATGTAGTGTCCTTCTTTGTCTCTTCTAGTAGTCTTTATTTTAAAGTCTATTTTGTCTGATATGAGAATTGCTACTCCAGCTTTCTTTTGGTTTCCATTTGCATGGAATATCTTTTTCCATCCCCTTACTTTCAGTCTGTATGTGTCTCTAGGTCTGAAGTGGGTCTCTTGTAGACAGCATATATATGGGTCTTGTTTTTGTATCCATTCAGCCAGTCTGTGTCTTTTGGTGGGAGCATTTAGTCCATTTACATTTAAGGTAATTATTGATATGTATGTTCCTATTCCCATTTTCTTAATTGTTTTGGGTTCGTTATTGTAGTTCTTTACCTTCTGTTGTGTTTTTTGCCTAGAGAAGTTCCTTTAGCATTTGTTGTAAAGCTGGTTTGGTGGTGCTGAATTCTCTCAGCTTTTGCTTGTCTGTAAACGTTTTAATTTCTCCATCAAATCTGAATGAGATCCTTGCTGGGTAGAGTAATCTTGGTTGCAGGTTTTTCTCCTTCATCACTTTAATTATGTCCTGCCACTCCCTTCTGGCTTGTAGAGTTTCTGCTGAGAGATCAGCTGTTATCCTGATGGGGATTCCCTTGTGTGTTATTTCTTGTTTTTGCCTTGCTGCTTTTAATATGATTTCTTTGTGTTTAATTTTTGACAGTTTGATTAATATGTGTCTTGGCGTATTTCTCCTTGGATTTATTCTGTATGGGACTCTCTGTGCCTCCTGGACTTGATTAACTATTTCCTTTCCCATATTAGGGAAGTTTTCAACTATAATCTCTTCAAATATTTTCTCAGTCCCTTTCTTTTTCTCTTCTTCTTCTGGAACCCCTATAATTCGAATGTTGGTGCGTTTAATGTTGTCCCAGAGGTCTCTGAGACTGTCCTCTGTTCTTTTCATTCTTTTTTCTTTATTTTGCTCTGCAGCAGTTATTTCCACTATTTTATCTTCCACCTCACTTATCCGTTCTTCTGCCTCAGTTATTCTGCTATTGATCCCTTCTAGAGTATTTTTTATTTCATTTATTGTGTTTTTAATCGATGCTTGATTCATCTTTAGTTCTTCTAGGTCCTTGTTAACTGTTTCTTGCATTTTGTCTATTCAATTTCCAAGATTTTGGATCATCTTTACCATCATTATTCTGAATTCTTTTTCAGGTAGACTGCCTATTACCTCTTCATTTGTTTGGTCTGGTGGGTTTTTATCTTGCTCCTTCTCCTGCTGTGTGTTTTTCTGTCTTCTCATTTTGCTTATGTTACTGTGTTTGGGGTCTCCTTTTTGCAGGCTGCAGGTTCGTAGTTCCCGTTGTTTTTGGTGTCTGTCCCCAGTGGCTAAGGTTGGTTTAGTGGGTTGTGTAGGCTTCTTGGTGGAGGGGAGTACTGCCTGTGTTCTGGTGGATGAGGCTGGATCTTGTCTTTCTGGTGGGCAGGTCCACGTCTGGTGGTGTGTTTTGGGGTGTCTGCGGACTTTTTATGATTTTAGGCCACCTCTCTGCTAATGCGTGGCGTTGTGTTCCTGTCTTGCTAGTTGTTTGGCATAGGGTGTCCAGCACTGTAGCTTGCTGGTCGTTGAGTGAAGCTGGGTGCTGGTGTTGAGATGGAGATCTCTGGAAGATTTTTGCCGTTTGATATTATGTGGAGCTGGGAGGTCTCTTGTGGACCAGTGTCCTGAAGTTGGCTCTCCCACCTCAGAGGCACAGCACTGACTCCTGGCTCCTCAATTTGGGATGATTTGTTGTCTATTCATGTATTCCACAGATACAGGGTACATCGAGTTGATTGTGGAGCTTTAATCCGCTGCTTCTGAGGCTGCTGGGAGAGGTTTCCCTTTCTCTTCTTTGTTCTCACAGCTCCTGGGTCTCAGCTTTGGATTTGGCCCCGCCTCTGCATGTAGGTCGCCGGAGGGCGTCTGTTCTTCGCTCAGACAGGACAGGGTTAAAGGAGCAGCCTCTTCGGGGGCTCTGGCTCACTCAGGCCCGGCGGGAGGGAGGGGCACGGAGTGCGGGGCGAGCCTGCAGCGGCAGAGGTCGGCGTGACGTTGCACCAGCCTGAGGCGCGCCGTGCGTTCTCTCAGGGAAGCCGCCCCTGGATCCCGGGACCCCGGCAGTGGCAGGCTGCACAGGCTCCCGGAAGGGCGGTGTGGACAGTGACCTGCGCTCGCACACAGGCTTCTTGGCGGCGGCAGCAGCAGCCCCAGCGTCCCACGCCCGTCTCTGGGCTCCGCGCTTTCAGCCGCGACTCGCGCCCGTCTCTGGAGCTCCTTTACGCGGCGCTCTTAATCCCCTCTCCTCGCGCACCAGGAAACCAAGAGGGAAGAAAAAGTCTCCTGCCTCTTCGGCAGCTCCAGAGTTTTCCCGGACTCCCTCCCGGCTAGCTGTGGCACATTAGCCCCCTTCAGGCTGAGTTCTCGCCGCCAGCCCCAGTCCTCTCCCTGCGCTCTGACCGAAGCCCGAGCCTCAGCTCCAGCGCCGCCCGCCCCGGCGGGGGAGCAGACAAGCCTCTCGGGCTGGTGAGTTCCGCTCGGCACCGCTCCTCTGCGCGGGAATCTCTCCGCTTTGCCCTACCCAGGTATGTGGGGAGTTTCTTGCCTTTTGGGAGGTCTGGGGTCTTCTGCCAGCGTTCAGTAGGTGTTCTGTAGGAGTTGTTCCACGTGTAGCTGTATTTCTGGTGTATCTGTGGGGAGGAAGGTGATCTCCACGTCTTACTCTTCCGCCATCTTACCCCGGTATGTCTTATTAGAGAGCTCTTGTGGGTAACTTCCTTTTGAGTGACAAATTAGGGACCAGACTCCATCCGTCTTGCGACCCCACCTCCTCTGGTCCTTGGGGTCTCTCTTTTCACGGGAAATAGAGTGTGGAGAAACATCAGAGGGATTTTAGGGGTTATGCCTAGAAGTGGCATGGCTTGGTTCTGCCCATATTTCAAGGGCCCAAACTCAGTCCTGTGGCCCTACCTACCTGAAATGCAGAGGCTTCAATCCAGCTGTTTGTGGACAGAGGAAGAAAACAGGCTGTGGTGGACACGTAGAATTCTCTGCTTTGCTGTTCATCAGCATTTGTAAATGTAGTTTATCTTCTGATCTCTTATGTTTCCTAGCCTCATGAGAAAGTGTTGACTTCCTTCCTTGATAAGAAACCTTGGTATTTGAGAAGAAAACAATTGTGTTGGTTTTATTTCCTTTTGGACCTCTCTGTGGTATTTTCATGTTTTCTATTTCCAGCTTGTTCTAGTTGGCTTCTAGTGCTCTAGTTGACTGCTAAGTGCAGAACCCCCTTTAACCATTGCAGTAATGTAAGGTTTCCATGGCCTTCTGTTTTTCATGCCCTTAACTCAGGGGCTGAACTTAGAAGTAGCAGAGACTTACTCCAAGCATGGGGAGAATTAGGCAAATCAACTCTATCTACTCTAGCCCCAAAAGACAGGCTTTGGGAAATAGTTTTGGAGGTCCATGCAAGTATTAGACTGAGGAAACACTTACCAGGTGTAGTCCACGTCATCATTTAGGAATGGCCTTGAGCACAGAAATTAGTCTCTTTGCCCTTCAGTTATCTCCTTTGTAAAATAGCTCCTGTAGCTTCCACCTCCTAGGGTTTTGGGAAAGATTAAACAAGATAATGCAGATAAAATGCTTAGCATATTATTGGGCACATAGTAAATGCACACTTTCCCCAAAAATGGGATCTGCTTGTTACCAGTCAGGTTTCTTATTTGCAAGCCTTAGAAACTGAGTTTGGAATGGTTTAAGCAGAAAGACATATAGCTACCTCACAGAATTTCCAGAAGTGGTGATGAATCAGGCTCATATGCCACACACCCTGGAGCAATGCCCCAGATATACTTCAGAATGGTTCTTGGGATGGCTGTGTCACTGCCGCTGCTTCCCTTTATTACCACAGCACAGGACCCTGGATGGTGGCCTTAGAAGTGGTGCTGATGCTGTGTCTAGAAACCACAATCATGGCTGCCACTGCCACTACCTGTCACCAAACTGGATTCTGAGCAGTCCCAGCTGCATCATGCCACCAGCCTCCTTTTGAGTGACAAATTAGGGACCAATTCAAAGTTGAGGTACATGTCCATGCCCAAGATGCAAAGAAGTCTGGGAAAGTGATTATTTGACATTTTCAGATTTGATGGGAGGTGTTCCTCACCCAGGCCTAGACCTCTTTCTTCTTTTTGCCAGTCCCTGCCTCTGAGACCCCAGTCTGCCTCTAACCTATGATCTTATGGCTGTGACCCTATTGCAGTAGTAATAGTGAGCACTCAATAACTGTGGATGATGTGCCAGACACTGTGCCAAGCATTTTGTATGCATTAAACCTACTCACTTTATACCCATTTTACAGAGGAAAAGACTGAGGCTCAGAGAAGTCAGATGAAATTCTGGTTTAAAGATGACAGCATAAAGTCAGTAATTCCCCCTTTTTCTTCCTGGAAAGTATCCATAAGCAATAGAGAGTGAAAACATGACAACTTTATTTTTGATGATGCTAGGAGATAGCTAAAACTTTGCATTCTGAGAAAATTTGTAGCTGCTTTTCTCTACAGGTTTAGGAGAAATTTTACCTATATAGAAGCCTACATATGAACTTGGGGACAAAAAGGATTATGTTTAGCCAGGAGCATGGCCCCAGCTCTGCCCTCACACAAACCTCCACCTATTAGCTAGTCCAAGAAAATATTCCCTTCTTTGGAGACAGATAACAAAAAAAGAAACAAGCATAAAATCCATACAAAGATAGCACAAAGACAAAAATGGAAAGACTAGAACAAACTATGGCAGAAATCAGAAGCATTACCAGAGAGTTGATACAAATTGTGACCAAAACTTTAACCATGATTTTTAAAAGAGAGAGAGAAAAACATATGCTGTCAAAACTCAGGAAAGAAGTATGTGTGTGTATATGTATGTGGGGGAGAGGAGACTTAAATCATCATAGACATGAAGAAGAAACTGGAGAAAACACGAGGGAGAATAGATTGCTAAAAACATGATAAAGGCTGTAGATAGTAGAAATAAGAAAAATAAACAATGTTAAGTTGAAATAGAGAGAGGAGCAAAGCAAGTTAGAGAGAAAATGATAGATGGTGGACAGGCAAATTAAGTCCAACATACGTACAATTGTCCTCCCCTCCAAGGAATAAAAAAGAAGTAATTGCCAGAACAAATATCTAAAGATACAATTCAAAAAAAACTTCCCTGAAATAAAACTTGAATTTACATAATGAAAGGACAAACCCTGAAGGAACACAACTTTGGCAAAATTATAGAAACAAAAGGAAAGCATAGATAAAAGGAACTAACAAAAATACTGTGTGTGTGCACGTGTGTGCATGTGTGTGTGTTGCTATTGTTGGTTGAAGGGTATAGGGAGACAGCTATATCACAGGGCAGACATCAGCCAGAGAGGCAGAAGGGAGAACAGACTGAGAGAAAGCTTTTGAGTTCGACTCTTGATCTTGCCTCTCTCCAGGATTATTTTGAAGCAGATAGGAATCCTGGACAGTCACCAGTTGATGACATTAACATCACTATTGTCAACAATGGGTAATGATGAGGCAATAAAAAAGTCCTGCTGGGGTTGAGGAGATGGAGAAAAGTTGTGAGCTGACTGCCTTCCCTTGGGCAGTCTCTCCTTCACCTCCTTCTCTTGGCACCCTGGATGAGTGGGTTAAAGTCTAAGGATAAACCGTTTCCCAATACTCTTTGTCTTTACTGAGTTTAAAAGAGAATCTATGATCAGAGGAAATGCTTGATTTTAGAAAAGCAACAAATAGTGACACAGTGATTCTCCAGTGCCTGGAGTTCTCTTTGTCTTCTCTGTCCTTAACTTCATAGACTAGAGTTAGGACTTGAGCTCTTCCCTTCTGTACATGCCTGGAGAGAGCAGTTGCTACCCCAGGAGATGTGAGCTTGCAAGCTTAACTAACCAGATATTCACAGAGGATAATCACTATAAAGAAAGACAACACATGGAATGACGTATACCAACCAAAACAGAATCATCGGAATGGATGACACTCCACAGCCTGTCTTCAGAGCGAGTGCTCTTAGTGGCCAGGTGTACCAATGAGTGTCTATCTGCTGCACCCTCCCCATGGCAACTGACTGCCTGGACATCTGGGTGCAGCAGGCCCTGGATACCTGTCTCTGTCCCCCATCCCATCTGATACCCTCAGTATGTTGTCTGTGATTTACAATGCTTTCTGGTAACTCTTTGCCCAGACGGATATGAGATGGGCTTTACTCTGTGCTTGCCCCACCATCAGTACCCGCTGCCAGGAAAGCAGATTCTCATCACCTGCCCTGCTTTGTTGTGGAGTCTAGGGCAAGGCTGTTCTCCTTTTACCTCTTCCTGTGGTACTGCCTGGCCTTGTCACCACCCATCATCCTCCAGTCTTGAGAGACAACAGTGTTGTCTGCCAAGAACATGAGCTTCTTTTAAATTAGGTCAATGCCAGCTGAGGTAAAGCCTGTGTCACACTAAATAAATCTGAAGCCACATAGCGACATGAAATAAAAAAGCATTTCTCTTGCCTAAAACAAAGCAAATCCCCAACAAATGCTGGAACTGAGCATCTTCCTAGACATACTTCTGGTGGTAGGAGATCAGTAAACTCAAGCCAAGGATAAGGGTCTCTTCCTACTTTCCCTATTTTCCTTCTCTTCCTTTTTGTCTGGTAGCCCTTGGTGCAGAGGCTGGTCTGGTGGGTGAGCACAGAATATGTGGCCATCTGGTCACCAAAAGAGTAAAGTCACCACAAAGTTTTCGGGCTGGTATCAGAGAGGGGGTAATCTGGGGAAAGCCACACCCATATGTCCAGGCAGACAGGTGGCATCAGCAGGGGTGCAGAAGGTAAGCATTCTTTTATAAAACTTGCCCTTCTAGGAAATTCAGTCCCAGATACCTCCTCAGCTCTAGGCTTTAGCAATTGGAATTCACTCTTGAACAGGCTGGTTTCTTTCTGCAGAACTTAAGCAGAGCTCATTTGATCAAATGATGTTTCATGAATCTCTGAGGTCTTTTACATGGAGAGTGGGTCACTGTGATGAAGAAAAGATGTTTAAGGGAGTCCGGGAAAAGATCAGCTGATGGGTACAGTGATAAATTACAGGGGTGAGTGCTGGGCACTTTTTAAAGCTTGTCATGAATTAATTCTTGGAGCTGGTGTGAGATATTTTAAAAAATTTTTATTGGAGTATAGTTGCTTTACAATATTGTGTTAGTTTCTTGTACAGCAAAGTGCATCAGCTATACATATGCATATATCCCCTCTTTTTTGGATTTCCTTCCCATTTAGGTCACCACAGAGCATCGAGTAGAGTTCCCTGAGCTATACAGCAGGTTTTCATTAGTTGTCTATTTTATACATAGTATCAATAGTGTATATGGGTCAATCTCAGTCTCCCTATTCATCCCACCCCTGCCCTTTCCCCCTTGGTGCGAGATTGGTGACATTTCCAGAGGGTCTAATTTGAAGTTGATTGAGTGTCTCACATCCTTTGAAGATAGGCTCTTCTCTTAAAATGTTAAAAAATAAAGCACAGAGGAACTTACCCAGCGAGAGTGTCAAAATAGTCTGGCTGCTGACACATCCCTCTAACATCACTCAGGAAGAGCAATGTGTCTGTTTGAATTGGTTTTGAGATGCAGACAGTGAAATGGCTAAATTGTCAGCTGGCAAATTGGATAAGCGTGTGATTCTGCCTCTTGGGAAAGATGACATACATTTTAGTATGTCTAAGGCTTGTTTTTTTAAAATCCTCTGTGCATTTAAAATATCAAGCTGGCTGGGCTGCTCTGATTGGTTAAACAGAAAAGATTCACTGGGCAGCCAGCTCACCTTCCCACCTGACACGACCTAGGCTATCAGAACCTTGTGCTGTGACCCACCAGGCATGCCTAGTTCTCGATGCCCAGTATCATGATAGATTATAACACATGCAGTCCATGGCTGTTCCAGACTTTTCTCTTCTCTAAAGGGCCAGGACCACTGCAAGGGCAGATGCAGCTTTTGGTGTTCCTGGTGCTAGGGGAAAGAGAATAACTGAATTACCGTCTCCTACTCAGAATAATATTCTCAATGCCCCAGGCCAGAATCAGTTCTCAGCATTCATTTGTCCAGTTGAGCAGTTTCATGATGACAACATTCTGTCACTCTTGAAGGCTTTTAACCAATTTGCTGAGAGGATGGAAAAATTTTAAATAAACTTTTGTTTTGTAATAACTTTAGATTTATAGAAAAATTGCAAAGAAAGCACAGAATTCCTGTATATCCTTCACCCAGATTTTCCTAATGTAGTCTCTTACATAGCTGTGGTTCATTTGTCAAAACTAAGAGGTGATTACTGATAGATATGACTATTGACTAAACTCCAGTCTTTATTTGGATTTCACCTGTTTTTCTACTAATGTCCCTTTTGTGTTTCAGGATACGACATTGCATTTATGTTGGATGTTTCCGTAATCTCCTCTGGTCCTTACCAGTTCTCAGTCTTTCCTTGTTTTTTAAATGGCCTTAACATTTTTGAAGAATAATTGTTGGGTATTTTATATGATGGCCCTTCATTTGGGTTTCTCTGATGTTGTCTTCATGTATAGACTAGGACTATGAATTTTGGAGGAAGACTGTCACAGAGGTGAAGTGCCCTCCTCATCACGGCATATCGGGATACATGCCGACAACATGATTTATTGGTGAGATGGCAACTTTGATCACTTACTTAAGATGATATTTTCCAGGACGCTGCATTGGAAAGTTCTTATTTTTTGCTTTTCGTAGTCGGAAGATCAACAGGATTTTTCCATCTTTACACCAATACCACCCTGTCTTTGATTATTATATCTTTATATTAAGTCTTAAAATCAGGTAGTGTTAGTTCTCCTATTTTGTTCTTTTTCAAAGTTTTTTGCTATAAATTTCCCCCTAAGTCCTGCTTTAGCAGTATCCCACAAATTTTTATGTGTTGTGTTTTATTTTCCTTTAGTTTAAAATAAGTTTTAATTTCCCTTTTGATTTCTTCTTTGATCTATAGGTTTTCTAAAAGTGTGTTATTTAGTTTCTGAATATTTGAATATTTTTTAGAGATCATTCATTTATTGATCTTTTATTTAATTTGATTGTATTCAGAAGATATATTTAATAGGACTTAAATCTTTTATACTGATTGAGGCTTCATGTACACTCCAGAAGAATGTGTACTCTGCTGTTACTGGGTGGAAAATTCTGTAAGTGCCGATTAAGTCAGGTTAATTGATAGTGTTGTTCAAATCTTTATCTTTACTGATTTTGTCTTATTAGTCTATCCATTATTGAGAAAAGGATATTGAACAAAATCCCTAAATTGAACTATATCAACTAAAATTGTAGATTTGTCTATTTTATTTTACAGTCTATCAGTTTTTGCTTCGTATGTTTTGAAGCTCTGTTATTAGGTACATCAGTGTTTAGGATAGTTGTACTCTTTATTAACTGATCTTTTAATCATTAGGAAATGACCTTATTTATCTCTGGTAATATTCCTTGCTCTAAAATCTACTTTGTCTGATATTAATGTGGATACATCAGCTTTCTTTTGATTAGTGCTAGCATGGTATATCATCTCCCATCTTTGTACTATGCCATAAAAACTATTTGTGTATTTATATTTGAAGTTCATTTCCTGAAGGCAGAGTATATTTGGGTCTTGCCTTTTTAAAAAAATTAAATCTGACAATCTCTACCTTTGAAGTGTGATATTTAGAGTATTTCCATTTAATGTGATTATTGTTATGACTAGGTTAAAATTTATCATCTTGCCATTTGTTTTCTTTTTTTAAAAAAAATATTTATTTTATTTATTTATTTTTGGCTGTGTTGGGTCTTTGTTGCTGCACGTAGGCTTTCTCTAGTTGTGGCGAGCGGGGGCTACTCTTCGTTGCGGTGCGTGGGCTTCTCATTGCAGTGGCTTCTCTTGTTGTGGAGCATGGGCTCTAGGTGCACAGGCTTCAATAGTTGTGGCATATGGGCTCAATAGTTGTGGCTCACAGGTTCTAGAACGCGGGCTCAGTAGTTGTGGTGCATGGGCTTAGTTGCTCCGTGGCATATGGGATCTTCCCGGACCAGGACTCGAACCCATGTCCCCTGCATTGGCAGGCAGATTCTTAACTACTGTGCCACCAGGGAAGTCCATTGTCATTTGTTTTCTACTTATCTATCTGTTCTTCATTATCTTTTTTTTTTTTTTTTTTTGTGGTACACGGGCCTCTCACTGTTGTGGCCTCTCCAGTTGTGGGGCACAGGCTCTGGACACACAGGCTCAGTGGCCATGGCTCACAGGCCCAGCCGCTCTGCGGCATGTGGGATCTTCCCGGACCAAGGCATGAACCCGTGTCCCCTGCATCGGCAGGCAGACTCTCAACCACTGAGCCACCAGGGAAGCCCTGTTCTTCATTGTCTTTTTTCTCTGTTTCTTCTTTTTGATTAATTAAATATTGTTATTTTTAAAAGTCTCCTTTATTGACTGATTAGCTATAATATATTGTTGTCATTTTAGTGGTTGCTTTAGGTTTAGAGTATACCTTCTTAACAGACCACTGTCTACCTTCAACTGACATTTTACCACTTCGTGTTAGTTAAGTGATGGGTACCTTACAAATGCAATCTAGTAAACTGCCCACAAGCTCCTTGTCAGGCAGGTGTTCATGTCCCCATTTTAGCAATGAAGAAACTGAAATTTAGAAGAATTACCTAGTTTTCTCAAGATCAATCAACTATTTTGACATATAGCTAGAATCTAAATTTGGGAAAAGGAGAATGATAAAGTTTCACTATTTTTCACTTTGATGGGTTTATAGGCTACTAAAGAAGGAAATGGCTATGTGTAGCATCTCAGCTAAGGAGACTTGGCCTTAAAGCCACCCATCAATTTCATAAATCCCAAGTGTTCACGGACCACCTGAAAGAGTTAGTGAAATGTTTTCATCCATTTTTAAAATTAGAAATAAAGTCTCTTGACTACAAAGATCCAGTGAGATATGAATGCCTTCATAAAGCAAAAGAATGGATTCCATGCTGCCTGTGGCATCCTTCCCCTCCCAGAAGCTCTAATTCTCTTTTTTCTTGCTTCTTCATGTAAGAGTCAGTTTTCTTCTCTAGTATAAAGTTCCCATTTAAATGTGATGTGAAATATCTTCCATCCAGAGGACACCTGGAATCTTCCACCAGGCTGGAAGGGTAGCTGAGTGTGGGCAGAGGTGACAGATACCAGCGTGTCATGTCATGTTTTTTAGGGAGAGAGATAGGGACATTTTCTAATGTGGCCCCATTTATAGGAAGGAAAAGCTTATCTTTAGTTAATTAATGTGTGACCTCTCGGCAAAACTCAATGGCCTAAAAAATTCAATTAGCCTAACTTCAATAAGAGTGGTTTCTATGTGAAGCGTATTGACCTCAGAATAACTATTTTATACTTGTACTATTTAAGCATCCAGAACCACTGCTTTCATGAAGGGTTTACTCATTTGGCAGTGAAAGAAAATCTAAACAAGTAGTTGTTAGCTTGGGGTCCCTGAAACCCCTAGGAGTCTATAGGTATGCTTTAGGTGCATATACATATTTCCCAGGGATGAAGATCCATGGTTTTTATCAGCTTCTTAAAGGGGGCTGTGACCCAAGATAGTTTAAGAACTTTTATGTGAATTATAGATAAAATATTCAACATGGCTCAATAAAGGTGACAGACAGTTAATAAATGTAATTCAGGCACCACTTAAAACATACCCATTTGGAACTTTAAAATGGTTGGAAAAACTTGGACTTGACTGATAGGGGTTTTTATACAAGTTAACATGAGATTCCTGCAAGTCAGTAAAACGGAATAATATTTAATTAATTAGAATATTCAAATAGCCAAGTTGTTTCCTGGCACTCGATTTTTCATATATAGGAAGCGATAGAAAGAAAATTATTATTGATTGACCAAAACAATTACTTTGGAGTGTTTTGAGGTCAGGTGACTTTTGGGTTATTGATCCTCTTGCGCAGAACTACAGATGGTCAGAAAGATGACTCTGAGGCATAATGTGATCAAAGTTTTCAAAAACTAAACTTTGTTTCGAAGGCAGCAAGTTGGGCTGATGCACGTTAGAAAGATTTCAACAAGAGTGGTTAACTCTCAAAGAATGAGAAAGTTTAGTCTTTCATTCCCCGAACAGCATTAGCTGGTGAAGGTCTCACAGTAAGAGGTCTATTTGTGTAGCACTTGATATTTCACTGGGCTCCTTTTTTTTTTAACTGGGGGGTATAGTTGATTTCCAATGTTAGTTTCTGCTGTACAGCAAAGTGAATCAGTTATATGTATACATATATCCACTCTTTTTTAGATTCTTTTCCCATATAGGCCATTACAGAGTATTGAGTAGAGTTCCCCATGCTATACACTTACTTTTTCCAGTTCTCATGCAGGCCCTTTAAGAATGGAAGGCAAGAACTTCCCTGGCGGTCCAGTGGTTAAGACTCAGAGCTTCCACTGCAGGGGGCATGGGTTAGATACCTGGTCGGGGGAGCTAAGATCCTGCTTGCCTGGTGGTATGGCCAAAAATAAATAAAAAATAAATAAACAAATACAATGTCTATTAAAAAAAAGAATGGAAGGCATTAGATGAGGAGGGGGTGATCTCATTTAAGAATTCGAGGGGAATGATTCATGGTGGCCTCAGTGTTAAGAGAAGAGGAAATGGTTCCTATAGCAGCAGCCAACACAGCCAGACCACCATTTCCGGAGCACTTCCTGCCAGACACTGCTGTGCCCTTCCTCTTCAGGGCAGTGTAGTGTCTCCTTCTGAGAAGGGAGATGAAGGGGCCATCCCACGCTTTTCTTAAATGGGGAGCACTCCAGTGCACTGGGCAACTGGGGCCTCGTATTTCAATAAGTGTCCCCCTCAGAGACACACACAGTACCAAGATTTCTGGGGTTTTTCTTCTGAGCATTTCAAAACTGGTTGGCTGAGCAGAATCACAGCACTACTGTGGGGTCACCTGGCCCTGATGCGCTCCCTGGTCAACCAGAATTGGCCTACTTACCCCCTCCTGCTCTCTCTGGACATGGTGTTTGCACACTAATAAAGTGATAGCTAACATCTATTGAGCACCTACCATATGCATGGCATTGTCTGATAAAGTGAGTGCACTTTCATTACATCTATATTTACTGTAGGAAGTAGATTCCTTTTACCAGCTCCATTTTTAGATGAGAAAGCCAGGACTCTAAGAGGTTATTTGACTTGCCCCATTAAGTGGAGCCAGGATTTCTGACTCCAGAAACTTTGCTCTTTTAAAAATTCTTGGACACCTACATTCCTTCCTCCCTTCCTTCTTTCTTTTTTCTTTCTTTCTCTAACTTTCTGTTATAGCAAAGGTTAAACATTTACAAAAGTAGACAGACTAGTTTAACACCCTCCCTGCCCAACCCCCAGGTACTCAGCCTTTAGGCCACACACTCATTTCATTTATAGCCTTATGTACCCTCTTCCCTGTACCTAGAAGCCAGTCCCATGCAGGCATATAGTGTTACATCTGTAAATGTTACAATGTACATCCGTAGTAGAAGCTCTTGGGGCCCTGGGTTGCCTCTGCTTGTCCACCTCTGATTTCAGCTGTAGCTACGGCAGAAGATTCCATGGGAACTCAGACTCTCACTGATAGTAAGACTGTCCGTCACTCTTCAAGGTGTGCCATGTGTGTTTCCACATTTCTGCAATGTGTGGAGTTAGCAACACTGGAGTTTTCAACTCATCCAAAGGGGACTGGGAGTGGGAGACACTGTCCTGGCCTCCCGTGGGCTGATGGGCAATTCTGGGGGGTCTTCTGTTTCCTCCTCAGAGGTCTGAATAGAATCAAACACGCATTGCCCACAGCTGTGATCTTGAAAACTCACCTTTGATTGGCTTTTGCTCTTTCTCCATCTTACTCTCCCTGATGCCTCGTCCTCGCGTCCTGGCATCACCTCCCCTCAAAAACAACCTGAACCCGGGTCCTTTTATCAGGCTTTACTTTTAGGAATAGCTCAATATCTCTAGGCCTTTTAAAGTCTCTTTAGGAAAAGTCTCTTTCCTAATTCTGTTTAGAATTAGGAAATATATTGTTTTATTTGTTTGTTTTAAAATAAAATACATCTTGAATTCATACTGATACTTCTTTAAACTAGCACTGTCTTTCTTAAGTCTCACAACTCTATCTCTTTCTCCAACTCTGAGAATTCCATTTCTCAAGGACACCTGACATAATAGCATTAGAATAGCGAGTAATTGCTTGTTTGCTTTATCCTACAATGCACATAAAAATCTCAAAATCACAATTTCAACATCAACCCTAAAATTATGATAAGCGTAAACAGATTAAAATTTGGATTTTTGTTTTTTAGCATTTATTTTTGTTCCACAAGGGATATACCTTATAAAAGGTACCCGGGTCTTTTTTTCATGTAAGAGAATGTGTGTCATAAAAGGCCCTAACAAGAAAATGTTTTTGTTACACATATAGCCGTGTCTGTTTGGAATTTAGGACCTCTCATCGACATAGTAGCGAACCAGAGAAGCTTAATTTGATCGTGAACCAGGTTGAAGTCCCAGTCTTCAACTATGGCTATTTCACGTGTGAGCCTGAAGAATTACATTTCAGTGGTGTGACACCTCTGCCCTTCTCTTTGGCTGACAACAGAAGCCCAATGCAAGGGATTATTAAGGAATTCTTTGTATCAAAATGTGAGGAGACATTCTTCATCTGTTACTTGGGAACAAAGCTGCCTTGGAAATAAAGACTCTCTAACAGGGAAACAAGTCCATGCCTCACACTCAGCTGGTGGTTGCCATTATGCCCACTGCCCAGGCCCAACTTCAGGGACCAGAGAGTCTAGAAACCGCCTCATCCATTAAGTGGCCAGACTGCTTCAGGCTAAGGTCTATGCCAACATCATCTGTTTCACCGTCTCCTGTCGGGTTATGGCCTCTAAGAGGCAGACAGCTGTGCTGAAGTGGACGAGATTCCAGAATCTGAGAACTGGGCACAGCTACTGGCCATCTGAGCCTCCAGGGAGAAGACAGAATCACATGTGAGTGGAAGGACTTTAAACATCTGATGAAGAACTGTAGACCTTATGAATCATGGGCAGCTGTATGGCCCATGTTTCTAGACATCTCAACAGCATCCTCATCCCTGCATCCCTCTGTGTCTGTCACTCTCCTGTCATTGCATCACTCTGACAGGCCCTGAAAAGCCCTGTAGAATTTTATGCCACATGGCTGAGGCATCCAACACCTATGCAGTGCTGAGAAAAACACTGGATGTGATTAACGGAACCTGTTTTGAGCCATGACAACTGTCAGCTAGAGCATATAATAGAAAGCAGGGCCAAGGAGGAAGTATAGGTGGATTTAGGTGCAAAAAGAAAGAAGTTTCCTTTTGGAGTTGAGGTTTGGCCCATTCTGGCCCTTGTAGCTGGCCAGCCTCTCCCACGAGTGGGTGCTGCATGTCTGCAAATGTCTAGCTGTGGGCACAGCTTCTCAAGCTCTATGACATCTCCTGTTTTCTGGCCTGGCTCCATGTGACTGATATGTCCAGACTTTTCATCAGAGATGGTCTTTATATGACTGCTGAAATGATGAAACCACTTCCCTGACTCTGATAGAGACAGAACTAATGGGAAGACTGAGACTTGCTGCCTTCCTCCCTCTCCCCTTTCATGTGCCTTCTTCTTGTCCTGTCTTGGCTCAAGAAGCCATATGGCTCACCAGCTGCCTAGAGGATAGAGACCAGACTCCACAGTCAGGCACTGAGACTTTCCCATCTTGAAAGTACATGACTCCCCTGGATGATCCTTGTGGGCCAGCCAGATGGCAGGTCTGCCACCCAAACACGCTCTGTTCACATTTTCTTACACCACCCACCCTAACCTTGGCAGTGATCCTTCAGAGGACCCTTTCAGTCCCATCCTTTCCTGGTCACCCAATCCCCAGGGGTTTATTTTTCCTCTCAGTCACCTCATGGACAGTATATTCCTTGCTCCTAGGATTCCCTAAGAACTCACAGCTTAGTGACTTGAAATGCTAACGTTTAGTGTGTGTGTGTGTATGCACATACATGTTTGTCTTGACTCTCAAATAACTTAGAAACTCTCTTGGCTCAGGGGCTGTGTATCATCTTTCTTTTGAAAATCCCTGCAGTCTCTAATACCGTGTTCATTGTATGACAAGATGTTAAATGAGACTTTTATTATTGTTTAGAAATTGACAATTAGGACTTGTAACAAAGGGCGAAGTTCTGCACCCCAAGTTCTGCAGTGACTCAAAACATTTGCAAGGCAAATGTCTCTTGGCATGTTTAATAGCTCTGCTACTACATCTACTACCTCATCACCTTCCTCCATTTCATACGAATTTGTAGAATTCTGACAGCTGGGTATGGGGTGTAGGATGAGGAGAAGGACTCAAGGAAAATTGTTGGAGGAGTAGGTTGTCAGCTTTTCTCCCCTCAGTGGGGATGGAGGGGGTTGTAGTCACATCCAGAGTCATGCCAAGTTAGGGGGAGGCTGTATCCCAAAGAACACATGCCTTGGATGAGGGTGGTACTTCTAGGAAGAGGGAGACATGCGTCCTATTTCCTGGTTGCAAGTCTACTTAGTGCCATTGATGACCTACTCTTTGTGCCTTATTTGGGCAGTGATAGAAGAAAGATGGATAAAGGTGAAAGTAGGGAGGCAGACAGCAGCAACAGTGGAGCAACTAGCATGGCCACGTACATGTGGGTTAAACATCAATCAAATAGACGTGGATAGAAGGGGAACTACGTTGGTGTGACTGGGGCTCCCACTCCTCGCTTAACCAGAAATTCCTAGTATTGGGTTGGCCAAGAAGTTCGTTCAGGTTTTTTGTAAGGTGTTATGGAAAAACCCGAACTTCTTGGCCAACCCAATATTTTACCTCTTTTTTTTTTTTTGAAGAAAGGATTTTATGGCTAAAAAAATAATTAAAATCCAGTGACCCAATTTATCTTTTAAACACACCTACCCATCCATGAAGCTTGTCATCATTCAAAAAGACCCTCAATGAAAAAACAATCAACTCCTATATGCCTGGCTCTAGGCCAGATGCTGGGTTACAGAGAATAATAAGACACAGTTAGCAGGTTGATTCTTATGGTTTTTCTCTCCTCTTTGCCAAGATTACCAAGTTGCACAGGCAGCCCAGAGACAGACACTTATAAAAGTATTTGGTGCAGATCAGTGATTCCATTCTCCATGGATTCCATTCTCTTGATCTGCAAAATAAATGCTGCTTGTGGGGTGGAGGGGGAGGGCAAGACTCCTTCAGATGATCAGATGCCCGTGGCTTCCTGTCTTAGCTATGCATCCGTAAGGGGTTTCAGAGAAAGAGATAAATTGACAATTTAACACATTGCATAAGACCTGGAGGGGCAGATAATCAATACTCGTCACATTTGCTGCCAGTTGCAAATTCTTGGAGGCTCTGAGTTGGCTCAATGCTGCCCCCACTTTTGGTGTACTCTCCAAACCCTGGCAGTGCCTACAAGAAAGCTCCTCTGGTAATGACAGAATTGCTTTTTGCTGCTTGGAATTTATGGCAAGTGAAATTGCAGGACATGAGAGAGTCTATCAATTTAATTTCCCCTGAAAAAATAGTCGTGCTTGGTTGAGTAATAGCCAGCCTTGAAGAGGATGGACTCAAATCGAGAGAAGAGTAAGACACCCCAGCCACACATTTTGAACTGTAAAACAAACGCGCTGAAAAGAAAATAGAGAGCCTGCACCGGAAACCAGACATACTGATCCAGTGTGGTATTAACAAAGAAAAAGAAGAAGAAAGAAAAAGAAGGCTCCCATTTTCTCCTTTGTCACATGGTGGTTACCTTGCCCAGGGATAGGCAACAGGGGATGCAGAATTTAGGAAAATGCACAATGAACTTTCCTTCCTAAACTTGAATTCTCTCCTTTCTCCCTTTGCTTCTTTCACAGAAATTTAGAACACGTCCCTTGTCTACTTTACTGGGCCTTTCTTCTACCTCTCCTTGCCCCGAAGCCCCCACTTAAGTCACAATGACTCCCTGAAGTGTCTCCTAAATTGTACTGTCGTCTCTGCCGGGAGCATCCTTCCTGTTTCTCCCCTGGCCTCTCATCCTTTAGGTGTCTGCTCAGACATCACCTCCTCTGGGAAGATTTTCTCCCCGGAATGGATTGGCTGTCTTTCCTCTGAGCTTCCTTCACAAGAGTCACAATAAGAGAGTTATCTGTTTAGGACTTTGCTTCCTTCTCAAGGCCAAAGGCTCCTTGAGTGCAGGCAGGGCCCAGTTTGATGCTCCATATCCCCAGTGTGAAATCCTGCTCCTGGATCACAGGAGATATTTGGTTCAATTTGTTGAATGAGAGGTGAATTATGACAGGAATGAGTACACGTCAGTTGTGAAGAAGGCTTCCTGGAAACAAACCCTGATGATTGTGATTTCGCCATCTTGCTTGAACATCTGCCTGTTGTCTTTTATAGAATTCACCAAGCCACTCCATCAGGTAAGATCTTCCAGACTGGAGATGTTCGGTGTTCTCTGGCAAAAAGAGAGTCAGTCCTCACTTCTGTCCCCTGGCGCGGTTGGGTTCTCCTTGTCTCCAAATGGCACCCATAGTGATCTTGCTAATGCAATCATCTGGCTGAGTCACACCCCAGCTTAGCATTCTTGCACAGTCAAATGATTCAAATCTCAATGACTTAGGGAAGCATCCAAGTCTCCCTGTGGTTGGAATTCATGGGATCTTCGCACCCCCATTGTGTGTAGCAACCTCTCCATTCTTCCAGAAATACTCCCTCGGTTCACGTCACACGTATCAAGCTGCATTTCCTTTGCCGAATGCGCCACTCTTCTTGGCCTGGAGAATTCCAACTCTTCCTTTACAATCCGGTGCAAATGCCACCCTCTCTCTGAGACGTCTTTGCAGATTTCTTCAGAGAGTTTTTAGCTGCTTTTCTGTGCAGCCATAGCAGTTTGTCACGCTGACCCCAGTCTCACTGGGAGAACGAAATTTAAAAAGGGGAATCCTGCACAGTGTAGTAAGCGATGCTTGTGCACATTCTGTACTTTAGCCATCACAGTACTACTCCCACCCTGCAAATAGTCTATGAGACGTCTTCCACCAATGCTTGTTGTAAAAAAATACTGGCTTCCAAGTGCCAGCCACAGAGGGTGCTCCGCCTCAGAGCCCACTATGAGGTCATGAGTGGGGGAACTCTGGGTCCCCATAATTGTGCCAGAATTCACTGGCTAGGAACAGGGCAAGGGCTGTTGTGCACTGCTGTGTTCTGTCTTGAAACCCAGAGCAGCTGGAGGAAGAAACAGGGGGAGGAGGCTGGCAAGATGTTTGAAGTTCCTGCCAGCAGTAGACCCGATACCCCTCCCCTGAGGTCATCAGATGCAGCAGATTAGCGTCCTGGGGAAAAAAGACACATGTCCTCCCGATTTTAGGAAGAACTCTTTATTTCTAGCTATTTACATTTAAAGGTTCTTTCTTGATCAGAATAACACCATGGTATTTACTTTTAAGTTATTTATCTTTTTAAGTGCAGAATTGTAAGGAAGAAAATAAAAGTCACTGGTACAGAAAGAGACTAGATACAATAAATGTTACTAGTGGTTCTCTGTGAGAGAGATTATCACTCTTTAAATATACCTGGGATCATGCTTTATTTATATAAAAAATTTAATCTTGTTTTATTCATTTTGCACATCATTAGCTTTCTTCTCATGTCCTTAAATATTCTTCATGAGCCTAATTTTCATTGACAGCCCCATGATTACTTTATGGACATATCATAATTTGCTACCTTATTTCTAAGTGAGACATCTAGATTCTTTCCAGTGTTATTATGTTTCACTGAGTGCCTGGTAGCTGTGATGGTGGTTTTGTTTTCCTGGTGGTCACTGGAAGGTCGCCAATGTATTAATCATCCTAAGGCCATCTTGAATAGCCATTCCATGTATTTGGAATTTTGAAATACATGGACAAATTTTCATGTATTTGTTGTGTCATGATATTATGTGAGCACTTGGGAAACTCCCCCAGGAGGTCATTATGACTGAACAATGGTCCAAGAACATTTTAAACATAGTCTTTGTTGCATTTATGCTTTCCAGGAAAGAATCGCCCTCCCCCAACTAAGTTTTCTAAATTAATGCAGTTCTCTAGGGAAGCCTATGGGGAAACCTGATCTCTTGTTTAATGATGTGCCATCAGTTCACTTAATGCTGATTTCTGCATCACCCAACAGAGGTTTGGAAGTAATATTCTCTTGCTTTTGTGTGTTTTCCTGTGGATTATTCCTGTGGAATAATAATGTTAACATGTCCAGGAGAGTTGACTTCCAAGCCTGAAGTGGGGACTGTCATTATTTACAACATCATGATTATGTAAATCTATTCAAACTTTCCTCTCTGGCAAAGTTTGTTACCATCTTTTTAATTCATTCAGTGCCTATCCTTACCACCACACCCCAATAGAATAGGCTGGTAAAGTTACTGCAGTATTTTTAAAAATGAGATTGAGACAGGGTGAAGAGGTAAGGAGATTTTTAAGGAGACAGCTATGAAAGAGGCCGGGTTCAGTTGAGGTGCCCATCAGTCTGGTCCTTTGGCTTTGCTGCCAGCATCCCTCTGTCCTTGCCTGCTTCTCTGGTTTCCTGGGCTTGCCTTCCGTGGAGAAGCACTTTGTTCTTTGGATTTTCTCTATACCTTACAATCTCAGATGGAAATTATGGAGCATTTTGAGACGTTGGAGCCGATGATAGAGCCAAGAGGTGACTTGGGAGTGCTTTGGCCCCTCCCTCATCTCCAGAGTCATCCTCAATACTTACAATTCTACTGGTGAGAAAACAACAGCAACGACATGGACAAATAGCATCTTCTTTGCTGTAAAGTCTCTTTAGAAATTCGCCATTCTGATCTGTATCATATGCTGTGAGTAACATGATTGTTCTTGCTGTGTAAACACAGCTTCCAGACAATGGTTTGCCAAGCAGCATGCCAACACCAAGCCCCTCCTGTGTACAAATTCTGGATCTGCTTAAAGAAGTGACTTTTAGGGCTTCCCTGGTGGTGCAGTGGTTGAGAGTCTGCCTGCTGATGCAGGGGACACGGGTTCGTGCCCCGGTCCGGGAAGATCCCACATGCCACAGAGCGGCTGGGCCCATGAGCCATGGCCGCTGAGCCTGCGCGTCCGGAGACTGTGCTCCGCAATGGGAGAGGCCACAACAGTGAGAGGCCCGCGTACGGCAAAAAAAAAAAGAAGTGACTTTTAGTTGACTTTTGGGTTATGGATCCCTTTGAGACTCTGATGAAAGCTGTGGATCCTGTGCTAGGAAAGAGTGCATAGATCCTACATTTGACACACAATTTCATGGTGTTTACTTTAGCCCTGAAGCTGGTTAAAACAAAGCAAAACAAAACAAAACAAAAGAGCAAAAATCCTTCTGAACAGACCCAAACACTCTCTAGAAAAGAAAACCAAGTCTGCAGAAATAAATGGTTGGTTTGGGTCCCTTTAGCAAGTATGTGACAGAGCTGGGACTAGATCTCATGTTACTAAATACTGATTCCTCCAAATTTTAGTGACTTGCTTTTTTCGTATAGCCAGGGGTGATCATCAAAATATTGACCAAGCACTATAGCTTGGGAATACTGACCTGATGAATCAATTGATTTTCTCTGTCACCTCGGGGCTTTGTTCAAAGGTGCATGTTCCCTGAGATGGGAAAAGGCCTGGGAACCAGCCAAAGACTTCACCGCGAGGAGGGGTTTCTAAGTACAGCAGCAGGCTGATGTGGCAGGCAGGGCCTGATCTGCCCCTGGCAGCAACTTGGTTCTCTGCCCACAGAAGGAGCAGTCATCCAAGACTGAATGTGAAACAAGGCTATCGGTGTGCTGGCAGCCTGACCACCAGCAACGTGAGCTCAGGGATAGTTCCTTGAATGATGCGCAGTTTGAGGTTTGCTGGGAGAGCAATTGATTCTGGTTTCCTAGGCAAGTGCTTCACATTAGACAATTGAGTGCTGGGTGTGGTTTAAAGTGGAACGATGCAACATCATCAGCCTTAACCATCAGCAATGTGGACAGTGCTGACGGGGCCAGTGGCGTGGTTTTGCCTAATCTCTTTCTTTGCAAGATATTTCCCTGCAAGCAAGATTTCCCATCTTCAGTGAGTCAGCGAATGTTAAATCTCTGATGGGACTCAGAACGCATCTAATGCAAAGCCACTCCCACTTGCCCTGCCTATCTGCCCCTTCTGACCCCATTTATGGAAACAGGGTGTCAGAGAGGAAATGTGATGGGCTCAAGAGGTGTAAAAATTTAGTACTGAAACTCAGTTCTGCTGCTCCAAGCCCAGTGCCATTCATAATATTACTTGTTTATTGGGACTTTAAAACAAAATACCATCTTTATAAAGATTTTTTTCTTTAGCAATTTCCTAAAATATGTTTTCTTCTATTGCCCTGTATATTTTACGGTAAAACATACTATCGAATGTCTCAAGTCAAAACAGATTCAGTGGGGCAACACCCTTGCAGGGAAGTCAATACTGCCTCCTGCAAACAAACTTTCTAAAGTGAATTTTCCTGAATCTGCTATGAGCACAATTGTTTGGGGTTGGACATGAGCAAAGCTCCGGTACCATGAGATCTCATCTCAGCAACGCCGCAGAGGGTCATTCCATGGCCAGGGTCACGATGTGTCCCGTGATACATGCAACTCTGTGGGATTCCAAAGCCTTTGACTGTAGCATTTCATTGCCTTAACCTTTCCAAAATGGCAAAAGAGACATTTCCTGCACCTAAGTGTTTCTCCAGGCAAACATTAGCTTGCAGTGTTTTATTCTCACTTACCCTCCAAAGAAGTCTGTTATTGAAACTTTGGAAGCAAAGATAAATGAGACTTTCCTCCAATCCGTTTTCTGCAATTCCCTTAATTGCTAAATTACCCCATGCTGTTTGTCTTTCTACGATATTTCTGTGCTCCAGTTGAGCTCTGGAATAGGTAAGAATATCTGGGTTGTGTCAACAGGATTATCACAAATCCTCTTTCTAATAGCTCTGCATGCATTGGCATACATCAAAGTACTAGTTTCAACTGCCAGCGTCTCCATATTCATGAATATCTGCATATAAAAACTAGGGTTTTATTTGCATATGGATTAAAACATGATGTAGGTTTTCCTATAGTTTATGTTCCCTAAAGTGGAGGTATAAATGAGCCATGTTTTCTTTGCACTTTTATTTTTACTTATGTTTTAAAGCATAGTTTATTTTTTATTTTCCTTTTCCTGATTATAAAAATAGTATGTGCTTATTGTGAACACGGGAGAATGCAAAATAATAATAAAAACAAAAACATCTTCCGCAATCTTACCACCTAATTGCATTTTGATGTACCTACATTAAGACAGGCTTTCCCCCCAGAAGTTGTCAGCATACTATGTATAAAATTTTAGCCTTCTCTTTAAATTGAACATGACCATGTTTGCATTTTACAATGTTTTCAGACATTTTCAGATGCTCTTTATATACTATTTTTAAGGGCTGCATTATATTCCATCACATAGGTGCATCATAGTTACCTAGGGGCTATTTAGAGTGTTTCTTCCTATTATTTTTATTGTTTTTGGTGCTGTAGATAACACTGCTTTGAAGATTTTTGTGCATTAAGTGTTGAGTAATTGCCCTCAAATACTTTATCAGAAGTGGCATTACTGGTTCAAAGGTTTTTTTTTTTTTTTTTTTTTTTTTTAAGGTTCTTGATACAAATGACTGGTTTTCCATCTAAAATAGTCTAACCAATCAGCATTCTCTCTGGCGCACTATGAGAATGTTACTACACCCCAACTTCAGCCTCTCTGATACATACATATATTTATATCTTATACATACATATCTCACAGACAAGAGTGGTTTCTCATTGTATGTGTAAGCTTAAACATCTTTGATTACAAATGAGATCATATTTTTTCCATATGGTTCTAACTAATTGTATTTATTTTTCTGTAAGCTGTCTTTCCCAGTCATTTCATGAGTTGTGGTTTAAGACTGAAGCAGAGTACCCGAGAATGCCATTATCCGAGGCTTGTCTGTAGAAAACATAACAGAACTACAAAGACACGAATGCCTTTCTTCATATCAGGTGGACTCTGCCAGTCCTCCTTAGAGATGCATGAGCTTGGGGCATTTTCTTGTATTTAAGCTGATGTAAATTTTTCTGCTTATGACTTCTTGAGTTTTAAATGAACCCCTACAGAAATGCCAAATGTCAGTTACCAGCATTGGGGGCTCATTTGGGATAATTGAAATAATGTCTGTCTTTAGCCTGGGGGTTGTTCCAAGAAGTGAACGAGTGCTCGAGATGAGGTCTAGCATGGTAGAGGTGATCCCGGGCATTTTCCACTCGACATATGCCTGTAACGAGATGTCTGTGCCTGAGGGTTGGGTTTAATTGGTAACTTCCTCCTCCTTCTTTGCTCCCATCGAAAGACAAATCAACTTGGGACATTTGAATGGTGCCTTCTCTGAGGAATCCTGTTCAGTGTTCTCTCTGAGAAATAAAAGCTCCATCTTATGGGGCTTAAGTGACTGGAGATATTTGACACTTGGCCTTTCCCAGCTTCATGGAGAGGAATCAAAGAGATGAGGGTGAGAAGTGCTCATTGTTTCCACAGCCACCATCACCTCAGGGGAGCAGCACTCTTCCCAACTCTGTGTGTGTGTGTGTGTGTTCTTAGTTGAATGAGTTCAACTGTTGTGGACCCAAAAAGTGAAATTATTCAATATTAAAATCTTGAAAGTTGATGTGGTCACGTCATCATCTCATTGCATTCTGACCCATCCTGAGTTAAAAGCAAGTGTGCCTACCTGTTGTACTTACACTGCCAAGACCTGACCCAGCTGTTTGCCGTTTACATGGTCTTAAGACAACTAAGGCCTAGGAGGACAAGGAATTTGCCCAGCCCTAAAGAGAAGTTGAACTATTGGTCTCTAGATTTCTTTGCAATGCATTTTTGTAGACTCTTAGACTCTCTGACCTGCCCTCAGAAGGAGGCATCCTTTGAAATGTTTTTGCATCTTAGGATCTCATCTGCTTGTAATTTGTTGCCTAGTCCCCTTGTGACCTAGGTCATTGCATATCTGAGATGGATGGCGGCGTTAGGGGTTTAATTGGTGACTTGGGAGCATTTTTCCTCTTTATGAAGCCAACAGGCCTGTGCAAAGACCAGCTCCCATGTTTTCTTTATTAGTTACACATGCTAACTATTGTGCTGACCCAGATAGAGTCACTGTCTTTTTTTGACCCCAACCCAGAGCTGTATATTTGGGAGCCCTGCAGAGCTTCTCACGTGATTCTAGTTTCGATTGATGCCCCACATAAAAAGAAGTTGAGATGTCCATTTACCAGCAGGAAGTCCTGGGAATTGGACCCCCCTAAAAAGCTCAGACCACAGAGCCAAGTCAAAAACCAGACAAGGAATTCGTGTGTACTTACAGCTAGAAGCCACCATGTGCGTGGGTGGTGTCTTATGGGATAGGGGGTAGATTAAAGCAAACAGCACAACTGAAAAGCAAAATACTAAAAACCAAAAATTCCCAAGACATCCTTTAAAGCATGGAATGAATTTGGAAAACAACATTCATTCATTCATTCATTCATTCAACAAATGCTTATTGATGCCCTCAGATGCCAGTCAGCAAGTGGCCAGACACTAAGAACAGAGAGGCAAGATGGTGGCATGTTTGGACTCAGCCCAGGAATCACAGATTTAAGATAGGTTGCAAAAGAAAAGCATAAGCAGGAGACGGGACACCTGGCTAGTTTGATGGTGAGAGAGAGCAGATTCCCAGACAGAAGATACATGTATTAGTTTCCTATTGTGTCACAAATTGCTGCCGCTGCAAACTGTCACAAACTTAGTGGCTTAAAACACCACCAATTTATTCTCTTATAGTTCTGGAGGTCAGAAGTCCTAAGATGGGTCCACAGGGTTGCATTTCTTCTGGAGGCTCTAGGAGAGAGTCAGGTTCTTTGCCTTTTCCAGCTTTTAGAGGCCACCTGCATTCGCTGGCTCATGACCCATACTCCACCTTCAAAGCCAGCAGCATAGCGTCTTCCAATCTCTCTCTTTCTCCTTCCACTTCCCTCATTACATTGCTCTCTGTTTTATAAGGACCCTTGTGATTACATGGAGTCCATCTGGATAATCCAGGATCATCTCTCATCTCAAGATCCTTAATCCCATCTGCAAAGTCCCTTTTGCCATATGAGAAACATAGTCACAGGTTCTGAGGATTAGGACATAGTCCTCTCTAGGGGGCCGTCATTTAGCCTACTGTAACATGATAGCAAGGAAATTGTATATTTGGGGACATGATACAGATTATCGTTTGCAGTTGTTTGTTTCTGGGGTAGGGACTCCTCTCACTCTGCATATTGGTGTCCTCTTCCCCCACCACCACCCCCGTGCCCCAAGAGAGAACACACATGGATGGTTATTTCCAATAAGATTGCAGAAAGGAGAATTACAAGTAAAGAGATGAAAGACAGGAAGAACTCTTGATTTATAATTCTTCTCATTGGAAATATCTCCAGTCAATGAACGCACAGTTTCAGGCAGACCCACATTAATAAGGTCCAAGTTAGTGACCTTGTAGAAGAGAGCAGCATGCTGACTGTAGAAAGATGGGCCTTTTCTTCACAGTATTGCCTTTTGGTCTTACTCTGCCGGCCCTGAGGTACAGGGGTGAGGGAGTGAGACAGTTAGGTCTCTTGCCATCTGATCTGTGAGGTCCCTCCCATCACAGCACACATGCACACACATACACAAACATGCATATGCACAGGCACACAGACACACACACGCACACACACATAATCATGTATACACATTCACATTTACATACATACACATGGTGATTTTTTCTCTATAATTTTTAATTAATAGACTATTTTTTGAGCAGTTTCAGGTTTACAGGAAAAATGAGTAGAAAGTTCCAATATACTCCTTCATCTTCTCCCCAACTTCCCCTATTAACATATGCATATGTGTGGCACATTTATTAAAACTGATGAGCCAATATTGATATATTATTATTGTCTAAAGTCAAAAATTTATATTGAGTCACTCTTTGTGCTATGCATTCTATGGATTTTTGACAAATGTATAATGACATATATCCACCATTACAATATTATTCAAAATAGGTTTACTGCCATAAAAATCCCCCTAAAAATCCCCCATGCTCTACCCCTATCATTTAAAAATTTTCTGTGAATTTTAGGAAAATTTTACTCCCTTTTGCACTAATCATTGTGTGGCTCCTTCAAAGACCCTATATAGTCTAGTGTTCTTGGGTGTGCGATACCTTGTCTTGGTCCTATATGGGATTAGCTCAGAGGAGAAGCTTTTGCCCTGGAGCCAGTGGTGGGCCAGAGGCAACTCACCAAGACCTGTGAGAATCCATTGTATGCATCTCTTTCCAACTCTGAGTTCAGTAAGGTCAAGATGATAGTCTCAAATCTGCCAGGACAGAGGTATTTACACCATGGAAATCAGCAAATACAACAAATCAAGTTTTTTCCCCACCAAGAGAGCCAGGCATTAAACACTGACCAGCACACCACTTCCTAGAGTTCTCCCATCACCCTTCTTCACGGCTGGGAAATGGTGACACTACAGCACTTGCCTGGGATCCAGAGAAGGAAGCCGTAGGTTGGGCATGGCTGGGTCGTAGGGCAAAGGCCATCCTGCAAACCCTAGACTGCTCAGCTGTTTACTTCCATGAGAGAGAAAGATAAACTTGTATCTTTTCTGAACTACTATATTGTGGGATCTTTTTTTAATAGTAGCTTGTCTTGTACCCATTTAATACAACCTGCTTATTTCTTGCCTGTTTACTCCTGTTCAACACTTCCTCACCTACCCCCACCCCAGGTTTAGAATGAGAATATACATACAAGATGCATCTATTCTTACCCTCTGTAATCCATTTTCCAAATAGAAGTACAAGCGATCTTTTGTCAGACCATGTCAGTCTTTCACTTAAAGCCTTCCTATGGCTTCTCATTGGACTTAGAATAAAGCCCAGACTCTGTACCATGATCTTGCTCCTTTCTACTCCATCAGTCTTGTCTTAGGTCTTCTCCCCCTCACTACCAGGTTCCATTATGCTGGCCTGCCTTCTGTTCAGTGAACAGGCCAAGACTGTCTACCTGTGGCACCTTTGCACTCACCATTCCCTCTACTAAGAATGATGGCTGATTCCTTATCACTTAGTTATCAGCTCTTGGAAGTCTTCCCCTCTCATTGCTTTTTTTTTTTTTTAACATCTTTATTAGACTATAATTGCTTTACAATGGTGTGTTCTCATTGCTTTTTGTTTTTGCACCTGATTTTATTGCTTTATAGCATTTATTATCACCTGAAAGGATCTTGTTTATTGATTGGGTTACTTGCTGATAATCTGTCTCTCCCTAGCTAGGACGTAAGATCCGTGAAGGTAGGCATTCTTCTGTTTGATTCACTTTTAGGCACCATGGGTATGCTGGTGTACAACCACTGCGGGTGCTCATTTATCAAGTGAATACATGTTTATCCAACAGAGCAGAATCAGCCTTGTTTCTTTCCTCAAAGGGCTTATGATCAATATGCTGGTGCCCTTGAAGCCAGTCTGGCAGCCCCATTAGACCACTTCCACATGGCGCAATCGTGGGACAGTCTGCAGGGACAAACTCCACTCTACAAATCAAGAATTAATTACAACACCAAAGCAACCCAATGCATTTACATCAATTAATTAAGTTTAACTAATTTCCAGCTAGACTGTAGTGCTTTTTTTCCCCCTTTGGGAATTTTCCACTTCATGAGAAGGTAAAACAGAATAATTGTTCAGATTTTCATCAAGAAGTTTGTTGGAAACCAGGAATGGTTCTGCAGCTATTGATGTCAGAGTGGGGAGGGAGAGAGGAGGAGAATGACTTTTCTGAGCCCATATCTAGCCCAACTCTGTTGACTTTTTCCAAGTGTCTTTCTTGGCGATGCTGAAGGGGTCATCTTGCTTTCATCAGCTAGAAATGGGAGCTGATCAGCTAGAATGTGGAACTGCTGGCAGCTATTTCAAAGAAAACTCATCTTACATCTAAGGCTTCCACTGAAACCTACAGGGCCAGGCTTTGAAAAAAGTGAAATGTCTTTAGAAATCTCTGCACTCTCTTTATTCCAGGGTTACTGCCAGTCTCTGGCACTCCAGGCTCAGATGCACAGGGAAACCTCCCCTTCTCCTGAATCAGTGGTGCCTTTTCCATTAGATGGAAGATCCCCACAAAATGTACAAAAAAATTGCCTCTTGCTCTGTTGACTGCTCTCAGGAAAGGGGAACTTTCCCCAGCCCTCTCTCTAGCTGTCACTGAGAACAGGACTGGAGGGGCGGATTTGCCAAACTGTCAGAGCTAACACTGAAGGCAGCGTCAGCAGGGAGCCTGAGTTGCCTTTGGTGACATGATCTTTCCTCCTGTGCATCCCCTCGGGTTCCCTTCAACTCTTCTGAACCAATGACACAGATCTCAAGCTCCAAGAAACAGCTAAATTACTCACCAGCTGATTCTTCTAGTAATTGGTGAGAATGAACAGGAGCTGTCTCTTTAGGGCCTGCCTGAACCCGCTTATGGAAATAGGAGGCAGGTGTATGGAGTTTGCTTCAGGGTGAGCTTACTCAGGCAGGAGTTTGCCATGAGCAACACTGGTATGTAAATTTCTCTCCTTTCTTTCCAGCTCCTCAGCATAGACCTGTTTCTCTCACTGGCAAACCAGTGAAAAGGGCTCTCATGAGAAGGAACCAAGGAATGGGAGAGTCCACTGTTTAGCAACTTCAAAATAAGTGCTCTAACTTTGAATATTCACATTGATGATTTATGTTACTGTTTGCAGTAGAAAGTCACTGAAAATAATAATGCAACGGTGTTTTAAAGATATTTAGACACTTCAGACAGAAGTCTATCCCAGCTGAGGATCCTAAGTTGAGGATGGTAAGCCCTTGGTATTGGGTTTCACTTCCTCTGCCTCTGCCACAGCAGACATTTCTGAATGATCGATCACAGCATTCTTTCTGGTTGAACTGAAATGCAGTGGGAGAATCCTTCTGAACACAGTGTTCTCAGCAGCCCCTATAATTGATCAGAAATGTCATGCAAAATGAAACCCATTTGCCATCCCTATTCTAAGTTAATGAGGTCTACTCTATGTGTGTGAGCCCAGGTGCCACCTGGGATGGCCTCAACTGAAATGCTCTCATGTTTTTAATTTCAATTCCAGACTCATTTTTTTCTTTGGAGACAGTCTCCTGCCCAAAATGAATCAGCCTTCTTGTTCTTCCTTCTCATCAGCTTTTCTCTCTGGGCTCACTTGAGTGTGGATCAAAGGGCACCTGTGAAACCTTGTTGGGAGCACCTCTTCCTGTGGCCTTTAAAAGTCAAGTCCCGAAAGAAGTGGGTCCTCCTAAAGACAAGAGCATTGGAGGCTGCGTCTGTTCCCAGCTTCCTTAAGGAATCTGTGGTGCATAAATCTGGCCTGGAGCCATTTTCTATAATGTTCTCACTGCAGTGTCCCATGACTGATCTTATTTCAGGGAAGTGTATGTGTTCTCTAGCAAATTACAAGGAAGGTCTAGTTCCTGAAATCACCCAAAGGTCAATTAAGGTTTCTTGGGGCCTTTTCCCTCAGCTGAAATGTCATCGTAAATGACTCTCCAGTGCAGTGGAGGGCTGATGTTTTATTAGCCAATACCATATGTTTGGAGTGATTAAAATCTTCATCTCAGTCACCTGCCTGACCAACGACTAATAGCCATGAAACAAAAGGATTAGAGTCCATTCATATCCATTAAGAAAACGACTGGAAACACTACTAGTCTGGGCTCAATGGGGCTTAATCTGATTTCAGGAAGAAAGAAGAGATGTACAATTAAAGGAGAGAGGACAGGCAGAAAAGAAATCCAAATGAGAATTCTTCCCAGAGCCCAAGGCCTTTCTGGTTTGTTCCTTTCCATGAGGATGAAGTACTTGTCAAGTTCTCCCTACTTTGGTCGACTCTGAAGGTGTAGAGAGGAAGGAGAAAACACTAGCAACACCTGTCCTTGGAATTTGTGGGCCAGTAGGGGAGAAATACCACATATTGAGGAAGTAGCCAGAGACTTGGCAAATGCATGTCAGCATGAATTTAACATCCTTAACATCTTCTAGGTGCCTGGCACTCTTGGAGAAAGAAGAGAAGGAAAATGAATAGCGATAGTTGATATTTACATGGGTCTTACTATGGGCTTTGCATTAAATGGTTTACATATTAACTCAGTCTTCACAACAACCCTATGATGTGTATACCACTACTATCCCCATTTTGAAGATGAGGAAACTGAGGCCCAAAGAAGTGAAGAAAAGTCACGCAGTCAGCAAGTGGAGGAGCTGGGATTTGCCCATGGATAATCTGACCCTATAATCTGAGGTTTTAACCATTGTTCTATGTTGCCTGCCAAGGAGATGGAGTATTCCCCACCCTTGAGGATTTTCATTTTCCCTGGGGCTATTGGGCCTGGGTCTGTGGAACAGTTAGGCTAGAGTCAGAGGATGGAACCATGGAGGCAGGGAGTACAGAATGATGTCTCCAGGAAGGAGAGGGGTCTGAACTGACCTTTGGACATAGATGTGCATACATGAAGGAAGTCTCTGCACAGAGAAGTAGAGAAGGTTCTAGACCAGGAAAAGAGCAGGAGCAGAGGTGACCAAGAGCATAGCTTCAGTTAATGGCTAAAGGGTTTGCAGCTGCCCAAGGAAGAGGACTCATTAGATCAAAGGCTGCTGTTCACGTGGACAGGGGTCATGGCGCTGGGCACTGGGGATGGAGCAAAGACTTGGAATCTGACAGATTAGGTTTAAATTTTGATTATGCCACAAGATCCTCAAGTGACCTTAAGCAAATTACCTAACGTCTATTAGTGGAACTTCTATTTCAGTTTCACCAAATGCAAGATAGGAAGAAGGGCTATAGAAGAATAAGGAGAATCATGTGCCTTGTAAAGAATTCATCTATTTATTTCTTTAAAAATATTCACTGAGTACCAATTACATGCCATATGTTGGGCTAGATGTTGGAACAATAAACAAAAGAAACATGAGGGCTGCCCTCCTGGAGCTTGCCTTCTAACTGGGGAAGCAATAATAAATAAGCAGACAGAATAATTTCAGGTTACCAGAGGGGGGATGAAGAAAACACAGGGGTATGACCAAGTGGAGTTAATGGCTTTGACTGTGCCAAGGACAGTGTGTGTCAGGTAGGAAGCAACTGATACATGGAAGCTTTCATGTTACATAATCATCAGGTGGAATTCAACATATGAGAGGAGCCCATGGTGTCAAATACCCTTTGCTGCCTACCCAGCAGGTATTTCTCCTTTCTTCCTTGCTTACAGACCCCAGTTGAATCTATGGTTCATCTTCCAGCATAGGGAAGAATCGCAGCCAATCATGGCAATCCCACTCACTTTGCCAGGGGCTGGTTTAAGGGAAATCATGTGACTTGGTTCTGACTGAGATGTGAGGGGGCTTGTGGGGGAGACTCCTCCTTGCTCTAAAAACGACCAACCAAACAAAAGGCATAGAGAGAAAACAAGCTGTGCTCTCTCCTCCTGGTGCTTGCATATGAATGTTGAAAATGCAGTAGGCTTCCTGGGACCATGAAGGAGTTGGCCTAGAGGACAAGCCAGCATGCTGAGTGTAGCAGAGAAGAAAGGGGAAAGAATATGTGTTTATTTATTATTTTTTTACATCTTTATTGGAGTATAATTGCTTTACAATGGTGTGTTAGTTTCTGCTTTATAACAAAGTGAATCGGTTATACATATACATATGTTCCCATATCTCTTCCCTCTTGTGTCTCCCTCCCTCCCACCCTCCCTATCCCACTCCCCTAGGTGGTCACAAAGCACCCATCTGATCTCCCTGTGCTATGCAGCTGCTTCCCACTAGCTATCGACCTTACGTTTGGTAGTGTATATATGTCCATGCCTCTCTCTTGCTTTGTCACAGCTTACCCTTCCCCCTCCCCACAGCCTCAAGTCCATTCTCTAGTTCATTGCAGCTCTATTTACAATAGCCCGGAGATGGAAACAACCTAAGTGTCCATCATCGGATGAATGGATAAAGCAGATGTGGCACATATATACAATGGAATATTACTCAGTCATAAAAAGAAACGAAATTGAGCTATTTGTAATGAGTTGGATAGACCTAGAGTCTGTCATACAGAGTGAAGTAAGTCAGAAAGAGAAAAACAAATACCATATGCTAACACATGTATATGGAATTTAAGGGAAAAAAATGTCATGAAGAACCTAGGGGTAAGACAGGAATAAAGACACAGACCTACTAGAGAATATGCATTTATAATGCTTGTTGGGAGGGACACTGAATTCATTGCCTCGGAGCCACCCCTTACCTCTTAGGTAAGATAATACTGTGGTACTTACTGTTCAAGGCATTTGGGGTTGGATTTTCAGCAGCCAGAGCTGACTGATAGAGTCACAACATAGTGACAATGAGGGGGTCTTAGGAGCAGGCTTCTGGTTCTTCCTCAAGGGTGGGGTGGTGATAATAGGAGAGGAAGAGACTTCGACTCTGTTATTGACGTGCAGCTTTGGAAGATCCAGCCCCAGATTTAGCAAAACAACCCTGAAAGTAAAGTAGGGGAGTCCTTCCTGATCCCGTGGCCTGCCAGAGTGTCTCCTGAGGACACTGCTCTTCAAGTGTGGGCATGCCTACTCCTGGGAACCCCCATAGGCAAGGCTCTGAAGGCACAGGAAGCCCAGGGTGGATGTGCTACATCTTCAAGAAACTACCGCTTCCTACAAATATGTGGGAAGAAACTCCAGAATGGACCTTTATAAAGATAGGAATCATAGTATATTCACTGCTCTTCCCCCAGTGCCCAGAACAAGTCCCAACACAAAATAGGGGCTCAACAAATATCTGTGGAATTAAAAAAGAAGTGAATTGAAATAAACATGGATATGTTTTAGAACTTCACAAGTGTGGCCTGAATTTTTAAAATCCAAACAGGTAAATATACCAAGAGTGTGTCTTTATATTTTCTATCACTAATGACATTTGTTGAAAATATTTAAGGAGCTCTCGCCTGGGAATATCCAACTGGACTTTAATTTGAGCGTTACCACGTATCATTAAGACCACATCTTAATCCTCTTTCCTGGAACACGTTTCTACACGGACAGTCCCCAGTTCTCCAGGACAGCTGAGGGTTTTCCAGGAGCAAAATTAGCATCCTTCATCCAGGATAACTAGAAGGAGATAGGATCTTGAATGGCACAGCTGGGTGGCCTTTGTTGGTGCAATTGTTCTCACCTAATCTGGTCTCCCGGTGCTCAGAGCATCACTCTCTATGCTGCAAAGCCTGGCCAGAAGCCCGTTCAGTTTTCCTCACTGCCTTGGCCCACAGTGAGCTGACTCACATATCTCATAATCTGCATAATGTATTTCTTATCTATCACAGGCATTAAAACGTCAAGTGGCAGCACAGGACAAAACCTGGCAGAGCCAACATCCTGCTTCCCCAGCAGAATGTACACTCTACCAGGCAGAGGTCATGCCTTCTGCTTTTTCACACATCTCTGGGTCAAGTCCTGGTGATCTCACTTACTACTATATTCTTAAAGCTTTTTGAGCCTCAGTTTCTCCAGCTGTAAAACGTGTACTACACTAATAATTCCTTCAAAGGGTTACTGTAACTATTACTGGGGAAAAAAATGTAAAGCGTCTCCTACAATATCTAATACTAGTTGGCAATCAAAGGTTACTTTCCTGTTATTAGTTTGTGGTATGTGCTCCATCCCTGTTCAGGGATTTACTGAATCATCCATCCTCTGGTAGCTGAGAGCAGACTCTGCTCTCCTGCTTCATCGGGACGGTGGTTTGAAACATAGAGGTTCTCAAACCCTCTCTGAAATTGTCATGGAGGAGAAGGCAGTGGTTTCAGGAATGGAAATCCAGGTGTAGCTGGGCCAGCCTCTGCTCTCTGAGGTGCTCACCAGCCGCTGGATTGACAAGAGCCACAGGACAAGCAGGAGGTGAAGTGCACAGCTCTCAGGGTGTCGGAGCTGGCAAGGTCTGCACCTGAGCAGTGTCCTCTGGAAAGTGAGGTTACCAGGAGCTCGCAGAGGGTCGTGGGACGAAGATGCCTGAGAGCCACCAGCCCTCTGGAGGGAACGTGGCTGATCCACAGAAGCCAGTTCTTTCACTTCGATTGACCTTTGTTATTGATCTCACTATGAGAGCGTTTCAGTAAGGATCAGGCAGGAGACTCATGCTGGTTCCGATCCGGCTGTCTCCCCCGAGGCACAAATAAAACTACTGAGATGCCAACAGTCAGAAAGTCATTTACTCTTCACTCACTTCTCCAGCCTGGGCCAGTGGTGACCGCCAAGGTATTGACCATTGCCGAAGTCCAGTTGCATCAAGCCTACGTAGAGGACGAAGGTGGGGGATGGACCACTGATGCTGGGTGATTCTTTAGAGGCCACTGATGCCACCGCCTCATTGTACACAGGGGGAAACTGAGGTCCATAGAGAAGACAGGACTTGTACTATCACATGGCCTACGGATGTTGAATTTGAATCTGATTCTCCATCTTATGCTCTTTCCAGCCCTAAATGTAGTTAGAAGCCCACTTCTGCTCTGGAAGACAGAAAATGGCCTCTGACCATAAGAGCTGATCTTATACAACCAACCCAAGAGAAACAGAAGGCTTCGGCATGTCTTTGGCCTGGATCCACAGAGATCCTAGGCCAGGAATAGATGGCTGGATTAACTCTTACTACCTTCCCAGCCTGAGCCCTTTGGAGCTTTCTTGTAACCCGTGAGATTTGTAAACCCGCAATTTTGATTCTCTCCTGTAACATGGTTTTCACAGGAACGTGGGCCAGAAAGAGGTTCACACGGAGGGTTCAATTAATACTAGAATTAATGATAATAATGTGATCGTTACCATGCCATGCTCACAGGGTCAAATGCTGTTCTAGGTCCTTTGTGCATATTGACTCATTTAATCCTCACCACAATCCTGTCCAATCAGTTTATAAAGGAGGAAACTGAGGCATAAGAAGTAATTAGCCCAAGATCACTCAGCTTGTCCACCGTAGAGCCGGGATTTGAATTTAGCAAGTCTGACCTCGGAGCCCCTGCTTTCTCCCACAATGCCTTACTGACCCAGTTGCAGCAAGGACCACTTTAGAACGTGGCTCCACTGTGATTGTTATTTTTTAACTCATCGATTACAAATTCTGTCTCCCTGTCCTCAGGAGCTCGAGGTGGAATGGGCTCAGAAAGGCAGCAACTTCCCTCCCCCATGTCCCATGCCACCCCTCACACCCTCACAGCCGGAGGTAGTCACCTGCCCCAGCACTGCACTCTTAGATGCTTGCCTGCGAAGGCAGAGGAAGTCAATCCTGAATTGAGCTTTCATATTCCCTTTGGGTAAAATTTGCACATTCTCACTTGTGCGGTGAAAAATCGCCATTTGATCTCTCTCAACTCTATGAATCTTGCCAACTGGTCTCCGGAAACCACTCTGGTGACAGGAAATAAATAAAAGGGGGCCCACTCTTTCTCTCCAGAGGTGGGGTTAGGAGGAGGGAATAATTCATCAAGGTCTCCATCCCACCACACACACACACACACACACACACACACATACACACACACCACTCCACTCTGCCAGAGGAACATTCACATTGCCTCTGAATTATGTGCCTTTGATTAATTTCTAAGGAAAAAGATCAGCTTTGCCAGAGCCTATGTTGTGTTTTCTCTAAATCAGGGCAAATAACATTACTTCTCCAAATGTTGCTATTAGAATGAGATTTATATTTACCTAGAGAGGCTGCTCCTGAGAGAGATGCAGTGACAAGTTTATGCTACAGACAGAATAATCTGCCCTGCTGAAATGTGATTTGCTGCAGAGGGCTGTTTGGGGTTTGGATAAATGAGAAAGATAAACACGATGACTGCTGGTGGTTTTCAGTAACCTGATTACTGCGTGGGAATAGATCTCTCTCCCTCTTGCTGTGTCTCTCATCCTCTCAGCTTGTGAATGAGCCAAAACCCCAAATTTTCCAAAATAGAGGACTGAGCTGGTAAGGCCCTGACATATGCCCACATCCAGGTTGTCCCACATGTCCATGGGCACACGTGCACGCACTTAACACACACAGCACACGTGCACAGGCATGCACACACAGTGGCATTTGGACCTCAGCTTGGGCAGCCTGGTGGGCAGGGGAGTAAGACTTTTCCCGTCACGGTCATCTTTCCTCCAGCCACTATCCTCCAGATAGTGCACATTGGGCCCTAAAGGAACTACCAATATACTGGCAGGAAGCAGTTTGTCCCACATGATAAAGCTGTGAAATTCAGACAAAGTAAAAGGAAATTCAGCTATAAACCCCTTAGGTGCTCGGAGTTTTACTACTTGTGGTTTTAGGCTATGGAATAAAAGTATTCCATGGGTGTAGTTGGCTTTGCATTACTCCTGTGTATTTTGCGGATCAGAGTCAGCATTGGAAAGAGGAATCAGGAATTCTAGATTCAGGCTCTATCCTCTGTTTGTTTAACAGTTGTGAAGCTCTCGCTTATGAAAAAGGCTGTCCTGGGTCTCCGAGGAGGAATCAAATAGAGTCCTTGCTCAAGGAACATCAACGCATGACCCCAAGTAGACTGAACATAAGCCCAGTAGGTAGGTAAGAGGTACCAAGTGAGAGGCACAGAGGGAAGTTGCTGCGAGAGGCATCACTTCCGACTGTGGAATGAGGCGAGGGGACTGGCACCTCGCCCTTGAGTCACGTCGTGGAGGAGATGTAAGATTTGGACAGAAGCTGGTGGATGAGGGAGAGAGCATTTCTGGCAGAGAGAATAGCATAATTAAAGATGGAGAGAGAGGAAAGTGGGGGACGTGTTTGACGATAACAAACAGGCTATTCTAGGGCATTGGGCACATGTGTAGATGTAGAAGAGAGGAAAGTGGGTGGAAAATAAAATATCTTTTCTGTGTTCTCTTTGCTTCCTGTCTTCAACCACTTCCACTTCAGTGCAGCGTGATCATGCTCCAGGTTGCTGATCTGAAACCCATTTTCCAGGAAGCAATCGCTCTCACCAGGTATCAGTAAGGGCTCTGTGCTCAGGACAGAGCATCAAAGTGGAAGGTTCTGGAGGACGTCTCGGGGAAGAAACACATCTTCTACCTGCCTCCCTGCTGCCTTTGCCCAGGTTATTTCTTCTGCCTGAATTCTTCCTCCTTTCCCATCACAATTTGTCTAAATTCACACTCATCCTCCAAGATGCAACCCAAATGCACATTTCACAGGAACTTCTTCCTTCCTGTCCCCAGCCAGAAGCAACTACTCTTTCTCTGGAACCTTGAAATCCTGTGTTCCTCTGGGATGTTTTTGGAACTCTCCTGTCAACAGTGAAAATCCCAGCTGATTAGTTGTACCCCAGCTCCCAATTCTGTATGGTCTCTGTGTGTCTATTCCTGTACAAAGTTCTTATTATGGATCTGAAGTCAACTGCCAAACTGGGCTTAATCAGCATAAACTGTCTAAAACGGAGATTAAAGGGTCAAATGTTGAATCAGCTTTGAAACTTTGAAACTTTGAATCAGCTCATCAAAAAAGTGGCCAACAGCGTGAGAGCGAGACAGCATTATTCCAGCACCACTGCTCGGGGTCTGGGAAGGCGCCAGTCAGTTCTAAAGCCCAGCATCCTCCAGGGAGGCATTGAGAAAAGGACGCACCACCACATGGAATACAAGACGTCCTCAGGTGTCCCTATCAGTGGACTAGAAGGCCCAGCATCTACGGCCCCAGCCTGGGTTCTTCCAACTGCCTCAAAACCAAACGAATCACCTTCTCTCTCCCCAAACCTGGCTTCCTCTCTTGCTTCCAACAGCAACCCCATCCATACAGTTGTGCAGTTCAGGAAACCACAAGGCATCCTCAGCCCCTTCTCTCTTTCATCCTCCTTTTCTAGCCTACTGTCTAGTCTTGTGATTTTATGTACATCATTTAACGCCATGCTTTCTTTCCGCCTTTTTCTACAGTGCCCAACCAAGCCATGATCACCCCTTCCTGGGTAATTGCAGTAGCTCCTAACTCTTTACCCCATGCTGTCTGGCCTCCCTCATGTCCATTCCCACACGTTAGCTAGTTTGATGTCAAATCTACAGCTGCTTCCCATCCAGCCAGGGACTTCCACTGCTGACAGCTGGGGCCCAGTCATGTAGCCTGGTAGGTCATGGCAAGGAATTTGAAACCATTTCACCTCTTCAGTCTCATCTTACCTGACTCTCAACGTGTCTCTCTGAACTTCAGATGTCATGGCCTCTCCCCACAGTATTTGCAGATTGCCTTTCTCTCTGCCTAACATGTACATCCTCCTAGTTTTAGTTTTAGCTTTAGCTTTGCTTAGTTTTCAGTGTAATTGTCATTTCCTCAGGGAGGTCTTCCTGTATCCAACAGACTGGACCATGTCCTTCTCTGATGGGCTCTGAAGTACCCCGTGCTTCTTGCTCAGCACTTTTTAAAAAAAATTAATTTAATTTAATTTATTTATCTTTGGCTGCGTTGGATCTTTGTTACTGCGCGTGGGCTTTCTCTAGTTGTGGTGAACGGGGGCTACTCTTTGTTGTGGTGTGTGGGCTTCTTATTGCAGTGGCTTCTCTTGTTGCAAAGCATGGGCTCTAGGAATGCGGGCTTCAGTAGCTGTGGCTTGCAGGCTCAGTAGTTGTGGTGCACGGGCTTAGTTGCTCCGCGGCACGTGGCATCTTCCTGGACCAGGGCTTGAACCCATGTCCTCTGCATTGGCAGGTGGATTCTTAACCCCTGCGCCACCAGGGAAGCCCTTGCTCTTAGCACTGTTTATAATTCGACATCAAGCAGTGACAAAACTATATCTTTCCTACTAAACAGAAACTGCCTCAGGAATTGAAGGTACTGTGGCTGATTTCTCATTATTGTATTCTTAGGAGATGGCAGAGTTCTGAGCACCTAGAGGCGTTAATGCATATTTATTGTGAATGAATGAATTTGTTGATAAATTAATAAGCAAATGAACCACATGGCTATAAGGACCAGAAGCAGCTAGTCCCTGGGAAAGCTTCTTTATAAGTCTAACAGTAAGGCTGGTCTCTGATTTGTTTTCTTTTTTCTAGAGCTCTCCTGGCCAGCAGAATGTCACTACTGCAAAGAATATGTACATGTCAAGCCCTGGACAAGGGACTGGCTCCAATTTGGGGGGTGTGGGGGTCATCTTTTGGGAACAAACCCCTCCCTGGATATTGGGACCTGCATTTTGTGTGTCCTGCCTCAGACTAACCTCTCTTCTGAGGAACCTTCCCATGTTTATATCAGTGAAGTCTAAGAGAGTTGTGGCCAACTTTCAGTATTATGAACTTTCTAGACTTTGCCTTAGAAAATGGCCTTCTAACTTGTCTTCTTGGCTTCAGTTTCTACAAATACCAACCACCCTGATATTAATGCCATTTGCATTCTCCTAAAGCAGAACCTTCAATCTGTCATTCTCTTGAACAAAACCCAACAGTGTCCCCTCTACCTATAGAGTGGAGCCCAAGGGGGTATGACTGAGAACAATTTAATCGTCATCTAAAGTATCCTTTTCTTCAAATATAAAATTATCTTTAAGGTACTTCCCAGCCTCATAATGTTATAATTCTGATGCCTGAGTGTGGCACTTAGGGCTCTTTCTGGCCTCATCCTATTTCCCCAATCCAGTTGTAGCCAACCCTGGATCCCAAAACACACCTACTGCTGGGGGTGGTGTGAGGGAGGGGGGGATGTCTATTCTCCCTTCTGGCCCTACAACTTCCCATGTTCATCTTTCCCTGGCAGAATTACCAAGGCATAATTCAAATAAATCCTTGATGTGTGCTTCTATTACATGATAACCTCTGCATTGGCTAGGATAGACTAAGTTATGCTGCAGTAACAAATGTACCTCAAATTGTAGTGTCTTAACACACAGCAAAGGCTTATTTCTCCTCCATGGTACATATCCAGTGCAGTTCAGCAGGAGGCTCTTCTCCGCAAAGAAACCTAGGAATGTAGGGCTGACAAAGGCTCTATAATCTAGAATGTTTCTGGGGAAAAAAGAACAGGTAGAAAGTTGACGTGCTCTTCTTGTTTTGGTCCAGAAGTGATACTCATCACCTCCACTCACAACGTATTGTCCAAAACGAGTCACAGAGCTCTGCTTAAATGCAGAGGGGCAAGGAGATGTGGGTAGCATCTAGATATTCCATGATCAGTAAACGCTTCTGCCAAGGCAAGTAAAACATTAGTGCACACTAAATTATCAATAAAGGTCTGCTCATCGTGGGGCACAGTTCCAATCGATTTTCTTTCGATTCTGAACACAAACAATGTTTTATGCCTGGAGATCTTATTAATTGACTGAAGGCCAGACTTTGGCCTTGCCTTGATATTAGCTCTGTATTATGTTTGTGTCACTTTCCTTACTAGAAGATAAATGCCTTTAAAGCAGGGGCCCTTTCCATTATTAATAAATAACTTCCTTAAGCAGCAGGGTTAGAGGAAAGCGCTCTGGGTATGAGTGGAGCTTTATCTCTGGCAAGCTGCATGATCTTGGGCTAATTATTTAACTTCTGAAGACAGAATAACCTTGAATTTCAGAGCAAGGGTACAGAACTTCCTTTGTTTACATACCAGCTCTGTCACCCACTATATTTCAACTCTGGGAAACAATCTCTCAAAGCCTCAGTTTTCTCATCTGCACAATGGAGATAATAAAGTATCTACCTTATAGGGTTGTTGTAAAAACAATGTGTGCAGACTTCTTGCCTGGTGCCTGGCACAGGTTAAGCACTTAGTGTTAGCGCTTAGCGAACCCTGGTTTCTTCAACTATAAAACCAGCATAATGACTCCCTCCATGCTTATCCCATGGTATCCTTTGGGTACCAAATCAAAATGAGCAGAAGTTAAAAGCACATTGTAAAGTGTCACATACTATTAGGTGTTTCTGCTGTTATTAGGCAATGCAGATATAAAAGAAACAAACCTCTAATGCAGGTTTGGGCACAGAGTAGGTGACTAACAGATATTTAGTGAAATGAACTAAATATAATCAGTAAGAACAGGAGGCTTTTCTAATTGTTTGGCACCAGATATACCCCATGAATATCCCTGTTTGCATTTCAGGTGGAAAGTTCTCAGCACACTTCCAGGCACATACAGGGGTGTCCCTCCTGGTTGCTCAGGGTATTCTCCATGGCCTGGGAAACGTCAGCTCCCTCCCTCATATGCCCCAGCCATCATGCTTCTTGTCCCCCAGTGCAGGTGGAAGTTGAACCAGTGGGCCTGCTGCTTGCTTGGTTGCATTCGTATCATTGGAGAGAAACTAGAGAGAGCTAGTTTCACTTTGAAAGGGGAAGTGATCCATTCTCTCTCTGGTCCTACTCATTTTTCACTTTAAGACAAGACAGAAGGAATCATATTTCTTTCTAAAGTCTTTATTTTTCTGTCAATAAAAATCTTGTGAACTGCCTGGCTGGGCAGGGTGTAACACTGCCATGCTCATTTGGTCAATCCTGTTTCTGTTCCTTTATTAGCCCTGGTTTGGTGTTGGACAGTTGATGTGCTGGCTCCTTCAAGACCGGAGCTCTCAGGTACAGTCACCAGCCCAGGACCAGTACGTTGGTTTGGAATCTTGTCTTCTCATTGGTTTGATGAACATTCACCACTCATCCTACAAGGAACTGTGAGGGATGTAGAAAAGCGTTAGAGGTGGCTGGGGATGGCATCATGGGGAGGGAGGTGGGTAAGAGTATGGTCGCTGGAGTCCGATTTCCTGGGTAGGAAGTGTGGCTCCATCAACTGAGGACATTTCTGTACCTATTTATACTCAAGGGTCCCAAGCTGCTCATACTGTTGAAATAGTAAATATAAAATACTTGGCTTAGTGCCTGGAAGGAAGGGGGTAGGCAATAAATTCTCATATTGATAATAATTATTCAGTGTTAAACTGTGGATTGAAAAGCACCTGTTACGTGGCAGAAGCTGTTCTGAATGCTTGGAATGCATCAGGGAACAAAACAAAAATTGCTGTCCTCATAGAGCTTGCATGATAAGGATGACGATAAAGATGATGATAAAGATAATGACGATACTGAAGATGGTTTCTGTCCTCCGGGAGCTTAAAATCTATTGGGGGAAATAAAATGAATCCCCATGTAGCCACGGCCTTACCCTGTGACACTTGCAGCCCAGTGAATTTCTCTTGTACTGCACAGTAGGATCGTTGGGGGTCCACAGAATGCTCTATTCATCTCTGGGCCTCCACTGCCTAGTTTTCTGGGTGTATTAGTGAGTCTCTTGTATTAAATTTTCAACCTCACGACAGGGTGTGGCCTGTCATGGGTGAGAAGGATGGCTCAGGGAGGCCCTGTTAAACCAGAGAAAATATGGCAGGGTGATGGAGGACAGAGGTCATTCATTTCTTCATCCATTCATTCAGAAATATTTCTCAAGCACCTAGGAGGTGGCAGGAACTGTGCCAAACACTGTGAGGGGCACAGAGATGAATGAGGCACAGTGCCGGGTCACACTTCTCCAGAGCCAGTGATACGCATGGGTGGCTGGCTATTTCCCTACGGTCATTGTGAGGAATCTCATGCCTGCATTTCCAGCCTTCATTCCCTTCCTCTGCAGTGGCAGGAGGGGAATGGCTGCAACTGAGGGAAGTGTGTTTGGGCAGAGAACCACCCACTGGAACACAGACCAAGGAAAACCAGCGGAAACTGTTCTGTCCTCTGCGGTCTGCCTGGGAACAGCATTAGCAACATCAGTGTCTCTAGAGAAGAAAATCAATTATGTGAATAACTGAACTGTGAGTCAGTGAGAAAGCTTCCACACCCGAGTCAATACCTTCTACAGCCGGTGCTTTGAGAGTTTGTCCTGACAAGAGAACATTGATGTTGCAGCGATTTGAGGATTAGTTGGTCACCCTTAGATGCTGTATTTGTTTCACGCCTGGTGTCACCTTGTCAAGGCCCTGCTGTTAAAGACAGGATGAGTTCTCTGGGATGGAGATGACCTCCTGAGTGATGGGCATGTGAAGAAGCAGGAGAAGGAGGAAGAAGAAGAAGAGATACTCACACTTTAATAGCGTTGTCTATTCTGAGGGCTGTTACATGTGGTCCTCCAAACAACAAGTAGAGTGGACAGGAAACGTATGTATCTCTTAGTTTCAGTTTCCTCAGTTGTAAAATGGGACAAGACTTAGCCAAGGTCTTAAAACTAGTAAGTGTCAGAGAGGAGTCTAAAACCCAGGACTCCAGGATCCAAGTTTAGTGCCTTTCCCACCATACCAGCCAGCTCACTGCTTGTGACATAGTCTTGAGTAAAGAAACTTCTGGATGAGTAGATGATTTCTCTAGAACACTAGTTCCTTAACAATGTTAAAGGTATTACACACACACACACTCACACACACACATACACAGAGGCATTTCTGTCAAATAAGTCAGCGGTCACTAGAATGAGGAAAGGTAAATGGGCTTCATTGCTGCAGGACTTCTCAGTGCCTTGATAGGCTCACTTAACAAGGGACTCCTCGAGACTATTCAAAACAGGGAGAAAGGATACAATTCCATTCCATTCCATGCTTTCTTCATGGATTACTTGTAAGGACTAGTTTTCTAAGAAACATGCTTACAGAAACCCTGCTTTGATTTGTAATTTTCTTTTGAAAAATTTTTTAAAAATTTATTTATTTATTTTTGGCTGCATTGGGTCTTGGTTGCTGTGCACGGGCTTTCTCTAGTTGGGGCAAGCAGGGGCTACTCTTTGTTGCAGTGTGCAGGCTTCTCATTGTGGTGGCTTCTCGTTGTGGAGCATGGGCTCTAGGCGCTTGGGCTTCAGTAGTTGTGGCATGCAGGCTCAGTAGCTGTGGCTTGCAGGCTCTAGAGCACAGGCTCAGTAGTCGTGGCACATGGACTTAGTTGCTCCATGGCATGTGGGATCTTCCCAGACCAAGGCTTGAACTCGTGTCCCCTGCATTGGCAGGCGGATTCTTATCCACTGCGCCACCAGGGAAGTCCCTGTAATTTCCTTCTTTAGTTCCCTCTAAAAACCTCAGAGAGACACCTGTATGAACCAAGGGAGACTCAGGGGATGGTAGCCCAGTGATTAGTGGCAAATTTGTTTCTGGCCTGGGTGACCTTTACATCCAGCCCTCTGTTCTTACACAGGTCTGTACTTCAAAAGCCTCATATCCCCAGGAGAGGGCTGACCTGGTGGTCAGGGGGCTCTGCCACCACCCTAAGGTGTGACCTTAGGCAAGTCAAGTTCCCACTTTGGACCTCAGATTCCTGTCCTGTAAAGAGTGCATGAGTCTCACCAGGACACTTTGTTAAGATGCAGAATCTTAAGTCCCACCCCAGAGGTTGCCATTTGGTAGGTTTGGGGTGAGGCTTTGGAATCTGTATTTGTGATTGTCGTGTCAGGTGATTTTGGTGTGAAAACATGTCTACACTAGGGCCCTGGAGAGATTTATTCAAACCAGTGAGGACCACAGAGAGACCTCTGAACATATGAAAAAGATGAGGAAGTCAGCCTTACACATCAAGTGATGTCAGGTCTACACATCCAGCTTACCGCCTACCTTTCTGAGAAGATGGCCATCCCCATCTATATCTTCTCCTTACCTGGGATTTACTATTCTCTTTTTATTCATCTCTAGTTGGTAATTACTTACGAACAGCTCTGTTGGGGAGTGGGGAGGAATCCCTTTGTTTATCTACAATTCACTGCCTATTACAAGGTGTTAAAAAAAACCCATAAATTGTATCACACTTTTAAGTGTATATGCTGGAAATACCACCTCGGTGGTAAAAATCCATTTATAATCTGCTTAAAAGCTGTTTTGAAATGATGGGTTCTAGAAGAGAAGTTCGCCCTTTAGAAAAGTTTTTCTGCTATACTGAGAGTTACATAATCCCAAGCTCTGTTTGGAGGCGAGCTGCCAAGAGTTTGGGCTGCAAAAAGAACAATCATTTTCCAATTTCACTTCAAACCAGACATGGATAAGAAACTTTAAAATTAGGAAGGTTTTCAAGTGAAAATAAATTACTTTGGTAATCAAATGTAAGTTATTAAAAAAAGGTTTAGAGAAATGAAGTAGGGTTGGGAGTCTGAGAGTACTGAAATCCTTCCCCCACTGGCAAACTGGCAGAGGAAGTTCTGATTATGAAAAAACTGTGGTGGCAGTTCCCACTCCTGACACCAAGATGGTTGTCCTTCCCAGTTTTCACTGCTGTCAGAGGGAGAGGCAGTAGAAATAAGCAGAAGGTGTACAGATATACTTAGTGTCTTGGGCTTATTTTCTAGTTACTTGTGCTCATATTGTATACAGGCTTTTACCTTACTTTTCCACGTGACATTATAACACAACAGCTTACCCAAGTTGCTACAAATCGTTATAACATCATATATAAAATTTCATTGTTTTCCATCACACTAGTACACTCTAAATTCATTTAGCTATTACCCTTTTATTGGACATTTTGGTTATTTCTATTTTTTTCTCTTGTAGAAAAAGAAAAAAATTGCAATGAACTTTCAGTGCATAAAGAGTTTTCTATATTTAGAATTATTCCTTTAGGAGAGATTCTAATATAGATTGAATTCTGGTACCACAGCAGTGTAATTGTCCTCAATTTTTCTTTATTTTTTCAAAATGCTTGGAAGAGCTTTCGAAGACAAGCTAGTCTGAAATTACCTAGGGGGTCTGATTTCAAAATAAAGATTTATGAAAAGAAAAAAAAATCTATGCAAGTCTAGATATAAAATCAGTATGCTACTAACTACTAATTGATCATATTTATGGTTTAATAAGAAAGCTATGGATGGAGTTCTGTGTGTTTAATTCTTTAAAGCTTCTTTTGCATATATATCATCTTTTCACTCATTTGAGTTGAAAGCATCGCCTGAATGTTTAGCCACAAAGTCTAATTCATGGTAGTAACAGTGATATATTTCAATATATTCATGTTAGACATGAAAATATTCTGAAAAATTTTCATGTTGCTGTTATACCCATCAGGAGAGTTATTGGGCTATTATATGACCATTGTTCAAAATGAAGAAGCAAAACACGGCTTGGAGGAGGGACTTGTTTTTTAGTTCACAAGGCTAAGAAGGGGCAACACTGATGCCTGGGGCTGTGTTTCCTGATTCCCAGACCTGTGGTTAATGGGAATGCTTTTATCACACTAATGTAAATCAGTCTTCATCCCTCCATCTCTATGTGCAATAAATGGCATAATGATTGTACCTAAGAGGGGGTCAATACCTGTATGCTGGAAATAAAGGGATTAAACAAATGATTCTCTGTTCTTAAGAAACTACCATGATAATGGGAGAATCATAAATGCCAATAGATTACCTACAATTTGAGTATGTGTAACTCTGTTATGCAGTTAAATATTGAGGGCATACAAAAGGGACGTAACTAACAAGCAGAGAAGTTGGGGAAGACTTCTCCAAAGCAAGGACATCTGAAATCATCCTTAAAGGAAAAATATGTTTACACGTCAGGGATTAGGTGTGTGTATTGGGGAAGGACATTCAAAGCAGAGGGCACATGAAGAGCCTAAGCAGAGAAGCGTTAAGGGTCATACACTCTTCTAGGAATGGTGATATCAATTCAGTGCCATTGGGTCTGAAGGCTTGGAGGGTGGATGAATGGGCGACAAGGCAGGAGGCACTGGGCAGTAGAGGATGTGCAGGTCATTGTAAGAAGCTTGGACTGAGAGCACCGGGCACCGGGCAAAGGGAGTCAGGAGTGTCTTGCAGGTTACATCGTGTGTGTGTGTGTGTGTGTGTGAGAGAGAGAGAGAGAGAGAGAGAGACACAGAGACAGAGAGGGACAGAGAGAGAGACAGACAGACAGACAGAGATAGAAAGAGAGAGAGAGGGACTTCCCTGGCGGTCTAGTGGTTAAGACTCTGACACATGTAGACGGGAGATCATTTACAAGGCCTTTGCAAGGAGGCAGGTGAAGGATGAGGATCCAGCTAAGGCAGTGATAGCCAGGCTGGAGAGAAGAGGCCACATGTAAGAGATATTGACAGAATCGAGCTTTAATTAAATGTGGGGACTAAAAAAGAATCAGCTACTTAGGATAATTTTAAGACTTCCAGTTAGGGCAAGTAGGGGAAGAGTAGAGCTGGAATATGCAAGAAAGAGAATCAGTTGGAGGGAAGAAGGATAAGAAAGTGAGTTACGTTTGGGATGTTGGAGGGAATCCAGGTAAAGGCGCGGCAGTCGGAGATGTGAGCGGGGCAGTTAGATCAGGGGACAGAGATCTGGAAGATGGAGCAAATGTAGTTTGGTGTCGTTGAAGAAGGAGTGGGTGGGGTCATCCAGAGAGGACAGGCAGAGGGAATAAGATAACAGGAAGGAACCACACCTGGGAAATGCTGACCTTTCCTAAAAGGACCCAGCAATGGAGCCTGAGAAGGAAGGAGAGAAGAGGCAAGAAGAAGTAGCAATTTGGAAACAAAGGGAGAAAAACCTGTTGTTTCTCTGCCTGAAAATTTCCTACTAGAAAGAGGGTCAGTATAACCCAGTTAGGACTCTTTTTCCAGCAAGTGCTAAACTGGACAGGACACAGGGCCCACAGCCTGCCCTGGGGAACCCAGGATGCATGGTCGTCCTACCTCGACAAGTGCAGACTGAGGTAGCCGGTGTTGCCCTGGGGAAAGCGTCTCAGGGAGCTGCTGCAGAGCTTAATTGTCCTCATTTTCTAAAGCAGGTTGGGGGAAAAGATTAAAGAAGGAAAGAAAATAGCCGCACATGGTCACTGGCTCCCTGATGGGTGCTCCATTTATTTCATCTCCTTTAATGATTTCACCACCCCTACAAGGGAAATGGAGGTGGTATCTGATTGGGGAAACTCTTCTTCATCCTTATGTTTCAGGTTCCATCACAGACCTTTCCAGTCTCTCTTTCACACTCCCATCCCCAAGAAGGTGCTTCCTTTTTCCAATTGGTTGGGTGCTAATGGTCTGCACACCCATGGGCCCATCATTCTTTTCCCAGGTGGTTTAAGACCATAGAGTCCCTGTTTCCTCTTCTTGTTCTGGAAGGATCTGATCCTCTGTCTGTTCCTCACTATTCTCTTCTTTGTTGCCAAGAGTAACCTTTGGGGAAGGTAGATGGTTATGACTATCTATTTTGCCTGAATTTGGTTCAGTTTTTGGAAAAGGGAAAAATATTAGAAATATTAAGAATTACTGGCTGTGGATTCAGGCTGCACTCCAGAATCCAGATGTCCCAAATCCAGTTATTAAGGTGATGTTGACAACACCCCCCCAATTTGACTCATGGCTACTTTTTATTTTATTCAGATTCTTATTTGGAGGAGGAGAAAAGTGTTATTTATTGACCTGTTGAAATCCCAACATATACTCATTTTACATATGAGGAAATGGAACTCACTCACTTTATAAATGTCAGAGCAGGAGTTAAAGCAGAGTCTAAACCCAGAGAGTCAACCCAAACTCCTTGTCCTATTTCTGTTTCTCCATGCTGCCTCTTCAGGTTGACATTATGCTGACAAAAAGAAAAAAAAGTCTCACAGTCAAATTATGTGATCCCAGTTACAATGATTCACTTAAGCCAGCTTTTGATGTCCTGCCTGCTCCCAGGCTATCAGTTCAGGAAGTGGTCTCTGGTCTGTTCCCACGAGGTGTATTCTGAGATGGCCTTGTCATCGGCTGTGCTGGGAAAGAACCGACTATTGACATGGCAGACACTCTTCTTTCCCTAAAGATTCCACTTCTTTGGATGATGCCAGCTTTCCTAATGGGGAACAGGAAAAGGGTCCAGTTTCTCTGCAGGACCATTCAAGCATTTTCCCAGGGCAGGACGATCCTTGGGAAAGTTACAGGAATTTCCCTGCAGGCTCTCTCGTGCTCTAGGCTGCAGAAAATTCTTGTCTGTTTTTCTCTCACCCTAACCATCACCTCAGCAGCCCTTCTCTGCCCCCTAGCCAAGCAAGGGCATGCATGTGAGAATGCCTTGCACTTACTCCCAAAGTAACACTGTATTACTTCATTGGTCCTAACAATCACTCTGTGGGTTCATTTTCCCAAGTGAGGAAACTGAGTCATGGAGAAGTGATGAGCAGTGTCCCAGACATAGATGGTAACCGGACATAGATGGGGACTAAGCTAGTGTAAAAAATGGGTCTGGGTCTCTCTTCTTCTGGAGCTCTTTACCGTATAAGAGTGAGTATATGTATTTAAAAAAGTATATCTCAACATATAAAAAAGGAAAAAGAAGTAGAAGTGACTTGGAAAGAGTAGAAACTGGGAGATCCTCATACTCGGCTTCTCCTTTACTTCCTGTGGTCTCCTCCAAACCCCTTCTACAGAATGCACTGGTGCAGATTAGATTCTGAGTATGTATTTTCTGATTTTAGAGTCTGGATGTTTGGACCAAGAAAAAAAAAGTCTTAAGACTGAGACTTGTGGTATGCTGGAAATGTATTTAGACCAGTGCCACCAATTTTAGGTTCAAAACACTATCTTCTGGCCTTAATTGAGGCAAAGTGGTATAGTGTGAAAATTATGGGATTTAGAATCAAAAGACCCAAGTACAAATCATGGCTCTGCCACTTACTTACCATGTGGCTTTTAAAAACATTTTTTTATTGAAGTATAGTTGATGTACAATGTTGTGTAATTTCTGCTGTACAGCAAAGTGATTCAGTTATACATATATATTCTTTTTTTAATATTCTTTTCCATTACAGTTTATCATAGGATATTGAATATGGTTCTCTGTGCTATACAGTAGGACCTTGTTGTTTATCCATTCTGTATATAATAGCTTACTTCTGCTAACCCCAACCTCTCCATCCCTCCCTCAGCCCCCTCCCCCTTGGCAACCACAAGTCTGTTCTCTATGTCTGTGAGTCCGTTTGCTGTGTGGCTTTGATGGATCACGTAATCTCTGAGTCTCAGCATTCTCACTGGTGAAATGGGCTTACCTCCCCTCAACCTCACAGAGCCATGGTGAAGAGCATATGAAAGGACACATGTGAAAGCTTTTTAAAATGTTTTTTATTTACATGTGTGTGTTATTTGCTATTGTTATGGCCACTTCTGTCCTTTGAAGTGGCTGAGTTGCAGATATTTAGGTGCCACCTTTCATTAAGTAGAAGCTAGCAACGTTAAGTTGGCATTCTAGTTTACATTTTCTGAAGAAACCTTGGAAAATAGTTAACAGCAACCACAAGCAGGTGGAGGAGGTTAATGGGTATAAAGAAGCTGTCACTGACCAAAGAAAAGAATCTGTTGGGTTTCCATGGTTACTGCCTTTTGGATATTCAGAAATCAGAAGTACTCTCAACATCTTTGAGGCAGCAATGAGGTTCACAACTGAAATGAGGTGGCAAAACCCATCAAGTATAGACTTTTTTTTTTTTTTTTTTTTGGCTGTGTTGGGTCTTCGTTGCTGCGCATAGGCTTTCTCTAGTTGCGGTGAGTGGAGGCTACTCTTCGTTGTGGTGCGCGGGCTTCTCACTGCGGTGGCTTCTCTTGTTGCAGAGCACGGGCCCTGAGCACGCAGGCTCAGTAGTAGTGGCACACGGACTTAGTTGCACCACAGCATTCCAGGACCAGGGATCGAACCCGTGTCCCCTGCATTGGCAGGCAGATTCTTAACCACTGCACCACCAGGGAAGTCCCTAGACATTTAAAAATATCCAAATTCACCCTGTGAGTTGTCGTCTGTAAAAGATACATGCTTTGAGAGCTGTGAGACATGTTGAATTTGGGACTGAAATGACACACAGCTGGTAGCTTGTTGATGGGACAATATTGAGCTGGGCTTGGCCACTGCAGAGACTCAATCAGTGGGTCTCAAAAGCCTTCTGGGCACAGGTGCTACCTTCCTACTTAGATCATGGTGAGGGCTCTAAGACTGGAGGTGTGGTTGGAGATTTGGGTAAGGAGTAAGGCACGGTGGGTGAGCTGCTGAACAGATACGAGTTTGGGAAGCTCCTACTCATTCTGACACATTTTTTTACTTTGCTAAATCTTTAAAAAAAAATCGAAAGTCAACAACCTCCAGCCAATATGATGTCACAGTTGTACATCTTGATAAGAAAATTTGAATATACATAAGCCAAAAACTAGTGAATAACTCTGCACACTCTTTGCACTGCTTTGAGAATTAGATCGGTGTCACATCAAAAAATATTTTTATTTTAAAATAATAAAATTTTAAATAATAAAAATTTAAAATATAACAAAATAAGACATTTTAAAATAAAAGAAATTGTGGATGAAATCCTCCTGTTCCTCCCATGCAGCTGGAGTATAGGAGAAAGGTGTTGACCTGGAATTTTATATGAGATGATCAATGTAACTTTTAAATTTTATTTCTAATGGCTATATTTTTCTTGGCTCACTTCCATTTTGCAAACGCTTGAAGTACAGTACATTTGATGTGGAGGTAATAGGTAAGGATTCAGTTAGATTTAAAATCTACATTGTAGATTCCTTGGCATCTTGGCACTTGTTCAAATGAAAATGTATGGCAAAATGTGTTTTTTCAAAGTGAGCTTTTGAAGGAACACAGACCTGAAATGTAATGTATCTTGTGGAGAACAAATGGTTTAACAACTTTGAAAATTAATAAAATAAATTTGTTTCTTGATTATTAGGGGTTCCTCATTAGGATGGTTAAAAAAAGAAAAGGGGAAAGAAAAAAAGAAATCTCAAACCATCTACAGATGCAGGCAGACAGGTCCACTTTGGCCTCTCTGAAGCTATTTTAATATCTTACTATTCAAAGCATGATAGGAGGACCAGCCGCAAAGACTCACCCAGAATTTTGTTAGAAATGCTGGATCTTAGGTCCCACCCCAGACCTTCTGGACCAGAAGCTTCATTTAGCAAGATACCTAGGTGACTTCTATGAACATTACGGTTTCCTTGGCTTTGGTACTTTCAGTTCTCAGGGCTGAACTTTGGGAGCAATCCTAAACTAGACGCCAGACTAGACCTCTTGAGTCCTAAGGAGCAAGACCACTGATGTTCCGAATGATGGTTTAGTTCCCAAACACATGGGAGACATAGTTCTGTGAGTGACCAACTGTCCTTTTATATAAGTGACTGCCTCTGGCGCAGGGCTGTGGGTGAATCAGAGCATGTGATTTATTGGACATATATTTAGAAAGAAAACGATTGCCCAAAGAAGGAGGGCGTGGGACTTCTCTGGTGGCACAGTGGTTAGGAATCTGCCTGCCAATGCAGGGGACAGGGGTTTGATCCCTGGTCTGGGAAGATCCCACATGCCATGGAGCAACTAAGCCCATGTGCCACAACTACTGAGCCTGTGCTCTAGAGCCTGTGAGCCACAACTACTGAGCGCACGTGCCATGACTGCTGAAGCCCACGTGCCTAGAGCCTGTGCTCCACAACAAGAGAAGCCACCGCAATGAGAAGCCCACGCACCACAAGGAAGAGTCGCCCCTGCTCGCTGTAACTAGAGAAAGCCCGCACGCAGCAACAAAAACCCAATGCATCCTAAATAAATAAATAAATAAATAAATAAATAAATAAATAAAACAACCTTTCTTTGGTTTAAAAAAAAAAAAAAAAAGAGGGCTTCCCCAGTGGCACAGTGGTTGAGAGTCCGCCTGCCAATGCAGGGGACATGGGTTCGTGCCCTAGTCCAGGAAGATCCCACATGCCGTGGAACGGCTGGGCCCGTGAGCCATGGCCATTCAGCCTGCGTGTCTGGAGCCTGTGCTCCACAACAGGAGAGGCCACAACAGTGAGAGGCCCACATACCACAAAAAAAAAAGAAAAAAAAAGAAAGAAGAAACATGAAGAAACAATATCACTCATATCTGTTTTTCATTATAAAATAATATTGCTGGTTTGCAGGCTTTCTAGACTCCTTAGGGTATTCTATTGCCAATCTGAGGGTTTTTTCTTTTTACATATTTAGAAGCTATTTAATAGAAATGTTGCTGCATGGGAACAAAAATATTTTTCTCACAAAATGTTCCCATTCAAGCAGTTGCCACATATTTTTGTTCCATGCGGCCCTTCATAAACTAACAGAATCTGTAGGCAATGCAATTGACATAGCATCAGAGGAGTAGGTTTATATGTTTAAAGTGGGTATATGATTTCATGTCCGGGGATTTATTTTTAGACAAAAGATCACTGATTTAAAAAAAATTTTTTTAACATCTTTATTGCAGTATAATTGCTTTACAATGGTGTATTAGTTTCTGCTATATAACAAAGTGAATCAGCTATATGTATACATATATCCTCATGTCCCCTCCCTCTTGCGTCTCCCTCCCACCTTCCCTATCCCACCCCTTTAGGTGGTCGCAAAGCATCAAGCTGATGTCCCCATGTGATGCAGCTGCTTCCCACTAGCTATCTGTTTTACATTTGGTAGTGTATATATGCAAATGCTACTCTCTCACTTTGTCCCAGCTTACCCTCCTCACTCCCTGTGTCCGAAAGTCGATTCTCTACATTTGCATCTTTATTCCTGTCATGCCCCTAGGTTCATTGGAATCTTTTTTTTTAGATTCCATATATATGTGTTACCATATGGTATTTGTTTTTCTCTTTCTGACGTACTTCTCTCTGTATCACAGACTCTAGGTCCATCCATCTCACTACAAATAACTCAGTTTTGTTTCTTTTTATGGCTGAGTAATATTCCATTGTATATATGTGCCACATCTTCTTTATCCATTCATCTGTTGATGGACACATAGGTTGCTTCCATGTCCCGGCTATAGTAAATACTGCTGCAATGAACATTGGGGTGCATGTGTCTTTTTGAATTATGGTTTTCTCAGGATATATACCCAGTAGTGGGACTGCTGGGTCGTATGGTAGTTCTAGTTTTAGTTTTTTAAGGAACCTCCATACTGTTCTCCATAGTGGCTGTATCAATTTACATTCCCACCAACAGTGCAAGAGGGTTCCCTTTTCTCCACACCCTCTTCAGCATTTATTGTTTGTAGGTTTTTTGATGATGGCCATTCTGACTGGTGTGAGGTGATACCTCATTGTAGTTTTGATTTGCATTTCTCTAATAATTGGCAATGCTGAGCATCTTTTCATATGTTTGTTGGCAATCTGTATATCTTCTTTGAAGACATGTCTATTTATATCCTTTGCCCATTTTTGGATTGGGTTGTTTTTTTGTTTGATATTGAGCTGCATGAGCTGCTTGTATAGTTTGGAGATTAGTCCTTTGTCAGTTACTTCATTTGCAAATATTTTCTCCCATTCTGAGGGTTGTCTTTTCATCTTGTTGATGTTCTCCTTTGCTGTGCAAAAACTTTTAAGTTTCATTAGGTCCCATTTGTTTACTTTTATTTTTATTTCCATCTCTCCAAGAGATGAGTCAAAAAGAACCTTGCTGTGATTTATGTCAAAGAGTGTTCTTCCTATGTTTTCCTCTGTGTTTGACAGTGTCTCTCCTTACATTTAGGTCTTTAATCCATTTTGAGTTTATTTTTCTGTATGGTGTTAGGGAGTGTTCTAATTTCATTCTTTTACATGTAGCTATCCAGTTTTACCAGCACCACTTATTGAAGAGGCTGTCTTTTCTCCATTGTATATTCTTGCCTCCTTTATCAAAGATACGGTGACCATATGTTCATGGGTTTATCTCTGGGCTTTCTATCCTGTTCCATTGATCTATATTTCTGTTTTTGTGCCATTACCATCCTGTCTTGATTACTGTAGCTTTGTAGTATAGTCTGAAGTCAGGGAGCCTGATTCCTTCAGCTCCATTTTTCTTTCTCAAGGTTGCTTTGGCTATTCGGGGTCTTTTGTGTTTCCATATAAATTGTGAAATTTTTTGTTCTAGTTCTGTGAAAAATGCCATTGTTATTTTGATAGGATTGTATTGAATCTGTAGATTGCTTTATAGTCATTTTCACAATATTGATTCTTCCAATCCAAGGACATGATATATCTCTCCATCAGTTTGTATCATCTTTAATTTCTTTCACCAGTACTTATACTTTTCTGCATATAGGTCTTTGTCTCCTTAGGTAGGTTTATTCCTAGGTATTTTATTCTTTTTGTTGCAGTGGTAAATAGGAATGTTTCCTTAATTTCTCATTCAGATTTTTCATCATTAGTGTATAGGAATGCAAGAGATTTCTGTGCATTAATTTTGTATTCTGCTACTTTACCAAATTCATTGATTAGCTCTAGTAGTTTTCTGGTAGCATCCTTAGGATTCTCTATGTATAGTATCATACGTACATAGTATCATCATCTGCAAACAGTGACAGGTTTACTTCTTCTTTTCTGATTTGCCTTCCTTTTATTTCTTTTTCTTCTCTGATTGCTGTGGCTAAAACTTCCAAAACTAGGTTGAATAATAGTAGTGAGAGTGGGCAACCTTGTCTTGTTCCTGATCTTAGAGGAAATGGTTTCAGTTTTTCACCATTGAGAACGATGTAGGCTGTGGGGTTGTCATATATGGCCTTTATTATGTTGAGGTAAGTTCCCTCTATACCTACTTTCTGGAGGGTTTTTATCATAAATGGGTGTTGAATTCTGTCAAAAGCTTTTTCTGCATCTATTGACATCATCATACGGTTTTTCTCCTTCAATTTTTTAATCTGGTGTATCACATTGATTGATTTGTGTATACTGAAGAATCCTTGCATTCCTGGGATAAACCCCACTTGTTCATGGTGTATGATCCTTTTAATGTGCTGTTGGATTCTGTTTGCTAGTATTTTGTTGAGGATTTTTGCATCTATGTTCATCAGTGATATTGGCCTGTAGTTTTCTTTCTTTGTGACATCTTTGTCTAGTTTTGGTATCAGGGTGATGGTGGCCTTGTGTAATGAGTTTGGGAGTGTTCCTCCCTCTGCTATATTTTGGAAGAGTTTGAGAAGGATAGGTGTTAGCACTTTTCTAAATGTTTGATAGAATTCACCTGTGAAGCCATCTGGTCCTGGGCTTTTGTTTGTTGGAAGATTTTTAATCGCAGTTTCAATTTCAGTGCTTGTGTTTGGTCTGTTTATATTTTCGGTTTCTTCCTGGTTCTGTTTTGGAACATTGTGCTTTTCTAAGAATTTGTCCATTTCTTCCAGGTTGTCCATTTTAGTGGCATAGAGTTGCTTGTAGTAATCTCTCATGATCCTTTGTATTTCTACAGTGTCAGTTGTTACTTCCCCTTTTTCAGTTCTAATTCTATTGATTTGAGTCTTCTCCCTTGTTTTCTTGATGAGTCTGGCTGATGGTGTATCAATTTTGTTTATCTTCTCAGAGAACCAACTTTTAGTTTTATTGATCTTTGCTATTATTTCCTTCATTTCTTTTTCTTTTATTTCTGATCTAATCTTTATGATTTCTTTCCTTCTGCTAACTTTGGGGGTTTTTTGTTCTTCTTTCTCTAATTGCTTTAGGTGTAAGGTTAGGTTGTTTATTTGAGATGTTTGTTGTTTATTGAGACAGGATTGTGTTGCTATAAACTTCCCTCTTAGACCTGCTTTTGCTACATCCCATAGGTTTTGGGTCATCATGTTTTCATTGTCATTTGTTTCTAGGTATTTTTTGTTTTCCTCTTTGATGTTTTCAGTGATCTCTTGGTTATTTAGTAGTGTACTGTTTAGCCTCCTTGTGTTTGTATTTTTTACAGATTTTTTCCTGTGATTGATATCTAGTCTCATAGCATTGTGGTTGGAAAAGATACTTGATGTGAATTCAATTTTCTTAAATTTACCAAGGCTTGATTTTTGACCCAAGATATGATCTATCCTGGAGAATGTTCCATGAGCACTTGGGAAGAAAGAATATTCTGTTGTTTTTGGATGGAATGTCCTATAAATATCAATTAAGTCCATCTTGTTTAATGTATCATTTAAAACTCGTGTTTCCTTATTTGTTTTCATTTTGGATGATCTGTCCATTGGTGAAAGTGGGGAGTTAAAGTCCCCTACTATGACTGTGTTAGTATCGATTTCCCCTTTCATGGCTCTTAGCATTTGCCTTATGTATTGAGGTGTTCCTATGTTGGGTGCATAAATATGTACAACTGTTATATCTTCTTCTTGGATTGATCCCTTGATCATTATGTAGTGTCCTTCTTTGTCTCTTGTAATAGTCCTTATTTTAAAGTCTATTTTGTCTGATATGAGTATTGCTACTCCAGCTTTCTTTTGATTTCCATTTGCATGGAATATCTTTTTCCACCCCCTCACTTTCAGTCTGTATGTGTTCCTAGGTCTGAAGTGGGTCTCTTGTAGACAGCATATATATCGGTCTTGTTTTTGTATCCATTCAGCCAGTCTATGTCTTTTGGTTGGAGCATTTAATCCATTTACATTTAAGGTAATTATTGATATGTATGTTCCTATTACCATTTTCTTAATTGTTTTGGGTTTGTTATTGTAGGTCTTTTCCTTCTCTTGTGTTTCCTGCCTAGAGATGTTCCTTTAGCATTTTTTGCAAATCTGGTTTGGTGCTGCTGAATTCTCTTAGCTTTTGCTTGTCTGTAAAGGTTTTAATTTCTCCATTGAATCTGAATGAGAAACTTGTTGGGTAGAGTAATCATGGCTGTAGGTTTTTCCCTTTCATCACTTTAAATATGTCCTGCCACTCCCTTGTGGCTTGCAGAGTTTCTGCTGAATGATCAGCTGTTAACCTTATGGGAATTCCCTTGTATGTTATTTGTTGATTTTCCCTTGCTGCTTTTAATATTTTTTCTTTGTATTTAATTTTTATTATTTTGATTAATATGTGTCTTGGCATGTTTCTCCTTGGATTTATCCTGTATAGGACTCTCTGTGCTTCCTGGGCTTGATTGACTATTTCCTTTCCCCTGTCAGGGATGTTTTCAACTATAATCTCTTCAAATATTTTCTCAGACCCTTTCTTTTTTCTTCTTCTTCTGGGACCCCTATGATTCTAATGTTGGGGCATTTAATGTTGTCCCAGAGGTGTCTGAGACTCTCCTCAATTCTTTTCATTCTTTTTTCTTTATTCGGTTCTGCAGTAGTTATTTCCACTATTTTATCTTCCAGGTCAGTTCTCTGTTCTTCTGCCTCAGTTATTCTGCTCTGACTCCTTCTAGAGAATTTTTAATTTCATTTTTTGTGTTGTTCATCATTGTGTTTTTTCTCTTTAGTTCTTCTAGGTCCTTGTTAAATGCTTGTTGTATTTTCTCCATTGTATTTACAAGATCTGGATCATCTTTACAGTCATTACTCTGAATTCTTTTTCAGGTAGACTGCCTATTTCCTCTTCATTTGTTTAGTCTGGTGGGTTTTGACCTTGCTCCTTCATGTGCTGCATATTTCTCTGTCTTCTCATTTTGCTTAACTTATTGTGTTTGGGGTCTCCTTTTTGCAGGTTGCAGGTTCACAGTTCCCGTTGTTTTTGGTGTCTGCCGCCAGTGGGTAAGTTTGGTTCAGTGGCTTGTGTAGGGTTCCTGGTGGAGGGGACTTGTACCTGTGTTCTGGTGGGTGGGGCTGGATCTTGTCTTTCTGGTGGGTAGGGCTGCGTCCAGTGGTGTGTTTTTGGGTGTCTGTGAACTTATTATGATTTTAGGCAGCCTCTCTGCTAATGGTTGGGGTTGTGTTCCTGTCTTGCTAGTTGTTTGGCATGGGGCATCCAGCACTGGAGCTTGCTGGCTGTTGGGTGGAGCTGGGTCTTAGCGCTGAGATGGATATCTCTGGAAGAGCTCTCTCTGATTGATATTACGTGAGGCTGGGAGGTCTCTGGTGGTCCAGTGTCCTGAACTTGGCTCTCCTACCTCAGAGACTCAGGCCTCACACCAGCCCAGAGCACCAAGACCATGTCAGCCACACAGCTCAGAAGAAAAGGGAGAGAAAATGAAAGAAAAAAATAGATAAATAAAAATAATAATAATTAAAATAAAAAATATTATTAAAATAAAAAAATTAAAAAGTAATAAAAAAAGAAGAGAGCAACCAGACCAATACAGAAATCCACCAATGATAACAAGTGCTAAAAGCTATACTAAGATAAACATAAAAATCAGAAACAAGTCAGTTGCAGACAGCAAATCCCAAGTCTACAGTTGCTCCCAAAGTCCACCGCCTCAATTTTGGGTTGATTCATTGTCTATTCAGGTATTCCACAGATGCAGGGTACCTCAAGTTGACTGTGGGGATTTAATTCACCATTCCTGAGGCTGCTGGGAGAAATTTCCCTTTCTCTTCTTTGGTCACACAGCTCCTGGGGTTCAGCTTTGGTTTTGGCCCCGCCGCTGGGTGTAGGTCTCCATCAGGCTTCTGTTCCCGCCCAGACAGGGCAGGGTTAAAGGAGCAGCTGATTAGAGGGCTCTGGCTCACTCAGGCTGGGGGGAGGGAGGGGTATGGTATGCGTGGCGAGCCTGTGCAGAGGCCAGTGTGACATTGCAACAGCCTGAGGCATACCGTGTGTTCTCCTGGGGAAGTTGTCCCTGGATCATGGGACCCTGGCAGTGGCGGGCTGCACAGGCTCCCAGGAGGGGAGGTGTGGATAGTGAGTTGTGCTTGCACACAGGCGTCTTGGTGCCTGCAGCAGCAGCGTTAGCATTTCATGCCCGTTTCTGCTGTCTGAGCTGATAGCCATGGCTTGTGCCCATCTCTAGAGCTTGTATAGGCAGTGCTCTGCCTTCTGTGGGCAGACAGGAAAGGAATCCCCTCTCCTCAGCACCCTGAAACAATGGCCTCTTGCTTCTTAGGCAGATCCAGACTTTTTCCCAGACTCCCTCCCAGCTAGCTGAGGTGCACTAGCCCCATTGTTCATGCAGCCATCCCGAGTCCTCTCCCTGGGATCCGACTTCCAAAGCTGGAGCCTCAGCTCCCAGCCCCCACCCACCCCGGCGAGTGAGCAGACAAGCGTCTCAGGCTGGTGAGTGGTGGTCGGCACCGATCCTCTGTGCGGGAATCTCTCCGCTTTGCCCTCCGCACCCCTGTGGCTGCGCTCTCCTCCGTGGCTCCAAAGCTCCCCGCCTCCGCCACCCACAGTCTCCACCCACGAAGGGGCTTCCTAGTGTGTGGAAACTTTTCCTCCTTCACAGCTCCCTCCCACTGGTGCAGGTCCCGTCCCTATCCTTTTGTCTCTGTTTTTCCTTTTTTCTTTTGGCCTACCCAGGTACGTGGGGAGTTTCTTGCCTTCTGGGAGGTCTGAGGTCTTCTGCCAGCATTCAGTAGGTGTCCTGTAGGAGTTGTTCCACGTGTAGATGTATTTTTGATGTATTTGTGGGGCAGAAGGTCTTACTCCTCCACCATCTTGAAAGTCCCCCAACCACTGACGTTTAATTTTTTAAAAACATAGTGTTAAAGAGGAGTTCAAACTAGATTCCCCAAAAAAGACTGCAGAGGAAGTAAATTTATTCATTCACTTTATTCACTCATCAAATTTCCTAATTTTTTTACTGGGGATACAAAGATGAATAAAACATTGTCCATGGCACTAAAGAACTCACCCTCTAGTGGCAGAGAAAGAAAGAAGACACCACAGGGTGATGAGAGCTTTCAGAGAGTACACGTGGGTGCTCTGGGAGCACACAGTAGGGGTTCTTAGTGAATCTGATGGGTGGGGCAGGAGCTGAGGGAAGTCTTCCCGGAAAAGGTGACCTCTAGGTGGAAGCCACAAAGCTACTCCCTCAATTTCTTCAAGTCTTTTCTCTGTATCAGTGAAGTCATCTGACCATCTGTATCAAGAGCAATAGTCACTCCAAACACTGTCTTCCTCCCCACCCTTTTACCCTGCTTTGTATCCTCCATGGCACTTATTACCACCCATAGTAGCCCACCTCCAAGACAGACTGAAGATCCCTCTATCCTGGTGTCCATGCCCCCAGGTAGTCCCCTCCCGTATTTGATCATGGTTAAGAACGATATGGCAGAGGCAAAGGTATGCCGCTTCCAAGGTTAGGTTATAAAGGATACCATGGCTTCCATCTTGACCACTCTTTCTCCTGGGTCACTCACTCCAGGGGAAGCCAAGTGCCAGGTTGTGAATAGATCTCCGGGGAGGTCCACATGGTGAGGAACAGAGCCTCATGATGATGCCACATGAGTGAACTTGGAAGCAGATCCTCCAAAGCCAGACACATCTTCAGATCAACCCTCATGACAACTTGACTACAACCTCTTGAGAGACACTAAGCCAAATCACCCAACAGTCTCCTGACTCTCAGAAGCTATGAGATAATATATCTTTGTTGTTTTAAGGTACTAAATTTGAGGTAATTTGTTACACAGGAATATCTAACTAATATGCCATTATAAGTTTACTTATAGTACATTATAAGTTTAGTTATTTACTTATTGTCTCTCTTCCTCCTTAGTCTGTGACCTACGTGAGGAGAATCACTTTGCTTTGTTCACTGCTATACCTCTAGTGCATGGAACCCAACCTAGATCACAGTAAGTGCAGAGTACACATTTGTTAAATGAATGACCAAAACCTGATGATGCTCATTCTAGTGATTTGAATGAGGATTCATCATGTTTCTATGTATATGGGAGGTCCTCAGGATGGGAAGAACTAGCTTTATTTCTCTTCTGATCTAACTGGTTGGGTGTTTTGTAAGTGAGGAAGCCCACAACTAATCGAAAGAACCCAATCAAGCTCTCCAGAGAGCAAAAGCAGAGGCATGACTTCAACTTTCATATTTCACATGTTTTTATTCAGTGACAATGCACAGGATAACTGACTTTTCCTATTTGGGCTCTCTTCAAAGCCAGTGACAGCAAACCACTGTTGGGACTGGCCATCAACACAAAGTGGTAATGGAGCACCAGAGCTGGCTGCTTCCAGGGAAATATGTTCCCTGAATTATAAGCCAAAACAGACTCCATGGAAACCAGAATCCAATCCCTCTCCTCTAACTGCCCAGCCTTGGGTCGGGTAGAGCTAGCGAGGGCCAGAGTTCCTCAAAGCTGGGGGAGCGCATGGGCCAAATCTAAGCCATCACTGTGGGAACCCAAAGGCCAAGAGACCAAAGGAAAACATGGAAAATAAAGAAGCAGGGTGATAATGGGCAAGTTGAACTGACTAGGGACTGGGGCAAAACAAAAGCAAACCAGAAATGCCTAGGACAGTCCTAAATCCAAACTTCCCATAGTCAGTAGTTCTTAACACTGCCTTCCCAATAGAATCACCTGGGGCAAACAGTTATGGTTATTAATGCTTATTTCTTACCTCAAATTCACCCTTCTATGCTTCACTTTGAAATGCTAGGACTGGGAATCCCAGCCAACAGTATTACTCCTTTATCAGCTCTGCCAACAGGGGGCGCTAAAGGAGACTGAAATGATGGACTATGGAGAAAGGATTTTCCTCCATCCCCTTTGCTTTCTGTTCCTATCAATGTTACCCTGGCCACAGCAGTTGGTTCTAGTAGCAAAAAGTCGTTTCAGTTTCCAGTTTTGCCACAATCCCAGAACCATTTGTATCTGAGATACAAGCTCTAGCAAACCAGATACAAGCTCTTCTGAAGTCTGGGTTGTTTCATTCAGCTCCACGGGATTCTTCCTCTGAGCTCAGACACCAGCAACAAGTGACAGCACCCACTCCTCCCAGAGGTCAGGGTCTCTGCACTGCAGGGACCCTTCTCTACACTGTAAGTTTTAATAGCCCTGACTTCATTCCTTTGTTTCCCCCACCTGTAGTGGTAGTAGCTGCTTCCTACATTCCTCACTAACTGGTTAAATTTTTTAAAAATTATTTTAATTAAGTTCTTTGTTTCTGGATTTTTGCATCCTGAAAGGACCCTGATTGTAGGCACATAAAAATACATACAGTTGTCTGGATTCTCCCATAACCAAATGTTGATTTAATTCATCTGCTGTGATCAGGCACAGGGCATCTTAAAAGTCCACAGGTGACTTTAATGTACAGACAGGGAAGGGAACCACTATGCTAGAGTATTCTTTTGGACCTCTGTGGAATGGTCCAACTGACTTAAAGATAGAGGGTCAAAGCAAGACTCTGAACTGTCCCCATTCTAAACAATTCCTTCAGCTGCCTATACTCATGTTTAGCAGAAACCACCTTCTTTTTAATTTGATGGAGTCCACTCATCCATGGAAGAGTAAGGGTCCTTTGGCTATTCACACATCCTACTCCTTAGCAGATGGTACCAACCATCTGGGGGGGTTCCACCCTTTGGTTTCCATATTCAGAATGTCCCTGGACTTCAAAAATATCTCTGGATATCCCATTCTGTGTTGAATCAACTGAGGCAGAAAATTACTAAATGACTGTTTCCCTGTCACTAAAAGCAAAACAAGGGACAGCTCTTGGGTATATGCAAAGGTCTCAATATTCACAGCAGCATTATTTACAATTGCCAAGATATGGAAGCAACCAAAGTGCCCATCAACAGATGAATGGATAAAGAAAATGTGGTATGTATATACAATGGAATACTACTCAGCCATAAAAAAGAATGAAATTTTGGCATTTGAAGCAACATGGATGGACTTGGAGGGCATTATGCTAAATGAAATAAGTCAGACACACAAAGACAGATACTGTATGATATCACTTACATGTGGAACCTAAAAAATAAGACAAACTAGTGAGTACAACAAAAAGGAAGCGGACTCACAGATATAGAGAACTAACTACTGGTTACCAGTGGGGAGAGGGAGAAGGGCCAATATAGGGGTAGGGCAGTAAGAGGTACAAACTATTAAGAATAAAATAAGCTACAAGGATATATTGTACAACACAAGGAATATAGCCAATATTTTGTAATAGCTATAAATGGGTAAGTAAACTTTAATAAAAAAAAGGTCTTTAGAAAAAAACAGCAACGAACTTGCATTAGCATTCAGAGAATATCCATCTTAATAGGTTCTTTGTGTACAAATTCAATTCCCTAGCTCCTGATTTTCATTAAATAGTTCATGTGTGTGGGGAATATTGGCAACATTACGAATGGGGTTTCTGTTTAATTCCTTTATATAATTTATCGCCACATAAACTCCCAGAAAGGCATTCTGACCAACTGGATGGGACCTCACAAAGAAGGATGGGTTGCTTCTGCGAAGGGAATGATTTCAATTTCCAACAAGCAGGAGCTTGGGAATGTCTGGATCTGGTGACTTGGCAGGAAGAACTATGGAATGCAGTTAAAAGGATGTTCCCAGCACAAAGGCTCCCTGTTTCAGGTTTTTGCATAATGTATCTCCTTGAGTCAGACAGCGAGATGTACTTCATGAAAATTACCACCTTCCCTCTGAATGAACTTTTGTCTGCTTGGCTCTCTTGCACCAGACCATGGAATGATGCTGGTCTCAGATGGCATACATCTCAACAGATAGAAAGAGCATCCCCCCCCTTTCTCAAATAACCGTATAACAGTTCAGAATAAAAGACAATGAAAGGGAATAAACAAACTCACAGGAAATTGGTAAAATAACAAAAGATATACATACACACAGACTCTAAATCATGCCACATGACACATTTTTTGACAGGCTTCTGCTCTCATCTCTCAGGGAGAAGCCTAGACCCAGCACCTGTTCTACTTGTTATTTCTTTAAGAAAATGAGATTTGAGGTATAATAGGCTATAAAAGAAGTGTGTTTAAGCAAAACCACTTACAGCCTTTCAAGTACTTCTAGTTTCTGCTATTGAGAGAAACTTGGGAAAAATACTATCCAGTAAAGGAAAAAAATCTTGAAATGAATTGGGGATAGGAGGACATTTCTTTGATCTTCAAAAAGCTTTCTTTGGTTTGTTTGCGGTTTGGGAGAAGTAGCCTTAAGTGGGGTAAGGTTGTAGATTTCTAGAGATAGGAAGAGTGGCTGAACAAATCATTGATTTGAACTGTTGCTTTGGTGCCATGAATGTCAAATTAATCAGGAAAGCTTCCACCATGTTCTACTACTCAGAAACCTTCAATGACTCTTAAGTACCCACAGGAAAAATCCTTGGATTTGAATCCCACCACAATTTTGTACCAACTTCCTTTTTTCATTTTGATCTCTTGGAGCTATGCCATGAAAATGTTCCATTTTAGCCTAAGGATTCATGTCTTGCATTAATAATTAGGAGCACTCTTTTTCATATCTCAGCTCCCCGTATAGTAGCAACTGTGCCATCTTGGATAAGTTCCTCTGCCTCCTAACCATCCATCCCCTCCTCTGTAAACTGAGAATGATAGTAAGATAAATCTCATAAGGTCATTGTAAGAAATGCATGTAGGTGACCAGTAGGCCCAGTTTGTATGCGGGATGCGTGCTAAAATGGGAAAACCCCCCACATGCTGGGATGAGTTGGTCACTCTACACAACTTATTGTAAACGAAACATTTAGCACTGTGCCTGGTGCATAATAAATGTGATGATAGCAATCATTATATATATTTACTTCCTCTTTTCTAAACATCGCTTGTATTCCACCTCTCCAAGCCTTTGTCCCCTCCCTCCCCGCTGTGCCCCATGCCTGCCATTGGCTCTCTTATCATCTCTCCTTTGCTTTTCAAAATCCTATTCATCTCATTTCCTTGACCAGACTGGACACTAGTGAGGGTGGGGCAGTCTTACTTAGACTTGTGTCTCCTGCAGCTCTTGGCAGAGTGCCTGCCATGTGGTCAGGAGGTGACCCATACATGTTTGTTGGTATATTAACTAATGTCTATTCTTCACCTTAGGAAAAAATTCACATTGGTAACTATATCAAATGAGCAGAAAACACACTTGCCTGGAAGGTATTGTTGCCTAAGAAGTAAACTCAAGCCACAGTGGAAAGATCTAATGTCAAAGTATCAAGTAGTAAATTTATAGTTGCTGTATATTCACTTTCACAATTGCTATTGAGATGTTTCAATATTTCCTCAACCATCACACTTGAAAGGGACAGACATATGATTCAGAGGAATCAGACTTTCTTTTTAGTTCCTTGTAAAATAGCTCAAGGAGTTTTTGTTGGCATCACCAGGAGAAATTCTGACACTGCAGGGTCATGCTTTTGCACTCAGTGGAATGTTTTAGAATGTTCTTTTTGGAAGAGATTGTATTTCACTATTTCCTTTGTGTAAATATAACAATTACCAACACAAAGAAACTATTCTCTGAGAACTAAATTGCTTATTAACAAAAGATTTGAAATGGACTTGAATTTCAAAAGGAAACAAGAAATTGAAGACATGTATCTTTAAACAATAATTACACAGTTGAAAATCATATACTGGACATAATTTTGCAGATTCAATTTACTTGTTATTAGAGGAAAGATAGAAGATTAATCTTATAAATTGAAAAGTCTGGATTTGTTTTTTTCAAAACTTGACTTAAAATGTGATACTTCACATTTGGGAGTTGTGGTCCTTATTCTACATCTCAGCTGGCAATTGTTTGGAGAGATAAGTCCACTTCTATGGTGACAGTCTCAGAAAAGTTTAAGAGCAAACAATCCTTTTATTTTACTTATGTCTTTCCATCCATTACAATTGGATCCCTGTGGAGCACTGATTATTCAATTTTCAGAGTCATGCTTATTATATTTTCCATCTCATTTCAGAGTTCATCGAATCTGAGACCCAACCATAATATGCAGAAGCAATTGCTACTGTTTTCTCCCGTTAATGCAAGCATATGTTATTTTCCTCTGCTCCGATTCTTAAAATACAATTCATGTTAATAAGATCTCTAAGTCTGAATCCAGAATGACTGACGGGCTCTGAATGTGTTATAGAGGGATGGCAATTCATATGAACAGGCCTAGGGGAAGAAGAGTTTAAGGTCATCATGGTTTTGTACCACTAGGGCAAGACAACCGGGTCATACAGGCTTGCAAAGATTATTTAATACCAGACATTTCCTCAAAGGAGGCAGGTAGCCACAGGCTCCCCGGGCCTAGGAATCCTGATTAGAGAATCTGTAGCAGTCATCAGCCACAGAAGATCTAAATAACCAGGGCCTTCTATGATCTGGAACAATACCCCACTCCCCTCCATCCCCACCCCTGCCCAGCCGCATACACATGCACCCATGCTCTATTTCAAGATAATGACGTAAAGCAGAAGAAATCAAATAAAACAAAACAAAAGAACAAGAAAACCCCACGTAATAAAAAAAAAACAAACTTTTGTTATGCTGAATTAAATAGACATTTAGTGTAATTGACACATTTTTCAATAATGTATGGCAGGATTGAGTCTTTGATAGCAAAAGAGGTGTTACAGAATACTGGTTAAGAATATGGGCTTTACAGGTGGAAAAACCTGGTTTTAAACCAGGACCTGCCACTAATTAGCTCTGTGGTCTCGTGAACTAAGAAGTAGACTGCATTCAAAGATTTAAACTGGGCTTCCCTGGTGGCGCAGTGGTTGAGAGTCTGCCTGCAAATGCAGGGGACGCGGGTTCATGCCCCAGTCTGGGAGGATCCCACATGCCGCGGAGCAGCTGGGCCCATGAGCCATGGCTGTTGAGCCTGCGCGTCCAGAGCCTGTGCTCCGCAACAAGAGAGGCCACAGCCATGAGAAGCCCGCATCACGCAAAAAAAAAAAAAAAAAAAAATTTAAACTGATTGTACATTTCTGCCATTGCTTTTTTTAAAACCATTATTTAAAAAATAATTTTTAGCTTTTCAAAATTATTCTTTAAAATGGTAATTACCTTCAATCCAACTAATTCTATGCAACTATTATTTTCATTTTTGCCTCCTTTTTCAATTTGTATTCATCTACATAGTTATACTGATATGGTTGCAATCACAATTTCCATATTATTTGGTAATTTTTCTCTCACTTGATACTTTAGCTTAAACATTTTCTATTTATTTGAATCTTTCTAATTATCATTTCAATGAATGCATTATCTTTCATCATGGTCCACACACAATAATTTACTTAACAATTCCAGAATGCTGCACGTAGAGATTGCTTCCCATTTCTTCTTGCTGGTATTGATGATGTTGCTAACTAACACCTTTATGCATGCTGCTTTTTTTTTTCCCTGATGAGTTATTGACTCAAAGGGGAAAAAAAGCCCTCATGTATTCTGAAACTGACTGCTGGAGTCTGTGAAACAATATTTACATCCTTGAAATATGGCTTTGTGTAAGCTGCAGAGTTCCCTTCGGTTTCCAGCTAGAAAGGAAGGCTTGAAACCCAGGTCTCATCAGCTGTCCCGTTTTTTTTTTTTTTTTTTTTCTTGTACGCTGGTCTCTCATTGTTGTGGCCTCTCCCGTTGTGGAGCACAGGCTCCAGACGCGTAGGCTCAGCGGCCATGGCTCACGGGCCCAGCCGCTCCGTGGCATGTGCGATCTTCCCGGACCGGGGCACGAACCCGCGTCCCCTGCATCGGCAGGCGGACTCTCAACCACTGCGCCACCAGGGAAGCCCCAGCTGTCCCTTTTGAAGAGACCTTTTGAAAACTGTCCAGTGGCACTTGGGCAAGCCCATTTATTTTAGCGTTCCTCTTTTTTCTTTTAAACGCTGTTACAGGAGTTTGAGGGCAGAGTAACTAACTTTTAGATAATTAGGTCCTCATAATGCCAAATCCAGGAGGCAAGACAGAGTAACCGCCCTCCACCACGTCAGTCCCTTACAAACCCGTGTTTTCCTATAAAAGTGCTTCTTGAATAACCACCCACTCAATTCCAAAGCAAAGAGAGAGCCATTTCTGTTTAAATGCAGTACATCGGACACTGCAAATATGACACTCCAAATCAGAAAGGCCTATGAACAATTTCAACCACATTCAGAAACACCCTTTTTAAACAGTGTGGCAAATGTTGCCAATTTCAGGCCCAAGGTAATAAGTCCCTAAAGTCTGTATTGTTTTAAACTAAAGGTCAAAAATAATTGAGTGATTTTCATTTTTATGGAAAACAAGAGTTATTACAAAATGCAAAAAAAATCAAATTAAATGAAATTCCAGCCGCACCTACAATGATGCTTTAAAAGGGAAGACTGGAAGTCTGATGCTATTTATCAAAGGCATCACCAGGCTTGGGCGGCTGAGCAAGTGTAGACTGAAAATGTCTCATGAAGCGCGATTTAGGTCATTTTTATTCCTTGTGTTATGCCGAGTCATAGACCTCAGAAAAACACACTAATAAAACATCATGCCCAACTTAATGGTCTCCCCTCATTTGGCACCATAATGATAAATGAAATGCCATTAGCATAAGGCAAGTCCATTTGTTGTAGTCTGTGGAGCCCAGGACTGTGACAGAATTGGAATGCAGAGAATTGACTCTTCACAGTTCAAAGAAAAAATAGACCGTGTTTCGTAACCCCACGCCAAAGCCCAGATGGAAGTCCAAGCTCTGAGAAGGATCGGGGTCCCCAGGCTGTGAACACGGAGTGCTCAGACCGAGGTACGTGGACTGAAATGTTGCTTGGAAAGATTTTTTAAAGTAGCGTTTGAGAAAGACCAGAAAAGCAGAATGTTGGATGCTTCCAAGGGAGTCTCCCTTGCCCTGCAAAGATCCTTTATTCAGTCATTATAAAAACACCTTTGTGTTATGTTCCTGCCATGGGCCAGGTATGCTGCTGAGCCCTGGAAATACAGATAGATAGAACAGAGACAGGATCCTGCTCTCCTGGAGTTTACATCCTTGAGGAAGACATTAGGATAAACACGTTAAAAATGACACTTTTATAACACTTTTCACTGCCTGGAATTATTTAACAGGATAAGGGATAGGTAGGTGTGCTAGATTTAGCAAATAAAAATATAGGAAACCCAGTTAAATTTGAATTTCAGGTAAACAGCCAATACTTTTTATTCAGTGTAAGTATGTCTCAAATGTTGCATGGGATGTGCTTGCACTAAAAATGATTCATTTATCTGAAATTCAAATTTAACTGAGCATCTTGTATATTATTTGACAACCGAAGGAGTGGGTAGTTGGGTGAGTGCAACGTGAAATAGGATGGTCAGGGAAGGTCTCTAGTCCAAGACCTTTTCAAGTAGTGAGGAGCCTGCCTTTTAAATGTCTATGCGATAATAACAAATAGCAAACACACATACAGAACTTGCTTATGTCAGGCACTGCTCCAGGTACTTTACATATTATTACCTTAGTTAATCTTCACAACACTGTTTGACAGATAAGAAAACTGAGGAACAGACAGGGTAACTAACTCACCCAAGGTCACTTTAGTAAGTCCACCATTGGAAGCATTTCTTTCTTTCTTCCTTCCTTTCTTTCTTTCTCTTTCTTTCTTTCTTTCTTTCTTTCTTTCTTTCTCTCTCTTTCTCTCTTCCTTCCTTCCTTCCTTCCTTTCTTTCTGTGACAATTTAGCTATAATGCTATTCTTTTTTAAAAAAATTAGTATAGTTGATTACAATATTATATAAGTTGTAGGTGTACAACATAGTGACTCACAATTTTTAAACATTAAACTCTATGTATAGTTATTATAAAATATTGGCTATATTCCCTGTGCTGTACAATATAGCCTTATAACTTGTTTATTTTATACATAATCGTTTGTACTTCTTAATCTGCCATCTGCATCCTGCCCCTCCCTTCTCCTCTCTCCCCACTGGTAACCACTAGTCTGTACTCTATATTTGTGAGTCTGATTCCTTTTTGTTATATTCACTACTTTGTTTTATTTTTTAGATTCCACATATAAATGATATCATACAATATTTGTCTTTCTACTTCTGACTTATTTCCCTAATCATAATACCCTTAAAGTCCATATATATATATCACATCTTGTTTATCCATTCATCTGTTGCTGGACACTTCCATTTCTTGGCTATTGTAAATAATGCTCCTATGAATATCAGGGTGCACGTATCTTTTAAAATACTGTTTTCATTTTCTTTGGATACATACCCAGGAGTGGTATTCCTAGATCTTTTGGTAGTTCTATTTTTCGTTTTTTGAGGACCCTCCATACTGTTTTCTACAGTGGAGCAGTGGTTAAGAATCCACTTGCTAATGCAGGGGACACGGGTTCGAGCCTTCGTCCAGGAAGATACCACATGCCGTGGAGCAACTAAGCCCATGCCCACAACTACCGAGCCTGCACTCTAGAGCCCGCACACCACAACTACTGAAGCCAACAAGGTACAAGTGTTCCTTTTTCTTCACATTCTCACCAACATTTGTGATCTTTTTGATGATAACCATTCTGACAGATGTGAGGTGATATCTCATTGTGGGTTTGATTTGCATTTCTCTGATGATTAGGGATGTTGAACTTTTTTCTATGCCTGTAGGTCATTTGTATGTCTTCTTCAGAAAAAAGTCTATTCAGGTCTTCTGCCCATTTTTTAATCTGGTTGTTTGTTTTTTGGATGTTGAGTTGTATGAGCTGTTTATATATTTTGGATATTAACCCCTTATCAGTCATATCATTAGCAAATATTTTCTCCCATTCAGCAGGTGGTCTTTTTGTTTTGTCAATGGTTTCCTTTGCTGTGCAAAAGCTTTTAAGTTTAATTAGGTCCCATTTGCTTATTTTGGCTTTTGTTTCCTTTGCCTTAGGAGACAGATCCAAAAAGAAATATTGCTACGATTTATGTCAAAGAGTGTTCTGCCTATGTTTTCTTCTAGAGCTTTTATGGTTTCTGGGCTTAGATTTAGGTCTTTAATCCATTTTGAATTTATTTTTGAATATGGTGTTAGAAAATGTTTTAGGAATTAACCTGCCTAAGGAGGTAAAAGACATATACTTGGAAAACTGTAAGACACTGATGAAAGAAATTGAAGATGACACAAACAGATGGAAAAATATACTGTATTCTTGGATTGGAAGAGTTAATATTGTTAAAATGACCATATTACCCAAGGCAATTTATAGATTCAATGCAATCCCTATCAAAATACCATGGCATTTTTCACAGAACTAGAACAAATAATTTTAAAATTTGTATGGAAACACAAAAGACCCCAAATAGCCAAAACAATCTTGAGGAAGAAAAACAGAGCTGGAGGAATCAGGCTTCTGACTTCAGATTACACTACAAAGCCACAGTAATCAAAACAATATGATACTGGCACAAAAACAGATACATCGATAAATGGAACAGAATAGCCCAGAAATAAACCCACACACTTATGGTCAATTAATCTATGACAAAGGAGGCAAGAATAGACAATGGAAAAAAGACAGTCTCTTCAATAAGTGGTGCTGGGAAAACTGGACAGCTACATGTAAAAGAATGAAATTGGAAGCATTTCATTTTACCAAAATCATGGAGGTTTCTCAAGACACTCTTTCATTCCAGCCAGCCGAGGAAGAGACTGTCTTCTCCCCATTAATAAACACTTCCTGCTCCTGCTGATGACATCTATAGGGTTATTTAAAAAACTAATAGCACTTTTTATTTAAAATCACTTTCATATGCATTTTTCTTGGAACACCATCTAAACCCTATGAATTAAACTTTATCATTTTCTTCAGTTTACAGATGAAGAAACTGAGGCTTGGAGAAGTTAAGTCACACACGTTATCGTGATCCCATGGTAATAAGCAACAGAACCAAGTCTTGACCTTAGATCTGTAAGATCATCCTCCCGGCATCAAGCCTGCATCTACCAGGTGCTCAATAAATACAATTTGAATTGCATTGAATATAGTTTGCTTGTAGTGTGAACATCTGAGAATTAGCTTTTTTGATTGTAATATAAGCACATGATATCAAGCTTTTGATTGCCAAGCAACAACTTCAAAGACATCTGTTTGGAAAAAAACACATTGCCACCTACACAACTAGATAAGAAGCCAAGCCGCCCCATCTGTGAAGTTCTCCTTTTAGAGAGACCTGGCTGACCTAGATAAGTGACCTTCTGACTGCCTGCTTTTCCCTTCCTGTGCTTCAATTCCCGATCTTATGTTTTATTTTATTTTTTTAAATTTCCTCTTTGATTTCTTCAGTGATCACTTCATTATTGAGTAGTGTATTGTTGTTTTTTTTTAGACTTTTTTTTATTAGTCTCTGCTTCACAACAAAGTGAATCAGTCATACATATACATCTGTTCCAACATCCCCTCCCTCCTGCGTCTCCCTCCCTCCCACCCTCCCCATTCCACCCCTCCAGGCAGCCACAAAGCACCGAGCCAATCCCCCCGTGCCACGCGGCCACCCGCCACCATCCATCCACCTCACGCCCAGCAGTGTATACACGTCCATGCCTCTCCCCCGCCTCATCACAGCCCACCCCCCATATCCCCAAGCCCACCCCCAGTAGGTGTGTGTCTCTATTCCTGTTTTACCCCTAAGTTCTTCATGACATTTTTTTTCTTAAATTCCATATATATCTGTTAGCATATGGTATTTGTCTTTCTCTTTCTGACATACTTCACTCTGTATGACAGACTCTAGGTCTATCCACCTCATTACAAATAGCTCAGTTTCGTTTCTTTTTATGGCTGAGTAATATTCCATTGTATATATGTGCCACATCTTCTTTATCCATTCATCCGATGATGGACACTTAGATTGTTTCCAGCTCCGGGCTATTGTGAATAGAGCTGCAATGAACATTTTGGTACATGTCTCTTTTTGAATTATGGTTTTCTCAGGGTATATGCCTAGTGGTGGGATTGCTGGGTCATATGGTAGTTCTACTTGTAGTTTTTTAAGGAACCTCCATACTGTTCTCCATAGCGGCTGTACCAATTCACATTCCCACCAGCAGTGCAAGAGTGTTCCCTTTTCTCCACACCCTCTCCAGCATTTATTGTTTCTAGATTTCTTGATGATGGCCATTCTGACAAGTGTGAGATGATATCTCATTGTAGTTTTGATTTGCATTTCTCTAATGATTAATGATGTTGAGCATTCTTTCATGTGTTTGTTGGCAGTCTGTATATCTTCTTTGGAGAAATGCCTATTTAAGCCTTCTGCCCATTTTTGGATTGGGTTGTTTGTTTTTTTGCTATTGAGCTGCATGAGCTGCTTATAAATTTTGGAGATTAATCCTTTGTCAGTTGCTTCATTTGCAAATATTTTCTCCCATTCTGAGGGTTCTCTTTTGGTCTTGTTTATGGTTTCCTTTGCTGTGCAAAAGCTTTGAAGATTCATTAGGTCCCATTTGTTTATCTTTGTTTTTATTTCCATTTCTCTAGGAGGTGGGTCCAAAAGGATCTTGCTGTGGTTTATGCCATAGAGTATTCTGCCTATGTTTTCCTCTAAGAGTTTGATAGTTTCTGGCCTTACATTTAGGTCTTTAATCCATTTTGAGCTTATTTTTGTGTATGGTGTTAGGGAATGATCTAATCTCATACTTTTACATGTCTCTGTCCAGTTTTCCCAGCCCCACTTATTGAAGAGGCTGTCCTGCCTCCACTGTACATTCCTGCCTCCTTTATCAAAGATAAGTTGACCATATGTGCGAGGGTTTATCTCTGGGCTTTCTATCCTGTTCCATTGATCTATCTTTCTGTTCTTGTGACAGTACCACACTGTCTTGATTACTGTAGCTTTGTAGTATAGTCTGAAGTCAGGGAGCCTGATTCCTCCAGCTCCGTTTTTCGTTCTCAAGATTGCTTTGGCTATTCGGGGTCTTTTGTTTTTCCAAACAAATTTTGAAATTTTTTGTTCTAGTTCTGTGAAAAATGCCAGTGGTAGTTTGATAGGGATTGCATTGAATCTGTAGATTGCTTTGGGTAGTAGAGTCATTTTCACAGTATTGATTCTTCCAATCCAGGAGCATGGTATATCTCTCCATCTATTTGTATCATCTTTAATTTCTTTCATCAGTGTCTTATAATTTTCTGCATACAGGTCTTTTGTCTCCTTAGGGAGGTTTATTCCTAGATATTTTATTCTTTTTGGTGCAATGGTAAATGGGAGTGTTTTCTTGATTTCACTTTCAGATTTTTCATCATTAGTGTACAGGAATGCCAGAGATTTCTGTGCATTAATTTTGTATCCTGCAACTTTACCAAATTCATTGATTAGCACTAGTAGTTTCTGGTAGCATCTTTAGGATTCTCTATGTATAGTATCATGTCATCTGCAAACAGTGACAGCTTTACTTCTTCTTTTCCAATTTGGATTCCTTTTATTTCCTTTTCTTCTCTGATTGCTGTGGCTAAAACTTCCAAAACTAAGTTGAATAAGAGTGGTGAGAGTGGGCAGCCTTGTCTTGTTCCTGATCTTAGTGGAAATGGTTTCAGTTTTTCACCATTGAGGACGATGTTGGCTGTGGGTTTGTCATATATGGCCTTTATTATGTTGAGGAAAGTTCCCTCTATGCCTACTTTCTGCAGGGTTTTTATCATAAATGGGTGTTGAATTTTGTCAAAAGCTTTCTCTGCATCTATTGAGATGATCATATGGTTTTTCTTCTTCAATTTGTTAATATGGTGTATCCCGTTGATTGATTTGCATATATTGAAGAATCCTTGCATTCCTGGGATAAACCCCACTTGATCATGGTGTATGATCCTTTTAATGTGCTGTTGGATTCTGTTTGATGGTATTTTGTTGAGGATTTTTGCATCTATGTTCATGAGTGATATTGGCCTGTAGTTTTCTTTCTATGTGATATCCTTGCCTGGTTTTGGTATCAAGGTGATGGTGCCCTCGTAGAATGAGTTTGGGAGTGCTCCTCCCTCTGCTATATTTTGGAAGAGTTTGAGAAGGATAGGTGTTAGCTCTTCTCTAAATGTTCGATAGAATTCACCTGTGAAGCCGTCTGGCCCTGGGCTTTTGTTTGTTGGAAGATTTTAAATCACAGTTTCAATTTCAGTGCTTGTGATTGGTCTATTCATATTTTCTATTTCTTCCTGATTCAGTCTTGGCAGGTTGTGCATTTCTAAGAATTTGTCCATTTCTTCCAGGTTGTCCATTTTATTGGCATAGAGTTGCTTGTAGTAATCTCTCATGATCTTTTGTATTTCTGCAGTGTCAGTTGTTACTTCTCCTTTTTCATTTCTAATTCTATTGATTTGAGTCTTCTCCCTTTTTTTCTTGATGAGTCTGGCTAATGGTTTATCAATTTTGTTTATCTTCTCAAAGACCCAGCTTTTAGTTTTATTGATCTTTGCTATCGTTTCCTTCATTTCCTTTTCATTTATTTCTGATCTGATCTTTATGATTTCTTTCCTTCTGCTAACTTTGGGTTTTTTTTTGTTCTTCTTTCTCTAATTGCTTTAGGTGCAAGGTCAGGTTGTTTATTCGAGATGTTTCCTGTTTCTTAAGGTGGGATTGTATTCCTATAAACTTCCCCCTTAGAACTGCTTTTGCTGCGTCCCATAGGTTTTGGGTCGTCGTGTCTCCGTTGTCATTTGTTTCTAGGTATTTTTTTTTCCTCTTTGATTTCTTCAGTGATCACTTCGTTATTGAGTAGTGTATTGTTTAGCCTCCATGTGTTTGCATTTTTTACAGATCTTTTCCTGTAATTGATGTCTAGTCTCATAGCATTGTGGTCAGAAAAGATACTTGATACAATTTCAATTTTCTTAAATTTACCAAGGCTTGATTTGTGACCCAAGATATGATCTATCCTGGAGAATGTTCCATGAGCAATTGAGAAAAATGTGTATTCTGTTGTTTTTGGATGGAATGTCCTATAAATATCAATTAAGTCCATCTTGTTTAATGTATCATTTAAAGCTTGTGTTTCCTTATTTATTTTCATTTTGGATGATCTGTCCATTGGTGAAAGTGGGGTGTTAAAGTCCCCTATTATAATTGTGTTACTGTCGATTTCCCCTTTTATGGCTGTTAGTATTTGCCTTATGTATTGAGGTGCTCCTATGTTGGGTGCATAAATATTTACAATTGTTATATCTTCTTCTTGGATCGATCCCTTTATCATTATGTAGTGTCCTTCTTTGTCTCTTCTAATAGTCTTTATTTTAAAGTCTATTTTGTCTGATATAAGAATTGCTACTCCAGCTTTCTTTTGATTTCCATTTGCATGGAATATCTTTTTCCATCCCCTTACTTTCTTTTTTTTTTTTTTTTTTTTTTTCTTTTTGCGGTATGCGGGCCTCTCACTGTTGTGGCCTCTCCCGTTGCGGAGCACAGGCTCCGGACGCGCAGGCCCAGCGGCCATGGCTCACGGGCCCAGCCGCTCCGCGGCATATGGGATCCTCCCAGACCGGGGCACGAACCCGTATCCCCTGCATCGGCAGGCGGACTCTTAACCACTTGCGCCACCAGGGAGGCCCCATCCCCTTACTTTCAATCTGTATGTGTGCCTAGGTCTGAAGTGGGTCTCTTGTAGACAGCGTATATATGGGTCTTGTTTTTGTATCCATTCAGCCAATCTGTGTCTTTTGTGGGAGCATTTAGTCCATTTACATTTAAGGTAATTATTGATATATATGTTCCTATTCCCATTTCCTTAATTGCTTTGGGTTCGTTATTGTAGGTATATTCCTTCTGTTGTGTTTCTTGCCTAGAGAAGTTCCTTTAGCATTTGTTGTAAAGCTGGTTTTGTGGTACTGAACTCTCTCAGCTTTTGCTTGTTTGTAAACGTTTTAATTTCTCCATCAAATCTGACTGAGATCCTTGCCGGGTAGAGTAATCTTGGTTGCAGGTTTTTCTCCTTCATCACTTTAATTATGTCCTGCCACTCCCTTCTGGCTTGTAGAGTTTCTGCTGAGAGATCAGCTGTTAACATGATGGGGATTCCCTTGTGTGTTATTTGTTTTTTTTCCCTTTCTGCTTTTAATATGATTTCTTTGTGTTTAATTTTTGACAGTTTGATCAATATGTGTCTTGGCATATTTCTCCTTGCATTTTTTCTGTATGGGACTCTCTGTGCCTCCTGGACTTGATTAACTATTTCCTTTCCCATATTAGGGAAGTTTTCAACTATAATCTCTTCAAATATTTTCTCAGTCCCTTTCTTTTTCTCTTCTTCTTCTGGAACCCCTATAATTCGAATGTTGGTGCATTTAATGTTGTCCCAGAGGTCTCTGAGACTGTCTTCAGTTCTTTTCATTGTTTTTTCTTTATTTTGCTGTGCAGCAGTTATTTCCACTATTTTATCTTCCACCTCACTTATCTGCCTCAGTTATTCTGTTATTGATCCCATCTAGAGTAATTTTTATTTCATTTATTGTGTTTTTAATCGATGCTTGATTCATCTTTAGTTCTTCTAGGTCCTTGTTAACTGTTTCTTGCATTTTGTCTATTCTATTTCCAAGATTTTGGATCTTGGAAATAGAATCTTGGATCATCTTTACTATCATTATTCTGAATTCTTTTTCAGGTCGACTGCCTATTACCTCTTCATTTGTTAGGTCTGGTAGGTTTTTATCTTGCTCCTTCAGCTGCTGTGTGTTTTTCTGTCTTCTCATTTTGCTTATGTTACTGTGTTTGGGGTCTCCTTTTTGCAGGCTGCAGATTCATAGTTCCCGTTGTTTTTGGTGTCTGTCCCCAGTGACTAAGGTTGTTTCAGTAGGTTGTGTAGGCTTCCTGGTTGGGGGGACTAGTGCCTGTGTTCTGGTGGTTGAGGCTCGATCTTGTCTTTCTGGTGGACAGGTCCACATCTGGTGGTGTGTTTTGGGGTGCCTGTGGCCTTATTATGTTTTTAGGCAGCCTCTCTGCTAATGGGTGGGCTGTGTTCCTATCTTGCTAGTTGCTTTGCATAGGGTGACCAGCACTGTAGCTTGCTGGTCGTTGACTGAAGCTGGGTGCTGGTGTTGAGATGGAGATCTCTGGGAGATTTTCGCCGCTTGATATTATGTGGAGCTGGGAGGTCTCTTGTGGACCCGTGTCCTGAAGTTGGCTCTCCCACTTCAGATGCACGGCACTGACTCCTGGCTGCAGCACCAAGAGCCTTTCATCTACCCGGCTCAGAATAAAAGGGAGAAAAAGTAGAAAGAAAGAATTAGTAGAAGAAAGAAAGAGAGAGAGAAAGAAAGGAAGAAGGAAAGAAAGGAAGGAAGGAAGGAAGGAAGAAAGAAAGGAGGGAGGGAGGAAGGATGGAAAGAAAGAAAGAAGGAAAGGAGGGAGGGAGGGTGGAAGGAAAGAAAAAGAAAGAGTGAAAGGAAGAAGCAAGGGAGGAAGGGAGGAAGGAAAGAAAGAGAAAAAGAAAGAAAGGAGGGGTGGAGGGAGGGAGGGAGGAAGGGAAGGTAGGACAAAAGAAAGAGCAGGTAAAGTAAAATAGAATAAAGTATAAAATATAGTAGCATTATTAAAATTAAAAAGTAATTATTGAAAAAAAAAAACGGACAGATAGAACCCTGGGACATATGGTGGAAGCAAAGCTATACAGAGAAAATCTCACACAGAAGCATACACATACACATTCACAAAAAGAGAGCAGGGGAAAAAATCCAAAATCTTGCTCTCAAAGTCCACCTTCTCAATTTGGGATCATTCGTTGTAAAAAGAGGAAAAGGGGGAAAAGTCTGAAATCTTGCTCTCAAAGTCCACCTCCTTAATTTGGGATAATTCATTGTAAAAAGAGGAAAAGGGGGAAAAAGTCTTAAATCTTGTCCTCAAAGTCCACCTCCTCAATTTGGGATGATTCACTGTCCATTCATGCACTCCACAGACGCAGGGCACATCAAATGGACCGTGGAGCTTTAATCCGCTGCCTCCGAGGCTGCACAGAGAGATTTCCCTGTCTCTGCTCTCACAGCTCCCGGGTCTCAGCCTTGGACCTGGCCCCGCCTCTGCGCGTAGGTCGCCGGAGGGCGTCCGTTCTTTGCTCAGACAGGACGAGTTTAAAGGAGCCGCTGATTCGGGGGCTCTGGCTCACTCAGGCAGAGGGGAGGGAGGGGTGCGCAGTGCGGGGCGGGCCTGCGGCGGCAAAGGCCAGCGTGATGTTGCACCAGCCCGAGGCGCTCCTTGCGCTTTCCCAGGGAAGCCGTCCCTGGGTCCCAGGACCCTGGCAGTGGCGGGCTGCACAGGCTCCCCAGAAGGCGGGGTGGACAGTGACCTGTGCCCGCATATAGGCCTTGTGGCGGCGGCAGCAGCAGCCCCAGCGTCCCACCCCCGTCTCCGGGGTCCGCGCCTTTAGCCGCGGCTCGCGCCCGTCTCTGGAGCTTCTTTAAGCAGCCCTCTTAATGCCATCTCCTTGCGCACCAGGAAACAAAAGGGAAGAAAAAGTCTCTTGCCTCTTCGGCTGCTCCAGACTTTTTCCCCGGACTCCCTCCGGCTAGCCGTGGTGCACTAGTCCCTTCAGGCTCTCTTCCTGCCGCCAGCCCCAGTCCTCTCCCTGCGCTCCGACTGAAAGCCGATACCTGAGCCTCAGCTCCCAGCCCCGCCCGCCCCGGCGGCCGAGCAGACAAGCCTCTCGGGCTGGTGTGTGCCTGAGGGCACCGATCCTCTGTGCCAGAATCTCTCCGCTTTGCCCTCCACACCCCTGTTGCTGTGCTCTCCTCCGCTACTCCGAAGCTTTCCCCCTCCGCCACCTGCAGTCTCCGCCCGCGAAGGGGTTTCTAGTGTGTGGAAACCTTTCCTCCTTCACGGCTCCCTCCCACTGGTGCAGGTCCCGTCCCTATCCTTTTGTCTCTGTTTATTCTTTTTTCTTTTGTCCTACCCAGGTATGTGGGGAGTTTCTTGCCTTTTGGGGGGTCTGAGGTCTTCTGCCAGCGTTCAGTAGGTGTTCTGTAGGAGATGTTCCACCTGTAGATGAATTTCTGATATATCTGTGGGGAGGAAGGTGATCTCCACGTCTTACTCTTCCGCCATCTTCCTCCGCTCCCCCCGATCTTATGTTTTAAATTCACCAATAAAGAGTGAACCCATGAAACCCTACGCACCCCAGCCTCGGCCCCAATAAAGGCAGGACCCAAGGTCCACACTCTTTTTCTCTCTACCCACGACCTCACTGTGTGGCCTTGGTTGTATCCTGTACCTTCCAGGACTTGTGAGTAGTTAACCTTGTTTTTTCAAAGCTTCCTGATGGTTGTTGCTGAGGTGTATCTTGCTATCATAATAAGAGCCACAAGGGTTGGTCCAGCCACAACACTGGCTCTGGTTGGGGAAGTGCCTTTGGGGGCTCCCACAGGTAGTATGGGGCCCAGGTGAGGGCCCACAGTCATTTGTAGCCAATAGCATCACTATCAATAGGCTGAGACCGACATAAAAGAGTGCTTCAACAGCCCTTCGCTAGGTGTTTTCTTTGCAGAGGGGCTGGGTATTTCTTTGCAGAGAATATGGTGTTGGCCCCGTGAAGACCAGTTGCTCAAATGACTTCACAAACTCAGATGCAGGTGGTCCAAATGGCTGGATGCCCAGACCTCCCATAGAAGTTTAAACACGTTAGGGCAGAAGTGGTACTCTTACTAGTTTTATACACATGTGAATAATGTAATCCCCTGCCCTTTCTCAACCAAATGATTTTAGGGCTGCGAAGTATGGTGCCGAGAAAATCACCCAGATGTGAGGCTGGATTTATGTCCATTATTAGCCCAACTCCTAAGGCGATGAGATCTGTGATGATTGTAGCCCTTTCCCACTTGCCTCCACAGATGTCAGCCTTGGTCTCTTGTGGGATGGGTTAGCTTTTTGGTCACTGAGGAAAATGCCCTTGATTTGGTGTGGGCTTTCTGGGTAAACCCCTTTTTGCAGAAGAGCCATTTTCTTTGCTTCCTTATTGGATTGAGTCAGTGGCTGGATTTCTTTCCCTCAGGGGCCACTGTGATTTCAGCAACCTAAGGAGGTCTTCTCCCCAGGGCAGCAGTACTGTTCTTGGCCAGATTTGGATGAATGAAGAGTCTGAGGGAAGTCTGTGGAATGGGTGGAGCAGAAGGTGGGACCCCAGGCCTTTAGAAGGGGTGGGATCAAGTGATTCATAGATAGCGAAATGGGGTTGAAAACCTGAAGTCCCCTACCCCTGCCTGCCCCTACTCTATATCCTGTGGGTTGAATTGCAATGTGTGGGATCCTTTATTCTAAGAACCACAATGATAATTGCTTTCTCTTGCACAGATCCTGTTCCATCGATCATCTGGTGTGGTCCCCACAAAAGCTCTGGGGTGAGCCGGGGTGGGGTGCTGACCCATAACCACATGAGATGAGGATTCTGAGGGACAGGAAAGTCACGAGACTTGCCCAAGGCCTTGCAGTACATAGATCACAGACAGTGCTCAAAGGTAACTGTTCTAACTCCCAGTTCAGTGCTGTTCATTTCTACTTTAAAAAGGTGATTACAGGTATGTGGACAGGGGCTGATTGTCCCAAATCACACACTCATGCCTGCACTACAGAACCACCCGGCACTCCCCACAAGCATGCCCTTCCCCCCTTTATGAGTTCCTGCCCCCAGCCCCAGTCTTAGATTTCGAATCTCTTATGGTACCTCCATTCCGGAAAGCTTGGTCAACCAGCCCCAGGGTGGCAATCTTGGTTGAATCTTCCTCATGGAGAGAAACTCCCCATCCCCGTTCTGATCTGCAGTGTGGTGGACACCTCTTTTCTGCAGGGATGGTGGACAGAAATTCCAGGTGCTTGATGAGTGGTGGGCATCTCTTGTAAAAGGTAAAGGATGCTGGCTGGGTCTGCTTTGAATAAGTGTTTACTGTTGATTTAGAAAAGCAGCACGGGCTAAAAATGCAAACATTTGGGGTGTGAGCCACAGGCCAATGCAGAAAAAAGAGGCAAAGACTTGAGGTCATGTTCAGGCATTTATCACAAATATGAAATGTGAGGTAACACTGCATTAGGTGCTGAGGGCAGAGGGAGGAAAAGAGAAACGAATCAGAAGACTATGAAGGTAGAAAAAGCATTAGCTTTAGAATAACAGAGACTTAGGTTTGAGTTGAGGCTCTGCAGCATATTGGCTGTGTCATACAAGTCACCTGACCTTTCTCAGGTGGGTTTATCCTCATTTTACAGATAATTGTTATGAGTATTCATTCACTCAACAAGTACACTGAGTGTCTACTATATGCCAGGCTCTGTTCTATGAAGCAAAATACAAAGAGAAGATACCCCCTTCAGAGAGCTTACATTCTAGGCAGGAGAGACAGACTAAAGAAAAACAGGAAATTATCAGGCATTGGTGGGTTACAAAAGTTAAAAGGCTGATATGATAGAGAATGGCTGGGAGGTCAAGACAGGCTTTTCTGAAGAGTCAACATTAAGAAAGCTTCCATCCAGGCAGGCCAAGGTCTGTGGAGTAAGTGCTAGGCAGTCAACAGCTAATGCAAAGACCCTGGGGCGGCAGAAGCCTTAGGGGGCGGCAGGGTGCAGCAGGAGGGCAGGGCAGGGCTTTGGGGCATGAGGTCAGAGCAAGGGGTTTGGACTAGATTCTAAGTGTGATGGTAGCTGTTGGAGTGTCTTGACTAGGAGTGTAACCTGATCTGATTTGCATTTTTAAAAAGATCTCTCTGGCCACTGTGTGAAGAACAGATCATAAACAGCAGAAGCAGAGAGCCTGACTGGGAGGTGATTGCGTGGTGGTGACTTGGTTGTGGTTGTGAAGATGGAAAAAAATGGACAGATCATGTTGGGAAGATCAAGTCCCCAGGACATGCTGATGGATTGGATGTGATGGTTGAAAGCAGAGAGATCAAGGATGAAATCTGAGTTTTTTAGTTTAAACAATTGACGATGATGCCATACGTTGAGGAAATAATGTATGTAAAAGCAGTCCCGAGCCGCAGTTAATATCCATGTGGATGACTGAGTGAGTGGGCTGAGTATCAGGGGCAGGGAGGAGACCAGACACACCTGAAAGGAAAAGCTACCCAGGTGCCATGAGAATACATGTAGAGGCGCCTGCCACAGGCTGGCTGAATATGCCCACTTATTACTGCGGCCAGGCTCCATTCCCTACAGCCCAGGACATTAGGCAAAATTCTATGGGGAACTGGGAAATGACCTGATTAATGAGAAGCAGGAGGGGGAGGGGGGTTTCTGGAGCTAAGGGTCCAGCAGAGCATAGCCATGCACATAAATAATGTTAGGTGGAGGCTTTCCCTGTACAAAGCAGACAATCTCTGCACCTGTATGGCTAACTCACACCCTTCTAGTGGCATAGGAAAACACCGAGCTCCAAGTGGAGGAAAGCAGTCACATGACTCTGGCTCATACTTCCAGGTCCTCCTTCCATCTGAGCCCTGCTCTGAGGTGCAGCGGAGCAGCTAGTGGAAGTACATTAGAGTCAGGGGCTGGACTCATCCGGAGACTGGCCTTCCAGTCCCAGCTCGGCTCTGTGCTGGGCAAAGTACTAGATGTTTACATCTTTTCTCACATTCAGTCTTCACTACAACACTGTGAGATGAATGTTATTATCCCCACTTTATTAATAAGCAAACTAAGCCTCAGATAAGTCAACTCATTTAGCCAAGATCACACAGCCTCAGTGCATGGTTTTGCTCTCATGGAGTTTCCAGCGGATCATCCTGTCTTATTCCTTATTGAATCCCCGAGGTCTTGCACACAGCAGGGACTCAGTAAACATTTGTTGAATGGATAAATAGTGGCCCCAAAGCTTGTGTTTGATCACAAAGCCACACCATTCCCTTTGAAGTACAGATTGAGAAACTGCCTTCATCCCAAGTTTCTCTATGTGGTAATGAGATAAATCTGCTCCCTGGAAGTCCAACTCACAGGTCTTAGAAATGTTTAGAAAGACAGACTGCCTGGGGGCTCATTCTCACTGGTCCCCCCCACCCAGGTGAGTCACTCAGGGGTGATAAGGTCTCACGAGAAAGGAAGGTTGAGCTCACTAGTTTCCAGAACTCACCAGGAGATTGGCACCTGCAGCCTTGGTGTTTATGTTGGGATTACATTTGATGGCATGCTGAATTGGCGACTAATTACAGCATACCCAAATAAGGTACTTTAATTGTAGCTTCTTTAATTCCAATGAGAGCTCCGCTTGGAAAACAGGAGGATGAATTGGATACAGATCTGCTTGCTCTGATACCTAAGCATGGCTTGAAAAAGGAATTACCAGGAAAGTCAGTGGTTTATTCCATCAGCTCCTCATAGGACACTGCTTTGTAACTGCTGGGGAAGCTTCCCAAGGGAGGGTCTGCTTGCAATCTTTGCAGCCTGATTACTAAAGCTGGTGGCCCGGGCAAACCTGCGGGCACACGTGGGTGTGCTGGGAGGCTGACCCAGGCCTGGGTTCAGCCTCCTTGCTTCTTCTCTCTGGGAAAAGCTGCCCAGCTGTCATGGACATTTCTGGAGAGCTTTGCTCCGTCAGCTTGAAAGGCAGACTTTGTGCTGTTTTCTGCTGGAAATCATTTCCTGATCTCTGCTGCCTCTTGAACTGTACAAATCCAATTCAGAGCTTTTTGAATAGAGCCTTCCTGGCATTTACAGATCCTTTGACCAGCCTTCTGTGTTTATGTAATGAAATTCCTCCTGTCCCCCAGCTGCTAGGCTACGAATGTTTTAAGGAAACCTAGGTCAGTTTGGTGGTAAAGTTGATTGTTGGTAAATATCTTATTTAAATCACTTTTAACTCTTTCTACAAGATGAATTTGGGAAGGCCATGAATTTCAGCCACTTTTTTTTCTTCCATAGTAGCCTTAAGACCTGAAATCAGTTACTTTTAGATTTCCATTGAAGACAAGAAGGTCTTTCCATAACCCTGGCTCCTTCTTGCCCCCTGCTCTTTAATGTAATATGTCCTCCAAGCAGAATTATTTTGGAGTTCTCTTGGGACTTTTCTACCTGTCACTATAGTTGTAATGCCAGTAATGAGAAAACCTTGCCTACAGTGTCAGACAATTTCATGTAAGTGATCTCACTCACTCCTTATAACCAGCTCCAAAAGGCAGGCAAGGCAGCTATTGATACTCTCATACTGTAGCTGAGCTCAGAGAGGTGAAATCATGGCCATGTCATCCAGTCAAGACAAGGGTCTGTGTTATCAAATGCCATCCCCAGACTCTTTTCTACAACGCCTGTCAACACCTTGTTTTAAAAACAGTACACTGTTTCTCAGCAGCCCACGGTGTGTGCAACTCAAGCCAATGTTCAGAGGAGGCCTCCAGCTGATTCTTTGTGTTTCATTTTCAAACATGTATATTGGGTTAGAACCTAGACCCATTTAAATGAACAAATATCTATTAAGTGCCTATGTGTGCCTGGCTCTGTGGTGGCATTCAGGGCATAGAGAGACGGTTGAGAGAATAGAAAGCATATCACCTATGGATTTAGATTCTGGACAGACCTAATTCAAATCACAGCACTTCCGGGGACTTCGAACAAGATACTTAAACATTCAAAACCTCACCATTAAATGAGATAATGTAAGGTGGCCAGCACCTTGGAAGTGCTAAATTAATGTTAGCAGTGCTTTATGTACAACATCTCTTTAATCCTTACAATACTCCTTATGAGGTAGATATTATTCTTATCCCCATTCCATAGCTTGGTAAACTGGGGTGATTGGCCAGTGGTATTACAACTGCATTTTGCCCCCAGACACAGCTGGGGCTCTTAGTGACTGTCATGGACTGCTTCTTGTGATTAAGACAGGGACTGTCCTCTTGTGCTTGTTGTAGGTATATGACACTGTGGCATAAGTTGGATTAGGGGGAGGGATCTCTGTCATTTAGACTCATTCCTGCCACACACTGGTTGGGAATAGAGGGTGAAGGAAAGAAACAATATTTGTCACGTTCACTGACTCCTATTTACTGACTGTACGCTGATGCTGGTACAGCCGGCCTTCCATATCCGCAGGGTTCTGAATCCACGGATTCAATGAACTGTGAATTGAAAATATTAACTAACAAAAGTCCAGAAAGTTCCAAAAAGCTAAACTTGAATTTACTGCACATTGGCAACTATTTACATAGTATTTACAATTATTTACATAGCATTTACATTGTATTCGTTATTATAAGTAATCAAGAGATAAAGTATAGGATAGGTTATACGCAAATGCTAGACCATTTTATATAAGGGACTTGAGCATCAGCGGATTTTGGTATCTGAGCTGGGTCCTGGAATCAGTCCCCCATGGATACTGAGGGAAGACTATAATGATTAAAATACAGATTCACTTGAAAACAGGCCTGAATTCAGAGCTCCTTTTGTTGTTGTGTGTTTTTCAAGTAATAGACTCTGAAACCCCAGCTATCTCCTGAAGGGTGGCTGAAAATTCCGACATTAAAACCCAGGCCCTCTTGCTAAAAAAGACTGAGAACCACTGTACCAGGGCACTTCTTTTTCAGGTGAACCATCTAGATGGGGAGCTGTTACCTTCTGGGAGACTCACAGATGCCTTTGAGAATCTGATGAAATATACCTATTCTCTCCACACACAAAAAGGCTATATGCACACACCCACACACAGCTTTGCATACAATTTCAGGTAGTTCACAGATATCTCCCCTCCCCCAAGTCCCCAGGCCATTTCCAGACTGGAATTTGGAGTCCGCAGGTGTGTGGTGAATCTGAGTTATCACTTGCTTAACTTATCTGAGGTTCAGCAGCCTCATCTATCCATCTGGGTAGGAGTGAGGATGAAAGTAGGTGACCCCCAAGAAGAATCTGATGCCCCTTACCTGCTTAATATGCACCAGCCCAGCACCCCGACAGCTAGACAGGAAAACAACCAAAGAACTAATGCCAAAAGGCCACTCCCATGCAAAAGGGAGACTCCCATCCCCAGATGAGCTCCCACTCCCTGAGTAAGTGCCATTTAACTGCTCATTTTATAGGCTTTTTCATTACCCTCAATAATACACACTTTGTGGTGCCCTTGGGTGAGTGTGGGCAGGGCTATTGGAGCGACCTGCTCGGACCAGCTTCCCTCTGGCTGATTGCTGGTGGGGATTGATGAGCCAGCAGGCCCCCACCCACCTTTCCAAGCTGAGCTGAAGCTGCCATGCTGTGCATCCAACCCTACTTGGTCCTGCCCTTTTCCACTGAGGCAGGGAGGCTGCCCACCCTGTTGCATGGGCTACACCTTGATTTAGAGCCTAGGAGGGCACTTTGCAAGGGAGGGTGGTGGAAAGATCACCACCCCGTGGGCTCTGAGGGCTTTAATACCTTACTAGAAAAACTGTGGTCTGTAGACCATGGGGGCTTATTAGAAATGCAGAAACTCTGGTCCCACTCCAGGCTTACAATTTGCATTTAATAAGATCCCTGGGGTGATTCCTGTGTGCGAGAAATCTTGGGAAGCATGGAGGAACAATTCTCTAATAAAGGAAGTCCCCCCCATGCTTCCCCAGGCACTCGGAGAACTTCAAATGTCCCTTGGGGAAGATTTGACTCTAAAAATAATTCAGTAGGAATAATGAGTACTGACACGTTTCCTGTGTTAATGCTGTACAATCCACAAAGCACTTGGGTGCATGCTGGACTGACTGTTACATGCTTTTATTGCAGCTCCATCCTCCTTGATAAAATCCAGCCCACCTCTATTTTCCTGGATGACATCTGTTTTAAGAAGAAAACACTTGTGAGTTTGAATCCTTTTTTTTTTTTTGCAGTACGTGGGCCTCTCACTGTTGTGGCCTCTCCCGTTGAGGAGCACAGGCTCTGAACGCGCAGGCCCAGTGGCCACGGCTCACGGGCCTAGCCGCTCCGCGACATGTGGGATCTTCCCGGACCAGGGCACAAACCCGTGTCCCCTGCATCGGCAGGCAGACTCTCAACCACTGCGCCACCAGGGAAGCCCGATTTCATAACCTTTTTGTAAGCTCTTATCCCTCTAAGTATCCAGATTCCCATCTATAATGGGAATGATGCTAATTACCTTCTTCCTCACAGAACTATTGTTAGCATGAAATAGGAAAATACACATGTGACACTTAGCTCAACACCTGGCCTCTGGTGAATCCTTGATAAATGGCAGTTCCATGGTTTTGTTTCTCTGGTTGCTCTTCTTTGTGTAAATTCCCACAAGACCCAGCTCTGCAAGGGCAAAAGCTGAGGTTGTCTTCTAACTGCCCAGCATGCGGTAGGTTTCTTAAAATGGAGTGAATGCTTGATCTTCACAACACCTAGCAAGGTGAGCCAGGCAATATTTTCCCCATGATATGCCTTAATAATCACAAGAACCCTGAGAGCTAAGTTTTATTTCTCCCAGTTTGTAGATGGTAGCCTGGGGGTTCTGCGATGGTAGGAAATTTGCCCAGGGTCCCACAGCTAGCTACCATCTCAGGCCATGTGTCCCCCTTAATTCTTTAAGGAAAAGAATTGATCATCTACACAAGTCCAACTTGCTACCCTGAAAACCTCTCTGTACAGAATATTGTTTCCCAAATTGTAGTCTTTGGCCTGCCACTTGCACCATCAGGGGCCCGTCTGATTACCACCCATGCTATTTATTTTCTACTTTACCATATCAACTCACTTTTTTTACTTAAACAAATGTATTTCAAAATGAAACAGTGGAAATCTACCATCACTTTCCAATAATAGAAAGTAACAATAACAATACATACAATGCAAACAAAACAATGTTTTTTAATTCTAGGCAGACACTGTTGCTGGCAAAAGGCTGCGCCCGAGGGAGGCCTTCGTGGTCTTCCTCCAAAGTGAGATTAATAAGTGATGGTTAGTGCCAGTACGTCCTTGACATCTAAGTTTGCTTTTTGACATAATTAGAAGGATTGAGAAACAAAGAACAAAGCAGTGAAAAGGAAATGCCCTTATCACCATGTGATTCAGTGTGACTTAATGCTCAAGGTATCAATAAATCATTTCATATGCCCCCAGGAGTTCCATTGCCTGGGAAACACCATTTTAGTACATGCTATGCCATTAGATGCTATCGTTACCCCATAGCATCTATGGTTATCCAGTAGCATCTAATGACATCAAGAGAGGTGTCTTCCAAGAGAGTGACATACCCCAACTCTACGGAGACAGAAGGTCCTGCACTCGGGACTCTCCCAGACCTTGCTTTGTGTATCTCTTTATTCGGCTGTTCATCTGTATCCTTTATCATATCTTTTAATAAACTGGTAAACATAAAAAAAAACAAAAAACAAAAAGAGAGAGAGATGTCTTGATGTGCCAAGCAGTCCGTCTAGCACACAGGTAAAGGATCACGGAATCTGGAGCACTCTGCCTGGTCTTCTATCCCAGCTTAGACACTTAATAACCATTGACCTTGGAGATGTTACTTTACCTCATTTGCCTCCGTTTTCTCATCTGTAAAAAGAGGACACTGATTGTAACTATCTCAAATAAATGTTGTGGGGAGTAAATGTATAGTGAAGCCCTTTAAACAGTGGCTGGCACATAGTAAGTTCCATATAAATAAATACTAGTTCTGTTGCTGTTGCCACTTCTGTCGCTGCTGATGTTTTGATGTGCCGGGGCCAGAATATAACAAGTAAGTCCCTGCCTATGATTCATGTAATAACTCTGTGGTCTGGAGGAGTACTCAGTGCTTGAGGAGTACTGTCCAGGTTTCTTCCCCTCCTGAGTCCCCAGGCTAAACAGTCTCCAATGCTGGTGTCTCCTTGAAAAGAGAGGAGCTGGGAGGGAAGGGTTCCAAAGGATGGCAATGTTTCCCGGGAGGGAGCTGGCATAGGCATGGCTTCTGCTGTGTACCAGGCACTTGGACATGCTGGCTATGGACTCTCTCCCATAAACCTGTGCTATTGGTGCTATTCTCCAAATAGTTCCTGTTCCCTGCCTTCCATGAACAAGATAAGAAATTAGGTGTATCGGGCCTCCCTGGTGGCGCAGTGGTTGAGAGTCCGCCTGCCGATGCAGGGGATACGGGTTCGTGCCCCGATCTGGGAGGATCCCATATGCCGCGGAGCGGCTGGGCCCGTGAGCCATGGCCGCTGGGCCTGCGCATCCGGAGCCTGTGCTCCGCAATGGGAGAGGCCACAACAGTGAGAGGCCCGCATACCGCAAAAAGAAAAAAAAAAAAAAAAAAAAAAAAGAAATTAGGTGTATCCATAAGGAATTAGGTGTAGCCATGTGAACATGATTTTCTGTGGCCAATGAAATGTAAGTAGAAGTCATGAGTGTCAGAAGAGGCAGAAACTTTCAGAGTTCAGGGGTGAGTCACTACCTCCCCTCTTCCCTGCTTCAGTGACCATGGGAATATGGAGTTCTAGAGTAACTATGACTTGAGCGAGAGCACCCAGCCAACACATGATGGAAAGCGTGGCAGAGAAAAAAAACTTTGTTTCAAGCCACTAAAATTTTAATACTCCAGCAAAAGCTACCCTATCCTGAGAAAAACCCCTAGGTGCTGACACATCTAGCAAGAATTTGCTGTCCTTGAATCCAAACTAGAGCCTGAGTCCAGGTTTCAACTGGGGGGCAGGGTGGGGCATGTAGTACCTATAACCACCCTGACTTTTTTACCTGTGTCTCACTTCTTCTCCCCTGATTGGGATCTAATAAAGAAAGTGAGGAACTTGGACTCAGAACCCTTCCTCAGCTGCCATCTCCTTGCAGAAACTTGAGAAACTATTTCCCCTCTGGATCTGTTTCTTGCCGAACCTCTGATTCTTGCTGAATCTCTGGGAAAGAGAGAGAACACCGTAGTCATTGTCTCAGCCTCCTTTTTGCCATCTGAATCTCCTTTACCTCATCTCCTTATCTAGCTTGTGCCTGAAAAATTCTGGAGACAGGAAATTTACCAGCCTCATCACTAATGAACATAAATCTGGGCTATGAGATGTGTGACTTCCTATGCTATTGGACTGAGCACTTATCTGAAAGGTGAATGATTTTGAAGATCCTTACTTTGTAGGTTGATCATATAATTTATCATTCTAACCAGGACATGTTTAAGAGTGAAAGGGGGTAATAGTAACAATTATGCTGGAACAATAGTTTTAAAATGGAACTCTCTTGGGCAAACCTGGATGGATGGTCACTTGGCTTCTATGATTCTATGGCCACCAGCAAATGGCACAAATTAAATTCCATGGGTAAGACTGGGTCCTATCTTTGGTGACTAACCATGACTTTTGGTCTACCCCTCCCCAAAACTGTCGACAACCAGTCTCCTTTGGATAATCTCCCATTCTCTAACCAACTCTCCTGTGAGAATTTTAGTCCCAAAGCCATTTCCGAGGGAAAGCATGTACATATACCTATCATTTCAAGCAATTTCCCCCATAGGCTCTTCATATTCCTAACTACTCTCTTGATCAGATGCATATTTAATGCCTTCTGATGGAGACACAGATGCAAACTGCTCAACCCTTCCTAGAGCTTTAGAATGCTGCCAGGTCCCAGTACAGTTGCTGTGAGAACTACCGGAATGCCTGAAGCTACACTCTCAGTGTCCCCACAAGACCCGGACTCTCAGGAAACTTACTCACAAGGTAATAGAAGAAGATGCAGTGCTTATTAAGTTTCCTTCTGCAGGCTGTTTGATTGCATTTCTGCTCTGGGCATAGGCTTATTTGCATAGCTGACTTATAGCTTTAATTTGAATATTACAGTTACTTCACAAAAACCATTACCTTGGTCTCTCTTTGGATTTTTCTTTTAACAACCCACTCAATACTACATGAAACTCAGCGAGGCCAGGAGCCTCTAATATGAGAAGATTAACCTTCCTCTTTCCACTGGGGCAGAGGAATATGGAAGGTGGAGAACAGACAATGAACAAACTGCTAAGTTTCAGAAATGCTTGCTTGATTCCTACTCCAGGGCACTCTGACACTGACACACAAGTCAAGCATATTCAGCTTCAAGAACCTTTGATAATTGTGGTTTGTTTTTATTGCTGCTTCTCTAAGGGACACTTTCTCTTAAAGGTGCCTCTTCTCTTCTTTCCTTTGTTTACAAAAAAATAGCTAAAATTTACTGAATGCATGCTGTATGCTAAGCACTGAAATACTTAATCAGATTAGAAAAGCGCAAAAGGCAACCTTGTCCCGGCCCTCAGGGAGATCATACTGTTGCCAGACAAGTCAGACATCAAGAAAGAATCACACATTTAATTAATTAATTAATTATGCCAAACATCTACTTTTTCTACTCCTTCAGAGGTCAGAGTCTCAGTATAGTGTGTGTGTGTGTGTGCGTGTGTGTGTGTGTGTGTGAGAGAGTGAGATATGGTAACCAAAGAGAGGTCTTTCTTTTTTTTTTTTGGCCGTGCCACTGGTCTTGCGGGATCTTAGTTCCCTGACCAGGGATCGAACCCACGCCCTTGGCAGTGAAATTGCAGAGTTCTAACCACTGGACCTCCAGGGAATTCCCAGAGAGGTCTTGATCTCACATCTCTTCTATGTGGGGCACTTGGAAGTTTTTTGTTTTGTTTTTTTTTTTTTTTTTTGCGGTACGCCGGCCTCTCACTGTTGTGGCCTCTCCCGTTGTGGAGCACAGGCTCCAGACGCGCAGGCTCAGCGGCCATGGCTCATGGGCCCAGCAGCTCCATGGCATGTGGGATCTTCCCAGACCGGGGCACGAACCCGCGTCCCCTGCATCGGCAGGCGGACTCTCAACCACTGCACCACCAGGGAAGCCCCGGAAGTTGTTTTTTAACATATGATATTCTGCTTGGTTTCTCCCAGGTCTACTGTGGGACCCTGCTCAATTTACAGCTCTTCCTTTGGAAATGGGAGAAATGTCTCATTCATAGGAGGCTATGCCCTCTCGATGTATATTAGAGACCAGATTATCCTTTTGCTTTGCTGAGTCTTTTCAATCTTCCAGTTTACATTGGTATGGATTATTTTTACTGAAGATTTTCCTGAACATCTATTTTTTAGATGATTAAAAAATACGGTATTATGGCTATTTAGATGGCTTGTGACAGATTAATACTCTCACCAAGAATGGTAGGAAAAGTTGGATAAAATTTTAAAATACAATCTATTTGAAAACACTGGGGAGATTCTAAGGTTACAAGAACTTGAGAGGTCAAGATGCAGGAATGTGAGTCTGACATATTTATTCCCTTGAGCCATTTACCATTTTTTAAAAAGCTTGTTGGGGGGGGTGGGGAGAGAGAGAGGGCTTAAGGAACATAGCAGAATGTAGCTGAAAAGCTAAGTGGCACTTTCAGCAATCTAGCATTACAAAAGAGATAACAAATTGAAGTTCAAGACCCTCTAAGGGTGAGGAATCATGGAAAATACCCAAGGACTCTTCAAGAACTACAAGATAAAAGTAGCACTGAATCAAAGCTAGACCAAGCCTTACAAAGTCTAAAACTGAGCCTCACAGAAGTAAATCCCCTCACTGGATTGAGGTATTATGCCCCTACTCTAGCTACCTGCCAAGAGGATAGGGTGAATATATTCGCAATTAGTGAACTGGAAGGAATTTTAATAGAAAGCATCCATTCAGAACATAGAAAAATAAAGCATAAAGCATAAAAATGGAATAAGAGACATATAGGGCATGGCATATAGTCTAACATTCATGTAATTCAACACACAAAAAGGCAGAAAGGAGAAAATGGGGGCAGAGACAATATTTAAAGAGAGAATGATGGAGAATTTATCAAAGTTGATTAAAGACATCAAGCCATAGTTTCAAGAATCTCTACTAACCCCAAGCAGGATAAAATTAAATGAAAGCACATATTATAGATACAAGACAGTGAAAAACTACTGAAGACTAAAGGAAACAGAAAATATTAAATGTGATCAGGAAAAAAATCACCTTTTAGGATCAACAATGCATGACAGCTAAGGTCTCTACTGAAACAATGGAAGCCCCCCAAAACAGAATATTTTCGTCTTGTTCCTTTGTCTGGAATATATTTTTCTTCTGTCTCACTTTTTTCTAAATTTCTATTTGTATTTTTATGTATGTGGAAGGTTAGTCATGTTTCTCCACGTTGGAGAAGTGGCCCTCTGTAGGGGATGTCCTATGTGATCCAGCAGTACACTCCCTCTCATCACCCAAGGGCCAGGATCCAGCTGGTCCCAGGGTAGGTTCTGGTCTGCGTTTGTGGACCCGGTTCCTCCGGCTGCCGGATTGTACTGAATAGTTTTCATCCCTTCTGGTTTCTGCCCCCTGGTGGGAAAAGCTGGAAGCTTGCGCAGGCTTCCTGGTGGGAGCGGCCAGTGCCTGCCCACTGGTGGGTGGAGCTGCATCTTGGCTCTCTGGCGGGGAGGGCCGTGTCAAGGGGCGTGTCTAGAGGGCTGTCTCAGGAAGTCTTTAGGCAGCATGTCTGCCGATGGGTGCGGCTGTGTCCCCACCCTTTTGGTTGTTTGGCCTGAGGCTTCCCAGCCCTGGAGCCTACAGTGAGTGTTGGCTGGGGCCGGGTTCTGGCCCCCAAATGGCGGCCTCCAGGGAAGCTCATGCTGATGATTATTACCCAGTACCTCTGCCGCCAGTGTCTTTGTCCCCGCAGTGAGCCACAGGAGACCCTGCCTCTCCAGGAGACCCTCCAAGACCAGCAGGTAAGTCTGGCCCAGGTTTATGTGCGGTCAGTGCTTTTGCCGTGGGTCTCAGTGTGCCCGAGAACTTGTGTGCGCCCTCCAAGAGTGGAGTCTCTGTTTCCCCCAGTCCTGGGGAGCTCCTGTGCTCAGGCCCCACTGGCCTTCAAAGCCGAATGCTCTGGGGGCTCCTCCTCCTGAGGCCAGACCCCCAGGCTGGGGAACCTGATGTGGGGCTCAGAACTCTCTTGTGGGAGAACTTCTGCAAATAATTGTTCTCTAGGTTGTGGTCGCCCACCTGAGGGGCATGGAGTTTGATTTTATTGTGAGTGCACTCCTCCTGCCGTCTCATTGGGTTTCTTCTTTATGTCTTTGGATGTAGAGTATCTTTTTTGGTAGGTTCCAGTCTTTTTAATCGATGGTTGTTCAGCAGTTGTGATTTTGGTGCGCTCGTGAGAGGTGAGCTCAAGCCTTCTACCCTGCCATCTTGTCCCAGTGGAAGAATCTGAGGTTTGGGCAGGGGCAAGGAATAGTGCAGGTGAAACCACACAACTCAGATTGGGACTTGAACCCACTGTCTTTTCATTGAAATTACACACCTGATCTCAGGACTTAATGAAGCTCAGGTTCTTTATGTCTTGTTGCAGAAACAAGTCAGTAAGAAACAAAGTGATAAGTAAGAAATGGATTTATTTAGAGAGATACACATTCTAGAGACAGAATGCAGCTCATAGGTGAGAACGGCTTTGGGAGGAACACACTCCACAGAGTGTGGGCCATCTCAGAAGGCAAGAGGCCCCAAAATACAGGGTGATTAGTTTTTGTGGGCTGGGTAATTTCACAGGCTAATGAGTGGGAGGATTATTCCGACTATTTCAGGGAAGGGGCAAGGGTTTCCAGGAATTGGCCACTGCCCACTTTTTGGCCTTTTATGGTTAGGCTTGGAACTGTCAGGGCACCTGTGGATGTGTCGTTTAGCATGCTAATGTATTACAATGAGTGTATAATGAGACTCAAGGTCTACTGGAAGTTGCGTCTTCTGCCATCTTGGGCCTAATTGGTTCTAACCAGTTACATCGTATCCTCAATGCTATGTCATTCTTTTAAAGGTTGTGCCGTGCTGCCATCTTCCCTCTGGTTTCACAGGTAATATCTGGATATTGCTTGACACTTTACAGACTGTTCTCAATGGATTTCCCTTCTTTGCTGAGCTTTAAATCTTCCAAGAACTTGGCAGCTGGGAAATGAAAGGCAGAGGGAGGGAGCACGGGGCATGAGCAGCACCTGGGTGTGTGCCCACAGGGGTGGCTGCCTGAGGGACCCGGTGTTGCTGGACAGGCCAAATTAAAGGTCCAGGTTCTTGTTCTACCTGTCTAAATGAATTTGGACAGGGAATGCAAAGGAGTAACATACAGAGACTGAGGCATAGAGAGAAGCAAAGAAGCAATTTATTAAAGGGCCAAAGTGAAAGTATGCACTCAGAGAAGAGTATGGGCAATCTTGCCAGTGAGGAGTGCCTCTAGGGGTTTTCTGACCCCCTTTTTATTTCATTTTAATTCCTTGACCGGGTGGAGGTTTCTTAGATTAGGGGTGGAATATTCATTAATGGGAAGGTGGAGGCAGGGGTATGATTTCACCTGTTTACATCAGCTTCCTTTCTTGAGCGCTGGGCTCCTGAAGCCATTGCACATGCACTCTAAAAGCTATTTTCCCTTAAATTTTCCTTTACTAGTCAAACGCCACACGTGGAAGGTCTTATAGCAGTCATTGCAGCCTGGGAAGTTCTATTGCGCATGCTCGGCCATGTTCTGCCGGTTTTATGGCCAGGGTTCCCTATTCAGGTGTCTCAAAGTTTAATTTATGTTCTTGTTGCTGACACTATTCCTCCATGTTCATGATCTCATTAAGTGCAAAACAAGGGGGTGGGTTTGCCTTTTGCCTAATGTCTATGTATGAGGAGGCTGTCCTTGGGTCTAGCCCTGTCTTTCCTGCCTTACTGGGACCAGAATAATACTTTCAAAGTGCTAAGGGAAAATAACTGACGACCTAAAATTCAATATCCAGCAAAAGTATCCTTACAAAATGAATGGTAAATTAAGACATTAACCTGAACAAACAAAAACAGCAACAACAAAAAAAGTTTCCAACATACTTAAAAAAAACTAGATGAAATGTGTAGTAAATATAAGAAGCCAAAGATAATTAGAATCTCTAAACTAGAGTAACCACTAAAAGATGACAAAAGAATGCACAACCAAGAAGCTAATAGAGGAGGGAAATGGAATTAACAAATGCTTGGTTAATCCTAAAAAATGTAAGAAAGGGAAGAAAAAGACATAAAACAGGTAGAAAATATGATAAATATAAATCCAAATAGATCAGCAATTATGTATAATGCTAGAATGTTATAATAATAAATCATTCATTATATTATGTTATATATATTAAAATAAATGATATAGACTCATTAGAAAAAGAATGTCAGACTGATAAAAACAAAACCAAACTTAACTATATGTTGCTTACTAGAGACATACCTTAAATATAAGGACATAACTTAAAGGATGGAAATTTTATATATCTGTGCATATATATATATACATAATATATAAAATGGGTATAACTCTACTTATATCAGACAAATAGGTTGTCAGATAAGAAGGCATCCAAAATACAGTTGACCCTTGAATAACATGGGTGTGAGCTGTATAGATCCACTTATATGTGGATTTTTTCACTAAATCTGTACTAGAGTACTACACAATCTGTGGTTCGTTGAATCTGTGGAAACAGAGCCATGGATAAAGGTCATGTTTTCAACTTCATGGAAAGTTGGGACCACTAACCCCTGTGTTCCTTAAGGATTAGCTGTATACAAATAGCTCTTAAAATTCAACAATAAGAAGAAAAATATCCAATTTTTAAAAAATGAGCAAAATATCTGAACAGACACTTTACCAAACTAGATATAGAGATGGCAAATAAGCATATGAAAAGGTGCTTAACATCATATGTCATAAGGGAAACAGAAATTAAAACAATGAGACACTACTACATACCTGTTAGAATAGCTAAAATCCAAAGCACTGACAACACCAAATGCCAGGGAGGATATGGAGCAACAGGAATTCTCATTCATTGATGGTGAGAATGAAAAAAATGCTATTTTTAAAAAGTTAAACATAGTCTTATACATTTCAGAAGTTGTGCTCCTAGATATTTACCTAAATGAGTTGAAAACTTATATCTGCACATGTATAGCAGCTTTATTCATAATTGCCCCAAACTGGAAGTGACCAAGATGTTAGACTGATAAAAACAATCTATTCAGTAGGTAAGTAAAGTGTGGTACATCCATTCAATAGAATATTATTTAGCAATAAAAATAAATGAGCTAGCAAGCCACCTAAAATGCACACTGCTAAGTGAAAGAAGCTAGTATGAAAAGGTGCCAGTATGAAAAGGTGCCAGCATGGTCGGATTCTGGTGATAATTCTCTTCCTGGCTTGCAGATGGCTGACTTCTTGCTGTGTCCTCACATGGTGGAGAGAGAACTTGTGTATCTCTTCCTCTTCATATAAGGACACCAGTTCTATCAGAACACATCTTATAATCTCATTTAACCTCAACTACCTCTTTAAGGCTGTATCTCCAATACATTCACATGGGGGTTATAGCTTCAACCCATGAATTTGAGGAGGACACAATTTAGTTCACAGCATCTGCATAGTTCGTGAGTTAGCAATTCCACTCCTCAAACGTACCCAGTAGAAATGTGGCACCAAAACACTCATGCACTTAAGTATGTTCATAGCAGTAGTTTTCATATTAGTTACAAGTTGGAAACAACCAAATAGTGCATAAATAGTAGTGCCATTAAATTATTTGTGGTCATTGCTACAATGGTATTCTACACAGTAATTAGAATGAATGAACTATTGCTACAGGCAACAACATAGATGAATCTCACAAATAAAATGTTCAACAAAGGAAACCTGACCCAAAAGAAAATGATAGTTCCACTTATACAGTGTTCAAAAACAGAAAAAAATTAATCTGTGGTAGTAGAAGTTAGGATCATTATTATCATGTTTTAGAACGCTAAAGATATGATTCAATTGAATCAGGATTTCCATAGTTTCCATTACATAAGCAGGTGTAAAATTTAATACTCCTTTGGAGTTAATGCTTTTTTCTCTTTCTACTTTTAAGATTTTCTCTGTTTTTCATTTTTGACAATTTGACTTTGATGTTCCTCACCTGTCTACTATGCTTTTCTGTTTTTTAAAAAATAATCCTTAGTTTGTCCTGTTTTTCCTTTCTTCCAGTTAAATAACCCTGTCTTCTCTAGATCCAGTATTCTTTTAAATCTATTCATCAAGTTTCCAATTTTATGTCCATTTGATCCTTTTTTAATAGATTCCAATTCTCTGATGAAATTATCTACCTTTTTTCAGTTTTTCTTTATACTTTTGAATATATTAATGATAGTTATTTTGAAGTCTTTGCTCATACTCATAGAGTAGATCCTCATTATTTGTGGATTTCTTTTGTGAATCTGCTTACTTTCTAAAATTTATCTGTAACCCCCAAATCAATACTCACAGCACTTTCACAGTCATTTGTGGATAGGTGCAGAGGGTGACAAGTTTGAACTTGGTGCACACATTCCCAGCTAAAGTAGAAGAAGGCAATGCTCTGCCTTCTTGTTTCACCTCTCATACTGTAAACAAGTGTGCTTTTTGTGGTTTATTTGCTATGTTTTTTGCATTTTTGTGTTTTATTTGGTGACTTAGCTATTTCAAATGGCCCTCAAGCATAATGTTAAGGTGCTGTTTAGTGTTTCTAAGTTCAAGAAGGCTGTGATGTACCTGATGGAGAAAATAGGTATGTGATACAAACTTTGGGCACGAGTTATAGTACTACAGGTTGTGAGTTCAGTGTTAATAAATCAACAATATGATACATCTGGGAAAAGAAAGAGGAAATTTGGTAATCCATATGTGAAGCCACTCCAGAAAGTGCTAAATAACATTGATAGTACATGATGAAGCTATGGAAAAGAAGCTAAAATTGTGAACTCAGAAGTATAGTGAGCAGCACTATTGTGACACTGAATACCAATGAAATTTACTGTCACATTACTCAGGGTCAGGAAAATGTGAAATAGCTACTCCTGGTGGCTCACACATTTCATGCTATATGGCATGAGAAATGTCAAACTTGTGGGCAAGGCAGGTTCTGCAGATAAGGAGGCTGTGGAAGAATTTTAAGACACTTGCTTATTGTTATATAGGAAAAGAGTTACACAGAAGAGCAGGTTTTCAATGCCAGTGAGGCTGGCTTGTTTTATAAGGCTATTGTCCATCAAACCTATATAATGCAAATGGCATTTTGATTGAAAAAAATTACCAGAGGCTGGAAAGGAACCTATCCGCATATTTTCACTTGGAGAAACAGTTCAGTATTCAGTACTCAGTGTTCATGGTAACTTTGTGGAACAGAGCTCCTACACATAATGAGAATTGATTTTTTCTGAATCATCTGTGGATCTCCTTTTATCATTTGTTTTTCCCCTTGGCTATGTTACATGGTTCTGTTTCTACATGCACAGTAAATTTTAATTAAATACCTTAAAATACTGTAGAGTTCCAGACGATGTTATCTTCCACAGGTAAATTCACCCTATCCTTTGATAGGCAAATAGTGCCTATCAAAGGGGCTAATCTGGACTTCCCTGGTGGTACAGTGGTTAAGAATCCTCCTGCCATTGCAGGGGATATGGGTTTGATCCCTGGCCCAGGAAAATCCCACATGCCGCGGAGCAACTAAGCCCATGTGCCACAACTACTGAGCACACACTCTAGAACCCATGAGCTGCAACTACTGAGCTCTCATGCTGCAACTACTGAAGCCTGCACACCTAGAGCCCATGCTCTACGACAAGAGAAGCCACTGCAATGAGAAGCCCACGCACCGCAATGAAGAGTAGTGCCTGCTCGCTGTAACTAGAGAAAGGCTGCACGCAGCAATGAAGACCTGACACAGCTAAACAAACAAACAAACAAACAAACAAAACGGGTTGTGTGTGCTCATCTCCTTAATCCAGTCGTAGGTGCATGGTTCAAGCTGGGTCACAGTTTTGTTAAGTCCAAGTTTCAGTCTGATTCCTTCTTGTTGTGGCCATCAGGAATTTCATCTGAGAGCCTGACTTTCCTTCAACTCAGTAACAGCAGAAAATTTTGCTCCAATCTCTGGAGATTGGTGGCTTGGCATTTTGATTCCCCACCTTTGAAGCTTCAGAATTTGGCACATATACTGACAAGGAGACTGGTAGGATGCTCGAGGCTCCTCGAGTCTTAAATTTTGTCACTTCAGCCTGATAGAACTTCCAAGACTTGCTGTGCTACTTTATCTGTCCCACAGAAGTAGCCCTCTGCCAGAGGCTAAGCCTGGATTTGCAGACTGTAGAGGCGCCCAGGTCAGCAAGTGCCCCGGGAAAAGCAGTTGCAGGTAAGCAATGTCGCCTCACCAGGGCTGCCATAACAAAATCCCGCAGACTGGGTGGCTTAAATAACATAACTCTTTCGTATCACGATTCGGGAGGCTGTAGCCTCAGATAAAGCTCTGCCTCAGATGAAGGTGTCAGCAGTGTTTGCTGCTTCTGAGGCCGCTCTCCTTGGCGTGTAGACGGCCGCCTTCTCACTGTGTCTCCACATGGCCTTCCCTCTGAACATGTCTGTGTCCTAATTTCCTCTTTTTTTTTTTTTTTGCGGTATGCAGGCCTCTCACTGTTGTGGCCTCTCCCATTGCGGAGCACAGGCTCCAGACCCGCAGGCTCAGTGGCCATGGCTCACGGGCCCAGCCGCTCCGCGGCATGTGGGATCTTCCCGGACCGGGGCACGAACCCGCGTCCCCTGCATCGGCAGGCGGGCTCTCAACAATTGCGCCACCAGGGAAGCCCCTAATTTCCTCTTCTTATAAAAACACCAGTCACATTGGATTAGGGGCCCCCTAATGGCTTCAGTTTAATTTAATTACCTATTTAAAGACCCTATATCCAAATACAGTCACATTCTATGGTACTGAGGCTAGGACTTGAATATATGAATTATAGGGGGACATAGTTCAGCTCATAACAAGGACTTTCTACTCCTGTCCACAGTTCTCAGGACCCTTCCTCATAATGACTTTTTGTCTCTTAGGCAGTGACAGGCTATGGGAAATTCCACTGTACTTTTCTGATTTGGGGCTCAGGCCTTTCTACTCTTGCTTTATGCAGCTTCAAGATTCAGCAAATGTCTTAAGAGAAAAATGTCATGTGTTTGAAGCCCCTCAGTGTTCCATTTTTGTCGCTCCCTCCCTGTGTCTGCCAGAAGCTCTGACCCACCAGTTTTTCTGCACTTGTCTCAGCATCAGTGCTCTTCCCAGGCCAAGTACAAATTAGCAGCCTCTGGCCCATACCCAGAATTTGCAAATGTCTTCAGGGGCAGCTGCAAAGCCTAGCTCACCTGTGCTGTTTTATCCCTTGGAATCTCAGTCCTTCCAGTCTTCATCCTTTCTGCAGCGCTCTGATGCCTTTAAATGCATGGCTTTTGCAACTAGCCTATCAAGTTTTTCTTATTTTCCATGGGAATGATGGTTTGTATGAATTTTTCTATGCTTTCAGGAGGCCAGGTCAGTGGTTTCCTTTAAGGAAGGAATGGGCTGTGACTGGTAGGTGATACGCAAATAGTCTCTGACTTAACCTGGGAGTTGAAGTTACAGAGGTATATTCATTTGAATAAAAATCATTGAGTTTTATACTTAGGTAAATACGTTCTGCCATGTATATTATATTTCCAATAAAATGTGTATTTTTTAAAAAGGCAAAGACAATACACAAAAGGAAAACATAAAGTTATGTGCTGAATACAATTTTTTCAAAACTCAGCGGAGAAGTAGCTTTCGAGGCAACCCCTTCCTAAAGGGGTTCCGGTTCTTCCATCAGTTTCTCTGCCCTTGCATTCCCACTCTTTCTCTATCTTTCCCTGTGAGGAACTCCACCCCTCTTAATGTGAGGTGATTTGCAACCCAGTTCCCTCTGTCTTATTCTCATTGTACAATTTCCGAAGGCTGAGTCCTTGTGTCAGGAATGGTGTCCTAGAAATTTGGCAGGACAAATGGAGATAGGTACCTGTTGACACTCCAGTATGGGGAAGGAAATTGGAGGCTCTAGGTCTCATAGGCTTGGGTGGAGGCAGATAATATCCTTCTGCATGGTTTTCCTGATGGGATGTTTTGCAGATACATCTGCTTAATTAACTTAGTACGTGTTGATCCATGCGCATACCTACATCTCTGAGGACATTATTAGTTCTCAAGGACAGTACATTCTCAAGCCATGAAAGGAAGAAAGTAACTTCTCCAGTACCTGTAAGCTGCATAGCTTTTCCTTTCCCGTAGAGTTAGTAAATCCAATTATTCTTTCCTCCTTCCAGATTGAAACCTTTGGGGCCTGCTGGAATAGGAAAGACAACAAATGCCCCTTCATAAAGGTGCTCTCAGTTACACAAAGAAAAACTGTGAAGTGCCTAATCCAGAAAGAGGTCTTTTTCCCCCACTCAGTCTCCATTTGGGGAAAGTGGTGAGGTTTAGTTACAACTGTAGTAAGTGCAGCACAAGAGAAATATGAAGTGTCATGAGAGTGAATTAAAAGGGGTGCGTTAATGGGAAACTGTCATGGTGGGCCCATTTGTGACCTCCATCTCTGCTCCCATGGCCACTGTTCATGTGCCCGTCATCCCAGTTCAGGGGTGGTTGAAGTAGAAGTCTGGCTGATGTCAGTGGCTGAGTCATTTAGTCTACTTGGTTGCTCGGGGCCCCTTCTGTGGTGTATGCTTTCTGGTTGGCTTTAATGTGAGATGCAGATTTCTTTGGGTCCACACCAATAGGTCCATCCACATATCTCTACTATGAACATCCTTATTATTTTTTAAATTAATTAGTTAATTAATTTTTGGCTGTGTTGGGTCTTCGTTGCTGTGCACGAGCTTTCTCTAGTTGCATTGAGCGAGGGCTACTCTTCGTTGTGGTGCATGGGCTTCTCATTGCGGTGGCTTCTCTTGTTGCGGAGCACGGACTCTAGGCACGTGGGCTTCAGTAGATGTGGCTCCTGGGCTCTAGAGCGCAGGCTCAGTAGTTGTGGTGCGCAGGCTTAGTTGCTCCACGGCATGTGGGATCTTCCCAGACCAGGGCTCAAGCTGGTGTCTCCTGCATTGGCAGGCATATTCTTAACCACTATGCCACCAGGGAAGCCCCATCCTTTTTTGTGTGTGTGTTACAATGACATAAGAAAATATATTTTATTTTTTATGCTATTTTTTTGAATTTTATTTTATATTTTTAATACAGCAGGTTCTTATTAGTTATCTATTTTATATATATTAGTGTATACATGTCAATCACAATCTCCCAGTTCATCGCCCCCACCTTCCTTCCCCGCCCCCGCTTTCCCCCCTTGGTGTTCATACGTTTGTTCTCTACATCTGTGCCTCTATTTCTGCTTTGCAAACCGGTTCATCTGTACCATTTTTCTAGATTCCACATATATGCGTTAATATATGATATTTGTTTTTCTCTTTCTGACTTACTTCACTCTGTATGACAGTCTCTATGTCCATCCACGTCTCTTGGACATCCTTATTATCAATCTTTCAGATTTTTTCCTTCCATGCTTCTGAGCAGCCATCCAAGAAATATATTCTCACCTCGAGCTACTTCTTTTTCCACACAAAGTAGATAACCAGGTACACTGATTACAGTTTCACCCAATGAGATTTTCACACTTCACTGTCTTTCAAGGCCACTCCTGTAGTGTAGCCATTGCCCATTATTTGCATGCACCCATATACCAAGCTGACCCACCTGTATTCTAAGCTTGGGTTTTAGCTGTCTGTATAGGTCCCTCTCTGTGGCCATAAGTGCAACTCAAGGGGCCACTCATCCAACTGTGGTGGGTAATGTGGGGCTTTGGACTACCTGCCTGTGAAGATTGTTTGTACCCCTTGTCCTGTTCTGTCTGACTCAAACCCAGATGTATCATTCCTATATTATAGATGGACTCCTACTGCATCCGAGTCTATGACTTGTTGTGTCTAGCATAATCTAGCTCAGAGTGGACAGTTATGGACACATGGTCATTTGATGCCCCATGGTCAACCATTCCTTCTCTACCAGGACCCAATAACGTGAGAGGAGAAGTTTCTCCTAATGTATATAAGTTTCACTGCAGATGTTATGGCCATGTTCCCAAACCCCAGGGGCTTGAATTGTGGTTTTCCCACTGGTGCCTTCTATAAAATCCACATAGGATCATTTCCCCCCCTGTAGATGCATCTGCTCGCACAGGGTCTGTGAAGCCACATGGCTCAATTTACAGGAATGTTTGTATTGCAGCCTGGATGTGCTTCAGGGCTCTTTCCTGCTCTGGCTCCACTCAAAGCTGGCATCTTTCCATGTCATTCAGTATACAGCTGGAGCAATGTGCCTAGGTATAGAATGTATTTCCCCCACAAATCAAAGAGGTCTACTGGATGCTGTGCTTCTTTGTGGTAGGTGATATAAAATGAAGCCATTTGTCTTTTACTTTGAGAGGATATCCTAGTATACTCCTGATGAGTAGACACCCAGAAACATTTCTGAAATGGAAGATCCCTGAAATTCATAGGGTTTGTCTCCCATCATCTCTAGCAATGTGTCTTACCATTGCCTCTAACACTGGTGCCACTTCTCACTTGTACTGCTCAATCAACATGATGACATCCATGTAACAGATCAATGTGACATTCTGTAGGATATCCCCAAAGTCCAGATCTCTTTGGACTGTATTATTACAGAGGGAAAGAGAGTTAATATAGGCTTAGGGCAAAACTGTAAATGAGTATCATTGTCTGTCCTTCCTCTGCAGAAGATAAGAACTTCCTTTAAACTACCAAAAAGGCCCTCTGGCTCTCACACTCAGTCATTAGCTATTTTTGACCACTTTTAGTTTCCCTTCATCCCCTGCAGGGCATCAGTACAACTTATTGGTGTCTAGCCAACTCTGCTGTCCTGTACGCAGTGGTTTCCCCCATATCTTTGAAGTGCCTGAACTATCACACTGGCAAGGGCATCCTTCTCCATCAAGATGTTTTCTCAGGTTGCCTCGGTGAATCTTCTGCAGTTAGGCCACCACCTTGTGCCAGGGACTATTCATGTCTCATGTCCCACTCAGGATGAGATCCTCATTACAAGCTGGGTAGTGAATGTACCCATCTGCAAGCTTTCTTGGGGATGAGATTTGCTGGAAGAAACAACTGTGAAGGATAAAGAAGAATGGAGCAGCAGAGGGCAGATTAAGCCTTCAGACCATGATACAGGGCTGACATCTGAGAAAGGAGAGGGGAGAAAGGAGGATTAAGACAAAAGAGTGTTGGACAGTGAAGTTCTGGCCAGACCCATGAGGAGTCCCTGAGCAGTGTTGCCCATTAGAAGAATCTTTGCCTAAGGCCATGCAGCCAGTAATCTTGAAGTTGAGATTTGAGCTTGGAGTCTCCAAAGTCCACACTGTTCTCATTCCATAACTTATAGCATACCATAGCTGCTATAGGTTTTCATCCACTAGTTAGAACGGGCAGTCCTGTGACATTTAGGGCTTCTCCCTGTGGCTTCCACAGGGACTGGACTCAAGGTTGTATCTTTTTTCAAGTTCTCTAGTGTCCATCAAATCCTGGATCCTGTGGATTAACTAACTCAGCCATGTATTCAGCTCTCCTGGTCTCCTGCAGTCAGGAGACTCTAGAAAATTTAGAAAAAGAAGGTTGAGAAACATGAGAATGGTTCTGAGAATGGACTGAGTTGACTCAGGAAAAGAAATAATATGGAACTTGAGTTTATATTCTCTATTCCAACACAGATAGGCATTCCTATAAACATCTCTGCTCATTCTTTACTCAGTGAAGTTAGGCTCTGGCAGCATTCTGAGTGAGGGTAGGTGGTTCTATAGGGTGTAAAGGTTCTAAATCTCTCAGCACCCCTGTAGGATGGAAATGATGTCTTCAAAATCACAAAATAGTTACAGATGTGGAAATTGGGGTACAAATTAAGTAACTTGCCAAATTCACCCAGCTACTCAGTGATGGATCTAAATTCTAGCACAAGTGAAATAATCATCAATAAAGTGACCCCAGCACCTACCATCCTAAGACTACCTCCCTTCATATCCACTGCACACTTCATGGAAGGTAGTCTTATAGAGAGGAAGAAGCATAAACTTTGGAGTTAGGCAGGCGTGTGTTCTAAATGACTGTCAATTTCCAAACATGTGTCCTCAGGCAAGTTAAGTTCTCTGCCCTCAATGACCTCATCTGTAAAAGCGAGTTAATTATACCTAATCTATAAGATTGACAAAATATTTAAATTTGTGCATGCAAAGGCAGCTAGTACAGGCTGAGCACGTGGTAGGGGCTTAACAATATTCATTCCCCTCTTTGGAAGAGATTGTTTTGATGGACAGATCCCCCTCCTCAGTCTCCCAAGGCAGTGAGCAGCTTATCAACAGAGGCCTTCCCTGACCTCATTTCTCAAGGTGCCTCAGTGAATCTGAGAAACTGAGGCCTCACTCTGTGTCAGCCTCGAGGTTGCCATTTGGAAGGCAGTTGTATCAGTAGCTATTAATTTCCTCATTCCTGGCTTTCCTGTTAACTATTCTGAAAATGTACTCACATTCTGTCAACAAGACTGCTTGTGAAATCGTAGCCATTTTTCATCCTTAATAAAGTCTCCTTCCTGTCTTCTCCCTTCTGTTTCACAGTTGAAAACATCTTAATACTGGAGAATTGAAAGAATACAGGAAAATAGAAAGTAGAGAGCTAACTTCTCCATTCTCTCTAATCATAATTACCCCCCAGAAGAGGAACTGCCCTCTCCTTTATCCCCGGGAGGCAGGGACTTAACATTCTCTGCCTTGTTCGATCTTCACACCAAGGTTCCATGTCAGCTCTGATTAGGTTATTCCCACTTCGGACGTGAAGAAACTGATGCTGAGAGAGGTTATCTCCTTTGACCAAGACCACACAGTAAATTTTATCAGAGTCAGTATTTGAGCCCAATCTGTCAGATATTAAAATCTATGCGTGTGTTAGATATGTGTCATTTCAGCTTAAAATCACACACACACACACACACACACACACACACACTTCTGCACACACAATTTACTACCTCCTGTTTCTGGTCTATTATATAGAGAAGAAAGCACCCCGCTTCTCTGTCAGCTTCTGTTCTCCATGCTTGAAGCCATTGTCTCCCACTGATTCCAGTAAATGCTCAGGGAACAGTAGTTGTGAATTAGCTTATTTCTTTGTAGACAAGAAAGGTGTTGTGTTAAATACAATCTAAAGCATTTTCCAGGTCAGTGGGCTAGCTCAAAAACACTAATAACATTATTTTAGGATGATTAGAAGAATCAAAAGCTCTTTGTGGGTGGAGACCACATCATTTACTTTCTCTGGATCCCCACAGAGCTGAGCCCTCATGAATTAATGAAATAAAAGACAATAAATCAGGGAGCATCATGGTGCTGAGATAGTTCTTCGCAGAAGATTGGGGGACTCATCTCAGCACTGCCACTGAGTTGCATGTGACTTGGCTTCACTGAGCCCCAGTTTTCTCATCTCTAGAATGAAAAGTTGAGCAGGACATCCCTCCAGGTCTTTTAGTCTCTGTCTATGGCATTCGGCTATGCCTTTGGGACTATGATGTCTTCTAGCCATGTCTCTATGCTTGGGGACAGGCTACTGCATGAGTATGCAAGTCTCTCACCAGTCATTCCCATCGGAGGGCAAAAACCCCTTTCCTTTTTTCCCTTTTCTGATAGTGCAAATTTTTTTTTTTAGATGTTGGGGGTAGGAGCTTATTAATTAATTTATTTATTTTTGCTGTGTTGGGTCTTCGTTTCTGTGCGAGGGCTTTCTCTAGTTGTGGCAAGCGGGGGCCACTCTCCATCGTGGTGCGCGGACCTCTCACTATCGCGGCCTCTCTTGTTGCGGAGCACAGGCTCCAGACGTGCAGGCTCAGTAGTTGTGGCTCATGGGCCTAGTTGCTCCGCGGCATATGGGATCCTCCCAGACCAGGGCTCGAACCCGTGTCCCCTGCATCAGCAGGGAGATTCTCAACCACTGTGCCACCAGGGAAGCCCTGATAGTGCAAATTTTAAAGGCTAGAGGAGCCTCTTCCCCCATTTACTCTTTTTGCAAATAAATAGGTTCTTCTATACAAAGAAGATGAAGTCTACTCACTTTGAAACATCTTCCCCAAAGATAACAATATATATTACTTTTCCTAAATATTTCAGAATCCTATTTCTGAGTGGGATTCTGAAGGTCACTGCCAAGTAACCCTTCCTTCAAAGAACTCCAATGGGCAAGGTTGAGTCAATACTACTTCAATCAGAGTAAAGTCTATTTAGGGGTTCGACTGCAGAGGAAAAATATGTTGAGAGGCAACCATTCATTTTCCTTGTGGTTTCAGTTCTGAAGGTGAAGGAATTTATTGCTGGTGTCTTGAGGCCATCTTTGTCACAGCTGAGAATCAACTTCCTGACCAGTTAAATGAGCTTTAATTACTAGGAAGGAATGCAAATGTCTCTTAAGTGCATCTGTTTAAAGAGCCTTTGATCAGAGATGGAGCCAAACTCTGAAAAAAGAATGCAATATATCAAACATCTCTTCTTCCTGAAGGGGAGAATAAGTGATCATTCCTGATATACATCATGAAGGTGTTCTCTAAATGGTAATGAGGCATCACTAGGTAAATGCTGGCTGGAATTATTGGGAAACAAAACATTTCCATGCAGTCCAATCCAAGGGCATGGATGACTTCAGGGAAGAGAGACTAATCTGAAGACAGGGGTACCAAATATACCTAGTAAGGATAAAGTGCTGGGGAAGAAATTCCAGATTTGGTTAGATCTGGTGAGCCTCAGACTGGGTAGAGGCTGAGAATATCATGCCACTTCCCTGAACAAGCAGAGAAAGATGCTTCTGCTTAATCTCCTACTTTACTGTTCTCGTCCCAATCTTTTGCCAACGTACCATGAAGAAGAGTAACAGTAGAAGAATCTGGCATGACATTCCTGTCAATCTAGGAGCCAAACACAGGAGGCTCACTGTGTGAAAGGAAGGTCCTTGCCCCAGGATGGCTCTAGGACAGTGTCTTGTGCAGGTGCAACCTGCACAACCATGCATGGCAGCCCTGGATCCCCACAGTCCCTCAGAGGTGCCGTGTTTCTCTTGAATTAGGAACTTATACCAGCCTGGAGCACTGTCTACCCGTCCTCCTGGCCTGCTACACATTCACCTCTCAAGCGTCTGCTTAGACATCGCCTCCTTGAGCTGCGGCCTGGATTAGATGCCTAGCTTAGGTGTCCCCACCTTACCACTTGTAACTGAATTGCAATTGCCTATTCCTTGGATCTTCCCTGTGAGTTGGGAGCGTTTAGAGACCACTGATGGTGTGCTTCTCTCTCTTCAGGGCTATCCACAGGGCTGGGCACAGAGGGGACACCTGGTAAATGTTTGTTGCAAATTGAAGAGAAAGGGGAGGGGAGGAGGGAAGGAGAAAAAGAAAAGGAAGAAAAGGGGAGACAGAGAGAAAGGAAGAGAGAATGAGAAAAAGGAAAGAGGGTGTGGGAGGGGGAGAGAGAGACAAGAAGAGACAAGAAAAAAGGAAGAGAGCAAAGGAAGAGGAGAGGAAGAGGAGGGAGAAATGGGGAGAGAGAGACAAGAAGTGACAAGAAAAAAGGAAGAGAGCAAAGGAAAATGAGAGGAAGAGGAGGGAGAAATGGGGAGAGAGAAAGAATAAAAAGAACTTGGTTGCCCAGGAGGTGATGCGGGGCTTCCCTGTAGGCCCCGCCTGTCTCAGTGGCCTTCTCCTTCACCCCTTCTTACCTTCATCATCACACCCCATTTAATTAAAGTCTGTGTCTCCAACAGAACTAGTTTGGGCCAAACCTTTTCACCTCCGAGAAATGTGGCAAGCCAGGGCCCTGCTTCTCTCCTCTTCCAGAACTATGTGCTGGGGTTTCCATCAGTGATGCCAATGTCCTAACTGGGGCAGTGGGCTCAAGCCAGCTAAGAGCCCTGGTCATGAAGCTCTCCTCATTCGAGTTTAGCAAGATCCCTCTAATCCATGGAGAGCTAGGAGGCTGCTGCAGACTGTGTGGGCTGCAGAGTCAGTTGTTTTCCAAGCTTATGGAAAGCAGTTCCTTGGGGAAATATCCTCTTTCTGCCGGAGTTGGGCCTCACTCTGGGGCCTCCTGTTTAGTGGTATGTTTTGGAAAAGGGTTTAGGGTCAGGGGTTTCCCATCAGGCTGATGAAAGAGAAATTCTCTTGGTTGCTGGGGGTGTTGAGAATTACATTTAAGTTTTCATTTAAACTTGGGACTATGAACCTGCAACAGCATTAGCTGAGGAGCTTGTGTAAAATGAGCAGTCCCAGGTTCCCAACTCCATAGATTCTGAGTCAGTGGGTTTGGAGAGGGCCCTGAGATTCTGCCTATTGAACAGCCATCCTCCTCCTGCTTTTAAGTCTCATGCAGGGCCTCAGGGCCTTAGGGAGGGCCTGGCCCGGGGGAAGGCTGTGGTCTGGGAGCTCTCAGCGCAGTGACAACTCGGTGTCTGACTTGGGTCCCACAGGAGCAGGAAAGGGGCTGGTGGAATCTCCAGCCACGTCGTGTCTGGGGAGGGTACACCGACCATTTTTCACTCGGTGGGTTTAGAGTTCTCTGTCCGCGCCTTAGTTTTCTCTTCTTCTCTGGGACTGTTCCTTCTTGCAGAGACACTGTCCCTGGGAATTGGGCCACACCACATCCTCCTTACCTTCTAAAGCGACTTCACGGGGCGGGGGCGGGGGCGTGGTCGGATGCAGCCGCCTCCCGCTGCGGCCACAGATGGAGGTGTGTAAAGTAACAACTCCACGCTGAGCCGGCTTCTCCCAGGGAAGTTCACAGCTAGTTAGACGCTTTGTTGGAGAAGCGGGTGAAGGTGGTTGAGGCTAAGATGCTGAAGATCCCTCTGGTGGTGCCTGAATGTGCTCCGGCAAGGACAGGCTGGGGGGCGGGGGGGGTGGGCGGAGGTGGCAAAGAAGGGTGGGAGGGAAGCAGGAGCTGAATCCCTGCATCCTTATCCTCTCTCAGCAGCTAATTAGCTGTGGGACGTGGGACCATGGCTTCCATTTGCTCCTGCAAAGTGAAGAACTCGCGCCCGTGAACGCTCAGTGTTGAGTTCCTTTATTCCCCACACGTGTGTGCTCAGTGCTTTTAGCTGTTGCTTGTTTTCTCTCATCCCACATGCTCCTCCCCTCCACCTTTGTTTCCCGTTTCCCAGAGACTACCGTTGAATGAGTGAGTTCCTTTAAAAAATAACTCTTGAAAAGTCGTGTGCCCTTCCGCAGACAGGGTATTTAGCCAGTTCTTTATTGCTTCCCCTCTTTACAAAAACCCAGCAATCCCACTACTGGGCATATACCCTGAGAAAACCATAATTCAAAAAGAGTCATGTACCAAAATGTTCATTGCAGCTCTATTTACAGTAGCCTGGAGATGGAAACAACCTAAGTGTCCATCACCAGATGAATGGATAAAGAAGATGTGGCACATATATACAATGGAATATTACTCAGCCATAAAAAGAAATGAAATTGAGCTATTTGTAATGAGGTGGATAGACCTAGAATCTGTCATACAGAGTGAAGTAAGTCAGAAAGAGAAAGACAAATACTGTATGCTAACACATATATATGGAATTTAAGAAAAAAAATGTCATGAAGAACCTAGGGGTAAGACAGGAATAAAGACACAGACCTACTAGAGAATGGACTTGAGGATATGGGGAGGGGGAAGGGTAAGCTGTGACAAAGTGAGAGAGCGGCATGGACATATATACACTACCAAACGTAAGGTAGATAGATAGTGGGAAGCAGCTGCGTAGCACAGGGAGATCAGCTCTGTGCTTTGTGACCGCCTGGAGGGGTGGGATGGGGGGAGGGTGGGAGGGAGGGAGATGCAAGAGGAAAGAGATATGGAAACATATGTATTTGTATAACTGATTCACTTTGTTATAAAGCAGAAACTAACACACCATTGTAAAGCAATTATACTCCAATAAAGATGTAAAAAAAAAAAAAGTGAGGTGACAGAGAAACCAGATCAACCGTAAGACCTTGACTCTGGCAAAGTGAGCAGAACATTCTTTCAAGGCACTTCCTGCGTGGTCTGCACCATTCCTCCAGTGTGTCTTCCTCTATGTCTGCTCCTGCCGCCTGGGCCTCCTCCCTACCTCTGGCCTCAGTATTTTCACTTGCTTCCCTCTCCTCTTCCAGTGGCACCAAGGTTATCTGGCTCTCTTGGTTCAGTTGGGTCTTAGCTCAAATGTTTCCTTTTTAGAGAGTCCTTCCTCGATGTCCACGTCTTAACAGTTCTCTCATTGCTCTAGATTCCCCTACGCTGCTTTATTTTTCCTTCAGTGCACTTGAACTTGTGATTCTCAAAGCACATCAGAACCATTTGGGAAGCTGGCTAATCATGTGGATTCCCAAGCTTCAGTCCTTGATTTTATTGGTCTGTGGTTGAGGGTCTGGTAGTTTTTTGCAAAGCTCTCCAGGTAATTCTTATGTGGAAACGGGGTTGAGAACTTCTAAGCACTGTTTCTGGTTTCTGTTTTTGAGATATAATTGACATATTAGCTTCAGGTATACAACATAATGTTTTGATATTTGTATATATTGTAGAATCATCACAATATGTCTAGTAGTGTGTGTCGCCATGCATGTTTACAATTTTTTTTCTTGTGATAAGCATTGTTATATATTTGCTGTTTGTCTCAACTATTCCAGTACACAGTAGATTGCAATAAAAATGGCCACAAATACTTCCCCAAACTGTAACCATGCCATTTGCAATGTGTCTTTGAAGCATCTTCCATCAAGACATGGAGTATCCCTTACAACTGGGCTGGCCTTGTGACTGCCTTTGACCCACAGAATGTTACACACATGATGCTGTGGAAATTCCGAGGGTAACCTACTAGAGGAAGAGCAGACAGAAACCCTCTAGACCAAACAGCTGGTAGCTAGCACCCCCTTCCAGATGGGAGTCAAGCCATCTTAGACTATCCTGTCCTAGTTGGGGTACAAAATGACCACAGTCGCATGAGTGACCCCAGATGAGACAAGCAGAACAGCCCAGCTGAGCCTGACCCAAATTGCTAACCTGCAGAATTTAGAGAAAATGGTTATTGCTTTAAGCTATTAAGTTTTGGTGCTACTTGTTATGGAGCAATAGATAATTAATACAGAACGTAAGCTTCATAAGGGCAGAGACCTTGCAGTTTTGATGTTGTTATTGTTGTTTTTTCAGTGCCCTATCCCCGTTACCTAGTTCAGAGCCTACACAGGCACATGGCAGGTGCTCAATAAATATTTTCTAAATGGGTCAATGATATCTGATAGGGCTTTACAAAGAGCTGTTTTGCACTTCGCTAAGAGTCCAGTTGGCAGCATGGGACACTTAGTACTTAGAGTCAGCTAGCGAGAAAGAATATGACTCCTCTCTCCCCTCCCAAGACATCTCTTAAACTGCTACAGTGAGACTCTTCTTCCTCAGTGGGTCATTTCATAAGAAGCTTGTTTAGCATAAATCTTTGCTGATTCGGGAAACCTGTTTTCATTTTAAGTCCTCAGATTAAACATTCCTTAGTTCAGAGATATTACAGAAATTGACTGCTTCCTCCAGTCTTTTCCCTGAGAAGAGCATCAAGGTAACCAAGGGTGTGAGGACCCCGTCCTGAGCAGGTGTTCAGGTTGGTGGTGGAGCTGGGGGCAGTGGAGAACAAGGTAAATACTGAAAAACTGGTAACTGGCTGGTGACACTCATTTAGTTCCAGTCCCTGTTAGAAGCAGACTGGATGTTTTGTTAATAAGCCCTATTCAAAAGCCAAAGGGCTGTCATTATAAGTCCCAGTGGGAAGAGAGACTAAGAGAGGGATGATGGGGTGACCTAACCTAGAATTGTGTGCTGAGCTAGTGAGCTGGGTTCCCCCTGAAGCAGACCCTGAAACTGGGATTCGGGTGATCTCAGGAAGCACAAGTAGGGAAGTGGGAACGTGAGAGAGGAAAGGGAATAAAAAAGGACGTGTTAATGAGTAGATTACTGTGTGGGCAGCTGTAGTTCAGTCCTGTAGGGAACCCTGGCACATGGTGGACACTGTGCTTCAGACTCTCCCTGCTCCAGGAAGCAAGAAAGCTGGGGGCGACATCCACCTACTTCAGGCTGTTCTATGTAGGAGCCTCCCCTGCTCCTCCGGCCAGAGTGATCCCTTAGGTAGAGCATGACGGGGCTGAACATGGTGAGCTCAGGGGGTGTGAGTGGAACAGTGACAGCCTCGGCTGTAAGGAAGCTGTTTCCAAAAGAATCCATCCTGAGCAGCACAGCTCCTAAAGGAAACCAGGTAGCTGGTGGGTGGGATCTGCCAGCCCTGGGAAGTGTTCATCCAAGCTTTTGCCCCAGTCTTCCCCCAATGGCTACTTTCCCTTCCTTCTCAAGGTACCAATTCTGCCCCAGGGTTCTAGTCCTCAGGTCGTTAGAGCTGTCTTAGGGCGGCAGCCCTGGGGAAGAGTGGATTTAGGAGGACGCAGTGGCATCATCATATCTGATCTCACCGCCAACACTTACGGAGCGCCACCTGTGTGCTAAGCAAGGATCATGTCATTGAATTCTCAAAAACATCATGAGAGGGATGTTGTCATGAGACATATTTTGAAATCTGAGAGAACAGGCACAAGGAGACAAAATAATTTGCCCAAATCACACAATTAGATGAATTCAAATCCCAGCTCTGTCCCCGGATCCCACCACACTCTTAACGTTGCCCAATATCGCCTCCTGTAATAACAGGAGATAACGAAAACCAGGAAAATAACCAAAAGTTAGAGGTCAGACCTGAATTTGTATCCTGGGGCACTCTCTGAGTATCTGATGACTTTGATCAAGTTATTCAGCTTCTCTGAAACTTAGTTTTCTCATCTATAAAATGGACTTAAGAATGTATCCTGGTGGGACATGTGGGAGGGATAAATGACAACGTGTGTTTTGGTGGCTGGCGCTAGAAGGCCCTCTGCAAAAGTGTCCTTTCTTCATCCTGCTATGGCTCAGCCTTTGGTCAAGGAAACAGCTTTCTTATTCTCCTCAGTGGTGCTTTGTGGGGGCACCCCGAGTCTTGCCCTGATTTTGTGCTGCTTTGGGTTTCTTTGTGCTCAGAGTTCACGTAGATCTTACTTCCTAGCTAGGCGGTGAGCTGCTTGAGGCAGGAAACTAAGTTTGGCCTCAAGTTATTGTTGTCCTTGTATTCTCTAGAACACGGGGCTAGTGCCGGGACCCAGTTAGCACTTGATAATGACTGCTGATGCTTCTTTGGGTTAATAAGAACATTAAATAAGAAGAATTTTGAATATGGAGAAATGTACAGACAACCCAATGCAGGTATCTCCGGAGGGCATTTTCTATCAATGCTGAGCCCCGTACTAGCCCTCAACCTAAGTGTTTGGGGCTTGTGATCAGAAGTAAGGACTGTCACCAAGCTGGACTCTGGTCATAAATTTTAGTCTTTGCCATCAACGTAATGAGTTTCCCCAATTCTCCTAGAGCCAGCAGCTTCATCAGTAGGGGTACTACAATAATATGGATAGCAAGTAACATTTTTTGAGCACACTATGGTAAATACTTTATAGATAATGCCTTGTTTAATGCATACCCAAATCCTAAGATATAGGCAGTCTTATTACAGTTGAGGCAACTGAGGTACAGAGAGGGTAGGTAACTGGCCCAAAGTCACACACCTGGGAAGGGGTGGAGCTTGATTTGAAATATGTCTTTCCTATAATTTTTTTGTGGGCTCTGCTGATATTGGGCTCTTAAACTCTTCCTTTTCCATTCTTCTATAGCTACCCAACCTCCTCCCCTCCTGTTGGGTGACACATTCAATCCTATAGGTGAAAATGGGAGCTTGCAGAGCTGGTAGGTATCCAGGCTTCTTAGGATGACTTTGCAGATCTTTGATCAGAACCACTGGGTCAGCTACTAACTGACATTATTGTATATTCATTTATTTGGTTCTTTTCTCAATTTCCTTATTAGAACGTAAGCTCCAGAAAATGTTTATTGGGTTCACCACTATATCCCACTGTGTAGAACAGTTCCTGCTACACAGTAGGTACTCCATAAATATTTGTTCAGTGGATGAATCCATTGTTTGTTGACTTCATAGCTTAATTATCAGAGAAGATGTTGTTTCTAAGCTTTTTGGAGGCAGCTCACTTCTCCCTATTCTCTTCCTGCAAATACACCTCATCACTACACTGTATCCTCATGAGATTATTGTGCTTAACTGGTGAGATCATATATGTGAAACCATCAAGCACTTTAGATGTGTAATCCTCATAAAAGGGTCCTTATACGGCCCATGCTCTATGGAGCTGTGATCTGAGAACCCAGTCCAACACATAGAGTATTATAAAATACTCTATTTGTGTACAAGTAAAATTGTACGCAAGTACAATTTTTACTTGTGTCCCTTGAAGAACATTAAAGTTGATCCAATTCATAATCTATAGCAACATTTCTGAAAAGTGTCTTGTCTCTCCTTCTTAAGTCTTTCCCACTTGCTGTTGCTCTGGTAACCCCAAAGTCTCTCTTCATGTCCAGCCCATCTGGCTTTTCTCTTTTCTTCCTCCCTCACCCCTCCCAGGGCTCTATTATGTGGACTGTCTGAACCCAGTTGCCTAAATCTTCTGATCTTTCCTCTAGCTTCTCTATCACTTACAAGCTGTGTAACACGAGGAATGCAAGAGACTGTTTATGCATCCGCTTTCTTGTATATAAGGTGGGCATTTAATCCTGTGAGGAAAGTACTATGATGATTACTGAGTTCAAACTTATAAAATGCTTAAAACAGTGTCTAGACATGAAAAGATGCTCAACATTGCTAATCATTAGAAAAATCAAAACTACAATGAGCTATCACCTCATTGTAGTCAGAACAGCCATCATCAAAAAGTCTACAAAGCATAAATGCTGAAGAGGGTGCGGAGGAAAGGGAACCTTCCTACACTGTCAGTGGGAATGTAAATTGGTTTAGCCACTATGGAGCACAGTATGGAGGTTCCTTAAAAAACTAAAAATAGAGCTACCATATGATCCAGCAATCCCACCCTTGGGCATATATCTGGAGAAAACTCTAATTTGAAAAGATACATGCACCCCAATGTTCATTACAGCACTATTTACAGTAGCCAAGACATGGAAGCAACCTAAGTGTCTATCGACAGATGCATGGATAAAGAGGATGTGGTACGTATATATACAATGGAATATTATTCAGCCATAAGAAAGAATGAAATAATGCCATCTGCAGCAACATGGATGGACCTAGAGAATATTATGTTTAGTGAAATAAGTCAGACAGAGAATATAAATACTGTATGATATCACTTATATGTGGAATCTAAAAAATAATACAAATGAATGTGTATAGAAAAACAGAAACAGACTCACAGATATAGAGAACAAACTAGTGGTTACCAGAGGGCAGAGGGGAGGGGCAAATTAGGGGTATAGGATTAAGAGATAGAAACTACTATATATAAAATGGATAAGCAACAAGAATATATTGTACAGCACAGGGAATTATATCCATTATCTTATAATTACTTTTAGTGGAGAATAATCTGTAAAAATACTGAATCACTATTCTGTATACCTGAAACTAACATAATACTATAAAGCAACTATACTTCAATAAAGAGGGAGAAAGAGAAAGAGAGAGAGAGAGAGAGAGAGAATAAGACAGACCACTTGGCACCTGCCCCTCAAGTGAAGACGTAGAATGTTTTTCCCCTAGAAGGACCTATGTGTCCCTTCTCAGTCACACCCTGCTCTAGTTCCCCTAAGCCCAGAGGGACTGATCATCCTGGTTAGTATGTTAATCATGTCCATGCTTTACCTTACAGTTTTACCACCTACGTATTGAACGCTCAATCCTATTTTAATTCAGTTTTGCATGTTTCAGTGTCATATGGATGTATTATATGCATTTTTCCTGTGACTTCTTTCACTCTACATTATTCTTTGGAGTTGATCTTCACTGATACCTAGGGTTGTAGTTGACTCAGTTGTCACTGCTGGGTAGTGTACCATGTATTGCTTTCCCACACTGAATGTGTACATTCTATTATTGATCCATATTTGGGTTATTTCATTTAAAAACATCACTTTCATGCTGCATTGGCCATTCTTGAAACTGTCTCCTGATTCCACATGTAAGAGTTCTTGCAGGAGTGGAAATTCGGGGTTGTTTTTCATCTACATGAAAATTTCTAGAGGATGGGCCTCTTCCTTTGGGTCCTTATTGCTGCCTCTCACAGGGAGGATGGTCAAAGTTGGTTTAAAGGACAGGGATAGGTGAATCCATGCAGTTCAAATCTGTGTTGCTCAAGGGTCAACTATAATTCAAATAGTTTAAAGACAAAATGAAGTTCCCAAGTATCTCAAAGTCACTATCGTTGGTAGGAAGCTGTGGGAATAAGAAAAACAGCTGAAGGAAAACCTATTTCTTGCTGATATGTCAGCATAGGTTACCAGGCTAAATCAGGAGCAGGTTTACATACATCAACTGATTCCTTACTGTTGGGCTACTCAAAAAGATCTTCATATTTCTCTAGGTCAAGAAGGGCAACACCAGGAATCCCTTTCCATCCTGACACCCAGAGGGAGAGCCTCAGAGTCCCTCATGCCCTGGGTACTAGACTGGGGTTTCTGGCACCAGCAGTGGTAGCAGACTGCAGGCTTCAGGCAGCTCAGAGGCAACGAAGCCATCTGTGCAGCCAGGCAGTAAGGAAGGGATTACAGGGATTGATGGGCTGTGCAGAGAAGGCCTCTGGCAGAAGAAAGTGGGATCTAGAGACTTCGCCAGGTCATGCAGAGCATTGTACATATGTGATCCAGGTCAGACAGGTCTGCCAAAGTTTGCTGTTGCCCGGCTGTGCCAGCACAGAGGGAATGAGCCTGGCTTGCTGGCTGCCTGAGCCCAGTGGAGTATCCCATCCTGAGGTTTAGGGCTGATAAACTCCCTTTCAGAGAGGCCAGCAAATCCTTTCCTCCCTGGAATGGGATTTCTTCAGGGAAACTGTGTCCCTGGTGTCTCACTGTAGGTGACATCCACTGATCAGGCTAGCAAGAAGACTGCATGTTGGCTCAGAGGGATTTTTTTCCCACTTTGGAGCTAAGAGGATAGGTCAGAAAAGCCCTTCTTGATCTCAAAGTATCTTGGGAGCATCACAGTTGGGATATCTTGGCCTCACAGTTGCTCTTTAAGCATTTGCCTTGTTTGGAATAAGCAACAACAGAACAGCTTGGCTTTCAAAGGACAGCCAAAGCTTGGTGGAGAGGTTCTCCAGATGGTGGCAAAGCAGCCAGCAGGAATCCCAGCATGGGGCTCTGGTGGCCCAAGCAGCTTGGATATGCCAGATCACAGAGCACCAAGAACTCCAACCTTCTGTTGCCTCTGCTCTCTGGAAAGTCTGGATGAGTTCTCCTTTTAGGGTGGAGGAGCTTCTCCTCTGGAGCCTTCTGAGGCAGCTGTAGAGAGGATGGTGATACTTACTTCATCAGATGATCCAGGAAAAGTCATCTTCAGTGAAAGAGGAAGCACTCCTGCTCAGCTTCAAGGCCTCCTTGACCTTCAGGTCTGCTGTCTGTGGTGTCTCCCTTACTCCCAGAGCTCTGCTTAACAGGGCTTGACTCCCTCAGTCCAGAATTGCCCTTCCCCAACCTCTCCCCAACTATGAGGCACCAGTGAGGACCTCAGCACCCAAACTCCCAAGCCTTCTCACTCCAGGGAAAAGCCCTACCATGATGTCCTGAGGCTGGTCCTGCAGGAGCAGTTAATGCACGCTGGCATCCTTAGCCTTGTGTGTTTGACCTTGGGGGAGTAGGTGGAGCATGATCTTGGTGGTTACAGAACCTGGTGAGAATCCTGGCCGTGCCACCTCCTAACAATGTGTCTTGGGCAAGTCACTCAATGGTACAATAGAAAAAGACTCATGAGCTTCTTAAGTTGTTGTGAGGATTGAATGAGATTTTTCTAGAGAGAGAATGGGAGAAAGAGAGAGAGAACAAGCTAAGCACAATGCCTAAGTGCCTAGTTGGTAGTAAGTATTTGAGTAGAGGAAGCCATTATTATTCTGATGGAAAATGCTTAAGTGCACAAGTTTTTCAAAGGTTTTAAATAATTTCAAGAGAACTGTAGGTTAAGAAGCCCAAGTACAGATCATCAGATCCAATGACTTTATTTTTTTAGATTAGGAAAGTGTGGCTAAACCCCAGGAGAAGTGACCTCCCCATGGTTGCTTAGCCACTTAGAAGCAGAGCCAGTGCAGGGAACTGGGACTCCGTCTCCTGGGCTCTCTCTCTGGCTGTTTGCCTTACAAGGACCCAAACAGGCCTCACGGTATCACCTACCATCTGCTAAATGAGAGTGGTTGGCAAGAGATTCTCCTTACACTGCAGGGAATAGAAAATTGCTCAATTCATTTTCTTGTAGACAGTGGGGAAAATCGCATTCCGGAGAAAAATGGGAGTGTGTGGGCGATCAATCTGATGCTCCCCTGATATTGTTAGTCCTTGTAGAGGACAGCCTCAGTGTAATGCTTTCAGCTCCTTTGGGCTCCATTAGTGCTGGACATCTTCTCTTTGTCCCTTCAGATCTGCTCTCCATCGTCCCTACCCTACTCTCTGCCCCTGGAGGCTGACCTGTGTGGACCACACCAACAGGCTTCCTTGCCCTTTGGCTTATTGTTCAGCTCAACCAATCAGGAGCCCCAGCAGGAAATCAGAGAGAGGAAGGAAAGTGAGAAAAGTGAATGACTCTCCTGCTTCTCTCCGTGTGAAGTCGCCTCCATCTAGCCATGCCATTCCACACAAGGTCACTGCTCCTTACATGGTGACCTTTCCTAGATGACTCTCTCCTTCAGGACTAACGTAACTCTTCCTCCCCTTGTCCCTTTGGACTTCTTAGGGGTGGTGACTCTCTTTTCTTATTAACCTTGGGATGTCGTACCATCCTTTGTGGTTTTCTTATAGCCTGTTCATGTCTTTGTAAATACTCCCTTTGTAAATGAACTATCCTTGGAATTATCCTGAGTGTACCATCTACGTTATTTTGGGACTCTAACTGATATACTGGTCATCACCTTGTGTCAAACCAAGATCCAGCTACAGTCCCCCAGGTGATGACCTGTGTTGGTTAGGAAGAATATTCCCTATAAAATAACACTTGTCTTCCTGAATGTGCCTCCATTCTCGCTATATCTTCCTTGTTTAGCCCTCTTAGGAAGCTGGCTAGAGCTTTGTTGATGATCGGAATGGGGTCTGATTTATCTTCCATGCTGTGGGAGAAGAACATGATATCAGAAGTGACAGGTAAAAGTGAATAGAGTGGGGGACTTGGTCATCTGGTCAACCTCAGGCTCTTTTATCTTGTGAATTTCATGGGGCTTCTTTTGGGTTCTTGACATGAGCTGAGCTTCACAAAAGCAACCTGAAAATCCATTAAGTACAGTGGCTTTATAACCTAACCGTAACCCTAAACCCAATCTCGGTAGTTAAGAAAACTGAGTCCTCAACATACGAAGACACGATCAGTTAAAATATAAACCCTCATTATAGTTGGTAGAGTGAGTTGATGGTGAGTCAAGAAGCTAACCTTGAATCTACAATCATTGAACTTTTTGTTCTAACTCTACATTTTCTTGCTTTTGTCCTCCATGAAAAACTAGATGGTAAGCTCTTTGAGGACAAGAAATATGTTTTTAAAAACTAATTAATTAATTTTTGTATTTACAAGTATTTGGCACCTGCTATGTGTCAGACACTAATCTGGACACTGGAGAGGCAATGGTTACTAAGAAAGATATGATCACTAAAGTTAAAGGATATACAGTCTAACCCAAGGCAAACTATGGCTGTAGGCTGGTTGGCTGTTTGCTAATAAAGTCTTATTGGAACACAGAAATGCCCATGTGTTTACTAGTGTCTATGGCTGCTTTTGAGCTACAAAGCAGAGTTGTGTATTGCAACAGAGATTGTATATCTTGCCAAGCTTGTAATATTTACTGCTTAGCCTTTTATAGAAAGTTTGCTGACTCCTGGCCTACCCATATACCTTCCCAAGTACCTGGTGAAGAGGTAGCCACACTTTTTTTCTCAACAAATACTTTATGGTTAGATTAACAGATTATTCACAGCTGAAAGCATCACCATTGTTCAAATAGTAGGAAATAATCCTTAGTGGATTATTTTTAATCTTTGCATCTTAAAAAATTTGCTGAAATTTCTAGAAGTTGTTGACATATGAACAATTTTCCTGCCTTTTTTTGGTGGATCAGTGTGAATTCAATACACCTATGCAACTGTGCAAGAAGTTTCAAAGGGGAAAATATTCTCATGCTTGGGGTGGGTGGGAAGGATTGAATAGAACCTTGATTGCTACCATTCCAGAATGTGTCATCTGGTTTTCTGCTGCTCTTAGCCTTCTCTAAATGCACTTATGCTGTGAAATTTTTTTCAACTTTTTGTTCATAAATACTCGAAGAAAAGCAATGAACTCAGAAGGCCCTCTTAACTATTTCCTTCTCATTGGTGTTTAACAACACAAATGTGTGGCTGGGGTATTCTTTGGGATTGAGGCACAGTTAGAAGGAAGAGGGTAAAAGCCAGTGTCCTTGGCATGGTCTGGCAGGGTCCATTCTCTGTGTGGCATCTCTGAATAACACCTAGATTAACATTTAAATAGGTGCAAGGTGTTCTCTTTGACTCCTTGTAGGTTTAGGATGTTTATCTTGTTCTGGGAACTGTGTATTGTACTGAGTATTATTAAAATCTGAAAAGAAAAGAAATGTAACTGATTCTCCAAATGAATAGTTGTTTTTTAAATTAAAATTAGAATTCTAGTGAAAGAAGCTGTGGCATTCCGTAAAGATAAGGGAAGGGCAATGTTGTAGATAATCTAGGAAAAATAAAGGAAAAAAATAAACAAGGATAGGTCTAGGCACATTGTAGGAAAAGCTGACAATTCTTATTTTGAATTACTCAGTGCCTAGAACTGGCTTATACATACTCTTCTGGAGCACAAACACAAAATATTATGAATGGAAATTTCTCCAGTCCAAGGAAGATTTATGACCTCTGATCGTTTCAGTTATTATTTAGCATGATCAATTCAATTCAGAAGGAACTTACAAAGGCTCTCCTGTGTTCTAGGCACTGTGATCATCCTAAGAAAATATAACAATGATGCAGTTAATAATTTAATTGCCATACATAGTATAAATGGGCTGTAAAATCCAGTGAAAGGTGGAATTAATGAGAGATGGAAATAATGCAGAAAATGTTTTGGTACTGGATTAGGTATTAGAATAATAAGAGAGGAGGCTATTTCAGCAGATAGGACTTAGTTGAACAGTTACATGTGGTTGGATTATAGAAAACCAGCTCTTAGTAAGGAGGTAGGAAAAGTCACCCAAGATTTTAAATAGTGTGATATTGTAGACAGTGGGGAGCCATTAAGGTTCTGAGGAGTGGATTGGGGATGCTTGTAGCTTCTCTCTAAGATTGAGATGGTAGCTGTGTATTTGATGGCTTGGAGAGATGAGAAATTTGAGGTGGGGAGGCCACTTCGATGTAGATTAGAATACTTCAGGTGGGGACACATGTGATTATAGAAATGAACTTTCTGTGGAGATACCCTAGGCAGGCTTGGCACCTGTCAGAATATGAGTGAGAAGGAGATAAGAGTACATGACTAAGTGTCTGATTATGTGGAAGTGATTTACAGAGAGGGCTTCGATGTGGAGAGACATGTAATAATGTGTGTCCCAATCAGATTGCAGCTAAGACAGACACACTAATGAAGATAAATTAGTTAAAAAATAAACACATTTCCAGACCTTCTTTACCTGATCTATGTCTGCTAGGCTCTTTAGGACCTAATTCAAGAATGCCCCCCTTCCAAGAAGAATTTTCTAGCCACAGAACAGATGTTGCTTGCATTTTTTAAAGCAGTTAAAGTATAAGCAATTTTAGAAAAAGGGCAATGTCTTTTATGCCTTTGTTATCCACTAAATATTCTAGTATAGTGCCAGGCCTGCCATGAGTGATACTTTGTGGGTGCAGAACAAATCACCCAGATAGACAACTTATGAAACGATAGGTCATATACACATCAAAGCTAGCTGCCTAGAATGGTGAGATGTGGAGAGCAGAGGTGCTCTGGGGTCAGGGAGATAACTGTCAGATCTATCTGGACATAGCTCAGGGGAGTTCTTAAAAAATTTCAAGAGTCATAACAATGGTGGAAGAACGATTCTTAGGGGATTGGGAATGGTGCCTGGAGGGGTTCATGCAATGATGACATTGGGGTGCTTTAAAGCTGCATAAAGTGCTGACAGATTTGAAACGTAGAAGCAACACAAATGGGGTCAATTCTCGTGATTTTAATCAAAGGGGAATGATATTTATTTATCCGTGGGTTAATGGGAAAACAGTTTGGAACATTAAGAAGTGATAGAATATGTTAATTGGGGTTCTCTTCACAAAGTGCTTTTGGGGGGCTCTATAAAGGATGTGACTAAAGATTGGGAAACTTTCCAAAATTAATTATTTTCCAATACTGCCTGTGAGACTAAAGCCACCCCTCCACACACACACATGGTTGGCTTCATTTGTGGGATACAAACTACACAAAGACTAATAACCTTAGACTGTAACCTTAGCACACATATCACTTAATGTTGAAATATTAGAAGCATTCTTATTAAAATCAAGAATAAGAGAAGTATGGGTATTCAGATTGCTACTATTCAGTGTTATATTGGAAGTTCTAGACAATACAGTAATGGAAAATAAGCAATAACTACTAAAAAGAGATACAACTGATATTTGGAATTGATATGAAAACCTAAGTAGTTGTCAGATATTTTGAATCTTCTACCAGAACTCAAGAAACTTCAGCAAGTTCAATGGATAGTATCCATCTATCATCTATCTGAATATCTATTTCTGTACATTAGTGATAGTTAGAAAGTATACTTTTCTAATATGAACATGAAGAATACTATAAAACTTACTGAGGGATGGAAAAGAGAACTTGATGAAATAGAAATATGCCATGTTTGTGTTTAGGAAGACTAAATAAATTCTCATAAATTAATCTAAACATTTAGTGCATTCCCAATCAAATTTCTATTGAACTCAACTAATTAATTCTAAAGTCCTTGTCGAATAGGAAATGTATAAGTAAATCAGTTTTTTTTAAAGGAAAACAATGATGGGGATATGTCTTGTTAGACATCAGAATATACTATAAAAGTATAGTAAACAAGATATTGTATTGGAATGGAAATAGATTTTTTTAAAAGTTCAGTGGAATACAAAAGAATCCAGAGATAAACCAGAGATAAATATATCCTAGAGATAATGCTCTGTATAACTGAGAAAAGGCTTTGGGAGCAATTGGCCAGCCATCTGAGAAAAAAGAAAATTAGATCCATACCTAAAAGTGTGCAAAATTCATTCCAGATAAATTAAAGATAAAAATGTAAAAGTATCATTATAAATAAGAAAATATAGAAAAGAATTAAAAGTAAATATTGGGGCATGGAAAATTTTAAGTTAGACACAGAGGTTGATTAATGTGACTCTATACAAATTAACAAGACATTAAATTAAAATTCAATACCATATATGTTGCAAACATTTTCTTTCAGTGTAGCAGGTAAATACTTAAAATATATAAAGTGTTTCTATTAATCAATAAGAAAAAAAGATAAAGAGGCAAAGAAAAATAAGCAGGTAATACCAGGAAAAAAATGCAAATGGCCAGAAATATATGAAAAGACATAAAAGTTATCATTAGAGAAATACAAATTAAGCAACAATGAAATATCGGGGGTTTTTTTCCCTATAAATTTGGAAAATAAGGAGGAAAAGAAGTAGGAGGATGGGGAAGAAGAAGATCATGAAGATTTTTCTATACACTGTTGTTGGTGCTGACGTTGATTGACAGCCTCTTTTGGAGAAAAAGTTCACAATGTTTATAAAATTTAATATGTATATCCTCTTATTTGGCAATTGTAAAACTAAGGATTTTCCTAGAAAAATGTTCCCATGAGTACACAATGCAATGTATATATTGCAATATTGTTTATTTTATTGACAAACTGAATATGACTAAATGTCCCATCAGTAAGGTACAGTTAAATGAAATATACCACATCCATTCTATAAAGTATTGTGCAGCAATGAAAAAGAATGATATCTGTATATACCATCAGACATATACTCGTTTGAAATAAAAAGCAATTTATAAAACAATTTACAATTGAATGCCCTTTATGTAATAAAAAGCAAACAAAACAAAAAATACCTAATTCTAAATTGAAGCCTACATACATATGAATGTATAGAACAAGATCTGGACATACATATACCAACGTACATAAAATTATTTCTGGAGGAAACTGTGAGATTGGTGTGGCAAAGATGACCTTTTTGTAGAGTTTTTTTTTTGTTTGAATTTTCATAAGAATGTATGAATTGACTAATTATATGGTTAACAATAATAAATTAATTAAAAAATAAAACAAACAAAAATCCAAGCACACAAATGTACAAGATTATGGCTTATACCTACAAAGAGCTCGATCTAGGTGTTTTCCTTACATTATATAATTGTGCATTCCTCTTTTCCAGCAAACATCTTATTTATTCCCCTTTTAGGATTTATCCTTGGAAATGTCAATGCCAGAGACTGATCCGTTAGCTAATTAGGTACATTTCTAAGTATACAATTACCTTAAGGGATAACATGTTGCACCTAACATCCAGACCTTGGCTAATGTGTAGTTCATCAACGCAGGTCTGACTTGCATTCAATTTTATGAAGCTATAGGAGGGCTCTAATCTTAAAAAAAAAAAAAAGATTTTAAAATCTTTTTAAAGATTTTTAAATCTTTTAAAATTGCTAAAAACTTCAGCTCTTCAGGGATTTGAATTTACTGTCCCACACTAGCTTTTCCCAGATTTTTAACATCCTGAGTTCTCTATATAATATTGATCACTCACTGAATAGAATCTAGCATTTAGCGCCATAAATGATGGAAAATAATTGGGCTTTTAATTAAACAATCAAACAAATAGGCCAGAATGAGCACACCTACAAACTATTTTTGCTCAGCATTACATTTTCTCTGCAAAATAGAAAAGTTGTGAAAAATCAATAATGGCAAAGCTTATCTGAGGGAAAGTGTATTTTTGTATGGATGTCTATTCTAAAACACCTCCTAATTCCCTTTCTGTGGGCTTCACCAGAACTGACAAACCAGGCACAAACTGTCTGTAGGACTTTGCTTTTGTAGTCTTTGGAAAATCTGGGTTTTTAATTTTAAAAGAAAAAGGAAAGTAGGTAGAGTCAACTGCCTGAGTTTGCCCAGTCACATCCTTGTGCTCCCACAGGTTCAGTTTGTTCAGCCATATCGTCGAGCACCTGCTGGGTCCCAGGCAGAATACTAGGAACTTGGATGTGAATATGAGTCCCACAAGGCCTTCCCCTTGGGCTGCTCACACCCTCATGATCACAAAGATGGATTATAGAGGGAATTACCAAGTTGCATAAACCACTCCACTTATTCAACAAATATTTCTTAAGCCCTTATGTGTCAGGCCCTGGGGATGAGTTCACAATCTAGAGAGGATGAAAGACAATGCAGCGTGAATATATTGTGTGAAACATGCTGGGATGGTACTGGACATAGAACATCCTAGGAGGAGCTTAAGACGAGTAGCAAGTCTGTCCCCTCGGGGGTCAGGACAGGCTTCTTTGAAGAAGAGAGATTTAAGACATGCAACCAGATACTTGAAAGATGAGTAGAAGTTTGTAAACCAAGGAATGAGGGGTAGAGGGATTATGCTGGGCATGACCTTGTACCAAGCACTGTGATGGGCCCCGGGGGTTCCCGCCCTCACAAAGGCTTGTGTCCCCATCTCCATCTCTTCCCAGCCTGTCTATCTCTTTCCTTTGCCTCTGGCCATTATCCCTGACTCCTAAGCCCCATTCCCCAGATGCTCCCTCACTTGTCCAGTACAGCAGCAGACCCTGGACTGTCTTCTCCCTCTCCCCACTTCTACTCTTAGTGACTCGCTCCTCCTTTCCCACCTCATCACCATTCAAATGACAGCAAAAGAACTGACATCACGCCACGTTTAGGTAATTTCTTTTTCAGGTGCTGATTCTTGTGTACTAATCCATGACTTTGTAAAAGCAAGGGTGCTTATTTTCCAGAGGCCGCTCTGGGATGCTAAATCATCAAAGTAGCCCCACTTACTCTCCTTGCTTTCAGTAATGACGACAGTCAGGAAAACCTTCCCCTTCCCCACCAGCAACCTTGTTTCTCCTGTGGCCTAATAGGCACTGTCCCATTTGCAGTTGAATTTGGTGTAAATCTGCACTTCTTTTTTTTTGGAATTTTTGAATTTTATTTTATTTATGTTTTTATATGGCAGTTTCTTATTAGTCATCCATTTTATACACATGTATAAATGTGTCATTTATACATGTCAATCCCAGTCACCCAATTCATCACACCATCACCCCCCACCTGCCACTGCTTTCCCGCCTTGGTGTCCATACGTTTGTGCTCTACATCTGTGTCTCAATTTCTGCCCTGCAAACCGGATCATCTGTACCACTTTTCTAGGTTCCACATACATGCGTTAATATGCGATATTTGTTTTCCTCTTTCTGACTTACTTCACTCTGTATGAGAGTCTCTAGATTCATCCACGTCTCTACAAATGACTCAATTTTGTTCCTTTTTATGGCTGAGTAACATTCCATTGTATATATATACCACATCTTCTTTATGTATTCGTCTGTCGATGGGCATTTAGGTTGCTTCCATGTCCTGGCTATTGTAAATAGTGCTGCAGTGAACATTGTGGTACAAGTGTCTTCTTGAATTATGGTTTTCTCTGGGTATATGCCCTGTAGTGGGATTGCTGGATCATATGGTAATTCTATTTTTAGTTCTTTAAGGAACCTCCATACTGTTCTCCATAGTGGCTGTATCAATTTACATTCCCACCAACAATGCAAGAGGGTTCCCTTTTCTCCACACCCTCTCTAGCATTTGTTGTTTGTAGATTTTCTGATGATGGCCATTCTGACTGGTGTGAGGTGATACTGCATTGTAGTTTCGACTTGCATTTCTCTAGTAATCAGTGATGTTGAGCAGCTTTTCATGTGCTTCTTGGCCATCTGTATGTCCTCTTTGGAGAAATGTCTATTTAGGTCTTCTGCCCATTTTTGGATTGGGTTGTTTGTTTTTTTAATATTGAGCTGCATGAGCTGTTTATATATTTTGGAGATTACTCCTATGTCTGTTGATTCATTTGCAAATATTTTCTCCCATTCTGAGGGTTGTCTTTTCGTCTTGTTTGTAGTTTCCTTTGCTTTGCAAAAGGTTTGAAGTTTCATTAGGTCCCATTTGTTTGTTTTTGTTTTTATTTCCATTACTCTAGGATGTGGATCAAAAAAGATCTTCCTGTGATTTATATCAAAGAGTGTTCTTCCTATGTTTTCCTCTAAGAATTTTATAGTGTCCGGTCTTACATTTAGGTCTCTAATCCATTTTGAGTTTATTTTTGTGTATGGTGTTAGGGAGTGCTCTAATTTCATTCTTCTACATGTAGCTGTCCAGTTTTCCCAGCACCACTTATTGAAGAGATTGTCTTTTCTCCATTGTATATCCTTGTCTCCTTTGTCATAGATCAGTTGACCATAGGTGCGTGGGTTTGTCTCTTGGCTTTCTATCTTGTACCATTGATCTGTATTTCTGTTTTTGTGCCAGTACCATATTGTCTTGATTACTGTAGCTTTGTAGTATAGTCTGAAGTCAGGAAGTCTGATTCCTCCAGCTCCGTTTTTTTCCCTCAAGACTGCTTTGGCTGTTCAGGGTCTTTTGTGTCTCCACACAAATTTTAAGATTTTTTGTTCTAGTTCTGTAAAAAATGCCACTGGTAATTTGATAGGGATTGCATTGAATCTGTAGATTGCTTTGAATAGTATCGTCATTTTCACAATATTGATTCTTCCAATCCAAGTACATGGTATATCCCTCCATCTGTTGGTATCACCTTTAATTTCTTTCAACAGTGTCTTATAGTTTCCTGCATACAGGTCTTTTGTCTCCTTAGGTAGGTTTATTCCTAGGTATTTTATTCTTTTTGTTGCAATGGTAAATGGGAGTGTTTCCTTAATTTCTCTTTCAGATTTTTCATCATTAGTATATAGGAAAGCAAGAGATTTCTGTGCATTCATTTTGAATCCTGCAACTTTACCAAGTTCATTGATTAGCTCTAGTAGTTTTCTGGTGGCGTCTTTAGGATCCTCTATGTATAGTATCATGTCATATGCAAACAGTGACAGTTTTACTTCATCTTTTCTGATTTGGATTCCTTTTGTTTCTTTTCTTCTCTGATTGCTGTGGCTAGGACTTCCAAACCTATGTTGACTAATAGTGGTGAGAGTGGGCAACCTTGTCTTGTTCCTGATCTTAGAGGAAATGCTTTCAGTTTTTCCCATTGAGGGTGATGTTTGCTGTGGGTTTGTCATATATGGCCTTTATTATGTTGAGGTAGGTCCCCTCTATGCCCACTTTCTGGAGAGATTTTATCATAAATGGGTGTTGAATTTTGTCAAAAGCTTTTTCTGCATCTATTGAGATGATCATATGGTTTTTCTTCTTCAATTTGTTAATATGGTGTATCACATTGATTGATTTGCATATATTGAAGAGTCCTTACATCGCTGGGATAAATCCCACTTGATCATGGTGTATGATCCTTTTAATGTGCTGTCAGATTCTGTTTGCTAGTATTTTGTTGAGGATTTTTGCATCTATATTCATCAGTGATATTGGTCTCTAATTTTCTTTTCTTGTTGTATCTTTGTCTGGTTTTGGTATCAGGGGGATGGTGGCTTCATAGAATGAGTTTGGGAGTGTTCCTCCCTCTGTAATTTTTTGGAAGAGTTTGGGAAGGATGGGTGTTAGCTCTTCTCTAAATGTTTGATAGAATTCACCCGTGAAGCCATCTGGTCCTGGACTTCTGTTTCTTGCAAGATTTTTAATCACAGATTTTTAATCACAGTTTCAATTTCATTACTTGTGATTGGTCTGTTCATATTTTCTATGTCTTCCTGGTTCAGTTTTGGAAGGTTATACCTTTCTAAGAATTTGTCCATTCCTTCCAGGTTGTCCATTTTATTGGCATAGAGTTGCTTGTAGTAGTCTCTTAGGATGCTTTGTATTTCTGTGATGTCTGTTGTAACTTCTCCTTTTTCATTTCTAATTTTACTGATTTGAGTCCTCTCCCTCTTGATGAGTCTGCTTAATGGTTTATCAATTTTGTTCATCTTCTCAAAGAATCAGCTTTTAGTTGTATTGATCTTTGCTATTGTTTTCTTTGTTTCTATTTCATTTATTTCTGCTCTGATCTTTATGATTTCTTTCCTTCTGCTAACTTTGGGTTTTGTTTGTTCTTTCTCTAGTTCCTTTAGGTGTAAGGTTAAATTGTTTACTTGAGATTTTTCTTGTTTCTTGAGGTAGGCTTGTACTGCTATAAACTTCCCTCTTAGAACTGCTTTTGCTGCACCCCATAGAGTTTAGATCATCGTGTTTTCATTGTCATTTGTCTCTAGGTATTTTTTGATTTCCTCTTTGATTTCTTCAGTGATCTCTTGGTTATTTAGTAATGTATTGTTTAGCCTCTATGTGTTTGTGTTTTTTATGTTTTTTTCCCTGTAATTCATTTCTAATCTCATAGCGTTGTGGTCAGAAAAGATGCTTTATATGATTTCAATTTTCTTAAATTTACTGAGGCATGATTTGTGACCCAAGATGTGATCTATCCTGGAGAATGTTCCATGCTCAATTGAGAAAAAAAGTGTAATCTGCTGTTTTTGGATGGAATGTCCTGTAAATATCAATTAAATCTATCTGGTCTATTGTGTCATTTAAAGCTTGTGTTTCCTTATTAATTTACTGTTTGGATGATCTGTCCATTGGTGTAAGTGAGGTGTTAAAGTCCCCCACTACTATTGTGTTACTGTTGATTTCCTCTTTTATAGCTGTTAGCAGTTGCCTATGTATTGAGGTGCTCCTATGTTGGGTTCATATATATTTATAATTGTTAAATCTTCTTCTTGGATTGATCCCTTGATCATTATGTAGCGTCCTTCCTTGTCTCTTGTAACATTCTTTATTTTAAAGTCTATTTTGTCTGATATGAGTATTGCTACTCCAGCTTTCTTTTGATTTTCATTTGCATGGAATATCTTTTTCCATCCCCTCACTTTTAGTCTGAATGTGTCCCGAGGTCTGAAGTGGGTCTCTTGTAGACAGCATATATATGGGTCTTGTTTTTGTATCCATTCAGCAAGCCTGTGTCTTTTCGTTAGAGCATTTAATCCATTCACGTTTAAGGCAATTATCGATATGAATGTTCCTATGACCATTTTCTTAATTGTAATGGTTTGTTTTTGTAGGTACTTTTCTTGTGTTTCCCACTTAGAGAAGTTCCTTTAGTATTTCTTGTATAGCTGGTTTGGTGGTGCTGAATTCTCTTAGCTTTCGCTTGTCTGTAAAGCTTTTGATTTCTCCATCGAATCTGAATGATATCCTTGCGAGGTAGAGTAATCTTGGTTGTAGGTTCTTCCCTTTCATCACTTTAAGTATATCATGCCACTCCCTTCTGGCTTGTAGAGTTTCTGCTGAGAAATCAGCTGTTAACCTTATGGGAGTTCCCTTGTATGTTATTTGTCATTTTTCCCTTGCTGCTTTCAATAATTTTTCTTTGTCTTTAATTTTTGGCAATTTGATTACTATGTGTCTAGCGTGTTTCTCCTTGGGTTTATCCTATATGGGATTCTCTGAACTTCCTGGACTTGGGTGGCTATTTCCTTTCCCATGTTAGGGAAGTTTTCGACTATAATCTCTTCAAATATTTTCTCTGGTCCTCTCTGTCTCTTCTCCTTCTGGGACCCCTATAATGTGAATGTTGTTGCATTTAATGTTGTCCCAGAGGTCCCTTATGCTGACTTCATTTCTTTTCATTCCTTTTTTAAAAATTCTGTTCCTCAGCAGTGAATTCTACCATTCTGTCTTCCAGGTCATTTATCCGTTCTTCTGCCTCAGTTATTCTGCTATTGATTCCTTCTAGTGTATTTTTCATTTCAGTTATTGTGTTGTTCATCTCTTTTTGTTTGTTCTTTAATTCTTCTAGATCTTTGTTAAACATTTCTTGCATTGTCTCAATCTTTGCCTCCATTCTTTTTCTGAGGTCCTGGATCATCATCACTATCATTCTTCTGAATTCTTTTTCTGGAAGGTTGCCTATGTCCACTTCATTTAGTTGTTTTTCTGGGGTTTTATCTTGTTCCTTCATCTGGTACATAGTCCTCTGCCTTTTCATCTTGTCTGTCTTTCTTTGAATGTGTGTTTTGTTCCACAGGCTGCAGGATTGTAATTCTTCTTGCTTCTGTTGTCTGCCCTCTGGTGGATAAGGCTATCTAAGAGGCTTGTGCAAGTTTTCTGATGGGAGGGACTGGTGTTTGGGTAGAGCTTTGTGTTGCTCCGGTGGGCAGAGCTCAGTAAAATTTTAATCCAGTAGTCTGCCGATGGGTGGGGCTGGGTTCCCTCCCTGTTGGTTGTTTGGCCTGAGGCAACCCAATACCCAAAGAGCATACCCAGGCTCTTTGGTGGGGCTAATGGCGGACTCTGGGAGGGCTCACACAAAGGAGTACTTCCCAGAACTTCTGCTGTCAGTGTCCTTGTCCTCATGGTGAGACACAGCCACCCCCATCTCTGCAGGAGACCCTCTAACACTAGCAGGTAGGTCTAGTTCAATCTCCTATGGGGTCACTGCTCCTTCCCCTGGGTCCCAAAGCACACACTACTTTGTGTGTGCCCTCCAAGAGTGGAGTCTCTGTTTCCCCCAGTCCTGTCGAAGTCCTGCAATCAAATCTTGCTGGCCTTCAAAGTGTGATTCTCTAGGAATTCCTCCTCCTGTTGCTGGACCCCCAGGTTGGGAAGCCCGATGTGGGGCTCAGAACCTCCACTCCAGTGGGTGGACTTCTGTGGTATAAGTGTTCTCCAGTTTGTGAGTCACACACCCGGCAGTTATGGGATTTGATTTTATTGGGATTGTGCCCCTCCTACTGTCTCATTGTGGCTTCTGCTTTGTCTTTGGATGTGGGGTATCTTTTTTGGTGAGTTCCAGTGTCTTCCTGCCGATGATTGTTCAGCAGTTGTGGTGTTAACTTTTTAAGACCTGGGTGCATCTTTGGTCCACATGCAGTGTGGGTCAGAGTGTTGGGAAATTAACATCCCAGGAGCTACCCTCAAAAAGTGGGGGATAGGAATTGACAAATACTGCATTTGCTCACCCTGCAGTGGGATACTCTTCAAACGTGTCCCACACAGTCTCTCAGAAGGTCTCCAGTAGCATTGAACCTGTTACCCACAGTGGTCACCTGCTCAATTGCACACCCTACTGGCTTTCGTTCCCCATCTTGCTGCTCCACTTCCTCCCATGCCTTCCTGGAACCATCTTCTAAATACTAAGTCCTGCACTTCTTAAGGGCTACACTTCACTAGGGAAAGCTTCTGAGTTTATTCTAATAACCTCATGAATAGCTTCTATTATACCAAGGAGTTTTCCAGAATCTTTACTTCTGTGATGAGTAGACCTCCCAACCATCCTTCTCACACTCACCCCCTCCCAATTAAAAAAACCCACATAGTCATATATATCCATATCTATCTCTTGGAATTTGGCATCTGTTTCATAATTATTCAGGAACATGACTCAGCAGTTTGGAAGGAGGTTGGATGAGGGGAGGAAATTTGCCCTTGTCAGAAGAGAAGAGAGGGAGAGAAGGAGTGAGGAACACTAGGAGTTCTCTGGGCAACGTTTTCCCAGTTTTCTTCCTATGTGTTGACTAAGCATTAAGCTCTTCCAGACTGGTGGCTGTACTGTATATCTAACTATCCCCAAATTGCATCAAACATAAAGCCTTGCAAATAGTGGATTACGAGCTATTTTTGTTCATGATGATAAGAAAAGTAGAGAGAAAAATCCTAAGTAAAAGAGATAAAAATATGTGTGGGAGGAAAAGGCAAGCGCTGATGCTGACAACTTAGGTCACAATATATATTTTTTTTAATAAATAGAAATACACAGAAGTGGGGTTGCTGAATCATATGGTCATTCTATTTTTAATTTTTGAGGAACCTCAATATTGTTTTCTCTAGTGGCTGCACCAATTTGCATTCCTACCAACAGTGCAAAAGTTTCCCTTTTCTCCACATCCTCACCAACACTTGTTACCTTTTGTTTTTGTTTATCATAGTGATGGAGTTCAGGACACACTACCCCAACATATGCTACCTTGGCATATTCAGTATTTCAGGCTGAAAGAATTTGAGAAATGGCATGGGTAGGAAGGATTTTCTGACCTTCCCTTGAAGCAGGCTATAAAATCCTCATGTGACAGGTGCCCTCCTATACTCAGAGAAGCAGCATCCTTATCTTTGAAGATAAAGGGACACAGAGGAATCTGAGTGAACAGTCTTTACTAAATTTTTCCCAGTTTACTATACTTAGCTCACCTTTGTCCTTTGTGATATGTTTCCACAGCTGTTCACCAAACCTAAGCAGAAAAACACTCAGGTTTAACCATTTCTTTAGGTCTTCGTTTCCTTGTGAAGGTTCCCATGTCACATAAAACTTATTTAATATAAATTTGTATGCTTTTCTCTTGTTAGTCTGCCTTTTGTTACAGGGGTCCCAGTAAAGAACTTAGAAGGGTAGAGGAAAAAGATATTTTTCCTCCCCTACGATAGCCATCCTCACAAGTATGAGGTGATATCTCATTGTGGTTTTGATTTGCATTTCCCTGATGATTTGTGATGTTGAGCACCTTTTTATATGTCTGTTGGACATTTGCATGTCTTCTTTAGAGAAATGTCTATTCAAGTCCTTTGCCCATTTTAAAATAAGGTTATGTGATTTTTTTTCTATTGAGTTGTAGGAGTTACTTATATATTTTGGAAATTAACTCCTTATCAGAGAATGGTTTGCAAATATTTTCTCCCATGCTACGGTTGCCTTTTCAACTCTACTGATTGTTTCCTTTGCTGTGCAGAAAGTTGTTGTCCTACTTATCTATTTTCACTTTTGTTGCCTGTGGTTTTGGGGTCATTCTCATGAAATATTTACCAAGACCAATGTCATGAAGATTTCCCCCCATGTTCTCCTCCAGGAATTTTATATATTGGGGTCTTATGTTTAAGTCTTTAATCCATTTTGAGCTGATTTTTGTGTGTGGTGTAAGATAGGGTTCTAATTTCATCGTCTTGCTTGTGGTTATCTTCTTCTGGGTAAGTAGTCAAAAGATTCAAAATCAGGATCTCAAAGAGATACCTGCACTCCAAGCTTCATTACGACATTTTTTTTTACAATAACCAAGATATGGAGACAATCCAAGTAATATTCTATTATATGTATATACTGCATTTTCTTTTTCCTTTGACAGATGAATAGATAAATAAAATACGGTATATACATACAACAGAATATTATTCAGCCTTAAAAAAGAAGGAAATCTACCATTTTGTGACAACATGACTAGACCTGGGAGATAGTATGCTAAGTGAAATAAGTCAGTCACAGAAAGACAAAAACTACATGATTCTACTTATATGAAGTAAAAATACTCAAGCTAATAGAATCAAAAAAATAGAATGGTGGTTACCAGGGGATGGAGGGAGCAGGAAATAGGGAACTGTTGTTCTCTGGGTATAAAGTTATAGTTTCACAAGATGAATAAAGTTCTAGAGATTTGCTGTACAACATCTTGCCTCTAGCTAACAATATGGTGTTGTGCATTTAAAAATTTAAGAGAGTAGATCTTATGGTAAGTGTTCTTACCACACACATACAAAAGCAAAGGTATGCAAGGAAATTTTTGGAGGTGATGTATATGTTGATCACTTTGATTTTAGTGATGGTATCATGGGATTATGCATATGTTCAACTCATCAATCTTTATGCATTAAATATGTGCAGTTTTAAAAATATCTATTATACCTCATTAAAACTATAAAAAATAGTTACTATTTTTTACCAGTAATTTAACAGACAGGAAATAGTAAGGAAATATTAACCTAAACTTTGATGTAAGTACAAATCCTGTGAAATGGACATTCTGACTCCCAGCTGGGAATGTAAATGGGTATCATTTTAATGCTTTGGAGGGAAAATGACAATTAAATCACATTAAATTGTTTATGTTCTTTAATCTCCATAGAATTATGTTTCTATGATTTATTCTATGGAAATGTTTGGTTAGTATTAGTATTGAGAAAGTATTACCAGTCCTAAAATATTTATTTCAGTATCACTTGTAATAAGCAATATTAGAAATAATCTGAATGTTCAACTCTGTGGGAATGTTTGAATAAATCAGAGAATATCCACCTGATTATACATTGTGTAGGAGAGTGGGGTTAACAGAACCCTGGGGGCTGAATTCCACAACATCTCCTCCTGCAGGGAGGTTGCTCTCCTTTCTTTTTTTTTTTTTTTTTTTTTTTTTGCTGTACGCGGGCCTCTCACTGCTGTGGCCTCTCCCGTTGCGGAGCACAGGCTCCGGACACACAGGCTCCGCGGCCATGGCTCGCGGGCCCAGCCGCTCCGCGGCACGTGGGATCTTCCAGGATCGGGGCACGAACCCGTGTCCCCTGCATCGGCAGGCGGACTCTCAACCACTGCGCCACCAGGGAAGCCCCTGCTCTCCTTTCTTTAATCATACAACTCTTGCCTAATTAGGTCATTGTGGTTTCTAACGGTGGCTGTAGCATTGTGCCTGGAATATGGTGGACATTTCATAAGTGAGAGCTACTATTATAATGCTATTAATATTCATGAAATCTGGATAAAAGCAAGGAGAAATGCTTATGCTATGATAAAAGTGAAACAGTGTTGCATTTCACATTAAAAAATAACAATTGTAAATAGAATAAAAGGACTGAAGGATATGCAAAAAATGTGACGAGTGAAAATTTAATATTAATAGAACTATAGTGATTTGTGTTTGTCTCTTATATTATCCAATTTAAAAAATTTTTTATTTAAGTATAGTTGATTTACAATGTTGTGTTTAATTTCTGCTGTACAACAAAGTGACTCAGTTATACATATCTATATTCTTTTTCATATTTTTTTCCATTATGGTTTATCACAGGAAATTGGATATAGTTCCCTGTGCTATATGGTAGGATGTTGTTGTTTACCCATCCTATACATAATAGTTTGCATCTGCCTATCCCACAATCCCAGTCCTTCCCTTCCTCACACCCCCCCCACAACCGCCCCCAGCAATAAGTCTGTTTTCTACATCTGTGAGTCTGTTTTTGTTTCGTAGATACGTTCATTTGTGTAGTATTTTATGTTCCACATATAAGTGACATCATATGGTATTTGTCTTTCTCTGTCTGAGTTACTTAGCTTAGTGTGGTAATTTCTAGGTCCATCCATTTGCTGCAAATGGCATTATTTCATTCTTTTTAATGGCTGAGTAATATTCCATTGCATATATGTACCACATCTTCTTTATCTATTCACGTGTATGATGAACATTTAGGTTGTTTCCATGTCTTGGCTTTTGTAAACAGTGCTGCTATGAACATAGGGGTGCATGTATCTTTTCAAATTATAGTTTTGTCTGGGTATATGCCCAGAAGTGGGATTACTGGATCATATGGCAACTCTATTTTTAGTTTTTTGAGGAACCTCCATACTGTTTTCCATAGTGGCTGCACCAACTTACATTCCCACCAACAGTGTAGGAGGGTTCCCTTTTCTCCACACCCTCTCCAGCATTTATTGTTTGTGGACTTTTTGATGATGGCCATTCGGACTGGTGTGAGGTGATACCTCATTGTAGTTTTGATTTGCATTTCTCTAATAGTTAATGATGATGAGCATCTTTTCATGTAGGCCATTTGTATGTCTTCTTTGGAGAAATGTCTATCTCGGTCTTCTGCCCATTTATTGATTGGGCTGTTTCTTTGTTATTGAATTGTAGGAGCTGTTTGTATATTTTGGAAATTAGGCCCTTGTCAGTTACATCATTAGTAAATGTTTCCTCCCAGTCCATTAATATTTAATAAGTATACACAATTTAAAAAATAAAGACAAACCACTTAGTTTTTTGAAAATAATCAATTCTTACATTTTCTCATCCTTTGGACAGGTGACCTTAATGGGTATTCATTAAATTAGTGCTACTGGTAGAAGAAAAACATAAACTGTAGGGATCTATTATTATGGGTGGTAGAAAAGGCACAGAACTGAGAGTTGGGGGATTTGGGTCTTCTCCTGCTCTGTGACCTTGGAAAAGTCACTCAACTTCTTTGACCTCTACTTCTTCCTGGAAATGGGAATAACAATTCTTGACAGATCATCTCATAAAATAACAAGAACATCATTCAAGATTCAGTAAAGACTTTGAAAAATGTAAAGCTTTACAAACGTACATTACCTTTCTGTTTCAAGTTTTTACCTCTTTAAAGCTTGAACTCTGCCCCTTTTACTTCGTTTTGTGGATGAAGCCAGTTGAGTTGGATACCAAGATTCATCATGAATCACACCCACTTTCATCCTTTTTTCTTGTCTCTACCCTTTACAGAGAAAATCAATGCTGTCCCATAGCATTTGGTTTCATTTTCTTCTTCTTCCTAAATGAATTTCAACTAGACACATCTGCTGTCATATTAGGAGTTACTAAGCTTGATGTGACTTTCTCAGTTTAGATATTTAGGCTGATCAACTCTTGCTTTTTGTATCATTTGCTGTCAACTGGTCTTACAAACCAAAACAAAGAGGCAGAAAAGGAGACAAATTTCCAATGCCCCAATGGCCAAAGGAAGACATTACTCATGAACTCAGACCTGTCCAGGCAGGAAATTGCATTTATGTCATGGGTAAAGCAGTAAATAGCACACTCAATGATTGGATGATCATTTCCAGATGTAGTGTTATTCTATCCTTCCCTGGTCAAAGCTACCAAATAAGTCATATTGAAGTGCTTGTCATCTCTAGAAGCCAGGCACATAGCTTTGCTCATCAAAAAAACATATGTCTTTATTCTTTAAAGGAATTCTCATGACCACCTCAAAGATACCACAGTTTGGGGGACCTTAAGTATTATATTTTCATTTCTTTTGCCTTGTACCCCTGCCTCCTCTTAATAGCTCTGCTTACATGAATCCTCACTCTTTATCCAGGTGAATCTACTGATGTCACCTTCTCCTAACTGAAATTATAGTTTCCTCCATCTTTGAATCCTCAACTGAGACAGATAGTCTCTATCTAAACTTTGTTTAGAATAAGTGTAACTTTTAAAATATTAAAAATCTGTCATATAAAAAAGTTCCTGTGTGAGTATATAGATATATAAAAACATTATGCAAATATTTGTATATGTATATATATTATACATATATGCATAATGTATTTATATACATACATATTATATACATATGCATAATGTATTTATATATGTATATATATTTATATATATAAAACATATATGTCTTTATATACATGACATTTATATTTCTTTGAATTATCACTTAGAAAAGAGGCAGTTATGTCATATTTGAGTCCTTATGAAATCTCTATGTTAAAATGTTTGTCCTTCTCCCGGTTATTTTATTTTGAATAACAAACAATTGCTTGGGGAAGACAGGGCATCTCAACCTTGGCTGCATATTCATGTCACCCAGAGAACTTTCACACATTCCAGTGTCCAGGCTGCATCCCAAAGCATTAAATCAGAATCTGTGGAAGTGGGTTCAGGCATTAGTGTGTTTTTAAATGCTCTTTGGGTGATTCCAATTTATAGTTATGTCTGAAAATCACTGTTAACCTGAAACAACCTTCGTGCTGGCACTTGATTTTTATAAAGATCATCTGATGGAAGCAGGGATTCAACACAGATTTAGTGAGTATTCCTGAGGGGACAGTCTCCACAATTGCAAATGGTGGCTATCATTATTTTTAAAAACCCCAAAACTTTGAAAAAGTTATTTTGAAAAGATACATCATCATTATAAGTAGTAGGAATCTCAAATATATGTCCACAGGGTAAATGAAAACCACATTCTTATATTATGCTAGTTGGTTCTGGTGGCATAAGATAAAATTTTCAGTGGCAGAATTATGCACGGAGTCAAAAAGTACTATAGTTGAAGCAACTTAGCAGTGAATACGGTGCAAGAAAACTTTGTTAGATGGTTCAAAAAGGGAAACTAGTGATGATTAAGACACTGACATCAAAGTTGCATAGGTAAAGTTTGAATAAAATTGTCCCATGAAATTTGAGTGTAGAAAAAGTACTATTTCTGGATCACTGTATTAGGTAACATGAATTTAAATAGCTATTGTAAGTAAAATTAAAAATGAAATACTGGTCATTTCAACCATCTCTCTAAGCACTTAAAGATTAAAATTCACCAAAAAGGGCCTCCCTGGTGGCGCAAGTGGTTGAGAGTCCGCCTGCCGATGCAGGGGATACGGGTTCGTGCCCCAGTCTGGGAGGATCCCATATGCCGCGGAGCGGCTGGGCCCGTGAGCCATGGCCGCTGAGCCTGCGCGTCCGGAGCCTGCGCGTCCGGAGCCTGTGCTCCGCAACGGGGGAGGCCACAACAGTGAGAGGCCCGCATACCGCAAAAAAAAAAAAAAAAAAAAAAAAAAAAAAAATTCACCAAAAAAGTTGTCAGTGGGAAAATGGAAGCATTGCCTTATATTTGGGGCCCCCTTATTTTGTTGCATTCAGGTTTTCATTTTTCACTTGCTAAAATTAAGCTCCTTAAGGATGGAGACTATCTCTTTCTGATTTATTTTTATACATACCCAAACACAGACACAGGTTTTGTGGGAACAGGAACATATCCAACTTTGGTAGCCTTTTAAATTTTTATTTTATTTAAAAAAAATTTTTTAAGACTTATGCAAATTGGAGTTTTATTCACTGCAATGATTCATTTTTAAAAATTAATTAATTTATTTATTTTTGGCTGCGTTGGGTCTTCGTTGCTGCGAGCGGGCTTTCTCTAGTTGCGGTGAGTGGGGGCTACTCTTCGTTGCGGTGTGTGGGCTTTTCATCGCCGTGGCTTCTCTTGTTGCAGAGCACGGGCTCTAGGTGTGTGGGCTTCGGTAGTTGTGGCCCATGGGTTCTAGAGCGCAGGCTCAGTAGTTGTGGCACATAGGCTTAGTTGCTCCACGGCATGTGGGACCTTCCCAGACCAGGGCTCGAACCCGTGTCCCCTGCATTGGCAGGCGGATTTTCAACCACTGCGCCACCAGGGAAGACCTGGTAGCCTTTTTTTAGAGAGAAAAACACAGAGTGACCATGAGACGTTATTAGGACTTCTCCCAAGACCATGCAGGTGAGGGGAGTTGAGGTGTAAGCCTCATGGGCTTCATGGGAAATTCATGCCTGCATTTATTCTAGTGCCTAGCACCAATGTCTTGCTAACCAGGCAAGGGCATTGCACAGATATTTAAGGTGCATTGCTTTCCTTACTCATACAGTCTATGAAATCCTAAGATGATTTCAGAGCATCCCTTGTTGGTCTCTATTTTCTAAGAAAGCAGAAGCAATTTCCTGCTCTGGAGCAGGGTGGTCGGGTAGTACGATGCTGGTGGAGCATTAGATGGCAAAGATGAGTGCAATTTCACCTGAAAACTGAGCTAGGACAAATGTGGCAAATCATATGTGAGCCTTGGAGCTCCTGGGATGGAGGCAGGGAGGCATCAAGCATCTGGCAGTATAAAAATAATGTGGTCCTGCAGAGGGCTTTCCTTTCAGGAGATTCCTATCTCTTGTAGACTCAAACAGACTTATTAAAAAAGTTTAAGGATTCTTATTGTCAGCTAGGGGATGGATGAATTCTGTGTGGACATCCTGCAGGCAAGGGCACCATCTCATTCATCTTGGTGTCCCTAGCATGAATCTCACACTGTCGGGGTGGTGCTAGAATGTTTATTTAAATTGCAGCAGAAACTTGAAAGTAGTCAGTGAAGATGGGTTCAGTATGAACAATCAGGTTCTGCATTTTAACATGGCACCTAACATTCATAGTTAGTCATTCACTTTCTTATTCTCTCTTCAACCTGGAATTCCACTGACGAGGATGAGGTAGGAGAGTAAACAGCCCCTGAGAATGAGCTGCCCAGGAAGGATTGTAGCCAGACTCCAAACTCAGGAATACGGAGTCCGTCTACATTTTCTGAGCAGGAGAATTGGCTGAAACTTCAGAAAAGTTTTTTCATTTCACTGTTTGACACTTGGAGCCTCTTGGACTTTGGATAGAAATTTAAATTTCCAAATCAATAAACTGGAAGTGTAAAGAAAGAAAACTTTCTAGTCTTTCATACACATCAGACATTTACCGAAAGTTAGTATCCGAAGCAGCTCAAAGATGACGAAGGATTCACTCTGAAGATAAAAGTGACTGAGAAGACAAGCTGGTGAAGGACCCTGCAGTCCCAGAAAGAGGGAAAGGGGCACCTGAGAAGCAGCAGCACTAGAAGAAAGATCAAAACACGTGGTATGGAAGGCAGCAGGAAACAGTGATACTCAGATCCTAGGAACCCTCTTGACATCTCACAGCAGTTCTGAAGCCAATTTGAGCATCCTCTTGGGAACAATCCTTTTTAGAACATCAACATGAAAAGAATACAAGTGTTCTCTATGCTGGAGAAGGACAGAATTTTGGGAGGTCTGGCATTTATAACATAAATCCCACAATTGTCATTCTGGTGCAGGCAGAGAGAGCAGTAGCAGCTCAAAGGAAATGGCTGAAGTTGGGGTTCTGTTTCAGTCCAGGTGATATGAAGGCTTAGAATTTCTGTTTATATCACTTTCTAGTAAGGATGACTTTAGGGGAACTTCCATGGTCTCCTTCTTGGAGCTGAAGTAAAAATAAAGTCAACACTGGAGATTTCCCATATTTCTGTCTCATCTGCTCAGGCAGGGACTCCTTGATGAATTCTATCATCTTGCTTTCGTAAAGCTGCAATGACAGTGACAGCTGCTTCAAAACCCTTAGTGACATTTCCTGGAACACAGACTGCACTCTGAGTTGAAATTTCATTTGACACATTTTAGGCCTGGTGGTTTTCAATGAGGGAGAAAAAACCACATTGTTAAATATTACTGCAAAATTTCACTTTGCTTAATGGGCAATAAAACAAATACAGTGTGTTCAGGTGGCTCAACCTTCTGGTTTGACCATCTGGCCTGATGAAGATACTCAATGTCCCTTGTCTTTTGCTGGCTTTCCCTCCACTATCTACTGATGAGTAGGTGGCTGTCAGCATAATTAGCTCCTGCTTGAAACCTGCTTAGAAGAAATGTCCTAATACATATCCCACGATACCCTGGCAGTCAAAATAAAACAAAACACCACAATAGAAGAGACTCCACCTGGTCAAGAATGTTGGCCTTATTCTTATAGTTTGAAAAGATACTTCAAGAATATTGGTATTTTCTATTCAAACAAAATGCTCAAAAGAAATAGCCACTCATTCCTTCTCCTACAACATTCTGGATTTAAGGTTTAGGAAGAAGCACTGATGTTTCAAGGAAGAGGACCCAGAACTATCAAAAAGGGAAAATGCTACTGAAAATCTAAAAGAAGATACAAAAATAGTAAATCTGTCCTGCATAGACTGATGGACTCTTAGAATTTCCAGAGAAGACTGACAACAGAAAACAAAAAGTGAGTCACTCTATAGAAAACTTATAGACTGTTTTGCCCCAGAAGATGGAGTATACATATAGAAACATAGTCATCTTGAGGGTACAAGCTAAAAACATTTCTCAATTTTCCCTTTCTCTTCTCATGATAAGAAGGCTTTGATCATCTTATCTTAGGCTTTTGTAGAGCTTATATGAAAATGAAGGAGTAGATAGCAAGTGAATAATGATTTTTGTTTGGAATCTCTTCTCTAGACACAGTTTGCTTTAAAACAACACACACACACACACACAGAATGAAACTTCCACTTGGAGGTTCATGATGTTGTAATTGGTACCAAATTAGTCCTCCTATTATAAACAACCAAAACACACAGATACACAAACAAAAAATTGAATGACATATACAAGGCAGTTGTTTTCAGGTAGTGGATAACAGGCATGGAAACCTGCAATCCCTGAAAAAAAGAAAACTTACAAGGTGAGAATTCAGGGCAGCTAGAAGAGCTGTATTCTATAGAGTAAGACGTCATAGAGGAGAAAGCTGCACATTGAGAGCAGAGGTGGTAAAAGTTTGTTTGCATAGAGGTTCCTTGTGAATCCTTGGTTGAAGACTAGGCTGCATGTGTGCAGAGTGAGATTACATGGAGGCATATGGAAACGTGTCTGTTAATGGCATTGAGAAGAGACCAGAGATTCTAGTTATCAGTCAGTGCTGAGAAACATTGGAGCTTCAGCCCAGTTAGAATGGAGAAACCTCGTTAACACTCCAGCATCCAGTTAAGACATCAGAAAAGTCTTATCTTAAAAGTAATGGCTGGGACTTCCCTGGTGGCTCAGTGGTTAAGAATCCGCCTGCCAATGCAGGGGACATGGGTTCGAGTCCTGGTCCGGGAAGATACCACATGCTGCAGAGCAACTAAGCCTGTGCGCCACAACTACTGAGCCTGCGCTCTAGAGCCCACGAGCCACAACTACTGAGCCCGTGTGCTGCAACTACTGAAGCCTGTGCTTTGCAACAAGAGAAGCCACCACAATGAGAAGCCCGTGCACTGCAATGAAGAGTAGTCCCAGCTCGCTGCAACTAGAGAAAGCCTGTGTGCAGCAACGAAGACCCAATGCAACCAAAAATAAAATTAAAAAAAAAAGTAAGGGCCATATTTTAAAATAAGGCTCACTCTAGATCTGCCTCAACTGAATCTAAAATAAAAGACAAAACAAAATTAGCATATTAGGAACTTTTGGAATAATATTGGACATTTTATGAAGCATGTAATTAGAGTCTCAGCAGCAAAGAAACTTTGAAGATTAGTGGCCAAAGATTTCCTATATTTGTTGAAAAACATTGGCTTACAGATCCATGATGCTTGGGGGACCCACAACAAGAAGAATACAAAGAAAGTCACACTTAGGCACTCAGACTCAAACAGAAATTAAAAAATAAACAGAACATCTTGAAAGCAGACAAAGCAAGATACATGCAGGAGAATGGTAAGAGTGAAAGCTGACCACATTAGAAACAAGAGAAGTAGGAAGATAAAGGAATGACATTTTTTAAAGGCTGAAAGAAAAAAACCTGACATCACATATTCTATATACAGAGAAAAAAATCCTTCATAAACAAGGGTGAAATATAAATATTTTCATAAAAATAAAAGCTGAGAAAATTAATCATCACCAGACCTGAAAGATATTCTTCAGGCTGTCATTCCATCATCTTCCTGAATAATCTTAAAAAAATGGCTATGTGAATGAATGAATGAATGAATGAATGAATTTAATGATGTCACAGGACACAGTCATAATACAAAAATCAACTGTATTTCTATATATTCACAATAAACAATTTAGAATAAAATTTTAAACAATTAAGAAATTGTACCATAAAAATATCCAAGTATGTACAAAAACTCTAAAAAATGCAATACATTGCTGAGAGAAATTAAGAGTAAAATAGAGAAATATACTCACGGATTAGACAATACAGTATTGTTGTCAGTTCTCTACATATTGTTGTGTAGATTCAACAAAATCACAATCATAATTCTACCAGCCTTTTTTTTTAATTGACAAGATAATTCCAAAATTTATATAGCAATGCAGAAGAGCTAGAATAGCTAAAATGACCTTGAGAAGGAAGAAGGAATTGGAGTGCCTACATTATCTGATTTTAAGACTCACTACAGATCTACAGTAATCAAGGCAGTGTAATACTGGGTCAACATACACATTTAGTAAAAAAAAAAAAAAAGTAATTAGTAAAAATAAAAAAAGAATAGGTAATCAGACAGCTCATGAGATACATGTAGAACTCTAGAAAATTAGTTCCTTTCTCTAATATAAATCATGAACAAATTTAGAATTTGTGAATTCTGACAATGTAGGCTTTGCATTCCGTACATTAAATCTTTGGAATGTAAGATTGCTCTTTTTGGGTTGGGAAGAAGCAAAGACCAGTTAGGAGTGACCAATGGATAGGGAAGAAAGAAAAAAATCCCGTTGTGATTTTAGTACTTTAAAAACAGAACAAAATATAAAAGCATGGTTTGTGTTATGAGAGTCAATAAAATCATTATTGCAATGATCTACAAACAAACAAAATACACAGATCAGTGGAACATAACAGATATTCTAGAAATAGACCCAAACATATGGTTAGTTGATTTTCAACAAAGGCACTAACATCATTCTACACAGAAAGAAAACTTTTTATTCCTATGGGAAGAAAATGAACCTCAAACGTGCCCTCACACCATATAAAAAGATTTATTCAGAACAGAACATGGGGACTTCCCTGGCGGTCCAGTAGTTAAGACTTCATCTTCCAATACAGGGGGTGTGGGTTCTATCCCTGGTTGGGAGCTAATATCCCACATGCCTAGAGGCCAAAAAACCAAAACATAAAACAGAAGCAATATTGTAACAAATTCAGTAAAGACTTTAAAAATGGTCCACATCAAAAAAAAATCTTAAAAATAAAGAAAAAAAAGAATGGAACATGGACTTAAATGTAAAAGCTAAACAACAAAATAAAGTTCAAAAGTATGATGGGGCTTCTCTGGTGGCGCAGTGGTTGAGAGTCCGCCTGCCGATGCAGGGGACACGGGTTTGTGCCCCGGTCTGGGAAGATCCCACATGCCGCGGAGAGGCTTGGCCCGTGAGCCATGGCCGCCGAGCCTGCGCGTCCGGAGCCTGTGCTCCGCAACGGGAGAGGCCACAACAGTGAGAGGCCCGCATACCGCAAAAAAAAAAAAAAAAAAAAAAAGTATGATGAATCATGATATAAGACAGTACATATTATATTGTTTCATTTATATAAAATGAGTGACAAGCAAAACAACAGGCTAAACATTCAGTGGAGACAATTTAGAATAGCAGTTGCCTATGGCGGTAGTAGGCATTGAATGGAAAAGGACACCAGGAGGTTTTCTGAGATGATGTGGAAATATTTTGTATCCTGATTTTGCTTGTGGTTGCACAGATTTATATATTTGTCAAAGCTCACCGAATTGTATATTTCAAATATAGTCTTTTTATTGTTGTAAATTGCATCTCAGTAATGTTGATTTTAAAAAGCTGATTTAGAAAGTTCTCTGTGGAGGAATATAAGTGAACTTTCTTTCCACAAAGCTTTTTGACACTTCTAAGTCCATCCTATATTGACACCAGAATTCATTGAGATCATTGAGCTGAATTCTGTGTTCAGTGTAGTTTTCCCAACACACTGTCGATGACTGTTAACAAAATAATAGATAGACAGATTTACAGTGGTTCACAGTTAGAAAAACAAAATATTGTGAAGAATGCAGTGGCACTGTGTTTATTTGCTAGAAATTATTGATAAGCATTTATATTGACCCAGTGCTGTGAAGTGCAGTTTAATACTTTTTATTAGATGTTTTCTATGGCTCCTCTTTGGTGGAAACAGAAAGGAGAGATAATTGTGTTCTAGAAATTCCAATAAAAGCGTAGTCATAGCATAGAGTTATACTGTGATTGTAATATAGCCCACAGCAATATGAAAAATGGCCCTCATAAGTGAATTTGATACCACAAGAAACTGTGGAGGCAAAATGTGTTCTAGTTGGTGAAGTGATATGTAACAGGGGGTGGGGGGCAGGTTGGGAGTGGCTTGAGGGAGTTACTGACTCCTGATAATGTCTATATTATCCTCTTTGTTCACTGACTTTAATTTTACCACTCACCTTTTGTTTCCAAATGATTGAAATTAATCATGGTGGCTGGAATTGTCTTGTGGTCAGTGGCTGGGCTGTTTGCACTTGAATGTCAATTCAATTCCCACCAAGGCTTAGGGAGAAGTGGATTTAGTGACAGATCCATCATCTTGGGAACAGACAATGGCAAATGACAGTAACAACCAATAAAAAGCTCAGTTTAAAAGGTTTCCGTTAAGAGAGGAAATGGGAGGAAAAAGCGGGTTGCTTTTTGTTTATTATTTGAAATATTTGCTCAGGTCTCCAAGTACAGGGCAGTACAGAGTTCTATACTTGTAAATGGCTGATGCTGAGTGAATCTCAAAAAGCAAGTATTCAGCTTGGCTTTGGTAAGGGAGAAGGTCAGATGCTGACTTTGCAGATTATTTGCCTCATCTCAAACTCTGAAGCCTGGAAAGCAGGCCAGGATTGCTTTGGAAGAATGGCTTGCAGCTGAGCTTTTTCTGGCAATCAGCACTGCAGTTCATTTGACCATTTGGACTATAAAGCTCAGTGTGGACAGAGAGGTTGCTCAGTTGAGGGAAGATAAAAAATTTCAGAGTCTTGTAATGAATAATTCTTCAGAGGCACCTGTTTGCCCCTCAGTGGTCTATGAATATTTTCATAGCTGTTTCTTGGTTAATTTTCAGGGGGATAAGTGTTAGGTGTGTGGGGATATGATCTGGGCTTTGCCCTGGAGCTTGTTTCTCTGCATTGTTTCTTGGATCCAATTCCTATGAATATATTAGTATGTGTTTTGAGAGAAAGGATATCATGGTGAATAAATATGAGAAACAAGCTCCAAACTTCTCTTTTTTGGCCTGTCATAAAATAAGTTGGCACATAAGGCTCTCTTTCAGAAGTCCTGCAGTAGAGAAATCTGTTCCCTTACTTCTTGTCACCCTTCCTGAAGGCCCCAATATCTGTGATGATCTTTCACCTAATACCTGGGCTCTTTAGTTTCTTTCCTTTTTTCTTTTTTTAATCTTTGGCTGTGTTGGGTCTTCGTTGCTGTGCACGGGCTTTCTCTAGTTGCAGTGAGCAGGGGCTACTCTTCATTGCGGTGCATGGGCTTCTCATTGCGGTGGCTTCTCTTGTTGTGGAGCACGGGCTCTAGGCACACAGGCTCTAGGCATGCGGGCTCCAGAAGTTGTGGTGTGTGGGCTCAGTAGTTGTGGCACATGGGCTTAGTTGCTCCATGGCATGTGGGATCTTCCCGGACCAGGGATCGAACCTGTGTCCCTTGCATTGGCAGGTGGATTCTTAACCACTGCGTCACCAGAAAAGTCCCTCTTATTTTCTTAACCTTCAAATCTCTAGTGGTCTTTTTTTCTACTCTGCCTCATTTTCTCATGTTTAAACTCTTTAACTCCCTATTTCAAGCATGTCATTCTCTGACCATCACCTCCTAGCCTTCCAGCTTGCCTACTTCATAACACTGACTCCAAAAATTGTAAATGAGGCTGTGTTATTAGTGGTACCGAGTGGGATTTGGACCTGGTCTGTTAGGCTTCAGATTCCAGCACTGAGCAGCAGTGGGTGTGTATACACGTTCCTTAACCTTTCTTTCCTTCACTTTACTCACTTTTAATAGTAAACAATAATAACTACCTCTCAGAGTTATTGTAATGATTCAGTACGTTAATTCATACAGAATGCTTCAAACAGTGCCAGGCATGTGGCATTTGCTCAATAAATGTGGAGGCCACATCAAGCTCTCCAATCCATGGAGCTCACTGATACTTCTCACTCCCCATAACCTCCCTCCTGCATGTCCTTACTTTCCTCCTTAAATAGTGTAAATCCCATTGTCCATCTTTATAATTGGTTGTTTCCAAACATCTTAATTCCCTCAATCTATTATTCCTAATATATACGTACATATGTAGCAAAGTCCCAAGCTGGTTAGAACCAACTACCAACTTACTTTATGACTTCACTTGAACAAGCTGAATTGCTGGTGGAAACCACCAAGAGTGCTGACTCTATTCAACTGCAGTTCATGACCCAACATCTCTAATGAATCCTTAACACCACTTGGCAATCTAACTGCACTTTCCTGTTTCCAAATTATCTATGTCATACATGCTCCTTTCTCCTCTCACCTTCCATTGCTACCATGGACTATTCCTTGGCTGATGACCTCACTTCTTGGATCACTGTGAAAGTTCTCTCCACCTGAGGGAACTGCATCTTCTTTTCCACTACCAAATCCACTGCTTCACTTGCTTCTGTACTTATACTCTCTCTTTTCTGTTCTCAAGATTCAGAGGCCAACTTTGGCACTTCAGCTTGATCGACCCCACTCTGGTCTCCTTAGGCACTTGGAACCGTAATGGTTCCTTGTCTTTCCTATATCATCAGTTTCCCTCTCTTGGATCATTGTCATCATGGAAATGGCCTAGTGTTTCTTCTTTAAAGAACAGTTTAAAAACTTCCCTCAAAGTCCCAGATGGGTTTCCTGGTGACCTCTACCAAATATTAAAGGAAGGAATTATATCAATTCTCTACACTCTCTTTCAGAAGTCAGGAACATTTCCTAACTCATTCTAGGAGGCCAACATTACCCTAATATCAAAACTGGAAAAAGACATTACAAAAAAGAAAACTACAGACTAATATCTCTCAAGAGCATAGATGCAAAAATCCTTAACAAAATATTAGCAAATCACATCCAACATTGTGTAAAAAGAATTATACCCCATGACCAAGTGGAATTTATCCCAGGTATACAAGGCTGTTTCAACTTTTCAAGAGTCAGTTAATGTATCCAATCATATCAACAGGCTAAAGACAAAGAATCACATGATCATATCAATAGGTGCAGAAAAAGCATTTGACAAAATCCAACACTGATTCATGATAAAAACTTTCAGATCAACTATACTCCAATAAAATTTTAAAAATCAACTATACTCTAATAAAATTAAAATATTAAAAAAAAACTTTCAGTAAATTAGGAATAGAAATGAACTTCTTCAACTTGATAAAGATTATCTACAAAAACCCTACAGCTAACACCATACTTAATGGTGAGGAACTTGAAGATTTCCCAGTAAGATGTTGTACAAGGCAAGCTTGTCCCCTAAATCATACTGGAAGTCCTTGCTAATGCAATTAGACAAGACAAGACAAGAAAAGAAACAACGAGATATCACTACATACCTATTAGAATGGCCCAAATCCAAATATTGACACCACCGAATGCTGACAAGGGTGTGGATCAGCATGAACTCTCATTCATTGCTGGTGGAAAGGCAAAATAGTACAGCCACTTTAGATCGTTCGTGGGTTCTTAGAAAACTAAACACACTTTTACCATACGATCCAGCAATTGTGCTCCTTACCCAAAAAGGTTGAAAATTTATGTCCACACAAAAAACCTGCACATGGATGTTTATAGTAGCTTTATTCATAATTGACAAAGAGTGGAAGCAACCAAAATGTCCTTCAGTAGGTGAATAGATAAATTGGTGCATCCATTCAATGAAACGTTTTTAGCACTAAAAAGAAATGAGCTTATCAAACCATGGAAAGATATGGAGGGATCTTCAATACATATTACTAAGTGAAAGAAGCCAACCTGAAAAGGCTACATACAATATGATTCCAACTATGTGACACTCTGAAAAAGCAAAACTATGGAGGCAGTAAAAAGATCCGTGGTTGCCACAGGTTGGGCGGGGGCGGTGGGGGGAGAAGGACAGATAGGCAGAGCACATAGGACTTCTAGGGCAGGGAAAATACTCTGTATGATATAGTGATGGACATGTCATTCTATACTTGTCCAAACCTATAGAACGTACACCATCAAAGGTAAACTACAGACTTTGGGCAATTACGATGTGTCGCTCTATGTTTATCAGTTGTAACAAAGGTACCTGGTGGGGGATGTTGATAATGGGGGAGGCTGTGTGTGTGAGGGGCAGGGGTATTTGGGAAATCTCGGTATCTTCCTCTCCATTTTATTGTGAGCCAAAAACTGCTCTTAAAAAAAAAAGTCATTTAAAAAAATCGAAAACTTCCTCCACCTCCATTCTCCTCTAGCTCCTGTCCTAGTTCTCTGTTTTCCTTCACAGTACAACTGTTTTGCACCTTGTATGATGAAAAATTTCAAATATACATAAAAGTAGAACTATAAAATGAACCCCTATGTACTCTCCATACAGATTTTAAAATTATTAGCTTTGGGTCATATTTCCTTCATTATGTTTTGCTTTGACACTCTAAAGCAAATATCAGACCTTATGACATTTCATTTGTAGATATTTCAGTGCATCTCTTAAGTGCATTTTCTTACATAACCATGATTACATGATCATACCTAACACAATTAACAAAAATTCCTTACTATCAACTAATACCCAGTTTAGATTTGTATTTCCTCAATTATTCCCAAAATATCTTGTCCTGTTGGTTTAGTTGAATAACAATCCAAACAAGGTTCCTACATGGCATTTGATTTTTATCTTTTAAATAGAATTCAGTCTTAAATAGAGTTCAGTCTAGAACATATATATGTATTTTCTCTATGCCATGCACTTGTTAAGGATATAGATTGGTTGTCTTGTAAAGCGCCCCAGGTAGTGTAATTCCTAAGAGGAATCTACTCCCTCATCTGCTCTTTTCTCTTGAAGTCCCTCATTGCGTTTCCTGCTCCCACATTCCATGAAGACAACTCCATGAGGTACATGTTAACACAACCAATAGGCATGTCGCTTTCCTCACTTGATGTCTCAGCATCATTTGACAGCTGACCATCTATCTCTACTTCTTGAAACCCTCTCTTCTCTTGGTTTCTGGGGTCCATACTGTCCTATATTTCCTCTCATTTCAGGCATAGCTCTTCCTCCGTCTCTTTGCTGACTTCTGCTATGACTGACCTCTAAATACTGGAGTGTTCAGTATTTGGAGCTTCATCCTGGGTCTCTTCTTTTCTTTTGCCCTCTGTGCTTAGCTAATCTCTAGCCCATGGCTTTAAATATCATCTATACAGTTAACTCCCCAATCTATGTCTTTTAGCCCTGATTTCTTCAAAATTCCTGAGTTAAAATTTCAACCTCTTGGGCCTCCCTGGTGGCGCAGTGGTTAAGAGTCCGCCTGCCGATGCAGGGGATATGGGTTCGTGCCCCGGTCTGGGAGGATCCCATATGCCGCGGAGCGGCTGGGCCCGTGAGCCATGGCCGCTGGGCCTGCGCATCCGGAGCCTGTGCTCCGCAATGGGAGAGGCCACAACAGTGAGAGGCCCACATACCGCAAAAAGAAAAAAAAAAAAAAATTTCAACCTCCTACCTGAATTTACATTTAAATGTTTAATGAGTATCTCAAAATTTAACTTATCAAAAGCAGAATACAACTTTTCAGGGTCCTCTCCCCCCAAATCTTCTTTTTACACAGTTCTTTCAAATTTCAGTAAATACTACCATAAAATATCCAATTTCTTAAGTCCCCAATTTAGGAATCATCTTTGGTTTCTCTTTTTTCCCTTAACTCTCACTTTCCGTCCTTTAGTAAGATGTATTGACTCTATCTCCAAAACATACCCCGATCCTGCCCTCTTTTTCCTATCACCACAGATACCATCCTGGCTGCTGGCACTGCCTTTCTTCTCCAGATGTATTTCTGCACTCGCAGCTGGATTTCCCGCTTCTACCTCTCCCCCTAGTCACTTCACCTTTCCTACAACAGCCAGGGTAAAAATTTTAAGAATATAAATGAGAACATGTCACTTTCTTGCTTAAGCCGCCCCCACCCCACCCACCAAATGGCTCCTCCCTCAAATCCATAATAAATCAAGGTTCATTACTCTGACCTACCTTTGTGTCCTGGTATCCTACCTTTCTCCTCCCCAGCCACACTGAGCAGGAATCTGAAAGTTGGAGGTCAGGAACGTGAGCCACATGGGCAAGGGTGGTGAGAGAACTTCATAAGCCCATTGTGATGCTTCAGCTATGCCCCTTCTGACACACGCTCTTTACATGGACAGATGTGTGTGTTCAGGCAGGGGCACAGATGCTCAGCTGCAGGCCACCCCAGCAGGATCACTTTCTCTTTATCCTTTTTTTTTTTTTTTTTTTTTTTTTGCGGTACACGGGCCTCTCACTGTTGTGGCCTCTCCCGTTGTGGAGCACAGGCTCCGGATGCACAGGCTCAGCGGCCATGGCTCACGGGCCCAGCCGCTCCACAGCATGTGGGATCCTCCCAGACCGGGGCACGAACCCGTGTCCCCTGCATCGGCAGGCGGACTCTCAACCACTGCGCCACCAGGGAAGCCCTATCCTTTCTTAAATACACTGTTTCAAACAACAAAAAAGACAAAGCTCTTGTTGTTCTCTCTTGGCCCCCAGTTCTCTTCTTCACTGAACCCTTCAGCCTGTAATTATGTCGTCAATTCATGCGTTTCTGTGTGCATCACCTGTCTTCTCCATTCGTCTCTTAAGTTCTAGGAGGAGAGGGTTCATACCAATTCTGAAGACCATTCTCTTGCAGTGTGTAGCTCTGTACCTGATACATAAATATTTGTTGAATGAAAAATGCATGAGTGTAGTCCTGTATGACTCAGTTAATTTCTTTGCTCTTATTGAGAATCTTGTGCCCACATGTGTCTTAAGAATGTGCAAGAATCTGAAGTAGATGAAGGGATGTTACGTGTGTGCCATGTGAGGATTAGTGAAGATCATTTTGGAAGAAAATCTGAGAAAAACCGCATCTCTTCTTCCTCTTTCTCCTGATAACAAAATAAGAAGATGTTCCACAGGTGGATAGGAAAGTCTCTTTTCCAAAGGGTCATGGGTGGCTAAGTGCCAAGAGTTTATCTTTCTTTTGTTGTTGCTGTTTAAACAGACCTCAGGTGCATTGGATTCATCAGAACTCACAACACACTCTCATCATTGGTTCATGCCAGGCCAACTCCAATCCAAGTTGTGTGTTCATCTTTCTTTTGCTTTCCTTTCTATGTTGTTCTGTTAAATCCTTATGCATGCATAAAAGCATGTATTTTATTTAGTTTGTTTTTACGTTTATATAAAGTGTGTCACATTGTTTGTAATCTGGGACTTTCTTTTTATTAATATTACATTCCTATGATTCATCCAGATTACTGCTTGCAACTGTATGTCTTTTCACTGCTGTATTATATTTCACTGAGTGGTTATAGGATGTTTATTCATCCATTCTTCCACTGATGGACATTTGGGTCAATAATATTACTGTCATAAATACAGCTATCCTTCTGAGCTTGTCCTTGACCTCCAGAACTCAGTTAAGCCAATATCTTTTAGGTTTTCACATAGTGAGAAATGTGCTAGATACTATGAGAAGATGCCAAGCTGTGTAAGAAATGTGCCTGTCCTTTGCGAGTTCACACTGTGGAGACAGAGTCACAGAGAGCAGAATTTGCTAAATGCTGCAAAGGCACCTCACTATAGAGTCAGACAGGGTAGAATAAGAGATTTCATTGAAAGTTCTGGGAGGTTTGGATGTGGGATCATGGTGAATGCATGTGAACTTGATAGGTGGAAAGGGGGGACAGTTGAAGAGAGAAGATATTTCAGGAGTGGGAATAACGAGAGGAGTACAGAGGTAGGAAAATATACAAAGAATCTTCAAGACAGTGATATTCTTGGGGGTGGTTAAAGCCTGAGTTACAGGACAGACTGAGGGTGCATTTCAGGAAGGGGAAGTCCAGAAAGGAGGAAGGGAAGTAGGATTTCAACCTTGGAAGCGTTAAAGGTTGGGAGGAGGAGCTGAGCTTTTATTCCATCTGCAGTTGAGACCATTGAAGGGGACAAGGTTGGCCACTTTGGTGGCTCTGAGGGTGTGCCTGGGTGGGGCTTGAGTGGGTGTCTCTCGATGGGTCTGTGTCCTCTTTGGGACCACTTACAGTTACGCTAAGACAAGTGTGTACAGTAGCTGGGAGATGCTGTGGACATTCTCTTTGCTTTCAGTTTCTGTACTCAACTCTCTTCCTTGATATTTTCTATAGAATTCGCAGGTCTGCTAGGAGACCAGTCTTTGTAGACAGAGGCAAGATTTTTGAATGTTCTATGTTAGGTCTAACACAAGGTTTGTTCTCTAAAAATACTGCGTATCTTAGCTTGGTTTTTTTCTGTAGAAAAGAATGCTAAAGAGAAGGGAGGATTTTTCTCTCTTGTTTATTTTAAAGATTTCTCTTCTGGAAGGGGACCCCTTTAATGTGCATGCCATGCTTCCATGAACAAAGGAAAATTACAACTGAGGGGGAATGCAAACCTCCTCTTGTTCCCCAGCAGACATAGGTTCCCACACACTCCCATTGTACCTACCATCTGGCTGACCCCAAATTGTTTTCTTTCAGTGACATTTATTTATGTTGAGAGAAAGAGAGAGATGCATATATAAATAATACGTAAGTAATTTGAAAGCATTTTGAGAAACACTATATGCCACTTGCTCTCTTCTGGGGTTGGAGGCTTTTCACTTTCATAGGAAATCCTGCCTTGGTCTCAGATTGAACCCTCATTAAAGATGCTGGACTGGGAAGCTGACTCCCAGGACAGAGCCTGCAGGGGGGAACCCTTTGTCCCTAGTTGTATAGATTCCAACTCTAAAGTGTTTACATCTGCTTTGGACTATGAACATGTTCCTTTAAGAAGTGGGCGAGGGGCAGAACACACAAAGGCTCACATAAGTGACGGAACCAGAAAAACTGTGAAATCAGGGCAGTCTGTAAATTAATACCTCGAGCTGAGCTGAGATGGGTTAAAAGCGATGATGTGATCTGATCTAAAGAGGGAAAATGAAGTAGTGTTCAGGGCTCCCGAAAGAAGTAAGCTCTGTAGACTCAAAACCATCCTGGGGGCAGGCACGGGCCTGACCTGTTTCTCGAAGGCGTTAGGTGGATGTTGGCTAGTTCCTTTGGCTTAAAGGATGAAAGCATGTCAAGGGAAAAGGCTAGAAATTTTCCAGTCATGTCCAGAGGATGAGAAGAATAGCCGTGTAGTTAAAAAGACAGAATTGAAAGACATCTATGTCTGGGTGTGCTATGGACCCGGGTGGAGGGGGGTGGTGACCCTGGGCGTTTTGTGTAAGCGCTCTGTGCCTCAGTCTCCTCTCTCCAAGGGAAGGATAAGCAGGCCGACATCATATTTCTTAATGCTACCAAATGTTATTTATTTATTGTTCTTTTCTCCCCTGTAAATATAAGCTCCACAAGGATGGGGACTTGGGGTGTTTTATATACTGCTATATGCCCGGAGCCCAGAACAATTTAACACTGAATACATTTATGTTGAATGAATAATAAATGTGTAAATAGGGTTGCTCTTTGGGTTAAATGAGCCCACTTTTTTTAAGTGTCTGCATAAAAAGATCCAATAAATTTATTGGACTAACCTTTTGCCCCTACTTAACTCATTTCAGTTGCGGAAGTGGCACAGATTCTGGTTAAATACCGGGAGAGGGCTTCCCTGGTGGCGCAGTGGTTGAGAGTCCGCCTGCGGATGCAGGGGACACGGGTTCGTGCCCCAGTCTGGGAAGATCCCACATGCCACGGAGCGGCTGGGCCCGTCCGTGAGCCATGGCTGCTGAGCCTGCGCGTCCGGAGGCTGTGCTCCGCAACGGGAGAGGCCCCAACAGTGAGAGGCCCGCGTACCGCAAAAAACAAAAACAAAAAAACCGGGAGAGAAGATCTCTATTTGCACTGCTTAATGGTAACTGTGAAGTCTCTGATCAAAATTGAGGACAGGGACCCAACATTTTCTAGCGTCATCCAGGGAGCCCCATGTTTCCATTTCTCTTGAATCCCATGTACTCATAGCCTGGTCATCTTTTTCTTACTCACATACTCTGCTCAGTCCTGCTTCTCACTTTTGCTCTGACTCTGCATCCTACCAAGAATTGTTTGCCTTCTCTCTGCCCTTCCAGGTCCTAACCCTCTGGCAGGGCCCATTTCACTCTCGCCCCCTCTGTGAGGTCCTCCCGGCTACCTCCCGCCTCTGGCAGCTTCTCCTGACTTAGTTCTGTTGGCATGCATTCAGTGCAAAACATACACTTCCTGGGTCTTTCAGGACAGAGCAGCACAGGCCACAAGGACAGAGAGGTCTGATCTACTTGGAATGGAGACTCTTCTGTTGACTAACACAAGTTGAATTCCTACCGAATGCCTAGCTCTGTGCAAAGTGCTGGAATAGAGACTAACAATATTTTAGGGACAACTTTGAAAAGACCAAACACAATGAGACCTCTGCTGCTTTAGGTCTGACTTAAAAGAAAGAGAGGAACTTTAAGTCCTAGAGACTTAACTCTTATTATCTGGATCTGTGTGCATCTTCCTTTCTCTGTTGCAAAAGCTTTAGTGATGCACTAGTCCAGACAGGTTGTGAGATTTCCTCACATACATGCCAAGGAGCTTCTGCCACCTGGTGTGGTGAGAGGGCATTACAGTGTATGGGAAATGGGAGTTTTAACTTTACCTTGTGGACTCTATGAATTGTCTAAGGGTAGTCAATTCTTCTTTTCAAAGTAGTGTAAATTTTTTGATGTAAAAATTACATAGTCTCAATATATAAATAGATAAAAAATGAGCTGCTGCAGGTAGTGTATGTTCTAACGAAGGTTGGAGATCTCAGAGTCCTGCCTTTTCAGCCTTCCTTTTTTCTTCAGAATTTTGTTAACGTTCTTTCGTAGAACTTAGAGGACATGATCCATAGTGGAGAATGCAAGACTTAAAAAAAAAGATCTGCAAGGTCCAGGCGGTGGGGTACTATTATTATTATTTAGATGACCTTTACAATCCCTTCAGGGAAAAACAAACTCACATTGAGTGAACTCTTTTTTTATGACCAGTCCTTTTTTTTTTTTTTTTTTTTTTGTGGTATACGGACCTCTCACTGTTGTGGCCTCTCCCGTTGAAGAGCACAGGCTCCGGATGCGCAGGCTCAGTGGCCATGGCTCACGGGCCCAGCCGCTCCACGGCATGTGGGCTCTTCCCGGACCGGGGCACGAACCCATGTCCCCTGCATCGGCAGGCGGACTCTCAACCACTGTGCCACCAGGGAAGCCCTGCCCAGTCCTTTATGCACCTTATTTCATTATGTCTTCACACTCACCCTGTGAAGTAGGCTTTGCTATCCCCATTTCACAGATGAAGAGAATGAACCAAGAGACATTCAGGATTTTGCCAGTCACTATCCAGCTTTTAACGGTTGAGCCATGATTCAAACCCTGGTCTTTCTGACTCAGCATCAGAGCTTGTCTCTCCACATCACTTCCAACCCCAAAACTCTGTTTCTCCTGGAATGGGCGGTGGCAAAGCTACTCTCAAGATCATGGAAGACAGAGGATATTTTTAAGAACACAACCCTTCCTATTAGTCTCTTTTGTTTCCTAGTCTGTGCCAAATCTGAAGGCAATTTGTTTGGTAAAGAACAAGCCCAGGGTCACACACACACATGGTGAGTGGGACACTGGGCAGAAAAAAAAAAAGAGGAAAGAGGGAAAGAGAGGCTCTAGGACTTGCCTAAGTTTAAGAGGTCAGCACCAAAGGACATTAGACGTCCTACCTCAGAACTTTGGTCATAAGATTGACTCCAGTGAGAGTCCCATGTTTCTGGGAAAAAAAGCGGATATTTTTGCCTTCACCAGAACCTGATGGTTTATACACGTCCCAGAGATGGAACCCATGGGCGGCCTGGAAGATAGCCTACTGTTAGAGCTGGTCATCTGCCAAAGACACTCAGGGGATGCAAAGCCCAACTCTGTACTATTTCTGCTCTCCAGACGCTCACATCTGCCAAGTATGGAAGCTGTTCTTGCATGGGAGCCCTGAGGAATGGCATCAATTGGGGCCTCCAGTAATGCAATCACTTTTAATCAGCGTGTAATGAGGATATAAACAGCCTCAGCTTACCTCTGTGGCTGAGAGGCAACTACACATAAACCTCAATTACTCAGACATTTAAAAGTCAATTTCAAATAAAATGTCCAGGTGATGGAGCTAAAGGGATTAGAAGGATCAGAATGTGTGCAAAGGCCTGGCATGTCTTGTCAGTGCAGTTGACGTAGACAGCTCCCATAATGCAATAAAACTGGCCTGCTTGGTGCCCTGAGGGGTTAAGGGGAGCAGGTCTTATCTCCCAGCTCCTCCCAAAAGCAGAGGAGGATTCCAATGACAAAGCGGAGAACACAAAAGTGAATTCTGCATGCTCAAATGGTGCTGGGAATATTATCTTCATTTCATTGTATAGTTGTGAAGAGGAAATGTAGCCTTAGGCTACCACTTAAGCCCCCTTCCACCCTAACCTGGCCTCCATCTGCACTACCAGATCAGATATATTACTCTTTCTGTAGATGATCTCTACTTTTTTTTGCCAGTGTATCTGCTTATCATCCCTGTCTACCTGCTGGTAATTTAGCTCTGTAAGCTCTTATCGAGCATGTGCCACGTGGCAGGCACTGTGCTGAGCAACACGGGGACACAAAGGTGAGGACATTATAGTCTTTGCTTCACTTTACAGGGTAGAAGAAATGAGGCCAACTCCCTACCTGGTCAGGGTTTACAGTCCTACCACAAACCAAGTCACTTGAATCTTTAGACATGGCAGGTTCTTTGTCTCTCAGAGTCTCAGTCCTTGTGGAGAGAAGAGAGCCCTGTGGATCAGCTGCTTAGCCTTTCCTTTGATTCTGTGCATTCAAGATGTTTGTTCCAATTATTTTCTTCTTCTTGTTATTTGCTAAAGCTGGTAGGAGTCAAACATCTGTTACTTTCAACCAAAGAAACCACTCATACATAGGATAATACCATTAATGCTAATAATCATAGCTAGCATTTAATGAATAAGTATCAGGCACTAAGTATTTTGCTAAACACTTGCACTATCTTTTTTGACCACCAAAATCACCCTATGAGGTAACCTTTGCTATTACCTTAATTTCTCCATTTTGTAAGTTAACATACTTTATGGGACTGTTGCATGGATTAAATGAGCTACAGTATAGTAGTGGGTACCAACTGGGTTGGCTATCCAGTACTACCATCCCTATTTTAAGAGTTATCACCATTCATGTTGTATTCCATGCCATCCCTTGGAGTTGTCAAAGTATAATGTTCCCGAAGGTAAAAACATGACTCATATGAAATAGAATGAACATGAATCAAAAATCTATTCACTTTATCAATTCATGAGGAGATAATTAGGATGGCAAATCTGGTTCAAAGGAGAATCAGAGGAAGGGAATTTATAGAGTCAGTCAGTCAAAGGGATACTGAAATGAATTTGTTAATAGATTATAAAACTGCTAATGTCTTACAGAGAAATAAAGCTGTAGACTTCTGGTTATGTTTTCTACCTTACAGAAATTGACCAGTCAGTGGACATATAACTTCAGAGTATCTGGGCTCTAATCAAATACTAGTAAATAGCAAATTCAAATACAGGCACATTCTCCCAGGTCAGGGATGCAGCAAATGTTTTAAAGGGCTAGGTAGGAAATACATTTGGCTTTCTAGATCATATGATCTCTTTTGAACTCTGACAGTGTAACACAAAAACCGTAGCTAATATGTAAACAAATGTACATGGCTGTTCCAATAAGCCTTCATTTACAAACGCATATGGCCAAGGCTCACAGTTTTGCCAACTCCTGTCCTAGATGATTAAATAATACTTGATGAGCCAGTTAAACAATGGCTACGGGTGACATTGAGGGCACATGCAGGTATCCTATTGCTTTGTCTCTAATTTTTGCCTCATTTTCTTAACAGCATTAAAATGTGAACTGGGCCTCCTGGACTTGCTGATGCAGTGTTCCCACCCACCCCGGCCATCTGCGTGGATACACCAGAGCCCTTATGCTTATTCAGGTGGACCCCATTCTCCCCCTGCCTGTCCTCATCCGTGTTGTCTAGACCACGGCTGGCACCTGACCCAATTTCCAAAAATGAAATGGGACTAAATGGCTCCTGCCCCAGGCTGGTTGCTTTCTTGAGGGGAAGAGATATAAACTCTGGAGCTGATGGATGCAGTAATCTTCTGCCACCTCAACGGGAAAACAAAGGTTAGAAGAAACCTACTCACTGCCTCTCTGTGCCTGTTTCACTATCCACACAGTGGGAGTAATAACAGACCTACTTCCTGGGGTGTAGTTTAGTATGATAATGTGGGTAAAGCATCCAGCTTAAAGCACCATATGTGCACTGTAAAAATGACTTCTCTTGTCTTTGATTCCTCTCCTAGTCTTGCCTTCTCCAGGTGACTCCAGTGCTAAATAGCTTTAGTATTGATACAGAAGTTATGCTGATACCACAGCCCCGCTCCCCTCCTCAGTGCCCTTTCTTCTTGACACTGATGTTTTATTTCACCATTGAAATCTAACCTTTGACTTTACTTAAACTGCTTCTTGTAACTTCGTGCTTTACAGTTGAGTAACTATGCTGACTTCTCTATTTTCTTCTGTGAGTGAGGAAGAGCAGAGAGGACCAAGCATTGGCTGAGCAGGAGTTTGGCTGAATGCTTTAAATAGATTATTTCTAATCCTCACAACCACCCACTCTTAGGCATACGTTATCCCTATTTTATTTTTATTTTATTTTATTTTGTTTACCCCAAAGTCAAGTTTATTGAAGTGAAATTTATAAAGGCAAAAATCAAAATTTTGGGTGGACAGTTACATAAGTTTTGACAAGCACTTTTTTTCCTTGAAGGATAAGTGTATTAATTTATTCAATGAACAATTATTGTACCAGGCATTGTACTTAACAGCATAGTTCCAGAAGCTACCTATTAGTCTGATTTTGCCTTCGCTGGGGAACCTGTCATCTGCTTGTGCAACATCACTCATGGGCCTCATCAGACAAGTTGGACAAACAATCACTTATGTAACTACCATCACCCCAGAATATTTCCATGTGCACCTTTGTGGTCAATCCTTTATCCTCTCCTTTGATTCGTAGCCCTTGGCAACCTCTGATCTGATCTCTGCCTTTGTAATTGTGTCACTTTAAAAATGTCATATAAATGGAATTTTGCACCTGGCTTCTTCCGCTTAGAAGAATGTGCTTGATGTTCATCCATGTTGGAGCAGGTATGTAGTTCATTTCTTTTTATTCTTGAATAGAAATCCACTGTATGGATGTACAATAGTTGTTGTTTTTTTTTAATTGAAGTATAGTTGATTTACAATGTTGTGCTAATTTCTACTATACAGCAAAGTGACTCAGTTATACACATATATACATTCTTTTTAATTTATTTTTATTTTTTTATTTATTTTTATTTATTTTTATTTACTTTTTTTTGCAGTATGCGGGCCTCTCACTGTTGTGGCCTCTCCCGCTGCGGAGCGCAGGCTCCGGACACGCAGGCTCAGCGGCCATGGCTCACGGGCCCAGCGCTCCGCAGCATGTGGGATCCTCCCAGACCGGGGCACGAACCCGTGTCCCCTGCATCGGCAGGCGGACTCTCAACCACTGCGCCACCAGGGAAGCCCTACATTCTTTTTTAAAATATTCTTTTCCATTATGATTTATCCCAGGAGATTGGATATAGTGCCCTGTGCTATACAGTAAGACCTTGTTATTTATCCATTCTAAATGTAATAGTTTGCATCTACCAAGCCAAACTTCCAGTCCATCCCTCTCCCTCCCCCCTCCTCCTTGGCAACCACAAGTCTGATCTCTATGTCTGTGAGTCTGTTTCTGTTTTGTAGATGGGTTCATTTGTGCCATGTTTTAGATTCCACATATAAGTGAAATCATATGGTATTTGTCTCTTTCTGACTTACTTCACTTAGTATGATAATCTCCAGGTCCATCCATGTTGCTGCAAATGGCGTTATTTCATTCTTTTTTATGGCTGAGTAGTATTCCATTGTATAAGTATACCACATCTTCTTTATCCATTCATCTATCAATGAACAATTAGGTTGTTTCCATGTCTTGGCTTTTGTGAATAGTGCTGCTATGAACATAGGGGTGCATGTATCTTTTTGAATTATAGTTTTCTCTGGATATATGCCCAGGAGTGGGAATTGCTGGATCATGTGGCAACTCTATTTTTAGTTTTCTGAGGAACCTCCATACTGTTTTCCATAGTGGCTGCACCAACTTACATTCCCACCAACAGTGTAGGAGGGTTCCCTTTTCTCCACACCCTCTCCAGCATTTATTGTTTGTAGATTTTTTCTGACCAGTGTGAGGTGGTACATCACTGTAGTTTTGATTTGCATTTCTCTAATAATTAGTGATGTTGAGCATCTTTTCATGTGCCTACTGGCTATCTGTATGTCTTCTTTGGAGAAATGTCTATTAAGGTGTTCTGCCCATTTCTTTATTGGGTTATTTGCTTTTTGAGTTGTATGAGCTGTTTGTATGTTTTGGAGATTAAGCCCTTGTTGGTTGTGTCATTTGCAAATATTGTATTGTATTGTATCCTGCTACTTTGCTGAATTCATTTATTAGATCTAGTAGTTTTGTGTGGAGTTCTTAGGGTTTTCTATTTTATCATCTGCAGATAGTGAAATTTTTACGTCTTCCCTTCCAGTTTGGATAACTTTTATTTCTTTTCCTGTCTGATTGCTGTGGCTAGGACTTCCAATACTGTGTCAAATAGAAGTGGTGAGAGTGGACATTCTTGTCTTGTTCCAGATTTTAGTGGGAAGACTTTCAGCTTTTCACTATTGAGTATTATAGTGGCTGTGGGTTTGTCATAAATGTCTTTCATTATGTTGAGATATGTTCCCTCTATACCCACTTTTGTATGAGTTCTTATGAAGGATTGATGTTGAGTTTTGTCAAATGCTTTTTCTGCATCTATTGAGATGATCATGTGGTTTTTGATTTTTCTTTTCTTAATGTGTTATATTGATTGATTTGTGTATGTTGAACCATCCTTGTGAGCCTGGGGTGAATCCAACTTGATCATGGTGTATGATCTTTTCTGTGTGTTGTTGGATTTGGTTTGCGAATATTTTGTTGAGAATTTTTGCATCTATATTCATCAAAGATATTGGCCTGTAATTTTCTTTTTTGGTGCTATCTTTGATTTTTGTATCAGGGTGATGGTGGCTTCATAGAACATCTTTGGGAGTGTTCCCTCCTCTTCAGTTTTTTGAAAGAGTTTGAGAAGGACCAGTATAAGTTCTTCTTTGTACGTTTGGTAGAATTCTCCTGTGAAGCCATCTGGTCCTGGACTTTTGTTTGTAGGGAGGTTTTTTTAAATTATTATTACAGATTCTATTTCGCTTCTAGTGGTTCGTCTGTCAAATTATCCATTTCTTCTTGATTCAATTTTGGTAGGCTCTATGTTTCTAGAAAGTTGTCCATTTCTTCTAGGTCAAATTTGTTGCCTAATTTAAGTGATTTACTTTCCAATTGTTATTTCCTCCTTCCTATATCTTCTTTCTTCTTTTCTATTTAGAGAAGACCTTTCAATATTTCTCTTAGGGTAGGTTTAGTATTGTGATATTCTTTTAATTTTTGCTTGTCTGAGAAATTTTTTATTTCTCCCACTATTCTAAATGAAAATCTTGCTGGGTAGAGTATTCTAGGTTGCAGATTTCCCTTTCAAGACTCTGAATATATTTTGCCACTCCCTCTGGCCTGCAGCGTTTCTGTAGAGAAATCAGCTGATCGCTTTATGGGGGTTCCCTTGTAATGAACTCTTTTTCTCTTGCTTCCTTTAGAACCCTCTTTTTAACTTTTGTTGCTTTTATTATAATATGTTTTGGTGTAGGTCTGTTTGGGTTCATCTTGTTTGGGACCCTCTGTGCTTCCTGTCTCTGGATAATGTTTCCTTTTTTAGGTTTGGGAAGGTTTTAGCTATAATTTCTTCAAATCCATTTTCAATCCCCTTTTCTCTTTCTTCTCCTTCTGTAATCCCTATTACGCATAGATTGGCACGCTTTATATTATCCCATAGGTCTCTTATATTGCTTTCATTTTTGTTTTTTAATTGGCGTTCTGTCTGCTGTTCTGATTGGGTACTTTCCATTATTCTATCTTCCAGAGCACTTAATCTTTCTTCTGCATTATTCATTCTGCTATTCATTGCTTTTAGCTCAGCTTTTGTCTCAGCAAATGAATCTTCTAATTTTTCTTGGCTCCTCATAGTTTCTGGTTTCTTTTTACAGTACTCTGAATTTCTGTCCATAGATTTTCTTAAGTCCTTCAGTATTTTCATTTCCTCATTTTTGAGCTCAGTGTCTATTAGACTGAAGAGGTCTGTTTCACTGCTTGTTCCTTCAGAGGAATACTCTTGGTCCTTTAACTGGGAGTGGTTCCTCTGCTTCTTCATTTTGCTTATATTCCTCTTACTCTGTGAGTTTAGGAGAAGTAATTAATAATCTACTGTAGTCTTGGAGGGCTATTTATATGCAGGAGCATCCCTGCGTAGCGTGTGTGGGTTTAATGTTGGCGTGAGGGCTGTTTTTGGTTTGGATGCTTGCCACCTCCTTCCTCACGTGTGCTGGCTGTTATCTGCTTGATGGGGGTGTGCAGGTGTGTGGCCCTCACATACTCCCAGAGAGGCAGGGGCAGTGGTTGGCACCCAGTCATGGGACCCTTGGTGGCAGTAACGGCCCACGCCCACCTCTGGAATCTGAGATGGCAGCAGCAGTTTGCACCCACCCTCGGAGCTCGTGTAGGCAGTGCCCTGCCACCTGAGAGCGTGCAAGCAGAGAAAGACCCTCCTATGGTGGGCACGCCCCTCTCCTTGTGTGCCCCCCAACAATGGCGCCTTCCCTCTCTGGTGGGCCCAGGCTTCTTCACGTACTCTGTCAGGTGTGGCGCACCACACCCTAGCCCCCTCAGACTGTCTCCATGCAGCCAACCCCAGTCCTCTCCCCGGGTCTGACCTCTGAAGCCCGAGCCTCAGCACCCAGCCCCCACCCCGCCCAGGCAGAGGAGGGTCTCAGGCTGAGGAGTGCTGGGTAACACTGACCATCTGTGCAGGTCTCTCTCCATTTTGCTCTCTGCAGACGGGTTGCTGTGCTCTCCTCCAAGGCTCTGAAGTTCCCCCTCTGGCTGATCTTCCTGCCTGTGAGGGGACTTCCTAGGGTGTGGAAACCTTTATTCTTTCACAGCTCCCTCCCAGGGGTACAGGTCCCATCCTGATTACTTTCTCTCTTTTTTTTTTTCTCTTATCCTACCCAGTTACATGGAGATTTTCTTACCCTTTTGGAAGTCTGAGGTCTTCTGCCAGTGTTGAGTAGATGTTCTGTGAGACTCGTTTCACATGTAGATGTAGTTTTGATGTACTTGTTGGAGAAGGTGAGCCCCATGTCCTACTCCTCCGCCATCTTGATCCGATCCCCTCTATCCCTATCTTATAGATAAGAAACTGAGGATGGGGAGTTTGAAGTCACCAGCCCAAGACTGTAGTCCCAGGAAGTGTTTGGGGGCTGGGATTCCAGCCCAGGCCTGACTGACTCCAAATATAAGGAGTGGTTTTATCCACTACTCTGCAAAGTACTTTTCACTTGGCTGCTATTTTGCCTCTAGCCGCTTCTCCTCCTTTGGCAAAACTGGTCATCTGTGGCCTGAATGAAGGAAACAAATAAACATTATTTGGTGCCTAGAATCAAACAAGAAGCTTTTAACATGCTGTCCTTGAGTACTTCAGCAGCTCATATCCCATTTTTGGGCAAGTCAGTAGGCAATATCTCCATCATGGGGTTCTCACTTCTGGGCATGTGCCCACTGGTACTCTTGCTGGGTTCCAGAGAACTCTCGTCTCTGCACATGACAGGAATTCAGAGGTCAGACTCAGATAAAAGCAGGATGCATAGCCAGGTCATTCTACAAAGTTTATGTCCATTCTTAGCCTTTGCAAAGTTCATATCCGTATGTCTGTTCTTGAGAGGACCATGCCCCCAGACAGCCAGGACCAGCCACTGTAGTAAAGAGAAACAGCAAAGCAGGGGAAAAATGAGGTGAACTTTCTGTAGTGGATACTTTTTATTTTTGGCTGCCAGGCATTGTACCATCTGACCTGTTTTTAAGAATCATGGTAGCTTGATATCAGGGTCCCTCCTCCCTCCATCACCATTACAGAGCTTGGTCCCTCTTCTAGCTCCATGATGAGTAGCACATGGTCATATGACCTAAACTGGCCAATCAGATGCTCCCACCCAGGACTCTGACTATCAAGAATGTGACATATATACAGGTGAGGTCCTAAATTAAACGTGGTAGCTGTGCAGGAGCCTAGCCAGCAGTGTCAAGGCTGGTGGCAGCAGTCCAGAAAGACTGTTCCTGTCACAGGATTTTAATGGTGCCCACCCTCCCTTGGTTTCTGCCCATTTTCTGAGCTCAGCTCTCCAGGCTCTCAATGTTGTGAACTATCTAATAGTTTTTCTAGGAAATTCTTGTGCGATTTAAGGTAGCCTGATTTGGTTTCCAGAGTTGGCACCAGAGTATCCTGAGTGATGCACTTCTCAATGTCTGTCTACCAGGGAGGCCTGGGCTCTGGTGCATATAGCCATCCCTGCTCAAAGCACATTACCCCAAGAGGGGCTGTCAGAGTTTCTATTCAACTGGAAGAAAAAGACAAAAATCCTTTGAACTTAATATATTTATAACCTCTTGGCACTAAGGGGTTACATTGGCCATTACTCTATTTTTATTAATCCACTAATCCAAAATAAATATGCATATAAGATCCCAGCAAGCACTTTTCTTCCTGCCATCAAAAGTTCTAGTAATCTCATATCAAAGCCCAAGTTATTTCTTTCATAGGACTTGAAGATACACAAAATAAATCAGGTCAAATTTCTACTCTTGTGGTCATTAAATAAATAAGCAAAACCCAAACTATATAGTGCTTGCTTTTGTTCCAGCCTGTCCTAGATGCCATGCAAGATGTGTTAAGAGTACAAAGGGATCGGAAAACTCATGCTGTTGCACTCATTCCTCAGCTCCTTGTAGTGAGGGAGATACTATTACACCCATTTCTCAGCGGAAGAAAGAAACTCACACAGACAAGACAACTTGCTCAAGCATAGACCTGGTAACTGTGAAGCTAAGATTAAAAGTGACTCCAAATCCATGTACTGTCCACTCTCCCAACTTTGGAAAACCTTAAGCCATTGTCACTGGTGCGTTCAACCAAATGGGATCATTCCAAAAAAGGAAAAAAATTTACTTATGTCAAATAATGCAAATGAATCATAGGGATTGTTTTAATTAAACCAAATTTTGTTGCAAAAGAATTATTTTAACAGATATACAGAGTGCCTATCACGTGGTAGGTAACAAAAAAGTATTTAATTGGATTAAGTAATTTCTGACTGGTTAAGAGGAAAACAGTAATAGATGTAGGAATAAATAATCCAGTTTTTTCTGTGGTATTTTTGATACTTTTCTGTTTATTTTGCTGCTTGGCAAAAATGAAAGTCCAAATTCTTTCTGGGCTGTTTCATAACTGATAGGTGAACTTGGCCTAATTCTTGATCCATAGCGAATGGTTAGAAAGACAAATACCCTCAGGGTTAAATTTCCCAACTTTTGTTGTGGAAATATTTAGTCAGCTAAGGATCGCCTCCATCCCCTGCTGTTAGCTTTGGCAGAAACTGCGCCCTTTCTGCTTAAAGGAACACAAAAATAATCTTCAAGGGGGACAAATACCTGTGTGAAGCTCCCAAAGAACTGAAATGAGGATTTCACAACATGGTGGAGGGAATTTAAATTCCTCGCTGAAAGAAAAATGAAAAAATAACCTGTAAACACAGGAATGCACAGACATGATTTGAATGATTAAGCAGAAAATAACCTCATATCCAGAGAACCAAAGGACTAATTGGAAATCTTAAAAATGTGATCTCGGCCAAGTAATGTCTAAGTAGCCTGAAGAAATTTTTATTTGAGGCCAGTCTCATCCACCCATCCATCATCAATCCATCATCCACCTACCCATCCATCCATCCATTCATCATTCATTCATCTCAAAATGTATTGGACTTATACTGAGGAAAACACAAAGATGTGAAGACAGGCTGTTACCTTCAAGGGGCTTAATGGAATCCATGCAGTCTGTTTTTTGTATGTTTGTTTAGCTAATATTGATTTAGCATTAACTATGCAACAGGCACTATGCTTAAAAAGCAGGACAAGTATCCCACTTAATTTTTACAACCATCCTATGAGAATATTGTTATCACCATGTTACTTTCAGGAAACTAAGGTATGGAAAAGTTATATACTAGTGTATACATATACAGTAGCTAGTGGTGGATCTAAGCCTCCAACCAAGTCCATCTGACTTTAAAGTCAGTATCATGCTTTTAAGTACTGGGTTATGATATTAGTTTACACAAGACACAAAGTCAGGACAAGAACAAAGTCATTGTCCAAAGTCTGGCAAATAGTGATAGTTATATTTTTAGAATGTGAAAATTACAATCGTTATGTGTTTGTTTGTGTATGTATGTGTTTTCTGGAGTGTCCTAAGAGTTTATGAAGAAGTGTGCTATATAGGCAGTATTAGTGAAGAATGTATATCTTGCACCCAAATAGCTCACCTTTAGTTGTCAAAAGCTGACAAGCCCTCCATTTGATAGCTATTCCATTTGGCCATCAGGGGTTTTTCAGTCTTTATGCTAAAAACAGCAAGAGTGTCCTATTAAGCCTCAGAACTCTTAGGAGTAGTAATAAACTTAGTTAACAAGTTCTCAACCACAAGATTAGTTATGATCCTGACCAGAGAGAGATGGTATGGTGGCACACTCAGCTGGAAATTATTACAAAGTTGTGAGCAAAGTTAAGAGGAACCAATAAGGGCTGGCTAAATACCCCCAGCACTTGTAACAGGGAGGTCTCCTTCCCACCTCCTCCCTTTGCTCCCCTGGGATGATGGGGAGGAAACCATTCCTGGATCCCTGAGAGACCTATAGCTGCAACTCAGGCTGCAGATATGGAAGAGGGCTGCCTACCAGAAGTTGGGTGGCCTTGGGAAGAGGACCTCAAGCAGCAGAGAAAGAATGATAACGAATACACCAACCTCTCTTTCCTCCTGCCCTCCAGTATCCTGATGTTGTCTCCATTGGCCAGTGGACAAAGTTACGTGGGTGAAATAGTCCAAAAGTGTCCCCTCCCAGGGCATAAAGCAGGATGGGGAAGGGTGGGGAGAGGATCTGGAAAGGCAGATGGAGATGGTCAGCACAAGGGCTTACAGTGGTACCGTGGGACAGAGTATTATAATTTGTCTCTTATCACAAAACAGCTTGCAGATTACTTTCTTTTGTAAATTAAAGAGATTCAACATTATCCCTGCAATAATTTTCTCTTATTCACTTGCATTTAGATTTTCTTTTATGCTTGTGAGAGAAAAGGGGGGAGTTACAGCTACCTAGCGGGCTGGGAATTATTCATAACCCTTCATACCCTCAGCAGGGTGTGTCTAATATGTGAATGTCACCCATCAGGTGTGTTGTGTGGGGAAAAGATGGAGTACCATTGCTTTGAGTCAACCAGTCAGCCCTATGACAGGAAGGAGTACCTGAATAGACCCCTACCCGGCTGTGTTAATCAGACCCCCTCCCAGCCACTAGTGATGGAGGAAAGGAGGGAGAGTGGTGTTTGTGATCAGGAAAGAGAGTGTGTGATCAGAACATTGGGAAAGGGAAAGGGGCAGAAAGAAGGGACAAAAATTAAAATGCAACGATATTAATATTTTGCCTAGAGCTGACCCTCCAATGATAAAGAAGGCTTGCTCTCCCACCCAGGAACATGAAACCAGTTGTAATGGGAGGAAAAGAGTAGCATTGCCTCTTTTCATCTAGTTCTGGGCAGAGGATGGTATGTATCTATATTGCACACACTCACACACAAGCCGCCATTATCATTAGCGGAAGGTAGAGAGAAGATTGCTTGAGGAATGATTCTTTTCCTTATCTCAGAGTCGGCCTGTTAGTAGAGGGCATGCTGAGTGGGGGTGACAAAAATCTCCCCCTGGGATCCGAGAACAATATGTTTCCAGGGCATTTGAGAGAAGGGAACCCCAAAGTGCTGTAGCTATGCTCATAATTATCTATTTCCCTATTAAGAAATTGGCTCTCAGGCTTCCCTGGTGGCGCAGTGGTTGAGAGTACGCCTGCCGATGCAGGGGACACGGATTCATGCCCCGTTCCAGGAAGATCCCACATGCCGCAGAGCGGCTGGGCCCGTGAGCCATGGCCACTGAGCCTGCGCGTCCGGAGCCTGTGCTCCGCAACGGGAGAGGCCACAGCAGTGAGAGGCCCACGTACCGCAAAAAAAAAAAAAAAAAAAAAAAAAGAAATTGGCTCTCATACCTTATATCTGGCTGGACATTAAGTATCTTCTTGAGGCAATTTTGAAACTGTCTCTTTCTCTGCACACACATAGAGCCATATTTGGTACTATGCACAATGAAACTTGAAAACGGAACTGAGGCATACTGCAGTAAGTTATATAAAGCAAACGTATCCTTGGCAAGACTTGAAAAAAATGCTAGATTTTTTTCCCCATAAATAAACAGTTTCATAATAACAGAAGTTAGAAGGAAAGAAAATAAACTAAAACTTACAAGTCCATCTCAGTTACAGAGAAAGTCCACTTAAGTTTTCTTAAGAAGCTGTTACCCAAATCCTAAAAATCCACTCTGAATTCCAATGATCTGCTTCCCTTCCAAGTCACTACTTCCTGGTACAGCATTTTCATTATCCATGTTGAGCAATGGCTTATAGATGAATAAGAAATTTAGAATCCAGTATTTGAATTCAGCAGGCTGTTTCCAGTAAGTAATTTGAAACCCCAAGAAATGCCAAAAACATAATTACTAATCCAAATATCCTTTTGTATCTGCATAAATAAAAATGGAGATCAAACTCTAGTTAATAGAGATCATTTCCTATTATGCTCATATTTTTACTGTTGTGACATGAACTGTAATGACTGCTTTTTATATTACATTGTCACTGTCATTTGAAACATCCTGAAAGGAGAGAAGATGATTGACTTGAAATGTATTATAGTAGCAAGGTTTGTGTAGTCCTTCTCTGTAAATCCTTGGCTTAAAACTTGGGGAACACACTGGAGACTGGTGAAAGAGTCCCACTCTGGCTTTTCCTGGGGTTTTCAATCAAATATCAGTGCTTTCAGTAGTCTTTCTCCATAGGAAAGAGACCTAAGTGTTCATCAGTACTCAAAGGGGGTGGGGTGAGGGGGTGCACGGATTCTTGCTTTATCTCTTGCTTGAATTAACACTGTAATCACAACCAATTCTGATCCACACACTTTCTCCAATTTCTCCAAGGTAGGGGTCATTTTGTCGCCTCCGGATGATTTGCAAAGTTCTTGAGAGACCCAGGAAGACTGAACTGTACTTCAAAATCCTAGGAAACACTGAAAAGGCAGCAGATCAAAGAAGGCAGGTTCTGCAAACAGTGTGAACCAAACCTGGCTGCATACCTTTCCCACTAATGCCACCTGTCTCTAGTAACCCAAGCTCAAAACTTGGGTCTGCTCTGACTTTTCCTTATCGTCTTTCAAAGGAACTTAGTTATCAGGTCCTTATCACTGCATTCAGCAGCTTGAAGTAGAATTAAACCAGTGAACCATGGCACACCAAGGAAGCATTATTGGTTGTCCAACTAACACTCATTCCATTTCCCTTTTGTTTTGCTGGAGAAGCCTCTCCCACTCTAGAGACTGAAAAGTGCCATGACTTGCTAAGGCATGGGTATGAGACTCAGCCATGGTCAATACAGCAAGTCTGCTAGGAGGTCTCTGGAAAAGGTTTTCTCCTCCTAATACGTAGAGACACGCTATACACACTTATGAACGGTTAAATTTAGAAGGACTTACAACACCAACTGTTGGACAGGATAGGAAGCAACTGGACCTCTACCATATTGCTTTGGAAAATAATGTCAGTTTCATATGAAATATGAATATATGTTCATCAGAGATACGATGAACTGTAATTTTATTTTCTTGTGATGTCCTTGACTGCTTTTGTTATCAGGGTAACATTGGCCTTGTAAAATGAGTTTAGGAGTGTTCCCTCCTCTTCAAATTTTTGGAAGAGTTTAATAAGTATTGGCATTAATTCTCCCTTAAATGTTTGATAAAATTCACTAGTGAAACCATCTGGTCCTGGGCTTTCTTTGTTGGGAGGTTTTTGATCATTGATTCAATCTCCTTACTCGTTGCCTGTGTTCAGATGTTCTATTTCTTAATGATTCAGTCTTGGTAGGTTGTATTTTTTTTAGGAATTTGTCTATTTCTTTTAGGTTAATTTGTTGTGTATAATCATTTATAATAGTCTCTTACGATCCTTTATATTTCCATGGTATCAGTTGCAATGTCTCTGCTTTCAATTTCAATTTGATTTGAGTCTTCTCTCTTTATTTATTAGTTGAGCTAAAGATTTCTCAATTTTGTTTATCTTTTTGAAAAATCAGCTCTTAGTTTCATTGGCCTTTTTTTTTTCTGGTCTCTTGCATTTATTTCTGCTCTGATCTTTTTTATTTCCTTCCTTCTACTAACTTTGGGTTAGTTTGTTCTTTTTCTAGTTCCTTAAGGTGTAAAGTTACTGAGATCTTTTTTTCTTAATGTAGGCATTTACTGCTATAAACTTCCCTTCTAGAACTGTTTTGCAGCATCCCATAGGTTTTGGTATGTTGTGCTTTCAATTTCATTTGTTTTATTTATTGATTTTCCTTTTGATACTTGGTATGATTCCAATCTTAAAGTTGCTAAGAGGTGTTTTATTAACTCTCATGTGATCTATCCTGGAGAATGTTATGTGTGCAATTGCAAAGAATGTGTATTCTGGTACTGTTGGATAGAATGTTCTATATATGTCTGTTAGGTCCAAAGTATGGTTCAAGACCAACATTTCCTGTTGACTTTCTGTCCGGATGATCTATCCATTGTTGAAAATGGGGTGCTGAAGTCTACTATTATTTTATTTGTGTATATCTCTTTCCTCAGATGTATTGGCTAAATATATTCAGGTGCAGTGATGGTGGGTGTGTATATATTTATGATTGTTACATCTTCTTGATGAACTGACCCCTTTATCATCACATAATGACTTTCTTTGTTTCTTGTTACCATTTTTTGGCTTAAAGTCTCTTTTGTCTGATGTAAGTATAGCTACCACTGCTTTCTTTTGGTCTCCATTTGCATAGAATACCTTTTTCCATTCCTTCATTTTGAGCCTATGTATGTTTTTAAAGATGAAGTGAGTCTCTTGTAGGCAGCATATAGTTGGTTCTTGTTTTTTTATCCATCCATTCACTCTGTGTCTTTTGACTGGAAATTATAATCCATTTAGAGTAATTATTGTCAGGTAAGGACTCACCAATGCCATCTTATGAATTGTTTTCTGGTCATAGAGCACACTGATACTTATATCCATTATCTAATTTAATCCTCCTATTACATGAAATAGTAGGTACTATTGTTCTTTGACATTGGTCTTAGCAATATTTTTCTTTGGATCTGTCTCCAAAGGCAAGGGCAACAAAAGCAAAAATAAACAAACTGGACTACATCAAACTGGAAAGCTCTGACATAGTAGAGAAAACCATTAACAAAATGAAAAGGCAATCTACTGAATGGGAGAATATATTTTCAAATAATATATCTGATGGGTTAATATCTAAAATATATATAAAGGACTCATACAACTTAATATTAAAGAAACAATTCAATGTAAAAAAAAAATGGGAAGAGGACCTGAATAGACATTTTTCCAAGGAAGACATACAGATGACCAACAGACACATGAAAAGATGCTCAGCACCACTAATCACCAGAGAAATGCAAATCCAAACCACAGTGAGGTATCATCTCACACCTGTCAGAATGGCTGTCATCAAAAAGATCACAAATAACAAGTGTTGGCAAGGATGCAGAGAAAAGGGAACCATTGTGCAGTGTTGGTGGGAATGTAAACTGACACAGCCACTATGGAAAACAGTATGGAGGGTCCATTTTAAATAAAAATAGAACTTCCATATAATCCAGCAATTCCCATTCTGGGTATTTATCCAAGGAATATGAAAACACTAATTCAAAAAGATATGTGCACCCCTATGTTCTCTGCATATTATTTACAAAAGCCAAGATATGGAAGCAACATAAGTGTCCACTGATAGTTGAATGGATAAAGAAGATGTGGTATATATACACAATGGAATATTATTCAGCCATAAAAGAAGAAAACCTTGCCATTTATGACAACATGGATGGACCTAAAGGGTATTATGCTAATTGAAATAAGTCAGACAGAGAAAGGCAAATACCATATGATTTCACTTATATGTGGGATCTAAAAAACAAAACAAAACAGAAACAGACTCATAGATACTGAAAACAAACTGGTGGTTGCCAGAGGGCAGGGGAGTGCAGAGTTGGGAAAAATAGGTGAAGGAGAATAGGAGGTACAAAAACCTAGTTATAAAATAAATAAGTCATGAGGTTGTAATGTATAGCATAGGGAATATAGCCAATAATATTGTAATAACTTTGTATGGTGACAGATAGTTACTAGGCTTATTGTGGTGATCAATTCGTAATGTATATAAATGTCAAACCAGTATGTTGTACACCTGAAACTAATATAATATTGTACGTCAACAATACTGCAATTAAAAAAAAAGTGGGTACTACCATTAGACCAAGGTTTCTTAACCTTAGTACTATTGACATTTGGGGGCTAGATAATTCTTCATTGTGAACGGCTGTCTTATGCATTGTAGAATGCTTAGCAGCATCCCAGAGATGCCAGTAGTCTCCCTCTACCCTCAGTTCTGACAATCAAAAATGTTTTCAGACATTGTCCCCAGAGAGGACGGGCTTCATTATCACACCCAGTTGAGCACCACTGCATGAGACAGATTTTACAGACTGAGGTTTAGAGAAGTTAATTACTAGCCCCAGGGTCCTTTGCTGATAAAGAACAGAGCCAACATTTCAGTCTAGGTTTGCTTGTCTTTAAACACCTGAATTAATATTCTTTACTGCCTGTTCAAACATGACTCCTTCCCTTCCCCTCATACATCATTTGGCCTAACAGGCTGAGCTCCTCCCATCTGAAGGAGATACACTGATTTCTCATCCACCTCATTGCACATTTACTCTCTGGGTATGCCTCTCCTCACTCGCCCATCATTTACTCTCTGCCAATTCACATCTTTTGCTATTCTGGATTAACGCATGGACCAGTTGAGCCAACATTGCCAGAGAATGGGGGTCATCCTTAGAAATATCTGATGAGTAAAACCCCAGGAAGAAAACTGGATTTCTTACCAGGCTAGTCATGTGAGTCCTCAGAGTCACTGCCATTTTATTTTTAAAGGAAGAATGTTATTTCACTCCCCACTCTCCCCAGAGATGAATAGTAACTTATGCCAGTTACAGAGTCATAAGAAGTTAGAGCTACAGGGGCTTTAAAAATTGTCACACTGAACCACCTGAGTTTATGGATGTAAAGGCCGAGGCCCATTAAGGAAAATGAGAAACTCAAGATCACACAGGTAAGCTGGTGGAAAGCCATACCTTCAGACTCCAAGTCCAGGGCCTTTTCTACTACATCCTTCTTTTTCTAGGAAAGACCAAAGTCAGAATTGTGAAACTGGGTTTCAGAGGTGGTTTGAATTATTGGTGAATTATACATAGAATCATATTTAATGGTTCCACTTCTGAATAATATTTTATAGATGAAATTCATTCTTTTTAAAATTACTCTTCTAAAATGACAAAATTCATTAACGGCTCTGCAATTTCTTTTAGCAGTTTCTGTGTTTTAAGCACTTATTATATGCTGAGCTCTCTCTCTCTCTCATTCTTACAGTGCAAAGTAGGTACAATGATTCTTGTATCAGCTAGGAAACGGGAACCACTTTAAGACTTTGAGCATAAGAAGTTTGGGGAAATTGGTTATATCAGAGTGGGAGAGCTGAGAAAGTAAAAAGGGGGCAGTGAGGCAACTCAAAAATTAGCGACAGCAGGAAGCTGCTACTCTACGGGCTGAAGGCTCAAGGAAGAGGTGGTGTCCCTGTGTTCAAAAGTTGGGCCCTCTGAGAGGAAGCCTGCCCTATGAAGCTGGAGCTCTGGAAGAGATACTGCTACTTCCAGAGACCTGACAGGAAGTGGAGAGAGAGAAGTGAGAGGATACTTTGGCATCTCTCCAGCTCCCACCATCCAGCCTTCCACCAGTGCATCCCATTGACTAGACCTACCTAGGAGCCAGAGAGCAAGGGATCCTGGGAAATAGGGTTCTCCGAAACACAGAGCAGAGAGATGAAGGACAGAGAATGGATTTGAGGGCAAACGGGCACTGACGTACACAATTATCTTGGTTTTACCGACTTCTTTAGCTTTGTGACTGCCACCGCAGCAGGTCCTAACAAACAGAGGCAACTGGCAGGCAGACTCTCTAAGGCGAGTGATAACCTCACATTGATGTTTTTAGAGTTCCTTCTGTTTGTCCTAAAGAGAAGAAGAGATTTGAGCCCAGGCAATAGAAACAAGCTGGCACTTATCATTTGATGACTTTACTGGGGTGGAATTACCAGCCATCTCATCCAGGAATCCATCAGCCAACAAGTTCAAAAGTATGGGACACAACAGGCATTAGACTCAGGTATTTTCCAAAAGGAAACACTAACCAGTCATAAGTGATGAGGGCAAAACTAGAGGCATATTATGGCTGAGTTGTGTCTTCCAGCATTTACCTGTTGATACCGTAACACCCCATGAGCGTTCATAAATGTAGGGGCCTAATCCAGTATGTCTGGTGTTTTTATAAGAAGAGGAAGAGGTACCTGGGATGCCTGTACACAGAAAAAAGGCCATGTGAGGACACAGTAAGAAGGCAGCCATCTGCAAGCCAAGGAGGGACGCCTCAGGAGAAACAAACCTGCCCACACCTTGGTCTGGTACTTTCAGCCTCCAGAATTGTGAGAAAATAAGTTTCTGTGTTCAAGCCAGCTGGTCTGTGGTATTTTGTTATAGCAGCCCTAGTACACTAATCCAAGGTACCAGCACAATATATCAAATAAGAATCAAGGCATGAACATATATACACTACCAAACATAAAATAGACAGCTAGTGGGAAGCAGCCGCGTAGCACAGGGAGATCAGCTGGTGCTTTGTGACCACCTAGAGGGGTGGGATAGGGAGGGTGGGAGGGAGGGAGACGCAAGAGGGAAGAGGTATGGGAACATATGTATATGTATAACTGATCCACTTTGTTATAAAGCAAAAACTAACATACCATTGTAAAGCAATTATACTCCAATAAAGATGTAAAAAAAAAAAAAAAAGAATCAATGCTTATTGCTGCTTTCAAAGACAGGGGCAAGAGGTCACACACTATGAGCTACCTACCTACCTCCCTGAAATTATTTACTAAGCAACCAGGTTGTTTCTATAGTCAGAGGTGAGGCTTAAACACACGCCCGTGGGAGAAAAAAAAGGAGCAATAGTTCAAATTCACATGCAGATATAAATGATTTTCTTGAGAGCAAGTTGTAAGCAGTGGGGAGGAACACGGAATGAGGAAACTGGGTATTCGTCAAAGAAAGCATTCCGAAGAGGTGTATTACGGTAGGGGGAGGGTACTGACGGCATTGAAGATAACATTTTCCAAGTTTTCAGACTTTGCTGCCTGAAGTCTTGGTTACAGATTCTTTTCCTCTTTAAATCTGATTTTTCAGAAAATATCCAATACCATATATGGAAGCTGCTCAGCAAGCTATTTTTTGGATATGTTTCTTTCTCTAGACCATTGTGCTTAGGAAATTATGAACACAGTCTAATTTGGATGCATTTCCTTGAAGTCCTTGACTCACTGGGAAACAAGAATTCTGTGTTGGTATAATTATGAGTGTACTGTTTTATTGAAGAAATTAAAATGAAGTTCAAATAAGCCCAAAGTGCTCAAGTATGCCATTCCAGGTTGGGATCCTGCGAGCTGCTGTGTGATTGCTTTTGGGCAAAACAATTTTAAGAAGTAAATTGATATTCTGCAGTTGGCAATGCCCTTGGGACTCCATTGGGTCCTCCTGGAGTCTGAGCAGCAATTTAGGATCTGCTTGGGATTAACTGTTTCACATTTTCCCCAGAGTCCTGCCCAAGTCCTGTGAGTCACAATTGAACTCCAAATATGCTTTTCCCTGGAGAATCAGGGAGGGAGGGGGAGAAAGGACAAGGATCACGGGCTATCTGGGGAAGAGAAGTTGGGTTTGCAGGTAAAGGTTATCTCAAGAGGAAGCAAAGGAGAGAACAGCAGCAAGGCTTGCAGTTCTAGTGAAGAGAGATCTACATGCACAATTACTGGGCTACTTCCATCTCCAGAAACCAATCTAAGGAGAGATTCTGAAGCAGTGTGTTAACATCTTTGGAAGGCTTATGAGTCACAGTGGGGTCTCAGACCAGCAGCATTGGCAAACCCGGGGGCTCATCAGAAAGGCAGACCTCCAGATCCACGGCATCAGAAACTGCATTTCAACAAGACCCCCAGGTAGTTTCCATGCCCATGGAATTTTGAGATGCACTTCACAAAAGCATTGCTCAGCCAGGTGGATGTTGAAAGGGGGCTGAAACATTCTGCCAGGGCTTGAGCCTACACTTGAGGCCTTCATTTCCCTCATGAATAACAAAGCCAAGGGGAAAGAATACAGAGAACGGAAACGGAAACAGGTGTGAGGTTGTCACAGACCCACCCCTCACCAGGCCAGCCTGCACTAGCAACAGCAGACGTACCCGCTGAAGTTGTAAATAGTTCATCTAGACTGTAGGAGGCAAGGGTTCCCTGGGCTGCCACTGCTGCTGTTGTCAGAAATATACCACTCTGGGCAGCTAACTGGGGCAGGCTCCATGGAGTTCTCTGTTCTCCCTTCCAACCCTCTTCTTCAGGCTTCTCTTGCCTGCAAGAGGTGGGTGCCAACCTGTTGCTGCACCCAGCCTGTGTTTAAAACCCAACATCAAACAAGTTGTCACTGCTATTGGGGGACCATTCCCAGTGCTGGGGAACCTGAAGCCACAAGCTAACACAGCCAAGTAAATTCATAAGTTGCAAACTTGATATGATCACCACTTAGAAATATGGTAGCATTTTGCTATGGACTAAATTGTCCCCCCCCCCAATTCGTATGTTGAAGCCCTAACCCCCCTGTAACTGTATTTGGAGATAGGATCTTTAAGGAGGTAATTAAGGTTAAATGAAATCATAGGGGTGGGGTCCTAAACTGGTAGGATTGGCGGCCTTAGAAGAAGAGGAAGAGAGAGATGGATCTCTCTACACATGTGCACTGAGGTAAGGCATGTGAGGATTCAGTGAGAAGGCAGCTGTCTTCAAGCCAGGAATAGAGTCCTCACCGGAACCTGACCACACTGAACCTTGATCTTGGACTTCTGGCCTCCAAAACTGTAGGAAATTAATTTCTGTTAAGTCACACAGTCTATGATATTTTGTTACGGAAGCCTAAGCAGACTAAGACATACTTGTCCTAGGAGAAAGTACTGTTGGAAACTAGATTTCTGATAAGAAAGGGAATGTTTTTGAATTGAAAGCTTGTCTGCTGACATTGGGCATGTTGATTTTCTGTCAATGATCAGTTACTAGTTAAAGCTTCTGAGGACATACCATCTCAGTCAATTTGAGCATGTGTGGCTGGCCCCTGCTTTTTATTAATTATAGTAACACATACACTGGGGGGACAGAGGATGTATCAACACACACCGTGGCCCGTTTAGGGTGGCCAACCATGTTACTTGTCCAGGACTGTGGTGTTTCCTGAGACATGGGGTTTTCAGAGCTAAAACCAGGAAAGTCCTGGGCAACTGGCACAAGTGGATCACCCTAAGTGGGCCAAGTATCATCTGTTGAGAGACCAATGGTGACACGTAGTGAGGAAACAGATCAGTTACTGAAACGTTAAGTAGAGCCCTGGTCTAGTTTCACCATTGTGACTTCACCTCCCGAGGCCTAAATTTCTCTCCTTGTGAAATGAGGGACCTGATTACCTCTAAGTGATGTTCCAGTTCTAATATGCAGTGATTTCTTTTTTTCTTTTTCTTTTTTTTTTTTTTTTTGTGATACATGGGCCTCTCACCATTGTGGCCTCTCCCGCTGCGGAGCACAGGCTCCGGACATGCAGGTTCAGCGGCCATGGCTCACGGGCCCAGCCGCTCCGCGGCATGTGGGATCCTCCCCGACTGGGGCACGAGCCTGTGTCCCCTGCATCAGCAGGCAGACTCTCAACCACTGCGCCACCAGGGAAGCCCTGCAGTGATTTCTGATTTGTGGATTGTTCTGTCTTCGAGAGTTGGGGAGATCAAATTGTATCAATCCACAAAATAATCAAAGGAGAAGAACAAGGTCTGAGCTTGGTGCAAGGATATAAGTGTGTATAAGGCACTGCCTTCATGGAGCTTTCTGTCTACTGGGGGTGAGAGATGATAAATAACAGATGCAATGAGAGCTGGGAAGGAAATAAGACAGAGTGATGATAGATGATGGTCAGGCATCTTCTCAGAAGCAGCAATGTTGTTTTAGCTGAGATTGGAAGAGACAGATATGAGAAAAAGGGAAAGGCTAGGGCACAGTAAACACATAAGGACCTGCGATGGGAAAGACATTATGAAGTTAAAGGAGTAGAAAAGGACTGCGGTATGAATGAGCAGAGTGGGTCAGAGGTAGTGGAAAGAAATGAGATTGGAGAGCTAGGCAGGGGTTAGATCACGCAGGGCTTATTGGCCATGATAGGGAGTTCAGACTTTATTCTAAATCCCAAGAGAGGCTAGCAAAAGGTCTGAAATTGTGTGAGTTACTGACTAGCCTTATTTACAAAATTATTATTGTATAATTATGGATTACACATAATTATGTGTAATAACAATATAATAAAACAGGAAGCACATAACGTTTCTGTTCTATAGGTCTGGTTTTCATTAACGAGAAGAGCCCTCAAAGGTTTGACGCAAGTTCAGGATCTGTACCTTTACCACATCACTTTGAACATTCGTATTCACTTCAGCATGACTTTCATGGCAAATGTCAAAATGAATCTGAGGCTCAAATTGCCCAAACCTACTCCTTTGGGAGCAGAATGTTTCTTGGAGCGTATCCTTACAATTAAGATCTAATTATTATTGATGCTCAGACAAATGGTCTTACTGGCTGCATCTCTTAAGAAAGTAAAACACCGTTTATCTTTTTTCTTTTTCCCAATGCTGAATAGTGAGTGAATAAGCACTCAAGGAGATATCGTTCCTGACTTTGTATCTTTACAGGAGTTTGAATTAATGCAAGAAGGATCAGAAATTAGATCTGCATTGGTTTAAAGTTTATCCTCCACCTAATACAAAGGCATTTGAGACCACATCAAAAATTAAATGCTGCACAAAATAAGGCAATAAAGGGAGGGGAAAAGAGGATACAAATCTCTTTATCCCTCAGAAGGAAATGACTTTACAACAGATAAACTCAATGACTGAATTCTGCCCCTGAATTTTCTGGAAACTGAGGAAAGAAGGGAAATGGTGGGTTGCATGATGCTTATTATCTGATAACAAGAAAATATCAGAATCACTCTATAGAGACAAACTTCTCCACTGAAAGAAGAATTTATCCTGTAGATATTTGTATAAGGGACATTGGTTATCGAATGGACAAGGCATTCGATAAAAATTTTGAAGGAAAGATAGCAATGCAGTTTTAAAAATGTTTCTTGGGCCAGTTGTCTGTAAAAGTTAAGAGTTGTATAAATCCACAAAGGCATTTTTGTAGGAAGCTGAGGTATTGTGGTCCATGTACTTTGCTTTATGATAGGGAATTCACTTAAAGGACCTAGAAGAAAGAAGACATTTCTTATGTCCATTGGACCCTTTCTAGCAAATTACAGCTGCTTCAAGCAAGCTGTTGGTAGGCATTGACGTGCAGTCAATTGGGGAAAGTACAAACCTCAGGGAATGCAGACAGTCAAGACTATTAGCCAAAATATGCTCTGAATAGCCAGTCATGAAAGAGGCTGAGCTGGCCCACTGGGGTAGGAGGTTAAGCTGTGGAATTGTTCTCTTGTCCAGAGACCAACTTATTTCAGCACAGACTTGCTGGACAAAGATCATATCTTTTTCTTGGAAAAGAGCTTTGATTATTCTCAAGAACTTGAACATATTCTCTGTGGTGAGTCCCAATTTTGATCCTCTGGCCCATGAAGAAATGCAGAGTGTGGGCAGATGTAAAGGAGAGTGTGACATTCTACTGGGGGAGAGCATTTCCTGGTGATGTTCGCCTGATTTTACAACTCCTATCACAATTAAGTCAAACCTACATAGTATATCTATAGTTTTGCCTTTTTATACGTTCTTATCCATTGTGTTCTAATTTGTTTGTCTTTGTGGCTTTAACTCAAGGGCTAGGTTATATCTATTTCATCTTTTCATTAGAATTATTTACTGTTAAAATTGAGATTCATTAAGTATTTATTTTTTCAGATTATAATCTGATATATATGTTTGTGTGTATAACCATTTTATTCCTTTACTTCATTGCTGTTGTGTGCTAATTCCTGACAAATAGATTAGCTTTTGACTAATTCATGAATGGAACTTAACACAAGTGGAGAATTGAATCCTATGATCTCTTTTGTGCTATGTTTTATGAAGGTCTATGAGAATTTTTCCTTTGGTATCATTAAAAATTATGTATACATGTGTGTTTGTGTGTACATTTTCATTCTGCTATGTAGTGTGTTGTATCTAATCCTTCTAGCAGGGTTTTTCTGGGTAAATTAACATCAATAAATTTATTCATAGCATTGATTATAATGTTGGCCATGAAGTCAACTACACCAAGCTAGATGGCCCTCATGAGAGGACTCATTCCTGGATAAACTCAGCCTCCTTAGGTGTGGGTGATTTCCATGTGGAATCAGTCTTTACAGGTGCTTCAAACATGAGCAGGCCATGGTCCCTGCCCACTACAAGCCCAGAGTACGCTTAGCTTAATCCCTGTACACAGTAAGTACTTAATGCCTGAATTACTTACTGAACAATAAGCAAATGAATGATAAGATAGGCTCACATATAGCCATAAGATAGGGCTGAATATGAAAGCCAGAAGATGAATGCCAAGTTCTATCTGGGTTCAAAGAGGGGAAAAGGAAAACCACATTCAGCTGGGTGAATCAGTAAAGACCCTATAGAAGGGATGATGTTTAGATGAGAACTGAAGGATGAGTAGAGTTACAGGCTATGGAGATGGGGAAGAAAAAGAAATGTAGCAATTATTGTCTTTATCTGGGCAGCGTCAATACCAGTCTTACATTGGTAACAGACTCTGCCACATTGGTTCAAGTGGTAGGCAAATGAGTCAGGTGAGGCCAATTATTATTCCACCTTACTTTAGCCACTGGGATTAAGACACCTTGTGGGTAAGGGACATCTTACTCAAGCTAGGCCAATCAGAATGTCTCTCCTAAGAATTAGAAACTTGGAGACATAAGATAGAGAGGGTTGTGGCGGTAAATTGGTGTGGAGTCATCTTAAAGACAGCCTTTTAGAAGGTTCATGGGCTCCTTTTACTTGGATCTTTGAGCTGCCTTGGTTCACAGCCTTCCCAGTTCTTGGCTGTCAAGTTCTTTCTTTGAGTCTGTGAGCCACCCTTCCAGGCAATACCCTCTACTCCCCCTTTTCTTTTCTTACCCTGTCAGTCCAAGTCAGTTTATATTGCTTGCATCCAAAGGATTCTTAATTGATAAAACTAACAGGGAGAGATATGGAAGGAAGAAAACAGGAAGTGAGATCAGAAAGATTAAGTCCTTTAGCAGGAGTGAAGTATAGGGACATAATGGGATACAATACTGGAGAGAGAACCAGTGAGCTTGTTATTGGAGCCTTTGAAATACAGGATGAGGTAGAGCTGATCCGCATTATTCATAGAGTGAATATTTGAAAGTCTGTCTACTCAGTAAAATTTATTTGTAACCCCCAAATCAACACTCATGGCACTTTCATGGTAGCTCTTAGACATGTAGGGAGTGGCAAAATGTTTGAGTCATCTGACGCATCCGTCCCCAGCTGAGGTCAAACATAATGATGCTGTTTCTCATGTTTTAGCTCTTATACTGTAAACAAGTGCCTTTTTTGTGATCTATTTAGTGACATGCATTTTTGTGTGTGTGGTGTTTTTTTTTTTTTTTGGTGATTTTACTCTTTGAAATGGCCACCAAGCTTAGTGCTGAGGTGCTGCCTAGTTTTCCTAAGAGCAAGAAGGCTGTGATGTGCCTCTGTGGCCAAGCTTTCTCCCACCTCAGAAGCCTGGTCTGAGAAAGAAGAAAGCCTCTCCATCTTCCAGTCCCATGGATTACCTAATTCCCTGGCCCCAAATTACTATCTTTTTAGTATAGTTGATCTCTATTTCCTTCACGGGAAAATTCCATCTCCACCTATTTGGACAGTGTTACCCTCACAGACTCATCAATTGGAAAATCACAGACCAGCCAGGGTTGGTTGATTTCTGAATGTCTAGGTAATTTGGTGTAATCCAGTCACTTGATTAAAGCTCTATGGATCTCTACTGTACACCAGTGATCTGTAAGCTGATCTGAATGATCTGTGGGCATATACATACCATTATGCCCCAAGAACCCTAGAGAATAAGATGGTGCCCCTCATTCCTTTCAGCCTTGCCAGGGGCCATCTATCCTGCAGCTCTGTCCTGTGTTCCTAGAGGTGAGCTCACACAGGGAGAAATGCCAGCATGAGTTGATGGGTTTGGGGGATCAGTGTCTATAAGTCCCTGCAGCATCTACTCACTCACCTGGCTGAAGTGAAAAGGGAAAGCACCTCAGCAGGGGTGAATGACTGATGAAGAATGCTGGGTTGGGTCCCCAAGCTCACATTTAAATTTCTTAGCATCATGGTATCAAAAGAAAGCAAAAAAGAAAAAGGCATTTGTAGAAGTCTCTTTCAAAAGGATCATTTTCCTTTCATTACTTGCTTTCCTTCCTCTGAAATGCCCTCAGTGTCTTTCTCAAGTATAGATAGGAGAGAAAAATAATTCCCTCTCCCTTTCTGATATATTATAGCTGATTTTAGGGTTCTCCTAAGATTCACTGAGGTGAATTTCTCTAGGTGGCATAAAAAGAGCCTTTCAGAAAAGGCACTTATAGATGTTACAATGAAATCAGACACCTTTGCAACTGATTTATCAAAACCCTTGAAGGGCCATTTCAAGGCATGTGGCAAAGGCAATAATGCTGAACACAGGCAGTACATCCAAAGGCAGAACTGTATTTCATGTTCTTAAAAAAAAAAAAAAAAAAACCAAAAAACAGTGAGAGAGAAATAGGAAGCCTGCGAGGAAACATTTTGTTCCATTTTTTTTTTCATGTCCCTCTACTGGTTCTGAGCATGAACCAATACAATTTTAAAGGAGCCCATTCAAAGCCAGGTGGACATAAATAAAGGCACTCACTTCTTTCAGCTTCTCATAAGGTAAAATTCTCTTCTGAATTTGAAAGTAATTATAGGGAGTTGCTTTTCTGTTCCTTTAAGTAGGCACAGTCAAAAATAACCTCCTATAAAATCACGTTTTTTTTAACAGTTAACCAAAGGAAGCATCATCTTGGAATAAATGCATGCATCAATGAAAGCATAAACAACACACATTATACTTTATATTAAAATCTCTCTTGGGGAAAAGAGAGAAAGGGGGGCTTGTAGCCCAAGAAAACAAAGGTACCTGGATGCCTTCCACTAGGACATCCAGTCCTAGGGAAGGACTGAGCTGTGGCAGACTGTTTAATCAATGCAGTGAGTCAGCACCTGGGAAGGAGAAGCAAGTGAGAGCAGAGGGCTCAGAAAGGACACCTGCCTGGGTGGAGACAGACAGCTTTCTAGGGAGACAAGGCCACGTGACCACTGAAGCCCAAGCTCCACGTACCACCCAATTCCATGGGAGATGTACCAAGGAAAACATGGAGTCTTTGAATCCTAGGGTGTTCAAGGTGGGAGGGGTAACCAGAGCTCATCTAGTGCCACCTCCCCATTGCAGGGTCCAGGAAACTGAGGCTCTGAGACAGGAACAGTAAAAGCTAAAATGAGGGGCTTATTATGTTCCTGGTCCTATTCTAAACAGTCTACATATAATAATACATCATTTAATACTACAGTAACTCTAATCTTCACAACATCCTAGAAGTTGGTGTTATAATTTCATTGTCTCCATTTTACAGATGAGGAATTTGAGACAAAAGGAAATTAAGGAATGTCTTAGTCCATTTGGGCTACATAGGCCTTCAACTGATTGGATGGGGCTGACTCACATTAGGGAGGGAAATCTACTCATTCTACTGATTCAAATGTGAACCTCATCCAGAAACACTCTCAAGGTACAACCAGAATAAAGTTTCAGCAAATGTCCTGGTACCTTGTGGGTCAGTCAAGTTGACACATAAAATTAACCATCACAGAGTCCTCAGTCATATATTTCTTCATGCAACAAAAACTTACTGAGTACCTACTATGCGCCAAGCACAGTTTAATTATGGAGGCTATGTCAGTGAATAAAACTGTTAAAAAAATGCTTGTGCTGCTGGTGTTTACACTCTAGTGGGGCAAGAAAGAAAACAAATATATTAAAAATATAAATTATATAATATGTTAGAAGTTAATAAGAGTAATAGGAAAAATAGAGCTGGGAGGACCAAAAATAGAGCTTGGGAATGCTGGTAAGGGGAAGACAGAGGCTTACCATTTTAAATAGGACAGTCAGGGAGGGCCCCATGGAGAAGGTGAAATTTGATCAAAGACTTGAAGGAAGTGGGGAAGAGCATTCCAGGCAGAAGGAATAGCAACATCCCAGAAGCAGTTTTATATGAAGAGTTAAGAATGTTTGATTATTTATGGTGGTGAGTGTGCCTGGAACAGAGGGAGTGAGGGGGAAAATAATAGAAGAGAGACTGGAGTCCATCATGCCTATTTGGTCCGCAGATCCAAGATATTCATAAGTTGTGGCAGTCTGGGAAGCTTCTATCCTTCTTGACTTGGTCTAGTCCTGGAGTTGAATGACATACTGATGGCAGTTTTCACAAGGGCCTTCCCACTGTTCATGAATTGTGATCAACAACCCAGAAGTCACTTTATCTGTTAATCTTATTAAGCCCCCTCCATGTACACAATTCTGTGATGGATATGGTACCGTAAGACAATGTCTCAGACTCCATTAACTTGGATATAAAGGATTTAAGTTATCAGTTAAATGACCATACAAATCAATACCTGAATTAATTGCCACTTATAATGGATACATGTATTTGCAAAGAAAGAGATATCGTTAACAAGCACAAGGCAATTTGGAGGTAATTGAGATTCCTCTGGGCTTGGGCAGCCTGGGGGAAGCTTCCTAAAAGAGGAGGGTCTTGAAGGATATGTAGCAATTAAATAGGCAGAGAGGAAGAAGAATAGCATTCTGGAAGTAGACAAGTGTGTCTGGGAACCAGTGTTTATTAGGTAAGAAGAAAAAATACGGTGAGAAGGATATGGTAAAGCCAGATCATTAAAGCCATGAATGGGAGGAGTTTATAACCCAAGGTGTAATAGATGAAGAGTCATTGAAGATTTTGGAACAGAGGACTGCAAAGTTGGCACTGCTCTTTATGAAGTCTACGATAACAGCTGTGTGTTGATTGAGCTGTTAAATGGAGGTGGGGAAGGTGGATGAGGGTTTGGGAGGGTTTGGGAGGGCAGGGAGGAAAATGAGAGATAATAGGAAACTCTAAAGGTATCAGCCTGGGGTTTCATCAACAGTAACAGAATCTGAAGTACCTGGCATTTCTATAATCATTTTCTCTGGATTTCTGAGAAAAATGCAGGTTTCTGAGTAAGGAAAAGTGAGTGGTAGACTTTCAATGCCTTTTAGACCTTGAGTTTTCTAAAAGTAGTGCTACAGACCATTTTGTTTTTTATTAAAACTTAAGTTGAGTTACCTAAAAGAGAGATAATCAGGCCTTGAACTGAAATGGAAACAGAGGAGAGAAAAAAAGTGGATCTAAACCCTATTTTCTATTAGATCTGTGGTCCCAGATAAAATTGCAAAGTGGGGACCCAGGCAAATTTGTGAAGTAAGTACATTGATCTCTGTTCCTTTAGCCTCTGTTAAGTTCTTCCAACCACTTTGTTCACCTACAGTCCCAATTTGTATCTTCTTACAGCTCAAGGATCATTCCCACAAATCTGTTGTTTTAAATGTGGTCTCTTTTTCAGGGAGGTTTTTGCTTCTATATTAGATTGAGGGCAAGATTCAACAATGCTTAACCAAAATAAATTAAGTGGGAACAGAATTTCAGGTCCCAGTGATAGACTGCTTTGGGGGATGGAACATCATCTGTGGTTTCTTCAAATCATCTCACTTTGGTGATCAAACACATACAGCACTCTTTTGCAGAGAATAAAAAAATTTGAGTTGGTTGGGGAATAGATTATCCCTAAACATATGCAGTTTTATATATCTAATGAGGCATTTCTTCTAACGAATAAAGGGCTTGGATTCAACTCTCATCAGTGGGGAGGGCTTCCTTTATCCAGGCCCTTTAATTTCATTGCAAGAACTGCCTCATTAGATATATAAAACTACATGTGTTTAGAGCACTTTGGGAATGGTAAAGAAGTCCAAAAATCTGCTCTTTTATAGAGCAATAAGAACACTGGCAAAAATGATCAAAATCAAATTTTTCAGAACTCTGGAAATTAATAAAGGATTTTCCAAAAGACAAGGAATGTTTATACAAGAAAAATGACTGGACCTCATTAAGAACAGTGAGCTTTGTGACATTTTACCTTACCCTATTTCCACCACTCTCTCCCCAGTTCCTTTTTATTCTTGAAAACCAATGGCCTTGACGCATAGGAGGGGACAGATCAGGTTAGGGCCCCTCAAAAAGTCCCATCCTCACAGCACTGTCACTATTTGACCTGTCTGGCAGCTCCTCAGGAAAGTCCCATGCCCTGGGCTAATTTTTATTTGACTTGACTCAGAGGTCACTTAGTGAGGAAAGCCTTTTAGTCTCAGGGTGTCAAAAATGATCAGCATCAATTGTTTACCACTGAATCTACCTGAGGCGGAATATCAGCTTGGGGTAAACAGGATGAGAAAACTTAAAAGGAATATCTGGGGAATGAGATGTCCCTAGGGGGATTTGAAAAGCTCTGACACATTCCTAGGGATCTTGAAGGCCATGCACATGGACAGGGCTGTGTGCATGCCCAGGGAAGACCTGAGAAAGATGTACTGTCTCACTTCTGGCTGACTTTGAGTCCCTATGTAAGCAGAAGTAAAGGCTAAGGAAGTGTTGTAAGCTGCCAGAGTGGTGAAGACACATCTCAACACACACACGTACAACTTCTCAAAAGAGGGTGGCAGATGGCAGACATTTTGGTTAAAGGCTTTTAAGGAAGTCTCTGTCCAGTCATTAGCTGGCCCCTAAACTAACCAAGCAGAGACTTCAGTGGCCACACATGATCAGGAAAATAGACTTCACAGAATTAGTCCAAGGATGTCACTAAACAAGCAAACAAACAAATATCAGCAAGAACAACAACAATGAGGGGAAAATATAATTTCTAGGATTGCACATTATATTATTTAAAACGTCAAGTTTTCAACAAAATAATTATGAGATATGCAAAGAAAAGTATGGCCCAACACAAGAACAAAAGCAGTCAACAGAAACTACCCTTAAGAAAGACCAGATATTGTACTTACAAAACAGAGACTTTAAATCACCTATTGTAAATATGTTCATAGCACAAAAGGAAGACATAGCTACAAATCAAAGGAAAGTATAAGAATGATGTCTAACCAAGTAAAGAATATCAATAATGTATTTGTTTCCCACTGCTTCTGTAACAAATTACCATAAACTTAGTGACTTAAAACAAGACAAGCTTATTAGCTTATAGCTCTGGAAGTTAGAAATCTAAAACTGGTCAACAGAACTTCTGAAGCCTGTAGGGGAGAATCCTTGTCTTTTCCAGCTTCTAAAGGCCACCCCCATTCTTGTGGCCCTGTCAGCTGACCTTTCTTTCTACTGTCACATCTCCATCTCTGACTATGACCTCCTACCTCCTCCTGATAAGGACTCTGTGATTACACTGGGCCCACTTGGATAATCCAGGATACTCTCCCTATCGCAAAATCCTTAATCACACCTGCAAAGTCTCTTTTGCCATATAAAGTAACATATATTAGGACATGGACATCTTTGGGGGGAGGAGGCATTCTGCCTACCACAAGTAAAGTGATAGAAATTATAAGAAGAAAATCAAACAAAAATTCTGGAGTTGAAAAGTATAACAACTGAAATTTAAAAATTGCCGGACAGATTCAACAGCAAATTTGAGCAGCCATGATTAAAAATTGGCAAACATAAAGACAGGTCCCTTGAGATTATCCAGTCTGAAAAATAAAAAGGGAATGTTTTTAAAAATTTAACAGAGCCTCAGAGATCTCCGGGACACCATCAAGTGTACCACCTTATACATAATGGGGAGACCCAAAGGAGAGGAGAGAGAAAGGCGTGGAAAGAATATTTGATCAATAACAAGTGCAGATATTTCCTCAGATAGAGTCCAAACATCACGCAGTCCTCTAGGACTGCACTGTAATGTGCAGTTGAGAGGTAGCACAATAGAGTGGTAAAAAATACCGGGCTCAAATCTATCCTGTAAAATGGAATTAATAGGGATATACTATAAGAATATAACATATATCTTACCTTACCTCATAGGGATATACTATAAGAATTAAATTAGATAATGTGAGTAAGGAGTTTAGCAGAGTGTTGATTACACAGTAAATTCTCAATAAATGTTGACTTTTTTTTACAGCACCCAATTTATATTATTTCTTATGTACTGAGCATCATGCCAAGCACTTTATACCATGTCTCTTATTCAATTCTCATAACAGTCCAATGAGTTAGGCATTATTATTCCCACTTTCAGATAAGAAAATCAAATTTCAAAGACACTGAATAATGTATTCAAAGTCATGAGCCATGATCTGAAACCAAGTCTAATGCCATAGTTGGTTCCTCAAATCACTGGACGCAATTGCTGCTCTGGTAGGACAACATTTCTATGAATTACAGAAGTGTCAAGTCTCTCTGAGTCCTTGTGAAACAAGAGTAAAAGGCTGTCTGAAAAATTAAAGTCACCAGAAATTTCTAATATTGAGCATTCTGGTTTTAAACCAATTATGATAATGCCCGAGGCTTTTTGTAACTTAAGCTTTGGCTCAAAAATGATACACAAATGACTAGAATGATGGGTGGTAGAAGTGATAGAGAGGCACTGTCCCCCCAATTCATATGTTAATGCTCTCATCCCTAATGTGACTATATTTGGAGATGGGGCCTTTACGAGGTAATTAAGGTTAAATGAGGTAATAAGGGTGGTGCCTTAATCCCATAGTGCTAGTGCCTTTAAAAGAAGAGACATCAGAGCTTTCTCTGCCATGTGAGAACACAGGGAGAACGTGTCCATCTGCAAGCCAGAACGAGAGTTCTCACTGGGACTCAACAGTGTTGGTACCCTGATCTCAGACTTCCCATCTTCAAATTTTAAGAAAATAAATTTCTATTGTTGAAACCACCCAGAGTATGATAGTATTTATGGCAGTTGTGGTGACCAACACAGGAGGGCAGCTTGGGAAATGAAGGGATTAAGGAAGTCAGATCCTCCTTCTGAGCACACACCCATTCACATAGTTGAAGTTAGCATGGAAATGTTAGCAAAGAACTTGAGTTGTCAGGACTATATATGTAAGCGTGATTCATCACAAATGGAGTTTCTGGCTAAACAGAATTCCTAAGCATTTGGGGAAATGAAGGAACTGAGTGCAGCTGCCTCATTCCTTCTGCATGTGTTTGCTGATGGTCATGGTCTGCCAGGACCAGGGCTAAATACCAAGCACCACTTTGGTTGGAGAAGAAATTCTTGTTGGGGTGGATTGGGAAGACTGATTGGATTGGGAGACAGGATTCCAATGACAAAGCCTGCCAGACTGGGCATTTCTGAGTAAATCTAGACAATGAGGAATTTGCGGAAATTTGGAGTTGGGTAGAAAATGATTAAAAATATGCAGAGCAGTCTGTAGGACACTAGAAACATAGAGGTCTAGAGCAGGCAAAGACTGGAGGAGATCTCAAAAGCCCAGGCTTAGCAGGTGAGCATCTGGATTAGGAATGGGATGATTTTCAAAGAAGGGCAAACCTGCAGCACTAAATGAATTCAGAGGCTGCATGAGAGGAACAATGCACAGATTTTAGCCACACTTGCCAAGATTTGGGAAAGACCAATGCATTTATAGCAATGAAAGAATCTATGTCTTTCTATGATTTATGATTTATAAACAACAAAATTCCATATCACTGCTTGCCTGACTGTGGTCTACTTGGCAAGGAATAAACAAGTGTTTTGGCCACATTTGAAGGAGAGAAAATTTTTCTTTCTTTCATTTATTCATTCATTCATTCAATACTTGTTGAGTATCTACTCTGGGCCAGAAACTGTGTTAGGTGCTAGCAATACAATGATAAGCAAGATAGACATGGTTTCTCATGGAGCTTACAGTACAGTGATAATTTCTTAACATCTTCAACTAACTCATCCTGTGAACATACTTTCTTCTTGGTAATCCACTGCCTATAAAACTACATCGTAACAAATTTCCTCACAAATTATGCAAAGACACCTTTATCCAGTACAGACAGAAATTTCTCCCTTATGTCTACTCTGTAACATTCAAACTCCATGGGTGCCAGCCCAGGAATTTAATGTATTGTTACAGAATCACAAGTACATGGTGTTTCTACAGCCATTCTCCTGGAGTTTCTGGAAAAGAAAAAGTAAACAGTAGACTTTCAATGTTCTCTTAGGCCTTGAATTTTCTAAAATCATTTCTCCAGACTGACTGTTCTGTTTTTCACTAAAACTTAGGTTAAACTGAGTGAGTTACCTTTTGGAAAGCCACTCACATGGTGCCTGCCATGCAGTAGGCAGTAATGCCAGCTAGTGTCATTTTTACTGAAAATAGAGCTAGTTATGTTTCAGCAGTGTTAGCATGTCCACCTCTTTGCTGATCCAGAGGAAACCTCTCCAAATTATGCAGGGAAAGAAAATTACAGGCACCATCTAAAGGTGAATTTTTCCCCACAGATTTGCTCATATGTGACTGACTAGGTGAGTTTCTTTTAAGCCACATTAAAGAATTTCATATTCTCATACTGGAGACAGGGTAGTTGTTGTTTAGAGCAGAACTGAGAGCAGCTAGAAACATGTTTGCATCTGATGAGCATCTCTGAGATTTGGCTGCGGCTTGAGGAAGGCCAGAAACCAGTGCCTTGTATACTTTTAGCCAAATCCCTTACTAATAATGCCTGATCATTCATTCACTCAGCATTTGGAAACCATCTCCCTCCAGGTATCAACTGTTAAACCGCAGCTTTCTTTCCCAGTTCTAAGGAAATGGGCAAGATTTATGAACCACATGGTGGCTGTTTGCTTCCAGCACTAGAGTAAATTCCTCAGCCAAAGTCAGTGGCCTTTGAACAGATTCTAGAAAAACACAGTGGGAGATATTATGGAAAGAACATTAGATTTGGAATTAGAGTTCTAATTATAGCTCTGTTCCTTATTAGCTACATGACCTCAAACCAATACTTGAATTCTATCATCTGGGTGTTGAGGATCTGTCTTACCTACCTCACAAGGCCACGGTCGTGTTTTTTCATGAATAATTTCAGACATATATAAAAGAGACAACAGTGTATCAAACACCCGGATTCAACAATTTCTTAGATTTTGCCACCCTAGCTTTATGTACCACACCCTCCTTTTTTAGCTACTTTTTAAAAAGCAAATCTCAGAACTCATTTCACCCCTTTACACTTCAATATGCATTTCTAAAAATACAGACATTTTCTTATATAACTTCAATGCCATTAACAGTCCTAACAAAATTAACAATAATTCTTTGATTTCTTTTATGATCCATTATATTCATATTTCATGATTATATAAAAAATGTCTTTTGACGTTGACTTGTTCAAAACAATAGCCAAATAAGATCTACACATTGCATTTGGTTATGTCTCTCAGAATCTTTTAATCCAGAGCAGTGCCCCGCCATCATTTTATTTTTTAATTCTATTGTGCTACTGAAGAAAATGATTTAGGAAATTTCACATTCTCAATTTTTCTGCTTGTTTCTTTGTGGTGGCATTTAATTTGTTTCTCTAAACCCCATATTTTTTGTAAACAAAGATTTAGCTATAAGGGTTCAATTATATTCAGGTTTGACCTTTTATTTCTACTAATAACTCATGGGTAGTGCTATGTATTTCATCTTGCCTCATGTGGTAAAAATTTCTTGTTTTGCCACTAGGAGTAATGCTTATGTTGATCATGGGTTCCGGTGGTAAAAGCCTGATCCCTCCTTTGCAAAATCCCCTATATAGCTTAAAAAATGTTTTTACTTACTGATAATCTTTATGTAACTCAATCATTTCATTAGAAATTTTAAAACATTCATTTCTTAAATCTGTCATTTCTTCAAACCTTCCACATTTATTAGCTGGAATTCTTCTATAAAGAAGTACTTATCTTGTTCAACTAGGGCTACTTGATGACACTGAAATACTGCTTATCCAGGAAAGCAGAATAAATGCTTAAGTATTTCCCCTTACTTGCCAATTTTCAGAATGAGGAGTTACTTCAAAGTTGACTAATGAGGCTTTTTGGATTTCTTGGGGGGAAGGGCTATACATTTTTAAAACTATTATTACAAACCTGTAGATTTTTGTAAATTTACTTGGGTTTTTATCAATAGAAGATTGTTTGATGTTCAAATTGTTTCATCTTTGGTCAGCAAGAGACCCTTTAAGCTGGTTCCTATGACCTTTTGTTGTGACTCCATTAGTATTTGATTGCTTCTTTGCTATCAGGTATGAAAAAAATGGCCCATTCCCTGGTGGCGCAGCGGTTGAGAGTCCACCTGCCGATGCAGGGAACATGGGTTTGTGCCCCGGTCCGGGAAGATCCCACATGCCGCAGAGCGGCTGGGCCCGTGAGCCATGGCCGCTGAGCCTGCGCTTCCGGAGCCTGTTGCTCCGCAATGGGAGAGGCCACAACAGTGAGAGGCCCGCGTACTGCAAAAAAAAAAAAAAAAGAAAAGAAAAAGAAAAAAATGGCCCAGGCTCATCTTGTACATTTCTTGCCTCAGACCTGGTATTGGCCATTCTTCCATGGAGTTCTGGTTCCTTTTAATGGAGCACAGTCAGTTTTCACAAAATGGGATCATGAATGTAAAACTGTAAACATGAAAGTCCATGGATCCTTGTTGATATTTGCTTCTACTATGGCGCACTCTCAGTGTCTACTAGGACATGTCTTTCCGTTGATTGCAAATTTTTTTTCCTCGTCTCTGATTTGCTATATCCTCTGCCCTGACCTTCAATGCACATTATGAATATTCCTTATGATGAGGACTGAGTCTGATTCACAATCGAATCTCCAGGGCTTAGAACAGATCCTAAGACAGGCCAGGGTGCCCAATAACTTCTTTCTTTTTTTTTTTTTTTGCGGTACGCGGGCCTCTCAGTGTTGTGGCCTCTCCCGTTGCGGAGCACAGGCTCTGAACGCGCAGGCTCAGTGGCCATGGCTCACGGGCCCAGCCGCTGCGCGGCATGTGGGATCTTCCTGGACCGGGGCACGAACCCGTGTCCCCTGCAATGGCAGGCAGACTCTCAACCACTGCGCCACCAGGGAAGCCCCTGCCCAATAACTTTTTGTTTCAAGAATAGATTTGTTCATTCTGAGATGACTTTCCCATCTCCTTCTTTCCTGAACCAGAATTACATTTTTATTTTTCATTGTGATTTCTATCTCTATTAGTTTCCAGCACCTGGAACACTGGCATGTATAGGTTGCAACAAATATTGCTGAATAAATAAACAAATGTACACATATTATAACACTCTTAAAACTCCATCAGTGGCTCCCATTGCTCTTGAATACACTTAAAATTCCTTAAAGTGTTACTCAAGGTCCCGTGTCATCTGGCTCCGCCCATCAACCTTCTCAGCTCTGTCTTCTGCCACTTTTCTCCTTAGCTCCATCCCCTGAAGCCCCTGTCTTTCAGGTCTTTGAAGGAACTTCATCCATCCTGCCTTTGGACCTTCATATAGAGTCTTCCCTCTGTCTCACATAATTCTCTTCTTTCTCCCGTTTCTCCATTCTTCCCATTTAACTCCAACTCACTTTTGGATTTCCCCCCACCTTAAAATAATCTCACCTAGGAGGCCTTGCATGACACACTATCCCCCAGACTTCCTTATTATATGTTCCCATAACGTTTGTTAATTTACTATTATACTAGTACATGCTACTGCTGTATCATTCCTTGTATAATGTCTGTATTCTTTACTAGGCTGTAGGCTCCATCAGGGCAGGAATCACACCTGTGTTGTCTAGAACTCTATTCACCGTTCCTCAGAAGTGCCCAATCAGTACTGGCTGAATCAGTGGGTACTAGTGGCTGCTAAACTCCTGGAATATAGGAACCATGCTATTTCCACATTTATACCCTGTTTAGATTCTACAATCATTCAGGTTCTTAGAAGAGATTTAGGAAATGTTGGTTGAATGGCTAGATACTGTCTCGAATCAAAGCATTCTGCTGCCATTGCTATGCAGAGAAAAACATTTCCCAGCACAGCCTACCTCTCCAATCCAGATTTTTCTGAGGCTGAGGTATTTCTCTTCCTACTGTCTTGAAATGCACTTGCAGCTTCACCTCCCCATCATCAGCTCTAAGCAACTCACAGTGCCAGAGAACCAGCAGCTGGAGGAGTGGTCTATGGGAACTGCCATACTTGGGGCTGGTGACACATTCCTCTTGTGCACCCAAGTACTGGTATTTGATCTATATGGTCATGCTCTATGGCACTGAGGAAGGTGAGTGTAAGTTGGGGAAGAACCTTGCTCCTTACAGGATGATTTAGCTTTTAGGAAGCAATGCAGCAACTCCTAAGTCCCTCTCAGCAGCTGCTTAGTAAGAGAGCAACTCCATAGTCAATGTCAGCCCTAGCCAGGAGAGGAAAGTCTAGTGACACCTGCTGGATGCAAGTCAGACTGCCTTGTTTACATAAGAAAGAGCAAACATGATCTCCACTAATGGCATGCATTTTGAAAAATATCGTCAACTATAGTGCACACTTTTATTACAGAAAGAACATTCCATTCCATTAGGACAGGGTGCTCATGGATGAATCAATTGCAAAGTAGGAAATACAGATGCTTAAAAAAACTGGCACAGAAGATACCTCAAGACTTAATCTACTGCTGTGGAGAATTCCATATCCCAAAAGCAGAGTTTATTGCCAGTGGGGACAGGATGGTGTGGGACAGAGAGGGAAAGTGGCATCTCTCTGGGGGCATCCACTGATACCTGAGCAGTCACCTATTTGAAAACACAGTTTAAGGCTAAGAGACAGTTTGCACAGTGGTAAATAGTTCAGACTTTGGAATCAAGCAGATCTGAATTAAAATTCCAGCTTTACCACTTATTATCTGGGTAACTATGGGCAAGTGCTGCAACTTCTATGAGCCTTAGTTTCCTCATCTGTAGGGTGGTATAATAATAAATCCTGCCTTAGAGGATTTTGTGAGGCATAAGTGAAATAATGTATGTAAAACACTAAGCCCATTTACCCATTCCAAGTGGGCTTATTAAGGTAATATTGAAAATAGTTACCTCCATAAGAAAACCTCTTAAAGCGCTATTTTGATATGGTTTTACCAGTTAATTATATAAAGAAGCACAGGACACAGCTCAGACTCTCAAAGAGCATGCAGACTAGCTGGGGAAACCAATGCATAAATACCTAACTAGAATACAACTTGACCATAATTCCAATTGGCCTGTGAGAAAGTAGAGGAGGGAGCACTGAGGTACGCACGTTTGGGGCAGGGGGAAGCGAGATTGACTATTGATCTAGGCCTTGAAAGATGAAGAGAATGACAACCAAGGTAGACAAGAAAGAGGAAAGAGCAGAGTATGAGTTTGGAGATGTGAACATGAGGGCTTGTTCAGGAAACATGGTGTTGCCTGATGCAGTGTAAGTGAGGAGGACCTTAGGTGAGATGAAGCTTAGCACATTAAAGGTCCCTCCAAGAAGGCACAGTGGCTCAAGCCTAGCTGGCAAGGGCAAGAGGGGGACAGGTGCTCTATAAGGAAGGGTCCTTGGATGTTTTATGATACAAGCAATGCACATTGGCTGTTTTTGTCTGCCCAGGGTCCATTTTTCTATCTTTTGAAAATGACCACCTTGTTTTCCTTTGAGAAATAATCCCTCCTGAGCCCTATGGCTATGTGATTTGGGTGGCTCTGATCAGCTAACCTCATAGCCACATTCATTTTCAAGGGTAGTCATGTGATCCAGGCCTGGAGAATGAGTGTATTCCATCTGCTTGAACAGAGATTGGTTCAGAATTTGGTGATGCCATCTAAGTTAGTCTAATCAGAGTGAACCCTAGGGCCCAGAAAAGGTACAGCTGCCATTTGTCAGCTGTAAGGATCTGCAAACCTGAGCTGCTAGGATCACAACATGTCCAGTAATGAAAAAAATCAATGAACAAAGACAAGTGGAGATATGGGAGAAGGACTAAGCCCTGATTATGTGATTTGGACTCCTGGATCCAGCCATTCCTGATGGAAATTCCAACTTCTGGATGTTCCAATAAATGTATCTTTTGGTTTAGGCCACATTAGTTGGCTTGCTATCACTTTTTTTTTCTTTTTTTAGGGGGGTGAAGTAGAAAAGGATAGCTTTATTGTTTTTCCAGGCAGAGGGGGACACAGTAAGCTCCTGCCCTTGAAAACTATGTATCCCTGCTATCACTTTCAACCAACAGATTCCTGACCAACAAAATGCTGCTGGCTTAATTTTTTAAAAAGCTTTTATATTTTATAACTCACTGTTACAACTGACTCATAACTTCTAGAAACTACTCATATATTTCACAGAAAAATCAGGGATTCCTCTTGTGTCCCAAACAAGTCTTTCAGCTAAGAACTTGTCATCCTGAAGAGGGAAAAAACAGTAGACTCAACAGATAGGTAAGAATGTTATTGTAACTAATTTGCAGCCCTAAAATGAATATTTAAATCAATAATGCATGCCATTTTCAGACAATTAAGACCTGAAAGCCATCTTTCTGAATTGTAAAGACTGGTACAGGGCTTCTGGCTTTTGTTGGTCATGTTTTCATTGCTGAATCCCCACTAAATGTATAAGAAGAGATAAAAGAAAGATGAAAGCTCTTTACTACTGACAGCTTTGATTCCAGCCCCAGCAAAGCATTGTATTGGGGGATCAGCATGCCCTCTGGTTGAGTCTGGCGGCCAGACAGCTGACAAGAAAGAGCCATTGGTCTGGACAAGGCCATAAGCACAGAGGCTGATATGCCCTCTCTCTGCAGCCCCAGCTGGAACCGTACTGCTCAGTGGGAAGCACATCTGTATGGAATGCACAGAGGCTTCAGCAAAGTAAAAAATGTTCATGAAAAGACTTAGATGGGTGGAATGGGAAGGGGGGTTGGAGGGAGGTCCAAGAGAGGGGGGATATATGTATACATATAGCTGATTCACTTTGTTGTACAGCCGAAACTAACACATTGTAAAGCAATTATACTCCAATAAATTTTTTTTCATTAAATACTACTGAAACTCCTTCAAAAAAAAAAAAAAAAAGAAGTACTCAGGCACAATAGATGGCATTTTCCTTTTTTTTTTTTTTTTTTTTTTTTTTGCTGTACGCGGGCCTCTCACTGCTGTGGCCTCTCCCGTTGCGGAGCACAGGCTCCGGACACACAGGCTCCGCGGCCATGGCTCACGGGCCCAGCCGCTCCGCGGCATGTGGGATCTTCCGGGATCGGGGCACGAACCCGTGTCCCCTGCATCGGCAGGCGGACTCTCAACCACTGCGCCACCAGGGAAGCCCGGCATTTTCCTTATCATCATCACCATTATTATTATTGGTCAGTTGCAAAGGTTCAAACATTATTAAGTTGCCCACCCCCAAAATAGAACTTTTTCCCCCCCAGGGTAGTAGAGGAAGGAGGGTCAGCTCCAGGAGAGCTCATCATGAATCATGAAGCCTGGAAACTGAGACACCCAAAAGGAATAAAAGCATCACACCCATCCACAGCGCCCCCCAAATGTGTAACACGTTCACTCCATCTACCGTTTTGAGTCATTTTTCTAACTCTACACTGTGAAGAGGTAGATTACATAGCAGATAACAGATGTTCTTTTCTAGGCTGAGGAAATGGCACACATACCTACATGGGTTTAAGTTCTTTTTGTGGTCTTACAGAATTTTCTAACAGTGAAGTTGTTTTACTGGCATTATTTCTTTTAAATTGAATGTGAAAAAAATAGCACCATTTTCTATTAGACATAAAAAAGAACAAAATAATGCCATTTGCAGCAACATGGATGGACCTTAGAGATTATCATACTGAGTGAAGTCAGAGAAAGAAAAATATCATATGATATCGCTTATACGTGGAATCTAAAAAAGGCTACAAATGAAGTTATCTACAAAACAGAAATAGAGTTACAGATGTAGAAACTTATGGTTACTGGGGGGTAAGGGAGGGGGGAGAATAAATTGGAAGATTGGGATTGACACATATACACTACTATATATAAAATAGATAACTAATAAGAACCTACTGTATAGCACAGGGAACTCTGTTCAATACTCTGTAATGGCCTATATGGGAAAAGAATCTTAAAAAGTGTTTATATGTATATGTATAACAGATTCACCTTGCTTTATACCTGAAACTAACACAACATTGCAAATCAACTATACCTCAATACAAATTTTTTTTAAAAAGCACCATTTTCAACTTCTCCCTAAACACTGAGAGATAATCCAGGACCCAGGACAACCCCATGCAGCTAACAATATTCCTTATCAACTGCCAAATCTAACATCATCCAGTGTTTAGGTCAAAGAGATCCTCTTTTCCCTACAAGGCTACCGAAACTGAAGAAGAAGATGGTTCTAACAGAATGTGGGTGTGTTTCTGTGTGCATGACCCCCTTGGTATCTTATGTTATTGAATACAGTATTTTTTTCTTCACTGGCACCTCCATAACTGTAATTATAGGATTTGTTGTGAAATGCTCTTCTTTTCTCTGCCAGTGGAGTAGAAGTTCTGAGGAAATTGGGGCAGAGTTTGACTTATTCACTGTCAGATCTACCTGTGCTTATCATAGAGCTGGGAGCACTAGAGGCAGTCCCTTGTTAAATATTTGCTAAATGAATGACTGAGGGAAAGAGATAGTGGGAAGGACAGAGGAGAAGCCCATTTCAACAAAGGCTGAGAATGTGATTTGAAAATTTAATATATTACAAATTATATGTATGTAATGTATTTTATATGCATATATAAATACATTTTATAAAACCCCCCTCATCCTGAGAAAAGAAAACAAGTGAAGGGTAGGAGCCCACAGTTTACAGGGGCAGCCAATACTGACTGAACATCACCCTGGAACAAGAGATAAGAATAGAGCTAGGCTTGTAAAGAATTTACTCCTGGTTGAGAAAATCGGTTAAAACACACATGACAGGGTTAGATAAAAAGAAGCTTAAAGCACAAGTTGTTGTGTGTGTTTTTTTTCAGTGACCCCCTGCACTGTCAGGAAGTGGGCACCCACCTGGATGCAGCAGGATGATATTGGTTCTCTTGAAACTGTCTCAGACTGTGATCTTTTTTTTTTTTTTTTTTTTCTTTTTGCGGTATGTGGGCCTCTCACTGTTGTGGCCTCTCCCGTTGCGGAGCACAGGCTCCGGATGCGCAGGCCCAGCGGCCATGGCTCACGGGCCCAGCCGCTCCGCGGCATATGGGATCCTCCCAGACCGGGGCACGAACCCGTATCCCCTGCATCGGCAGGCGGACTCTCAACCACTGCGCCACCAGGGAGGCCCCAGACTGTGATCTTTGCACCTCCTGTATCAGAATTTCTTTGGGTGCTTAATAAAATGCATAATCCTAGGTCCTACCTAAGACCTACTGAATAAGAATCTATAGGGCTGGATATTAGGGGTTGTGTTTATTTTTTTATTTTTTATTTTTAGGAACTTTCTGGTTGATTCTTTCATATCTTAGATTTTGAGAATCATTGTCAAGTCAAAAAGGGTAACTTGCCATAATATCATGGCTTGAGGAAAATAGCTCTTAAAATGTTATAGTTTAATAAAATTTGATTAAAATATGGTTTTTAAATGTGCTATGAACTTCGATCAAAAATGAAAAATATTTCCTCAACTCCTTTGGTGTGTTTAAATTGGCTGCTGGCTTGTTTTGGCATTTCCAATGTTTGTAAAATGATCCCCATATCTGGGATAACCAGAGCTTGGAGAGAAAGCAGGGAAGTGTTGTGAATGATGCCAGAGAGGAGGATGGGAAATAAACCATGCAAGATTTTTAAAATATTTTTTTCATATTAACAACAATGGGCAGTCATTGTTCATTTTTAAGCAGGGGCAAGACAGAGTCTACTTTCCTTCCTGCATTTGTGAAAGCTCTTTCTGGAAGCAGGAAAGAGAATAGTTGAGGGAATTGGGGATAGGAAGGAGTGATAACGTGGAGGAATGCTAACAGTGGGTAGTTTCCTGAGAGCTACAGGAGAGAGAAGATGGTGGTTTTGGATTAGCGTATTGGTAGTAGGAATGCAGAAAAGCACAACTTTAAGAGAAATACAGGAAGTGGAATTTGCACAACTTGGTGATTAATTGGATGTAATAGAGGACGAAGCAGTAAGACTGACTTCCAGATTTTCTACTTGGGTGACTGGATGGTGATGGCATTTACTTAGATAGGAAAGCCTGGATGAAGATAACCAGGTTGGTGTGGTTACAAAGATTTGGGGAGAATTCATTAATTTAATTTTGGATATTTGGAGTATGAACTGGTGACCAAAGATCCAAGTAGAGAAATCTGATAAATAAATACATCTAGCCTTTGGGGAAATGATTTGAGTAGGATCAGACACTATAGGCAGTGCCTATAGGGACAAAAATGCAGAACACTATTCAGTTAAAAGTTGAAGAGAAGTATTTTCTTCCCGGAAGAGGTAGGGTATGGGTTAATTCTTGATGAACAAACATGTTCAGTTAAGCAAAGGAAACTTTATGTTAAATAATGATATTAAGTCCCAATGTTTTGGAAACCCAGTTCCTTTACGACAATGTATAATATTGTAATACCAATTCTTTTTTCTTTTTTTTTTTTTATGTGTGTGTGTGGTACGCGGGCCTCTCACTGTTGTGGCCTCTCCCATTGCGGAGCACAGCCTCCAGACGCGCAGGCTCAGTGGCCATGGCTCACTCGCCCAGCCGCTCCGCGGCATGTGGGATCTTCCTGGACCGGGGCATGAACCCATGTCCCCTGCATCGGCGGGCGGACTCTCAACCACTGTGCCACCAGGGAAGCCCCATGTAATACCAATTGTAATCATGGTCACTAGTGCATACTGGCCTCTGATTTTTTTTTAAGTGAATATTTACTATTGTTAAGCTGTCCAGGATTCATTCACTAAACTTCTGTTCACAGTCTCTAATTTGGTCAGATAGCTTTCCCTAATTTTAGGTTCCTTTGGGTATGGTCAAGCTGCCACCTCCCCTTCCCTCTTTTTGGTCCCATGGTCAAAACATGCAACTTCTACCTAAAACCCTTCTTAGATTATTCTGTGGATTATATAATTGGCTCTCTTTAACTCCCAAATGACAGAATTTCCACAAATCAACAACTATTGCGTATGAGAACTGGAACATCTCTTAGATGTGATTTAGTCCCCCATTTTACAGGGAGCAAAGTTTAGGCCTAGAAAGACAAGTTAACTGACCCAAGGCCACATAATGGTAAAACTATCAAGTAACTCCAGTCCAGGACTCTGGTTGCCTTCCAGTAAATGCTCTGTTTCCTCACTGCATTTCACCATCTGGACCAGATGTTGAAATTTGGTTCAGATTATAAGCACATGAGACTCAATTCCAGGATTTTGTTTTTGCTTTTGGGGAGGCACACCCTTTTTCCCATTGTTTTTCAACTTAAGCTGCTACTATCATCGTACTGTTACAAGTGAAGATTTCACCTGAAAATGGAATTAACACAGCAAAAGGTAAAGGAAAAAGGCAGAAAGAAATAAACTCATAGTATGAGCCACTTGCCAAGCCATGCCCTATAATAAGCCCTATCCTCGAAGGTGTCTCCTAAATGGGCCCTCAAATTTCTTTTTGCATAAATGAGTTTATATTGCATTTTCCACCACTTGCAGCTGAGAGGGTCCTGATTAATACATCATTAACTCCTCCACTGCCCTTTGTGAAAACCAGCATGACCCTAATAAAGGTGAGATGCACTGGTTCTAAGAAGTCTAAAGACTGTAGGGGAATCACATGCAATCTTTTATTTCAAACCAAGTTTCCCATGCTCACACTACATTCTGAGAAAACTCTGGCTTGAACAACTATGGCCACTCAGCTCTGCCTTGGCTTTTGCTTCATTATGAAATCTGGGTGAAGAGGCCACAGTCCTTCTGACTCTTTAAATTTATTTATTTATTTATTTATTTTTGTCTGTGTTGGGTCTTCGTTGCTGGGTGCGGGCTTTCTCTAGTTGCAGCGAGCAGGGCCTACTCTTCGTTGTCGTGCACGGGCTTCTCATTGCAGTGGCTTCTCTTGTTGCAGAGCACAGGCTCTAGGCATGTGGCCTTCAGTAGTTGTGGCACGCGGGCTCAGTAGTTGTGGCTCGCAGGCTCTAGAGCGCAGGCTCAGTAGGTGTGACGCACGGGCTTAGTTGCTTCGCGGCATATGGGATCTTCCCAACCAGGGCTCGAACCCGTGTCCTCTGCACTGGCAGGTGGATTCTTAACCACTGTGCCACCAGGGAAGTCCCAGTCCTTCTGATTCTTGAAGAGAGTAATCATCAGACCTTGGTGTCCATGCTGGGAATGAGCTGGCTCAACTTTCCCCAGAACTGTACTGAGGAGGCCTTGAAATAAATTTACCATCATCCCACTGATTAAACCCAAAGAGAATTTTTAAAAATAAAGAGTTGATTGCTCAACAAGAAAAGTTCCCCAAAGTTTTGGCATGGTTTTCTCCATACTAATTATAGATTTTAAACCAGAGAATCAACATCAAGCATCTCCAAGCAAAGGATAAAGATAAGGAAGCGATTTGGGGGTGGGAAGGGCATGAGTCTTGGGATCAGAACACCTGATTCTGGACTGAATTCCACCCCTCACTAGCTGTGTAACCTTGCCATCTCTGGACTCTAGTCTGGACTACATCTCTGGACTCAGTGACAGAATAAAGGAGCTGGACTATTTGTTTCTTTGGTAGCTACTTGTCTAACAATAGTATTTTAGAATCATGGAGATCATGCATTTCAGAGTCAGATAATCCAGGATTCTCATGCTGTAATTCACTGCTGTGTTACTTTGAACACGTACTCTAACCTTTCTGATCATCTGTTTCATAATCTAGAAATTGGGGGAAATAAAGAATTGATATTTTAGAGCTATTTTAAGGATTCAATAAGGTTATAAACAGAGTTTAACTGACACCACAAGTTAAACAAATTGTAGCAATTACTATTATCACTGACGTATAATTTTATAAAGGTCCCTAAAGATATAATGAGGGATAAACTCTTTAGCCAAAAGCCCTGTTGTTTGATATGCTTCAGGCACTACTTAATACAGAGCCTAGGATGAGTGTACATGGGAGCTGGAGAGGGAGAATGGTCATCTTCAAATTCCTTTAGTTTTTCACTGCTTAAGCAAATTAATTTATTGAATATGTAAATAAATTTTTTAAAAAAATTTAAAAAGAAATATCACATGGGAATGAAAGAAGAGCTCTTTTCTGAGCAAGTCCCCTTTCACAAGGTATGTGTTAGTAGGAAAAAAGTGAAAGTATTCTGGTTTTTTCCTCACCAGCCAGAATCTGCCCTCTGGTTTGTGAGTTTAACAATGAATGCTTTACAACTACCTGGGAAATCTGAGAGCAGGCCAACTGGTTTTCATATGCCAGCTGTTAAAATCATCCTGCTGACTCAGCGCAGCATAAGGACAATTCAGTATAAACTCCTCTTCCCCTCCAGGGATGCTGGTCATAGCACCACAGGGTTTGAATATTTTAATTAAAAAAAAAAAGAGTTTAGCCTTAGTACAACATTGTCTGAAAATGCAGATCTCTGCACTGGATGACTTACTACAACATTGTCTGATAATGCAGATTTCTGCACTGGATGACTTGAGGGTGTTAGACAATGAGAAAATATACCCTTTAAAACGTATATTTTTAGAAGAGATAGATGAAATCCAAATTCTGACATAGTAAAAGGCTTCCATCTTTTTTACAGCCTCATTTTTCAACTTGCTTCTTGAAGAAATATGACAGAAACAATTGCTTTAGAGAACAGTGAAATTATACTTAATACAGCAATGAGAGTAAATCTCTCCCCTGCAGCATTTCACTTCTAATCAGTCTTAAGTAATAGTGAAGAGACGTTTATTGGGAGCATAATTGACTCTTCACACAAAAGAAAAAAAAAAAGACTAGAAAAATTTATTACATTTACTTCTCTAACCCAAACATGAAACAGGAAGGAAACCAATTTTCTTATCATGGGAGATGGTAATTTACAGAAGAAAAGAGAATAATTAATTTATCTTCTTGTAGGACCTGAATATATAATAGAACAAATTATTGTGATTTAAAAAAAAGTATAGAAAGAGAAACAAGCACAATACAAATACCTCTGATCTCAAAACCTTCCCTTTTTTGTGCCTTGAAAAAGTAAGACACTACCCTCATCCCAGTCAAACATAATGAACATAGATTCTTGAAAAGGTTGTAGCCTCAGTTTGAGCTGTAATGTTCCCTGCTACTGGAACTGTTCTGTGTCAGACCCTCTTTTCACTGCACATTTTTAAAATTTAACTACTTCCTTTACACACAAAAGAAATAATGCTTCCAAAGCACACTTCAAAAAATGTTGAGCAGATGTGGAGCCTTAGCATGGGGCCAACATTCTGCCCAAAGTTTCCCCAGTTTATATTGAAAATTTATTTCTCTGAGAAAGATTTTAGCTTCCCACCCTCCACCACAAGGCCCATATGAAATGGGGAGTTCATGTCCTAAAATTCATTTGTTCTGGAATATTCTTAGCTAATTTCAACCATGAGTGCTTTCCTCAGATGGTATTTTTAGAAAAGTCACTCACAGACAGGGAGTCCTCTTAAAGACAGGTTGTATTCCAGAAGTCCGTGTTTCAACCCTTTGAGTCTCAGCTTACTCATCTTTCCTCATAGGTATAATATTTACACAGTGATTGGCTGATTCTAAGTTGCAGAGCATATTTCGGCTACATTATAGGTTATATGTTTTTTATAGGTTTTGAAAAAAAGATGCCTTCTGAGATCTTTTTAAGAGTAAATCTTCTGGGCTTCCCTGGTGGCGCAGTAGTTAAGAACCCGCCTGCCAATGCAGGGGATATGGGTTCAAGCCCTGGTCCGGGAAGATCCCACATGCGCAGAGCAACTAAGCCTGTGCACCACAACTACTGAGCCTGCATTCTAGAGTCATCGAGCCACAACTACTGAGCCCATGTGCCACAACTACTGAGCTTGCACTCTAGAGCCCATGAGCCACAACGACTGAGCCCGCGAGCCACAACTACTGAAGCCTGCATGCCTAGAGCCTGTGCTCTGCAACAAGAGAGGCCACCGCAGTGAGAAGCCCACGCACCACAACGAAGAGTAGCCCCGGTTCGCTGCAACTAGAGAAAGCCCGCACACAGCAAGGAAGACCAAACACAGCCAATAAATAAATGAATAAATTTAAAAAAAAAAGAGTAAACCTTCTGGCAACATAAGATACAGCAGTGGCTTTGGAAAACAGTATAGCAATCCCTCGAATAATTAAATGCAGAGTGACCATATGACCCACTGATTCGACTCCTAGTTATATGCCCAAGAGAAATGAAAACGTATGTCCACACAAAAACTTGTACACGAATGTTTAGAGCAGCATTATTCATTATAGCCAAAGGTGAAAACAATTCAAATATCTATCAATGGATAAACAAAATGTGGAATATCCATATAATGGAACATTATTCAGTAATAAAAAGGAATGAAGTACTGATGTATGCTACAACTTGAATGAACCTTCAAAACATGCTAAGTGAAAGAAACCAGTCACAAAAGTCCATATATTATATGATTCAATTCATAGGAAAGTCTAGAATTGAGAAATCCATAGAGTTAGATTAGTTGTTGCTTAGATTGGGGGTGATATTTAAAGAGTACAGTGTTTCCCTTTGACGTGATAAAAATTTTCTAAAATTGACTGAGGTGGAGACTTCCGGGGAAGATGGCGGAAAAGTAAGACGCGGAGATCACCTTCCTCCCCACGGATACACCAGAAATACAGCTACACGTGGAACAACTCCTACAGAACACCTACTGAACGCTGGCAGAAGACCCCAGACCTCCCAAAAGGCAAGAAACTCCCCACGTACCTGGGTAGGGCAAAGCGGAGAGATTCCCGCACAGAGGATCGGTGCCGAGCGGCATTCACCAGCCTGAGAGGCTTGTCTGCTCGCCCGCCAGGGCGGGCGGCGCTGGAAGCTGAGGCTCGGGCTTCAGTCAGAGCGCAGGGAGAGGACTGCGGCTGGCGGCGAGAACTCAGCCTGCAGGGGGCTAATGTGCCACAGCTAGCCGGGAAGGAGTCCGGGGAAACTCTGGAGCTGCTGAAGAGGCAAGAGACTTTTTCTTCCCTCTTGGTTTCCTGGTGCGCGGAGAGGGGATTAAGAGCGCTGCTTAAAGGAGCCCCACAGACGGGCGCGAGTCGCGGCTTAAAGCGCGGAGCCCAGAGACGGGCGTGGGATGCTGGGGCTGCTGCTGCCGCCGCCACGAAGCCTGTGTGCGAGCACAGGTCACTGTCCACACTGCCCTTCCGGGAGCCTGTGCAGCCCGCCACTGCCCGGGTCCCGGGATCCAGGGGCGGCTTCCCTGGGAGAATGCACGGTGCGCCTCGGGCTGGTGCAACGTCACGCCGTCCTCTGCCTCTGCAGGTTCGCCCCGCACTCCATGCCCCTCCCTCCCTCCCGCCCAGCCTGAGTGAGCCAGAGTCCCCGAAGAGGCTGCTCCTTTAACCCGGTCCTGTCTGAGCGAAGAACAGACGCCCTCCGGCGACCTACACGCAGAGGCGGGGCCAAATCCAAAGCTGAGACCCAGGAGCTGTGAGAACAAACAAGAGAAAGGGAAACCTCTCCCAGCAGCCTCAGAAGCAAAGGATTAAAGCTCCACAATCAACTCCATGTACCCTGCATCTGTGGAATACATGAATAGACAACAAATCATCCCAAATTGAGGAGCCAGGAGTCAGTGCTGTGCCTCTGAGGTGGGAGAGCCAACTTCAGGACACTGGTCCACAAGAGACCTCCCAGCTCCACATAATATCAAATGGCGAAAATCTTCCAGAGATCTCCATCTCAACACCAGCGCCCAGTTTCACTCAACGACCAGCAAGCTACAGTGCTGGACACCCTATGCCAAACAACTAGCAAGACAGGAACACAACGCCACCCATTAGCAGAGAGGCTGCCTAAAATAATAAAACGTCCGCAGACACCCCAAAACACACCACCAGACGTGGACCTGCCCACCAGAAAGACAAGATCCAGCCTCATCCACCAGAACACAGGCACTAGTCCCCTCCACCAGGAAGCCTACACAACCCACTAAACCAACCTTAGCCACTGGGGACAGACACCAAAAACAACGGGAACTACGAACCTGCAGCCTGCAAAAAGGAGACTCCAAACACAGTAACATAAGCAAAATGAGAAGACAGAAAAACACACAGCAGGAGAAGGAGCAAGATAAAAACCCACCAGACCTAACAAATGAAGAGGTAATAGGCAGTCTACCTGAAAAAGAATTCAGAATAATGATAGTAAAGATGATCCAAGATTCTATTTCCCAGATCCAAAATCTTGGAAATAGAATAGACAAAATGCAAGAAACAGTTAACAAGGACCTAGAAGAACTAAAGATGAATCAAGCATCGATTTAAAACACAATAAATGAAATGAAAAATACTCTAAATGGGATCAATAGCAGAATAACTGAGGCAGAAGAACGGATAAGTGAGGTGGAAGATAAAATAGTGGGAATAACTAATGCAGAGCAAAATAAAGAAAAAAGAATGAAAAGAACAGAGGACAGTCTCAGAGACCTCTGGGACAACATTAAACGCACCAACATTCGAATTATAGGGGTTCCAGAAGAAGAAGAGAAAAAGAAAGGGACTGAGAAAATATTTGAAGAGATTATAGTTGAAAACTTCCCTAATATGGGAAAGGAAATAGTTAATCAAGTCCAGGAGGCACAGAAAGTCCCATACAGAATAAATCCAAGGAGAAATACGCCAAGACACATATTAATCAAACTGTCCAAAATTAAACACAAAGAAATCATATTAAAAGCAGCAAGGCAAAAACAACAAATAACACACAAGGGAATCCCCATCAGGATAACAGCTGATCTCTCAGCAGAAACTCTACAAGCCAGAAGGGAGTGGCAGGACATAATTAAAGTGATGATGAAGGAGAAAAACCTGCAACCAAGATTACTCTACCCAGCAAGGATCTCATTCAGATTTGATGGAGAAATTAAAACGTTTACAGACAAGCAAAAGCTGAGAGAGTTCAGCACCACCAAACCAGCTTTACAACAAATGCTAAAGGAACTTCTCTAGGCAAGAAACACAACAGAAGGAAAAGACCTACAATAACGAACCCAAAACAATTAAGAAAATGGGAATAGGAACATACATATCGATAATTACCTTAAATGTAAATGGACTATATGCTCCCACCAAAAGATACAGATTGGCTGAATGGATACAAAAACAAGACCCATATATATGCTGTCTACAAGAGACCCACTTCAGACCTAGAGACACATACAGACTGAAAGTAAGGGGATGGAAAAAGATATTCCATGCAAATGGAAACCAAAAAAAGCTGGAGTAGCAATTCTCATATCAGACAAAATAGACTTTAAAATAAAGACTACTAGAAGAGACAAAGAAGGACACTACATAATGATCAAGGGATCGATCCAAGAAGAAGATATAACAATTGTAAATATTTATGCACCCAACATAGGAGCACCTCAATACATAAGGCAAATACTAAGAGCCATAAAAGAAGAAATCGACAGTAACACAATCATAGTAGGGGACTTTAACACCCCACTTTCACCAATGGACAGGTCATCCAAAATGAAAATAAATAAGGAAACACAAGCTTTAAATGATACATTAAACAAGATGGACTTAATTGATATTTATAGGACATTCCATCCAAAAACAACAGAATACACATTTTTCTCAAGTGCTCATGGAACATTCTCCAGGATAGATCATATCTTGGGTCACAAATCAAGCCTTGGTAAATTTAAGAAAATTGAAATTGTATCAAGTATCTTTTCTGACCACAATGCTATGAGACTAGATATCAATTACAGGAAAAGAGCTGTAAAAAATACAAACACATGGAGGCTAAACAATACACTACTTAATAACGAAGTGATCACTGAAGAAATCAAAGAGGAAATTTAAAAATACCTAGAAACAAATGACAATGGAGACACGACGACCCAAAACCTATGGGATGCAGCAAAAGCAGTTCTAAGAGGGAAGTTTATAGCAATACAATCCCACCTTGAGTAACAGGAAACATCTCGAATAAACAACCTAACCTTGCACCTAAAGCAATTAGAGAAAGAAGAACAAAAACATCCCAAAGTTAGCAGAAGGAAAGAAATCATAAGAATCAGATCAGAAATAAATGAAAAAGAAATGAAGGAAACGATAGCAAAGATCAATAAAACTAAAAGCTGGTTCTTTGAGAAGACAAACAAAATTGATAAACCATTAGCCAGACTCATCAAGAAAAAAAGGGAGAAGACTCAAATCAATAGAATTAGAAATGAAAAAGGAGAAGTAACAACTGACACTGCAGAAATACAAAAGATCATGAGAGATTACTACAAGCAACTCTATGCCAATAAAATGGACAACCTGGAAGAAATGGACAAATTCTTAGAAATGCACAACCTGCCGAGACTGAATCAGGAAGAAATAGAAAATATGAACAGACCAATCACAAGCACTGAAATTGAAACAGTAATAAAAAATCTTCCAACAAACAAAAGCCCAGGACCAGATGGCTTCACAGGTGAATTCTATCAAGCATTTAGAGAAGAGCTAACACCTATCCTTCTGAAACTCTTCCAAAATATAGCAGAGGGAGGAACACTCCCAAACTCATTCTACGAGGCCACCATCACCTTGATACCAAAACCAGACAAGGATGTCACAAAGAAAGAAAACTACAGGCCAATATCACTGATGAACATAGATGCAAAAATCCTCAACAAAATAATAGCAAACAGAATCCAACAGCACATTAAAAGGATCATACACCATGATCAAGTGGGGTTTATTCCAGGAATGCAAGGATTCTTCAATATACACAAATCAATCAACGTGATACACCATATTAACAAATTGAAGGAGAAAAACCATATGATCATCTCAATAGATGCAGAGAAAGCTTTCGACAAAACTCAACACCCATTTATGATAAAAACCCTGCAGAAAGTAGGCATAGAGGGAACTTTCCTCAACATAATAAAGGCCATATATGACAAACCCACAGCCAGCATCGTCCTCAATGGTGAAAAACTGAAACCATTTCCACTAAGATCAGGAACAAGACAAGGTTGCCCACTCTCACCACTCTGATTCAACATAGTTTCGGAAGTTTTAGCCACAGCAATCAGAGAAGAAAAGGAAATAAAAGGGATCCAAATTGGAAAAGAAGAAGTAAAGCTGGCACTGTTTGCAGATGACATGATACTATACATAGAGAATCCTAAAGATGCTACCAGAAAACTACTAGAGCTAATCAATGAATTTGGTAAAGTTGCAGGATACAAAATTAATGCACAGAAATCTCTGTCATTCCTATATACTAATGATGAAAAATCTGAAAGTGAAATCAAGGAAACACTCCCATTTACCACTGCAACAAAAAGAATAAAATATCTAGGAATATACCTACCTAAGGAGACAAAAGACCTGTATGCAGAAAATTATAAGACACTGATGAAAGAAATTAAAGATGATACAAATAGATGGAGAGATGTACCATGTTCTTGGATTGGAAGAATCAACACTGTGAAAATGACTCTACTACCCAAAGCAATCTACAGATTCAATGTAATCCCTATCAAACTACCACTGGCATTTTTCACAGAAGTAGAACAAAAAATTTCACAATTCGTATGGAAACACAAAAGACCCCGAATAGCCAAAGCAATCTTGAGAGTGAAAAATGGAGCTGGAGGAATCAGGCTCCCTGACTTCAGACTATACTACAAAGCTACAGTAATCAAGACAGTATGGTACTGGCACAAAAACAGAAAGATAGATCAATGGAACAGGATAGAAAGCCCAGAGATAAACCCATGGACATATGGTCACCTTATCTTTGATAAAGGAGGCAGGAATGTACAGTGGAGAAAGGATAGTCTCTTCAATAAGTGGTGCTGGGAAAACTGGACAGGGACATGTAAAAGTATGAGATTAGATCACTCCCTAACACCATACACAAAAATAAGCTCAAAATGGATTAAAGACCTAAATGTAAGGCCAGACACTATCAAACTCTTAGAGGAAAACATTGGCAGAACACTCTATGACATAAATCACAGCAAGATCCTTTTTGACCCACCTCCTAGAGAAATGGAAATGAAAAGAAAAATAAACAAGTGGGACCTAATGAAACTTAAAAGCTTTTGCACAGCAAAGGAAACCATAAACAAGACGAAAAGACAACCCTCAGAATGGGAGAAAATATTTGCAAATGAAGCAACTGACAAAGGATTAATCTCCAAAATTTATAAGCAGCTCATGCAGCTCAATAACAAAAAAACAAACAACCCAATACAAAAATGGGCAGAAGACCTAAATAGACATTTCTCCACAGAAGATATACAGACTGCCAACAAACACATGAAAGGATGCTCAACATCTTTACTCATTAGAGAAATGCAAATCAAAACTACAATGAGATATCATCTTACACCAGTCAGAATGGCCATCATCAAAAAATCTAGAAATAATAAATGCTGGAGAGGGTGTGGAAAAAAGGGAACACTCTTGCACTGCTGGTGGGAATGTGAATTGGTACAGCCACTATGGAGAACGGTATGGAGGTTCCTTAAAAAACTACAAATAGAACTACCATATGACCCAGTAATACCACTACTGGGCATATACCCTGAGAAAACCATAATTCAAAAAGAGACATGGGGGCTTCCCTGGTGGCGCAGCGGTTGAGTCTGCCTGCCAATGCAGGGGACAGGGGTTCAAGCCCTGGTCTGGGAGGATCCCGCATGCCGCGGAGCAACTAGCCCCGTGAGCCACAAATACTGAGCCTGCGCGTCTGGAGCCTGTGCTCCGCAACGAGAGGCCGCGATGGTGGGAGGCCCGTGCACCGCGATGAGGAGTGGACCCCGCTTGCCGCAACTAGAGAAAGCCCTCACACAGAAACGAAGAGCCAACACAGCCATAAATAAATAAATAAAAATTTAAAAAAAAAAGCAAAGTTCCTTTAAAAAAAAAAAGAGACATGTACCAAAATGTTTATAGCAGCCCTATTTACAATAGCCCGGAGATGGAAACAACCTACATGTCCATCATCGGATGAATGGATAAAGAAGATGTGGCACATATATAGAATGGAATATTACTCAGCCATAAAAAGAAACGAAATTGAGCTATTTGTAATGAGGTGGATGGACCTAGAGTCTGTCATACAGAGTGAAGTAAGTCAGAAAGAGAAAGACAATTACTGTATGCTGACACATATATATGGAATTTAAGAAAAAAAAATGTCATGAAGAACATAGGGGTAAGACAGGAATAAAGACACAGACCTACTAGAGAATGGACTTGAGGATATGGGGAGGGGGAAGGGTAAGCTGTGATAAAGTGAAGAGCGGCATGGACATATATACACTACGAAACGTAAGGTAGATAGCTAGTGGGAAGCAGCCGCATAGCACAGGGAGATCAGCTCGGTGCTTTGTGACCGCCTGGAGAGGTGGGATAGGGAGGGTGGGAGGGAGACGCAAAAGGGAGGGGATATGGTAACATATGTATATGTATAACTGATTAAATTTGGCATAAAGCAAAAAAATAAAAATAAAAAATAAACAAATAAAAATAAAAAAAATAAAATTGACTGAGGTGATACTTGTACAAATCTGTGAGTATACAGAAAACCAACAAATTGTACCCTTTAAATAGGTTAATTGTATGGTATCTGAATTATTTCTCAATAAACTTTTTAAAAAAAGAGTACATCTGCTTATTCTCAACCAGAGCACAGGCTGGTCGTTAGCAGGGTTAATTTTCAACCTCTTACCTTACCCGGATTTGTAAAGCAAAATCTTAGTTATTCTGCATTAACACTGTACTGTATCTAAAGCCCTTGATAGTTGGTCAAGTTCACTTACAACTCAGGCAAAAATGAGTTAAGGTTATGAGAGGTTATAACAGGCCCTGCCCTGTGTTTGCTGTACAAAGGAAGTGGTCCCCTAAAGGAAATTCGACTTGGATTATCATTTTGCTTTTCACTAAAGGCATTCTCTACATAGTCTGTATAATTCCCTTTTATATATGTATAGAATGTAGGCATCAAGTTTGGAAGAAATCAATTAAATTTTTTATTTTTTAATTTTGGCAAGGAGTGTGGATGGTGGTAATTGGTTTTGTTCTTTGCTACACCTCCACAGATCCAGCAAATGCTCAGAAAATGAGTGGACTGGACCTTCTGAGTGAAGTTGAACAGGTAAAGTGAGTGATTACATGACATTATTACAGCTGATTTTCAAATTGATAGATGTCAATTTTCAGCAGTTACAGATATACATATATATCCTTATATACACATATATATGTGTATATATGTATTACATATATATACATATTACATACATTGTTCCCCCCATCCCATGCCCATAGATCCGAACTTATGATAAACTTGAAATTGGTAACAGTTAAGAAACAATTTAACTCTGATGTGCTAAACTCCAGATATGCTTTACTTATATGCATTTACACTGTCCAGGTGAATAAAGTTGAAGAATGAAGGCATTTGATGCTAGGAATAGTTAGGTAACTAGAGAAGTGAGCCATAAGGGACCTTCAGGCTCCTCTCTTGATGGGAATTCTTATCTCTGTCATTTAAATAGGGAGGAAATTAAAAGCCAAGAAGTCTTAGTCCTATACTGAAGGAAATAGGACCAGAGTGAGACAAGGATTCACTGATGTCTAAGGAGATAGAAGTCACATTAAAAAACATTTTTCTCTCTCCTTCACAAACTTGAAGGACAAGAAGCAAAGAGAAGTAGGTTACAGTACTCTGTAGATAGCTTTTCTTTTTTCTTTCTCACAACAGACCTAATCTCAGAATGGGTGTATGCTTGGAAAATTTTCATGACCTAAGTGAATTTTATTTCTTGGCTGACCCTATAACTTCAGAAACATTTTAAAGAAAGTAGTATGGGGTGGTGGTGTAATGAATTGGGAGATTGGGATTGACATGTATACACTGATGTGTATAAAATAGATGACATAAGAACCTGCTGTATAAAAAAATAAAATAAAATTCAAAAATTTAAAAAAAACAATAAAAAAATAAAGAGCTAAAAAAAAAAAAAGAAAGTAGGATGGCCAACAGGAGGGCAAAGGGGCCTAGAACTGTAAGATGTCAAATGACCTTTATGTCTTGAATCTAATAGCTTACATTAACTGAGCCAAAAGCCCAACCTGCCAGGTCTTGTGCTAAGCACTTAACAGATTGTTTCACTATATTCCAGTAGGAACCTATGTGATAGGTACCATTGTTTATTATAAAGCTACAGTTATTAATACACTGGCATAGACACAGACAATTAGACCAATGGACCAAAATAAGAGTCTAGGAACAGACCTATTTATGACAAAGATGAAACTTCAGTGTAGTGGGGAAAGAATGGTGTTTTCAATTAATAAGTCAAGTGAATATACAAGAGGAAAAAATAAATCTGACCCTTATCTTACATGATACACAAAAATCAATCCTGGATAGATTGAAAAGCTAACTATGAAAGAATATAACATGATCTTGGGCTAGGAAAAGAATGTTTAAGTTGGATATAACAGCACTAATCATAAAGCAAAAAATATTCATTAGATTACTTTAAAATTAAGAAATCTGTTCTTCAAAAGACATCATTAAAAGTGTAAATAGGCAAATGAGAAAGTGAGAGAAGATATTTGCAATGTATTTTTCCAACAGAGGAGACTATATACAAATTCCCACAGAGCAAGTAGGAAAATACAGCTAACCCAGTGGGGGAGGGATGAGTAAAAGATACATCTAGGTACTTCAAAAAGGAGTATTCCAAAAGACCAATACGCATATCAAAAAGGGCTTCACTTGTTCAGTCATCTGAGAAATGCAAGTTAACATCACAATGCAATACCACTACACACCCACTTGAACAGCTAAAATGAAAAAGACAAGTGTTAGCACATACCTGGAGCAACTAGTTTACCTCCTATCAGCAGCATGTGGAATTTCTAATTGCTCCATATTATCTGCTAACACTTGTCTTTGGAAGACTGGTTGAGGGTCAGTAGCTACTAACGCTGAACCCTGTGGTCCACTGATTCCATTTCAAGGTATATACCTAACAGAAACCTGTACATATGCCCAGAACAAACTACTGCTATGTGCAACAACATGAATGAATTTCACAAACATAATAATGAGAGAAAGATGGCAGACACAGAGAATACATACTGTATGTTCTATCTATATAAAACTTCCCAAACAGACAAAACCAATCTCCGGTGTTAAGTCAGGATGTTGGGTGGAGGTCAGAGATTCAGACGGGCCTGAGAGAACTTCTGGGTGCTGGTAACAACCTATGTTTTATCTAGGTGCTTGTTGCATGGATGTGCACACTATGAAAATTCATGGAAGTATGCACATATGATTCGTGCACTTTTCAGTATGTTTGTTATATTTTGGTCCTATAAACAAAGTAATATAGGACCCTATGGATAAATTTCTGTTTGCCTCAGAAAAGTTAAGACTCTTGAGGGGCAGATACTGCACACATTATATCTCCATCTAGGGTCTTGTATCCTGCTAAGTAGTTAGACTAGTGAGTGAGTTCAGTGGATTCATTAGTTACCTGGAATGAACGGGAATGTAGTGTACTGTGTTTCCCTTTAGTGGAGCTTAACTTCATGACTTTCAATTCATTTGTACCATATCTATGAGGGCAGTGATTGTTTGCCATGGCTAGGATCAAAACCGACCACTTGAGAAGATCTGGTCTCTATCTGAGCAAGACACACCTGCACAATTTCCCCTTCTTGTCAGCCCATCCTTTGAAAAGTTTCAATCCCACTTTCACTGACTCTCCCAGGCTACTAAAGAATTCTTTCCATCAAGAAAAAAGGTATATAGATGATAGGTAGAGAAAACACACTTGGAAAAACCTTAGTGATTGCCTGGTCTTTCATTCCTCTGGCTAGCCATTTTTCAAGATGGGGTGACAGAGGAGCAAAAGGGAAAACAATGTATCAAATCCAGAGAGCCAATTAATGATGGAAGCTCAGATTAAAATCCAAATCTTGTGATTGCTTGTCTGTGCTCTCTTCACTGCATTGGGTTTCTCTATGATCTTGCAACAGTCGTTATTTAATTTCCGTGATTTGCTGTTCACTCCCTACTGAAATGTTACTTGTCACCCTGCAACACATCAATCTTCTCCAAGACAGAGATTACACCTTACCTGACCCAGGGCCTGATACACATTAGGCTCTTCCAAAGTCACCCTCTAGCTGATTCAATCAACCACAATAAATTACTCTACACTCTATCCAGATTACATTTTATCAGACCATGTAAGGAAGAGATAATGGCAGCATGAAATAAAATAGGATGGCCCTTGGGAGGAGAGTCTATGCCAATATAGGCAATCACGGTCAGGTTAACAGACCTTAAATTCTCCAGGTCTCCCTTAATCCCTGAACGAATGTAATCTACTTGACACAAATGAAGAACTCTACACTGAAGAATTTGACAAAAGGCACTTTTGCTGGCTCCTACTTCAGTCCTTCCTTTACTCAGAGCTTAAAATCAAAGGGGACAAGTGATATTTTCATTTTATTCAAATGTACATTCATTTTCCATCAAATTTCCATTTTTTTCCCTTAAATGGGTGCATTTTATTTTTTGGCTCATTATTTATTATCATTTCATTTATTTAGAAATGGAAACTTCAAGCACTTTGATTAAGAGATTAAATAACTGGATTTTTGAGAGCTAAAAATAATCTAGGTATGGGTTGCATTAGGCTTCAAAATATTTGGGGTTTTGATCAAATCTCTAAACACATTATTGCCAAATAACCTCTCCTTCTCTTCAAATTTTAATCACATGTATGTTTTAAGGAAAATTCAATACAAAGTTTTTAGAATCACTGCTAAAGATACTTGAGCTTTCTAAAGAGCCTTTTCTTTAGAAAGTAAAACAAATCCTCCCTAAATAAAATTAGAGGGTGGAGAAATTCTGACCCCAAAAAAATACAGCCATCTAATCTTCGTCTTAATCAACCCCTCAAAAGCCATAGATATCAATTCAGTCAAATACCTTCAACTTTTCCCAATAAAAATTTCTCAAGAAACCAATGTCACTTGACCACTCACAAGATGCCATACATTTTATGTCTGGTGCTTTAGTTTTGAAAACAGCTCTTAGATAAAGAAATGATTAGTTCCTGAGAGGTTGAGTAACATGTTCCATATTTCAAAAGAAGAAAATGGCAGAGCTGGGATTTCACACCAAGTCTGATTGATTCTAGATTGTCAGCTTTCAGTAGAATTGTCATGGAGTGCCTTTGAGCTGGCCTTAAGTAAGAGATACAAGACAAATAGCATGAAAATACAACTTTCATTACTTTATCTTAGGCTGAGAAGAAAAAATAAAAGAGAAAAATAAAGAAAGAAAGAAAGGACCATTAAATAAAGTCCCCAAAGGCATTTTTATATCATGAAAGTTCTTAGCCTTCAGCATACCTAGCCAGGACAACCTAATGGTAGCTATAAAAACTCTCTGGGAGCTAACAATTAATTGGCAAAATTAAGTAAATGAACAGAAATTACCACAGCAATAAGCACTATCTTTTACTGTAGCACAAAGGCATCTTTTTAAGCACTTAATGGAGAAAGGGTGCCAGAAGGAGGAAGATATGCACATGGGTTAAAAATGACTTTCAAGAAATGATTGAAGGACATCAAAGACAATGTGTTAGAGAAAGATGAGTCCTGATAAACTGTTTGATTTCATTTCAACTCAACTCAACATGCAATTTTTTTTTTTTTTGGCCTCGTTGTGCTGCTTGCAGTATCTTAGTTCCCTGACCAGTGATCAAACCTGGGCCCACGGCTGTGAAAGCACTGAGTCCTAACTACTGGACCACCAAGGAATTGCCTCAGCATGCATTTATCAGCAGTCACAGAGACATTTGAAAAACCCAGCCCAAAAATGTCATAAGCAGTCCATTTGAATCTGAAAAACTACCATGAAAGACACCAATGGCTAGAATCATACAAGCAGTTTCTGAGGAGACTAAAGTATCTGTGGTTATTTAAGGGTCATTGTGGCAGGTCAAAGACAGGCATTACTATCATCATCTCCATTTTTTTTTTTTTTTTTCAGTACGGGGGCCTCTCACTGTTGTGGCCTCTCCCGTTGCGAAGCACAGGCTCCGGACGCGCAGGCTCAGCAGCCATGGCTCACGGGCCCAGCCGCTCCACGGCATGTGGGATCTTCCCAGACTGGGGCACGGTCCCAGAGTCGGCAGGCAGACTCTCAACCACTGCGCCACCAGGGAAGCCCCATCATCTCCATTTTTGAGATACAAAAACAGTCTCCACAAGAGCAAAGGTCCACCCAAGGTCATGTGACCCATCAGAAAACACGGCTACCAATTAATCTCCTCCCTCCCATCCCAAAGCTCCTTCTTGGTTGGACAGATCACACAAACGACACAAATGCAGACAGACATAATCATATAATAGATTGTATTTATTGTGCTAGCCAATATTCATTGTTAGGTTCTGGCAACATAGATACTCTGGAGGATTGTGGGGCTGAGGATCCAACCCCTTATCTTCCAGTTTAAACAAAACCAACAGAAAGCAGCATCTCAACCATTCTTCTCCCAGGGGAGTCACCAGGGGTAAAGAAGAATGTTGTAACCTAGAGAAGGGTTGAGTCTAATGATCAGAGAAATCTAATGACTACTCACAGTTTTCCTGCATATATGATTGCATACCAAGTTCTTAAACTGGTCAAGAAATCTCTATGGAGAAGGAAAGCAAGGATAGTACTAGGTAAACCAGCAGAACAGATTTCCACTTCTATGACTGGTCTTGGGGGGTGTTAGGAAGCAAGTAATCAATTCCAGGGATTCTATACCTCAGACATGGAGATCTATGGGGTAACCAGAGAAACTCCTTCTCATTAAAAGAATGGGTATTACCTAACACCACTTGGGAATTTTCTTATTGGGTCTTTGGTCAATCACACTTTATAAATAAAATGATAGAAGATATGATAACAACTACCACTTGTTGAGCAGCTATTATATGCCAGGTTTTATAGGTTTATTTATATCAGAAACAATGACAGTGGTGACAACTGTGTTGCAGGTAGCTGTGAAAGTAGCTTGTTCATTGTCAAACATGAAGTGTAGAATGGAGATTTGAACCTAGGTTAGTCTGGCCACAACTCACATGGGTTTACAACCATATCATCCTGCAGTCCACAAAATAAAGTCTCCACCATTCTTCTCAATGTGTGTTTATAAGAAGAAATGTGTGATGCTGTACACATGCTCCCCTGTGACTTTGGGTAGTTTTAAAGGATGCGTTTTTTTCTTTCCTCTATAGTGAACCATAAATTTCAGCAGTTGGACTTAGGATATTTTAAAGACATGAAAAGAACTGGAAAATGGAGATCAGTCATTAATTAAAGCAGTTTACTGGGCAAGGATCCAAAAGGAATGAGAAACTGGGTGCAAGCCTGTTGCTTTTAAACGACCATAACATTTATTTGGCTGCAGAGATACTCCTGGACCAATTAATCAATTCCCCTTTCCTTTTCTATTCAAACTTGGAGCAGACCTTACTTCATCTAAAGTAATTGCCTTGCAAGACTGCAAAACATCAGGAGGCAAAATCACTTCTTGAACAAAGCAAAGACTAAGGCTTTCCCTCAGATGTTCCTGAAGATGGATGAGAAGATGCTGGGACATAATTTTACTCTTAACCAGCCATGAAATGCTCAGCCAAATAAATTACTAAGAAAAGTCAGACAAAAGCTGGAATGTCAAGGGTATGATTATTTCTCATCTCTTCCATTACCTTCAATTTATTCTCTTGCTGGGTAGCAGCAAACTTAACAGAACAAGAATGGTTTTAGCAGCAGCACTATATTGGGTCAAAATGACACAGGCATGCGAAAAGAACAAAACACTAACACCAAACCACAGGGTAATGGCCCTCCTGCTTAACTGACGTCTCCTATTGCTTTCTGTTAGGCTCGCTCTGAGAGTGGTGAACAGAGAAATGCTGTTTCAGCAATGTGGTGGCCAGTGAAGGAATGGGGGCCTTTGTGATTTTTCTAAAGAAGTTGCTAAAAAAATAAACAAATGCACCATCCAGTTGGTGACTCTAAACAAATACTCCACTCGCTGATCAGAGTAAAAGCACACAGCTTTAGGGCTTGCCTAAATCAGAGGTCACTCCCTTCTCTGGCTTGGGCCCAATTTTGGTTCTTCAGGATGAGCAATGAAGCAGAATTATGAGTCTGAGAGACTAAGAATGGACAGCAAGAGTTTTACTCCACTGCCTCTTCTCTGCAATCTGCAATAGCACTCACTGGTTTCGGCTCTCTTCTTCTAAGATTTATTTTTATTTTTTTCTTTTAGTCAAATTCTCAACACATATGGACCTTCCACCTATTCTGGAGTGGACACAAAGGGTTTTGCTTTCCTTTCAGTGACAACTCTGGGGGGGTGGGGTAGGTGTTTTGGTTCCTTGTCATCATCGTCCATGGGGCAAAGACGATTGGCAGTGCCGGATTCCAATCCTTCTCCTTATCGCATCTGGGGTAGGTTCAGTGGGTGGGCCTTCTTTCCTCTTTGGAAGAAATTTGGAAAAGCAAGGGGACACCATTTTGGACAGAGGTTTTTATGGGAATTCAGTAGTCATCGTGTGTTCCATTTGCCACCTCGTGTGACATGTACATTTTTGAGAAAACAACACACATATCTCAATGCAAGGTTATTTGTGTTCCTGAATCCACCTAAAAGTCAAATCAGTCAGCTTATGGACTTTTCTGTTATGTAATGATGAATCCCCCTTTTCATTTAAGTTGATTTGCCTTATTTGCAACAGATGGAGTTCTGCCTATTATTCCATCCCAAGATCTAATATTTCGGTTGGTTTTTCTCTTGTTGAATATAAAGAGAAATATTAAGTAAAAAGAAATCTGAAAAGTCAAAGTGGTCAAGCATCTCTGTCAATATCCTCCAGGGCATCCCTAACATTCCTCATCATTATTTCAGCCTGACTACTTCCTTGCAGTCAGCGGATCCTAATGGAGAAAAATTTACATAAGGCTTGCGTTTCCAAATTTCTTGAACTTAAATGGAAACTTAAAGACAGAAAAAATACTGTCTTCAAATCGACATGCTGCAAATCGCTGGTTAGGAGCTTCAACGCTTGCTTTGGAGTTTCAGGTGAAGTGAAGAATCCTATGAGCATATGTAGCACTTTATCCACAAAGATCTCATTCTACACACAGTTCTCACGTGCTGCCCGGTAACAGCAACTGTATGCTCATTATAGTATTGAAACGACCAGTGGCCTCAGCTTTAGTCTTTGTGGAAGGTATTTTGGGACATATATATGGCACTACCTTTACCCAGGTTCATCTATGATTGCTACTGAAATACTACAGGGTCCCGAGCCCACCTTCCTGTCACCTTCCACACTGTAAACAATGTCAGCTTTTCAAAATACACATCGGACTGTGGCTCTCCCCAGGGTAAAGGTCCAACTCCTTAATAGGGTCAGCAAGGCTGTATGCAGTCTGGCCCCCGCCTGCCCCTCTAGTCCCGCCAAGCACGGTTCTCCCCTCTGCATGGCTCCGGACTCACTGACAGTCTGTTCTCCACTGTGTTACACTCTCGCCCTCCTCAGGGCCTTTGCATATGCTGTCTCCTTTGTCTAGCATGTTCTTTGCATTCCAAGTCTAGGTCCGATTCCTTTTTCAATATACTCTCGTAGAATTCTATTCCTTTCCATCAGCCCAACTGTCTCATATTGTCATTAGATGCTCACTAGGTGGTTCTGGAATCCTGTGTCTCCCACCAGACAGTCTGTTCCAGGAGAGTAGGAACGTGGTCCCTGTTGCTGTCCGAGCTCCCTATTGCTTACCCCGGTGTCTACTGCAGGGCCTGAAATTCCCAGTTGTCAGTTCTCTGCGTTCCTTTCCTTCCCTCTCAGCACCCTTTGACACAGATGACCACTCTGTCTGTGAAACCCTTCCTAACTCCACTTCTGGGGTTCTACACTCTCAGGCCACCATCCCCACTTACAGCTGCTGCTTCTCAGTCTCCTTCACTGATTCCATCTTTGTTTCCATCCTCTAAACAGTCCTACATTCTGTCTTATCATCCAACTGATGAAAGCTCTCCTAAGAGCCCAAAGGGTAGAAAAATCACATTGAAAAAGATGCCTAGGGCTACAGTACTTACAATAACAAGCAATTTGGAAGCAACTCAAATGTCCAACACTAGTGAACAGTGCAGAGAATTGTGGTGGCATCCACTTCATGGAATACTATGCTGCTAACAAAAGTAAGAACTATACCGTCTGTCTGGGAACATGACATCTTTTTATGATGGAATGTTCTATGAAAATCAGGGTACACAAAACCATGCTTATAACTTTGTAAAAATTCATATTAAAAAAGACCTGGTGGGGCTTCCCTGGTGGCACAGTGGTTGAGAGTCCGCCTGCCGATGCAGGGGACATGGGTTCGTGCCCCGGTCCGGGAAGATCCCACATGCCACGGAGCGGCTAGGCCCGTGAGCCATGGCCGCTGAGCCTGTGCGTCCGGAGCCTGTGCTCCGCAACGGGAGAGGCCACAACAGTGAGAGGCCCGCGTACCGCAAAAAAAAAAAAACCTGGTGAATGAAAAATAAATACTGTATTAGAGTATTAGAGTGATGGGATTTGGGGCATTTTTTTCTCTTATTTTCCAAATATTTCTATTTTATAAAAAGGTGTGTGTGTGTTTGAGTGTGTGGAGACAGGGAGAGAACAGAAAGGAAATAATTATACTGTCATTTAAAATGCATATCAAAAATGAGTATATTTATAGAAACGTTATTTAAAAATGAAACCACTGGGAGCCATCCTAAAATATTTCATGCGACAAATTGCTATAAATTGCAGTGCTGTGAGAGATATCACACCTCCGTGATACACACACCAAGCTCTCAGGAGGCAGTGGATTCTGCACAGTGACAGATGGATTTGCAGCAAAGCTTTCCCTGGCTCACCTCGTGAGCTGTGCTGTCCTCATCCTGTAAAGCAGAGGGCCACGCTGGCCTTCGCAGACCATCCAAAACTCCAGCCTCCTCCTCAGGCTCTTTTGTCTTATTTGCTTCAAGAAAACTATTCAAAGTCAATGAGTTCTAGGAAGCAACGGTACAAACAGTCACCTCTTTACTCTGCCCACAGCAGCCATACTAACCCCAGGCGCTGCTCAGATTCCACAGAGAAGACCAATTTAATTGATTTCCAGTAGCTCTGGAGGATGAATTTGCACCGCCAACCCCCTTGAAAACAGAGCCCTGCACCTTCGTCTCCAAAAGATGTCATCTTGCAGCAGTAAGGAACGAATAGACTTTTCACAATAGTCCTTTGTTGGAGAAAACACACTGGATCACTACACAGGAAATCCTGCAGCCACAGCTAAGGGAACTTCAGAGCAATGAGACCCAGTTGGTGAGCTCTAGCCCTCCTGAGCATCGTAAGAGACTATAGCCATCCATGCAAATAAACTGATGTATTTATGCAAACTACAGTATAATCTGTAGACGATATGAGGCTACTTTACGCAGTTTTAGCCAAACAGTAATAATATTTATAATACAGCTTGCATGTGTGGAGTGAATACCACGTGTCTGGAACTGCATTAACACTTATTCTTTTTTTTTTTTTTCTTTTGTGGTGCACGGGCCTCTCACTGCTGTGGCCTCTCCCGTTGCGGAGTACAGGCTCCGGATGCGCAGGCTCAGTGGCCATGGCTCACGGGCCCAGCCGCTCCGCAGCATGTGGGATCTTCCCGGACTGTGGCACGAACCCGTGTCCCCTGCATCGGCAGGCGGACTCTCAACCACTGCACCACCAGGGAAGCCCAACACTTATTCTTTACTACAACCTTGGGAGTCCCTCTATTTCTGTTTTACAAGTGGTCAAACTGAGGCTTAGTGAAGCTAAATAACCAGACCTTAATCTCTCTCTCTCTCTTTCTCGTTTCCAGTCTCCCCTACCTCGCACCATCCCTCAACACTTTTTGTATGTTGCTTCCCCTCTGTCACTGGACTGACTCAGGAGACTTTAGTAATTTGCCAATAATAAGCTACGTTCATCCTTCAAAGTTTGAAAAGAACTTTACCATTTAGGATGACTTAGAACACATGTTACAACTTAATCCCCCTTCGTTTATTCTAACCACCACATGATTGTAATAACTGTCTGTGAAGGCCTGAGGACTGGGATCTACCAGGATTGGCTGGGCCTTTGTATCATTTTCTGAGGAGGAACGATTTCCTGTAGGTCGTCATTGGACAGATGCATCAATCAAACGTCTTATTAACTTTACTTAGAAATACAATCTGAGTGTTGACAGGAAAACACATGTAAGAGAGTCATGCAAATCTTTGCCAAAACCTGTAAGGTAGCTGTTATTACTTGATTTTACAGATAACAGCATCACGTTGCACAGCCGTGCACCTAAGTGTTCTCTACTCCAGGCGTGATTCAGGGCAGCAGGACACCTGGTGGGCCCGCAGGTGTTCATGTCAAGTGCCACTTATGGTATTTGTCTTAGGTTAGGACAACTCCCTCTCCCGCCCAAAACAGACTCTGAGACAAAGATTTGAGTAAAAGAAATTATTCAATAATTTGGGAGTTGATCTCATGGTGGGGAAGGGAACGGGGAGTCAAGGCAGGGAAGTGAAGGAAGCCAGGACATGGGGCATTCCTAAGCAGGTTAGCTCTGTGGGCAGGTCGGGCTCGGCCCGCTTGTGACCTCTGGGAGGGCACATGGCGAAGGCAGCAGAGTTGTCCTCCAAGACCTTCCACCAACTCCAGCCAGTCCTCTCCACTGTTTCCAGGGGTATTAAGGGCCAAGCACTCTCTACCAGGCCCACACCAACTGCCAAGCTCTAGAGGCCACAGAAAATTGTTTGCATTTGGAATCTATGAGCACCAAGCTGTTGAGAGTTAAGGGGCTATGGGCAGGGCACTGGCAGGGTTGGCCGCTGTGTTCTTTCCTGCAACAACTGGAAGCACTTCACCAGCCCGCCAGGCAGCCACCACCATCAAGGGGAATTGGGAGGCCGACTGAAGCCATTTTGATTCTTACTTTACTAATTTATAAAGGTAGATAATTTCTGCTCTGACTGGATGATAGGTAGATTATAAATGTTGATGGTATATAATATAGCCTTGTGTGTTGCCTTTATAGTTTTCTAACAGACAAAGGGCCATGTGGTGTAGTGGTTAAGAGCACGGACTCTGATTCCCCTCCCAGCTGCTCAACCAGATTGTCATATGACCTCACACAAATTACTTAATTGCTCCATGTCTCAGTTATTTATTTCATCAATAACTTGGGAACAGAATAGTGTCCCATAGGTTTTATCTATCTATCTATCTATCTATCATGTATCTACCATTACTTAGTAATGTAAGTGTAACCTGTCAATATACTGCATATAATTTACAAAAAATAAGTAGCAGATTCTATTTTAAAAAGTCAATGTGGTGACTATTTAGTAATTTCATTTCCCATTCTAAATGGCAACTCTCAGTCACTGGTTGATCCAAGAGCTGTGCTCATGGAGCTATATATGATAATGCAGGCAGGAAGAAAGACCCAGAAATAATTTGCCATTTATCTAAAGGAACATGGATCCAATTTCTGCAGCCACAAAAAAAAAATGTGCTCTGTTTTTCAATGTACATAAAAAGAAAAATCTCCTGAAAACAGAACTATGAATTAATTATGTCCCCTACTTCCCTTAAACCTGAGAGCTGAAAACACCTCCCTTTTTATTGATTTCATCTACTATGAAAGCCCAGTGGATTCTGGGCTTCTTAAATGAGACAAAATTGAACCTCAGATCTTCAGAGCCTGCACTCTGTAGCAATCCTCTTGGAATCTAAACTTACTGATGTTACAGGAACACATATAAGACAAGAAAATCCACCATCTAAATTACCACTTTTCTCCTTTGGGAGATAAATGAAGCCAAGGGGGCATCTGACTTTGCAAGGAGGTGTGCTTTCCTCAATCTACTGACTCAGCTTGGTTGCAGGCTGGCCAAAGGGACCAGTGAGGCTGCCTTGCAGAACAGAATATAGATCTCCTTTCTGCCAAATCATGAGCTCTGACAGCCATGCCCGATATATCACCATGCATCACTGGACATCTAATTCCTTGTTTCAGTGTGAGGAAGTTGCCAGGACTCTCTATATGTATGGGTCAAGAAATGTCCATATCCTGATGTTAAAATCAGACAGAGAAATCCCCTGAATGACTTACAGCTCCATGCCCAGAGCAAGGCGGACGATAGGACCTGTGACCACATAATGCAGTCACTTTATAGGTCTGTTTCAAGAGTGGACTTTATTCTACTCTTATGTATTCCAAATTTTAAGTCAATTTCCCTTTGTAAGTGGGGTTTCTGTGACCAAAAAAAAAAGCTGTAAAACTTTAGGTTAGCTGCATCTGCTAACAGAAACATAATAAAACTGGAAAGTCCTTATTAGCTTTGAAATTCTATGATGCTACAATTCTAAGGCTCTGACGAGAGAGAGAAGTTTAGAATTAGTTGGAAGCTGACTACAAGGAGAACACCAATTGGAAAAATAACATAGTTTTAAAAGGCAAACAGTATGAAGCTACATCATGGATTTTCCTCTTTTTATAGGGAGACGCTTGTAAGTTAGCAGGGATTCTCAAGAAACTAATCAGTAATGCCAAAAGCCAGTGCAGTATCTTTCCTGTTGGCCCACCCCAAATGTCAGTTGCAGCTTTGATGGACCATTCCTATACAGACTGATGGCTTCCTAATTCACGCACCAGTGTTACTCTGCCTGAAGGCTTTTTCTGCCTGTAGAAAGCTAGAAAGGGAGTTAAAGTTCTCAGGGGCCATTCACAAATGACAAGGGACAGAATGTAGAGGATAAATAATATCTCGGGCTCCTTATCCCTCAATGGGACAGTCTTCCAAAGAAGCAGGACTTAGCCCCCATTACCAAGTGGTAACTACTTGTTATCACAGCTTTTATTAGCTTTATTACCTTTTCTGATTCACTTTCCAGCTCTCTCCCAGTGCTTCCTAGGATCACCTCTGCATTCAGCTGCTCACACCCAAAACCTTGTCTTCGGATATGCTTTTAAGGGAGCCAAAATTAAGATAACAGGTATAGTGAAAAAATAAACAGTAGGGCTTCCCTGGTGGCGCAGTGGTTGAGAGTCCGCCTGCCGATGCAGGGGACACGGGTTCGTGCCCCGGTCCGGGAAGATCCCACATGCCACGGAACGGCTGGGCCCGTCAGCCATGGCTGCTGAGCCTGTGCTCCGCAACGGGAGAGGCCACAACAGTGAGAGTCCCGCGTACCGCAAAAACAAAACAAAACAAAACAAAAACAAAAACAGTAAGCCTTAACCAGAACCTGGTGGCTAGGGCTTTATACAATGAGGCTCCCCAAAGTACCAGTTTTACGCCTATTTCCTGAAGCACCTTTCAGACTTAGGCAGAGCTCCTGATGAACTGGAGGGAAAAGTGGGACTTGATGAAATACCAACATTAAAGATTCATGAAAAAGTGTCAAGTTATACAGTGTGGTTCATAATTATTACGAGAATTAAATAATACATGTGAACACACTTTGAAAATAAGAAAGCATGGTTGGTATATTAGAAGGTCTTATATTTCTTCGTAATCTTGCTCTAAAGCAAGGACAGGCAGATATTTCCTATGAAGGGCCAGACAGTAAATGTTTTAGGCTTTGCAGGCCTTACAGCAGCCATCTCAGTTACTAGGTTCTGCCACTGTAGTGCAAAAGCAACTGCGGACAATACACAAATGAATGCGTGTGGGTGTGTTCCAAAAAAACATTATTTTCAGGTGTAGGTGAAGAGCCAGATTTAGCTTATGAGGAGTAGCTGTATTTTATTTTTCAGTGGAACAGTAAACTAGATGTCCCACGGGGCTTCCTGGAATTTTTTGGGTTTTTTCAGCTTTATTGAGGTATAATTGACAAATAAAATTGTAAGGTATTTAAAGTGTACTTCTGGGCTTCCCTGGTGGCACAGTGGTTGAGAATCTGCCTGCTAATGCAGGGGACACGGGTTCGAGCCCTGGTCTGGGAGGATCCCACATGCCGCGGAGCAACTAGGCCCGTGGGCCACAACTACTGAGCCTGCGCGTCTGGAGCTTGTGCTCCTCAACAAGAGAGGCCGCAACAGTGAGAGGCCCGTGCACCGCGATGAAGAGTGGCCCCCGCTTGCCACAACTAGAGAAAGCCCTTGCACAGAAACGAAGACCCAACACAGCAAAAATAAATAAATAAAATTAGTAAACTCCTACCCCCAACATCTGCTTTAAAAATAAATAAATAAATAAATAAATAAATAATAAAGTGTACTTCTATGAGCAGTAGTTGAACGACCTTTGCTGCAAAGCATTATTTATTTGTAATGTATTTATGCTGGTGGTGATTCATTATTCTCCAACATTGTCTAAGTGACTTCAATCGTTATGAAGGAAGCAGAAGTACATGGCAAATCGTTCCTATTGATGAACAGCCTTATGAGTGTTAAGGAAGACTGCGTCTGTCCACCAGGAGCTCACTGTTTCCCATTTTCCAGAGATATCTGCCCAGACTGAGAGTGAGGCATCTCTACTGAAGGCTTAGCAAAGCCAGGCTCATAAATCTGTGTCTATAAAATAGCAGCCAGCATCCCAGCTCTGCAGCCAGGAGTGTGCACCTCGCAGACTTTCTTTTATAGGAAGCGTAATTGATCAAGAGCCCCAGCTGCTGTGTTTGAAATCCATCTCCGTGTGTCACACCTCTCACAGGCTCCCCCCTGCCGATATCAGAGTTGTGGGTGGAATACAAGGGCAAACCCATTCCTGGAAAACATGGAGAAACTCCACTGTTGGCCAGTTTTGACTCAAGCACACCCTGATGGCTTTGCTGAAACTTCCTTAGTCTGCATGCAATCTAGGATGCTTCCCCCCTACCCTCTCTCCTTCACTCAGGGTCAGACTTGCATCACAGTGACAATGCTGAACTTCACCTGAGCCCTGTGCTCCCGGAAACCAGCAGCTGTGAAAAAATCTACTCCCCACAATTTTGTATTCCAGGAAAGAGCTTACTGCAAAGAGTAACCCTTCCCCTGTGACTTAGACAAGACTCACGGATGCCCCTTGTTTACTGATGATAAGACCAGACATGGACTCCTCAAATCCTGTTCTTTGTTTCACAAATGAATAGCTGAACTGTTTGTCCTCACTAACCAATCTGGATATCACGCCTGCTACCTTAACTTGACCCAACGTTATGACACTTCTCTCTTTCCCACAGGCTCCTAAAATTTGGCGCACCCTTGAGCACTGGGAAACAGAACAACTTCTCCTTAACCACCCCTCCCGAGAATCTGCTGACCTCAGGGAAGAACATTCCCTGATCAACTATCCCATTAAGCACTCATTCATCCCACTCTCCCATACCCCGTCTTTCTAGCCTTGTTTGCTTCTCCCTGTGAAAGACAAGTCCTTGCAGATCTCATGATTGGAGGCTTCTTCCTGTTGAATAAAGTCTCTGCTTACCTACAGCCAGATTTATTTTGAACAGGGGTCTGAGGGCTCTCCCAGTCCTCTCTGGCTCCTCCCTTATTTTCTCCCTCTCTTTCCCTTAGCAAAATCCTTGCATGTTTAATCCCTTCTTGGCATCTGCTTCTCAGGGGACCCATGCTAACACAAGGGGCACTAAGAATGGTCTGAGAATACGAGCATTAAAATGGGATTTGGTACCGGCTCACTCTCCACCCAGCAGGCCAGGAGGAGGCTGTCCTGATTGGTAGGTGGGTAGATCTTGGCACAAGGGTGGTACAAGTGCTAAATATTTCACCCTGATGAGCTGGGAGAATGTCCCAGAGGGAAATGCCGGGGCAGGTGTGGTGGCGCAGGCATTTGGAATATGCAGAGAAAAAATGCTTTCAAAGACACAGGAGTTGGCTGGTTACTGCTAAGTTGTATTGATGCCCTGAATAAAGATAATGAGACATGGAGAGTTGCTGACAAGCAATTAATAGCCGACATAAGAACCAGAGGGCATCTTTGGTACTAAAGAGGGCTTCATCAGCTGTATGGAAGATGGAAGTGTCAGTGATTCACCATCACAGGGCTAGAGATCTTTTCCAGGCATGGGTTTGCCTTTCCTGCTTGCACAGCCTTAGCCAGCACCACTGTCCAGGGCTTGGGGAGTAGAATCCACAATAGCATAGCATCTGACCAGGGCACACATTTTACACGGAAGGAGATGCAGGAACAGATCTGTTACATTGGATCCACTGAACACATGATACACCACCAACAGTGGGGTGGATTTTTAGGAGGTACAACTGGAATGCCAGCTTGGAGGAAGCATTATTGAAAGGATGGGATATGTCCTTCAGGATACAGTATATTTATTAGATCAGAGACTTTTTTTTTTTTTTTTTTTTTTTTTGTGGTACGCGGGCCTTTCACTGCCGTGGCCTCTCCCGTTGTGGAGCACAGGCTCCGGACGTGCAGGCTAAGCGGCTATGGCTCATGGGCCCAGCCGCTCCGCGGCATGTGGGATCTTCCCGGACTGGGACACGAACCCGTGTCCCCTGCATCGGCAGGCGGACTCTCAACCACTGCGCCACCAGGGAAGCCCCTGATGGCTCTTTGACCTTCTCCAGCTCCCTACTAACTAACTAGCTTTCACACAAATATTTCTCCTAACCGTCCTCACACAATTAATTTTGTCTTGGCATCTGCTTCTTAGAGGACCTGGACTAACATAACAGCATTTTTAATTTTCAGTAGGAATGAAAAGGGCTTTCATCTCAGTGGGACACTGAGTTCATACAAGCTCCCCTTGGCCATATTGGGAAAATGGGGATACTTCTGGAAAAAAGTAGCCAAATGCTTCACTTTATTTCAGAAAAGCTGCCCCCTTGAGTCAGAGAAGGCAACACTCTTGTGGGCAGTGGAGCTGGAGTAGAACAGTTGCCACTTCTCTAACTGACCAGAACTTCCTTCGGGTTGTATTAGACGTTTCTCTATCAACAGGATTTGGATTTTTAACATTTTAAAATCTACTAGTGTAGAACCAGTCCTTGGCATTATTCCTAATGGCATAGCACTTCATTAGATGGTGTTTATCTAAAATTACATCTGTTTCAGTCACATACATGCACATGAACTCAAGAAAAGGAAATTGATTCTATGTGTGCTCCAAGGATTCTCCAAGGATAAAAAGAAAAACCTGACTGAAAGAGATTTATCTTTGTAGTTGAGAAGGCTTATAGATTGAAGGTGTAAAACATATCTTTCAAATAAGGCAATAACCTGACTCACAGGGCACCAAGTTCATCTGTCTTTTGAAATAGAGGGAAATAAAATGTGGGTTAGAGAAATGAGATGAACCCATCAGTAAATAAAGGAATGGAAGTGATTTACATGGATGCCTTTGTAAGTAAAGTAGCAAAGTAGGGTACAGAACACAAAAGAGAAAACATTAGTGGAGGGATACTCAACGGGCGAACTGAACATGTGCTTAGGGTATCAGAAAAGCAGGAGTACTAAAAATAGCAAAAGTTAAGAAAGGCTAGAAAAAAGATATCTTAATATTGGCTTAAATATACATTTAGTGAACTTCTGAAAAATTACATTTAAAAAATATTTTGTCACTGAGTACTGTTTTTAATTTCTGTATCACACGGCCATGCACAGGCATCTTTGTTGTATTTAGGGTTTTTAAAGGTTTTCATCTGGCCTGGGTTAGGGTGATGTGCCTGTGTGTGCCTGGAGAGGGAGTCTGGGGAGGAAGAGGACTCTACAGAGTGAAAAAAATAAACTTTATCTTGTAAGGGACTCAGGACCACAGCACAGTGGTCTTCCACACTTATCACTCCCCTGCAGTTCTGTTTTTGTTTTTGTTTTAACATCTTTATTGGAGTATAATTGCTTTACAATGGTGTGTTAGTTTCTGCTGTATAACAAAGTGAATCAGGTATACATATACATACATCCCCACATCCCCTCCCTCTTGCATCTCCCTCCCACCTTCCCGATCTCACCCCTATAGGTGGTCACAAAGCAGCGAGTCGATCTCCCTGTCCTATACAGCAGCTTCCCACTAGCTATCTATTTTACATTTGGTAGTGTATATAGGTCTATGCCACTCTCTCACTTCGTCCCAGCTTACCCTTCCCCCTCCCCATGTCCTCAAGTCCATTCTCTACATCTGCGTCTTTATTCCTGTCCTGCCCCTAGGTTCTTCAGAACCTTTTTTTTTTTTTAGATTCCATATATATGTGTTAGCATATGGAATTTGTTTTTCTCTTTCTGACATACTTCACTCTGTATGACAGTCTCTAGGTCCATCCATCTCACTACAAATAACTTAATTTCATTTCTTTTTATGGCTGAGTAATATTCCATTGTATATATGTGCCACATCTTCTTTATCCATTCATCTGTCGATGGACATTTAGGTTGCTTCCATGTCCTGGCTATTGTAAATAGAGCTGCAATGAACATTGTGGTACATGACTCTTTTTTTTTTTTTTTTTTTTTTCTTTTTGCGGTATGCGGGCCTCTCACTCTTGTGGCCTCTCCCGTTGCGGAGCACAGGCTCCGGATGCGCAGGCCCAGCAGCCATGGCTCACGGGCCCAGCCGCTCCGCGGCATATGGGATCCTCCCAGACCGGGGCACGAACCCGTATCCCCTGCATCAGCAGGCGGACTCTTAACCACTGCGCCACCAGGGAGGCCCACATGACTCTTTTTGAATTATGGTTTTCTCAGGGTATATACCCTGTAGTGGGATTGCTGGGTACGTATGGTAATTCTATTTTTAGCTTTTTAAGGAACCTCCATACTGTTCTCCATAGTGGCTGTATCAATTTATATTCCCACCATCCCCTCCAGTTTTGTTTTAAAGAAATGACCCTTCTGCTGAAGACATGGTTTCTAACTCTTGGTTTCTTGAGCCTTCCATCCTTTTCTCCTATTTAATTTCTGCATCTCATTTGGATGCTTTTATAGGCTCATTTGCAATTTTGTCATGCTCTTTGAATGAAAAAAAAAAGGCATTTAAAAATGCTGAGATTCTTTTTCCAAGAAGCTTAAAATGTTTAGCAACCCATTAGGCTCCTGGAGTGCCCTGGAAGGAAGAAAAGGGAGACAACCAGATAGGAGAAGGCGAGGAAGGCAGAACACTCAAGGCCATGGCAGACTTTTCATTCCAAACTGGAGGAGGTGTGTCATCTTAGCGTCCTTCTTTGACCTATTTTCCCAAAACTTCCCTACCACCTTTGATTTTAAAACATTTGGTTCAAATCTTGGTTCCTTCTAAAATTTCTTCTTTCAATATTTGCAGTCAATTCCCATACACAGAAGCCAATTAGCTCCTTTTTGGGCAATGACTTCCCTGGTGGCAGTGACCATGGCAGAGAGACCAGGCCAGTCCAGAGAGGGTGCTCAGAAAATATTGGGTGGATATTCTCATGTCAGTTGAACAAACATTTACTTAGTACATCCTTACGGCAACATGTTGTGCTTGATGCATGATCCCTATCTTTAAGGAGTTCACAATCCCATGGGATGCAAAACCATAAAGAAATGCTACAAAAGGCTGAAAACAATCAACACTCTCCAACACTCTCTCCAAAAGCTGCTCTTTTGTCTTCATGGGCAGCACTGAACCTCATTTCTTATCAGGATTCCTCCCCAGTCGATTTTCCCACTCTTTCTATCACAATGCTGGGACATAACTGTACTCTTATAGATGGCTCTGTCTTTGGAGAAATCAAACTAGGTGATGGCAACAGAGACAGAAGGATAGCCCTCTTGGGGAAAAATCATGTCTTTTCTTGTGTTTGGGACTTCAGTCTCTTTCAGTCATGAGAAGACATGTCAACTGGTATTTACTGAGCTCAGCATCATGTGAGGCACTGAGTACATTCATTCAACATTTACTGTATACCTACTGTATGCCAGGCTTGGTGGCAGTCACTGAAATACAACCCGTGTATTTCTGGGACACACAGTAATAATGAAAGAATGAAACGGTGTTACTGAGTCAAAACAGATAGGTGCTATCTCAAGCCTTTAGGGTTGTATAATCCAGGTGATGAGGCATTGTAAGAGCCTAGTTAACAAAAACCTGGAGGAAAGCAATAAAGTCTATATTAATTGACACTGGAGGGAGAAAAGAAAGCACAGTTTTATTCGTGCCCTGTGCAAAATATCATTGTAATCACATTTAAATGAAATTACATTCCAGGTGTAAGAGCAATATGATACATCACAAGCCTCAGTGAAATTAATAGAAAAATGTCTCAGTCACAAAAACAGATTAAATGCACTTCCTTTCAGCTGTGCTAAATCAAAGCTTTTGTGTGGTGTATTCTGCTCTGCCTTCTTGGGTCTTGAAGAGAACCCTAAATCTGATCATCCAGCCCAAACTCTAAGTTGGGGTTAGATCTAGATCTTTTAATCATTAGCAAGTTGACTTTAGGCAAATTCCTTAATCTCTTTTAGCATCAGTTCTCTATCTCTAAAATTACCTTTTTCATAGGCTTAATGTGTGTAATAAATGAAATAAGATAATGTATGCAAAGTGCCCAAATCATGGTCAAGTGCTCAATAATTGATGCCTACTATGATCTTAACAGTCATTACTGCTACCGTTATTAGCAATGCTGATACTCACTCCCAGGTCTGCGAGGAGACGGTTCCAACTAACGCTGCCCCTTTCATGTCAGGACATGTGTACCATCTACCCTGTCTCCTGGGACGTCAGTTCCTTGCAGAATAGAGACCACACTATGTACGTTTTTTTGTGCCCAAGCTCTTTGAATAGGGCACTGCTTACAAATGCTGGAGATAAGCTTTGGAGTCACCCTCCATATAAATTTTCCTAATATTTATAGGTCTACTCAGGTTGTCTAATTTTTTTCTAACTTAGTTGGTAGTTCATTTCTTTTAGGAAATTTTTCACTTCATCTTAATTTTAAAATTGACTGGCATAATTTTTAAAAATATACTATTGGGCTTCCCTGGTGGCACAGTGGTTGAGAGTCTGCCTGCCGATGCAGGGGACACGGGTTTGTGCCCCGGTCCAGGAAGATCCCACATGCCACGGAGCAGCTGGGCCCGTGAGCCATGGCCGCTGAGCCTGCACGTCCGGAGCCTATGCTCTGTAACGTGAGAGGCCACAACAGTGAGAGGCCCACGTACCGTAAAAAAAAAAAAAAAAAAAAAAAACAACTATTATTCTAAAATTTCTCTTACATTAAAATTACAGCTTCCTTTTTCATTATCCATTTTCTTTGTTGCATTTAGTTATTTCTTAGCAAGTCATGTGACAGTGACACCCCAAGGCCAACATAGACTAAGGATAGCAGGACCAGTAGAGGGAGAAAGTGGTTCCAGGGATGCATCCCGTTGTCTCCCAGGCAGTGAGCTGTTCTCAAATGCCTCTCCTGCCTACACTAGGCTCTCATCAAGGGTGTTGACTGTTACCAGTTACAAGTTTGAAGGGGCTACAGACAGCAGCAAACAGATGCAGAAGTCTAGCGAGCGGCATAGGCGTGAAGCCGTGCCCGCTCCCCCTCTTAATCCTTCCCCTGGCAGGACAACTTACCTCAAAACTTCAAAAGCTGCAAAGTTTAATGTGCAAATCAAAGGCCACAGAAATACCCAGAGCTCTGCCCAGTGCTCTGGGTGATCGTGTTAAAGGGATGAACGTGTTAATGAACATGTTAAAGGGAAATGTGATTAGAGGGAATTATGCAGCCCGCTCACGTTTTATGGATTCTGATGGAGCGGGGGATGGGCAGAAACCGTGCTCTTCCGAATGATAATAGTCTGAAAATCACCAGCTTCTTATGACATTATTATTATTTTTTTGGCTGGGGGGTGGTGTTAAAGTGTCCCTAACCTGTGTTGTGGATATGGATAATACTTTCATTTTACCTTTTGTTACAAAAATTAAAGGAGAAATTGGTCTATTGGCACAAATGGAATACTAAAAGACCTCTGTTTGTATATGTGGAAAGAAAGACCCCTGGAGAAAATCAGTCAGAAGGTCACCAACAAAATCAGCAATGTTAACCCTAAAAATGTTAATCCCTATGCTATGCAAGGAAAACATTTTATTTTGGCTAGGATATAAGCAGGACCCTCTGTGGAAGGAGTCCTAATATTTCATTATCCTGTTGTTGAACCTGCTTTGGTCAGTCATAAAGATTCTGGAATCTACGCTGCCTGGGGTTTATGTGTGCCTTTGATGCTTCCATTCTAGTAACACCTCCCACATCTATAGCACCATGGAGCGTACACAACATTTTCTCATATATCATTTCAACTGCTTTCTGTGTCTTCCCAGGAAAATAAACAGCACAGGTATTATTTCCCCATTTGGACAGATGAAAAACTGAGGCTCAGAGATTCAGAAACCTTTCAGGGGTTTGACAGTCGATAACTCCACGATAAGACTTAGAAGGACAAATGTAGATTGTAATCCTAGCTCTGCCAGTTTGCTAGTGGGTGACTTTGCTGAAGCAGTTTGCACACCCTGAGTCACAGTTTCTTCCTCAACAAGCCGTGGATGACCATACACAGTTGGCCTGACTGTGATAAGGGACAGATGTAACACACGGAAGGGCCTAGCTCTGTGTCTCACGGGGTGGGAGGCTCTTCATTAGCCGAATTAAATACGGCCTTCCAGCAGGACTTGAGTCTGCCCCTGACATCGTTAACCAAGTTACCTAACAGAATATCACGAATGCATTAAGAATGATGCCAGGGGCTTCCCTGGTGGCGCAGTGGTTGAGAATCTGCCTGCTAATGCAGGGGACACAGGTTCGAGCCCTGGTCTGGGAGGATCCCACATGCTGCGGAGCAACTAGGCCCATGAGCCACATCTACTGAGCCTGCATGTCCGGAGCCTGTGCTCCACAACAAGAGAGGCCGTGATAGTGAGAGGCCCGCGCACCGCAATGGAGAGTGGCCCCCGCTTGCCACAACTAGAGAAAGCCCTCACACAGAAACGAAGACCCAACACAGCAAAAATAAAATAAATAAATAAATAAAAAGAATGATGCCAGAGAGGTGGTGTAAATTAATGAAATATATAAAACCATGAAATATTCGGAACAGTAGATCCAAAGGAATTTTCAAAGGGATTAGGATGTGATGTTTGACGAAAGCCAGAGACCGATTCCCCATGTGTTTTCCCTGAAATGTACTCGTGTTCTGAACACAATCTCTTGGGGGATAGGAAACATAGCACAGGTCATTTCCAGAGGATCTCTTCCCAATCACCATGGCAGTCTGTGCAAAAGCCAAAGCGAAGCGAAGGCTACATCATCCCATCTCCATTTTGCAGCCAAAACTATGGAGCTATATTGCCAGGCCTCTTCTGCTGCCTTATGAGTATTCTGATTTCAGGTGGGGAGGAATGAGTAGCCCTAGTTCATGAAATCCAATCTAATCTCCATGCTCTGGGCCAAGGGAAGAATTTGGAAAATATAGTCCCATACACTGGCAGATTCAAGTCAGACTGTGGTCCAAGCATCTTCCTAACAATGTGAGCAGATCCATAAATAATAAGCAAATAAAAATATGAATTGATATTCATATTCTCCCTGAGGATTGCCTTTTATATGTATTAGTGCACCTGTGTTCCAGGGAACCACTTACAAATGGAAGAGCTAATAAAATTCAGCAAACCCACAACTGGCACAGTCATAACAGAATCTTTTAATCAGCTGGGTAGAATACGGCCCTCCAAGCAAGAAGCTACCACCCTAGTTAGAGCCATAAAAATATTTCTCCAGAAGTCCTTTCTCATTCTCTGGATGAGTATATCCCCTTAACTAGCCCCTCATTAATTCAGACGGCACTAATTGGGAAAATGCTTCAGTGAGTATGTCGAAAGAGGGATACATACAACAAAATACCTGAGGTATGTAGAGCTCTAGCAAGCCCTGCATTTACCAACAGCTAAATCACATAATCTGACCACTTCTAGGAGTTATCAACCTGGTGGCCATCAGTCCCAGGGCCCTGGTCTGCCTCTGGGAACATAAGACCATGGAGAGTTTAAAGACAAAGCAAAAGCAACTGCATGGTACCTGCTGATTCATTACATAAGCACACATCCAAGTGGGATGAATAGGGCAGAGGATCTGGAGATATGCTTAATTAGAAACGGACAAAGAGACTCTTGGCAATATTTTTGCCTGGACAGAATTTGTTTGGACCATTGCATTCAATAATTGAGGCTCAAGGATTTTTATTTGAAGCATTGATTTTACTTGCTGGACCAAGAAAGCTGCTTTTCATCTTGCAGACATGTGATACGATTACAAAGTATACTTTCTGTGAAGGGAACTGAATTAGCCCTCCTGATTTCACAACAAAAAAGAAGCTTTGGACAAGGTGTGCAGTAGCGGATGAACACCTGTTCCAACAGGATGTAGGGTCACCTGTCAGGATGTGGGGTGGCCCAGGCTAATTTCCTTTGCTTGTTGTTTAGTACTGTGTTCAAACACCATGACACCACCTGAATGATTTCAGACAGGTTCCAGAGACTCTGAAAAGCCTCATTTTCACAGTCAATAATGACCTCTTAGGGTTGTGGTGAGGATTACATGAAAGAAGGCACACAAAGTGCTTAGGAGGGTGCTTGGTATTTTAATAAGTTCTCAGTGATTTTGGCTATCTTGACAATCATTATTATCACTAGGAATCATGAGACTATGAGGAAAGATAAATCTATAGTCTCTACCTTGAATGAATGAATGGAGATCCAGAGAAATCTCCATGGAAGAGACAAGTAAATGTAGAAATAGGCACACTGAGTAGGGAAATGAGGATGAGGCTGGAAGCACAGTTGGGGATGTCTTCTGCAGGCTACATGGAATGACATTACGCCAACCATAGACACGTACTGAGGGTCTTCTCTGTGCCCGGTAGTGTGCTGGGCAATGTACACACTTACCTCACTGATTTTACACATGCTAGGCTCATTGGAAAGGCTGACTCAATAGAGTACAAATAGAAAAAAAAAAATTTCCCCTCATCATTGTCCTTTAACCAGCCCATTAGAATTAAACTTCAACAAAATCTCAAGCAGATTCCACATTTTCTCTTGTTATTCTCACATAGACTCTCATTTAGAGGAGGCTTTTTACAAATCCAGTGTTTTCTAACATCAAACTATTACTCTCTCAATAGATTTACGATATTCTTTTTTAAAAAATTTTATTGAAGGATAGTAGATTTACAATGTTGTGTTAATTTCTTCTGTACAGCAAAGTGACTAACATATATGTATGTATATATATAAATATATAAATATATATATATATATATATATATATATATATATATATATATATATATTCTTTTCCATTATGGTTTATCACAGGATACTGAATATAGTTCCCTCAATAGATTTAAACTCCCTGCTATGAGCTTGCATTGGACTCAAGCTTGGACACCTACTGTGGGAAGGTAGTGGCGAGCTCAGTATCCTCACTGTGTCCTCACCTTCTGTTCCACTCTCCTTCCTGTCACTAACTAGCTCCCTTTCCTCCAAGGTTGAAGCCAGAGGAGGAGAGGGAGGTCTCACCAGACTACGCAGTTGCAATCTGGCTCGGGGCCCATGACTGTGGCAGGTGCTGGCTTGGAGAGTCCTGCATGCTGGCACCACTTTATGTTGTTTCCTGATTCCGGGATGCCCTTTCTCCTGGTCACTGACCACTCCTCCTTGGCCCCTGGTCTGACTGCACACTCACTCCATAGGCTGTCCTCTTGGTGGGACCCCTCTGTGACCACCTAAACCAGTTGCTGCCTTCTGTGCACATGCAGACTACATGCTTGTCCTGATTGCCTCCTGCAGCCTGCTCTAGCCCCTCCCCCATCCTCAGGGCCTCTCCCACTAGCTTGTCCCCTTGAAAGAGGCTCCTTATATCACCCAAACTCCAAAGGACTCTTGGAGGTTCTCACAATTTAATTCACTTCAAGAATGTATTGAGCCCCTACCTCTTACCAGGCACTGTTCAAGGTGCTCAGATTAGAGCAATGAACACAACAAGGGCCCCCGTCTGCATGGAATTTATATTCTAGAGTACTGAGACAGACAATTAACTAAAGAACTAATAAGTTGTATAATTGATGGATGCTATGGAGAAAAATGAAGCAACGGAGAGAGACAGAGGTCACTGAAAGAGAACTGCAATGTTAAATGGTCAGGGAAGTGTCACCAAGAAGTCTTGCAGGAGATATGCATATCGGAAGAAGGTTCTCTCCCCACATCTGACACTAGCCTCGTAGTGGCACTTCCACAGCTTCAAGGGTGAGGTGAGGGGCTAGTCTCCCTCTTGAAAGCAAATTCTCTTCTACAAGCATTGGGTTTGATGTGAGGAGAGGCACACTCTTCCACTCCCCTCTTTTTCAGAAAAACTTGCTTCCCTTGCATATCCTCTTATATATACTTAAAGTAGATGATGAACTATTTTTTGAATATGCATAAGCATTTCATATTCTGTTTCCCAGCTCCTGGACCTCAGCCAAAATGCCATGACAATAGGAAAGGCTAGCTTAACTTCCCAGGAGTTACAGTTAAGAGGTTGACAGTCATCTCATCAAGGTCCCATAGATAAGAGGCCATGGAAATTTGAACTGAGTTTTCCTGTACAAGGTTTCTTCTATTAGATCATGCTGGAATCTTAAGGGATGACTCAAGCAAACAAACAAGCAAACAAACCAAATAAAGTAAGCATACCTAGCAATACCTATCAAGGCTTGTACCTACGTCAGTTTTCCAAGAACCCTGAACATCCAGGCAGTTGTGTGTTACACAAACTCTGTTCCCAATTTCTCTGCTTTGATGAGATCATTAAAAAACAAATATTTGAAATGTTCTTGTAACAGATGTTATGCCTCATACTGAACAGGTAGTTTGATCCCTAGAACCACTTGCCTCAACAGAATAATAGCAATTGCCATCTACTTGTTGAAAGCTATATCTTTCATTAACAAAAGAAAAAGTACCTGTATCCTTTTAACAACATCGACTTCTTGTCCTTACTTTTGTAAGGGTATAGTCTAGTTACTAAATCACATTTTAGATATTCCTCCTCTTATCATATTGCCCAAATGGTGTTACAGAGTTTTGGAAGGATCATAATGTATATCTAAATAATTACTTACAACTAGAGTTTGGAAAGTTAAGTATCACTTTACCCACCTGTATTTAAGATCATCAAGAGAGCTGGTTTTAGGAGATATGACTGGTAAATAATTGGAATAATTTTCTCTCTACATTATTCTCTAGACTTTTTGTGGACCTTAATACATTTTAAAATTATATTGGTACATTACTTAGGGCAGTCTGACAGTGCGCAAAATAAATTTACTAACCTCTAATAGACATTCCCAGTTTACCAAAATTTTTTCAAAACCTTTATCTCACTTTACCCTCATTAAAACTGTGTGGAAGGACTTCCCTAGCAGTCCAGTGGTTAAGACTTTGCCTTCCAATGCAGGGGGTGTGGGTTTGCTCCCTAGTCGGAGAGCTAAGACCCCACATGCCTCATGGCCAAAAAACCAAAACATAAAACAGAAGCCATACTGTAACAAATTCAATAAAGACTTTAAAAATGGTCCTTGTCAAAAAAAAAAAAAAAAAAAAACCCTAAAAAACAAAAACAAAACCAAAAACAACTGTGTGGAGTTGACAAGGCAAAGCTTTCACATATCTATAAAAATTACTAATAAGATAGCTTTCTGTGCATTATTTTTTACAACCAGTGAGGGGCAAAAGCTATGGTTGTGCCATGTGATACCATCCTGCCAGCCATAGCTGCCTGGGTAAAAAATGGACAACTGACTTAGGTAACCTGTTACAATTTCCATGACAAAGCCTTGTGTGAAGGGCTGTACCCATAAGGAAATGACCTGAAGCTTATTTGACTTCATTCTAGGAAAGTTGGAATTGAAAACCAAGACACTAAGCTCTGAGTAGCTGAGCTAAAAAGTCACCCAGACTTGTAAGTTGAGCCATCCATTACGGGACAAGCATAATATGGATAAATAGAGGAAGGCAGTTTGTAAATAAAGGAAAGAGGCAAAAAAGTGGAGGAAGCATGAGAGAGGACATCCTCAGTAATAGTAGCTTTCTACTTTAGTCTCAGTTCCCGTAGGCCCTGGCTATTCTGTTTTTGACTTTGGATTTCCAAAAAACACCTCTTTTGCCTGATAATAAACACCTTTCCTTGAGCTAGTTCCTATGAATTACTATTACTTGAAACCAGCAGAATCTGAATTGGAACAATCCATTTCACTGACAGCTTCTTCCTAACTGCACATGGAATAGAAGCCAAAGTTTTTATCATAGTTTGAAAGTACCTCTTGATCGAATCTTGGAGAGGGATCAAGGTCGTGGGGTAGGAAAATCCTGAGTTCATCTCCTCCCACAGAGACACCAAAATTACAACTACAAATAGAACAACTCTCTCTCAGAACGACCTGAAGACTAGCAGAACAGCTCTTCTACAACTAAGGATGTAAAGGAAGAAACACATCGTGGCAGGTAGGAGGCACAGAGATGCAGTCAGCACTCACATCCCTGGTGCAGTGACCCATAAGCAAGAGGAGAATCACAAATGTGGAGGTCCTTCCTAAGGAGGGAAGGGTTCAAGCCCCACATGGGGGCAACTCAGCCCTAGGGATCTTCACTGGGAAGACAAACCCCTATAACATCTGGCTTTGGATAGATGGGGCTTACATCCAGGAGAGCCAGAGGGCTGTGGGAAACCAAGACTCTACTCTTAAAGGGCTTGCACACAAACTCACTCATTCCGAGTACCAGGGCAGAGGCAGCAATTTGAAAAGTGTCTGGGTCATACAAGAAGGAGATTCATTGACTAAATTTAGGATGAATGATGAAGGGGCAGGGATCTATTGGAACTGTCTCTGGAGACTCAAGCGCTGGCAGGCACCATAATTTTTATTCTCCCTCTACCTAGCTGGCCTGGCACTGGTGGGCACTGTTTCTGATGTTCACCATTTCTGATGTTCACCATCTACCTTGCTAGCACTGCTCCTCCCACCGGGTGTTCTCCTGTAGACCCACCCTGCCCTAGTTACCCACTCTTACTGGTGCCCCTCCAAAGTGGCTCCCATCCTGCCACACCAGGTGGGTGGCCTTAGCCTGAACTGGTGTCCCCCTGCCCCAAGCGGTTCCTGCACCAAGGGGCAAAATCCACCCACCAGCATACCCACAACTGCTGCAGCTGGGGCCAGTCACACCTGTAGCAATGGATAGATCATTCAGGCAGAAAATAAATAGGAAAACACTGGCTTTAAGTGACACATTAGGTCAGATTGACTTAATAGATATATATAGAATGTGGCATCACCAAACAGCAGAATACACATTCTTTTCAAGTGTACATGGGACATTCTCCAGGATAGATCACGTTTGGCTACAAAACAAGTCTCAAGTCTCAGCCATAATGGTGTGAAACTAGAAATCAATTACAGAAAAAACTTTAAAAAGCACAAACACATGAAGACTGAATAACATGGTACTACACAACCAATGGGTCAAGAAAGAAATCAAAGAGGAAATCAAAAAATATCTTGAGACAAATGAAAATGGAAATACCACATTCCAAAATCTATGGGATGCAGGAAAAGCAGTTATTAGAAGGAAGTTTATAGCAATATGGGCTTATATCAAGAAACAAGAAAAATATCAAACAAGAAATCTAACATTACACCTAAAGGAACTAGAAAAAGAAGAACAAACAAAACTGAAAGTTAGTAGTGGGAAGCAAATAATAAAGATAATAGTGGAAGTAAATGAAATCAAGACTAAGAAAATAATAGAAAAGATCAATGAAACTAAGAGCTGGTTCTCTGAAAAAATAAACAAAATTGACAAACCTTTAGACAAACTCATCAAGAAAAAAGAGGAAGGGCCCAAATAAATAAAATCATAGATATAAGAGGAGAAATTACATCCAATACCACAGAAATACTAAAGATCTTAGGACACTACTACAAACAATTATACGCCAGAATGTTGAATAACCTAGAAGAAATAGAATTCCTAGAAACATACCAGCTTCCAAGACTTAATCAGGAAAAAAACAGACTATCTGAATAAATTAATTACTAATAATGACATTGAATCAGTAATCAAAATACTCCCCTCAAAAACAAAAGTACATGACCTGACAGCTTCACAGATGAATTCTACCAAACATTTAAAGACTTCATACCTACCCTTCTCAAACTATTCCAAAAATTTAAAGCAGAAATGAAGCTTCTAACCTCATTCTACAAGGCCAGCTTTACACTGATACCAAAACCAGATAAAGACACTAAAAACAAAATTACAGGTCAATATCCCTGATGAATATAGATGCAAAAATCCTCAACAAAATATTAGCATACCAAATTCAACAATACATTAAAAGGATCATATAACATGATCAAGTAGGATTCATTCCAGGGATACAACGATGGTTCAACATCCACAAATCAGTCACTGTGATATACCACTTTAACAAATTGAAGGATAAAAATCATATGATCATCTCAACAGATGCAGAAAAGGCATTTGACAAAATTCAACATCCATTTGTGATAAAAACTTTCAACAAAGTGAGCATAGAGAAAACATACCTCAACATAATAAAGGCTATTTATGACAAACCCACAGCCAACATCATAATCAATGGTGAAAAGCTGAAAGCTTTATGTCTAACATCAGGAATAAGATAAGGATGCCCACTCTTGCCACTTTTATTGAACATACTATTAGAGGTCCTAGCCACAGCAATCAGACAAGAAGTAAAAGGCATCTGAATTGAAAAGGAAGAATTAAAACTGTAATTATTTGCAAATAGCATGATATTCTATATAGGAAACCCTAGATACTCCATCAAAAAACTATTAGAACTAATAAATGAATTCAGTAAAGTTGCAGCATGCAAAATTAATATACAGAAATCTGTTGCATTTCTATATGCTAATAATGAATTATCTGAAAGAGAGAGCAAGAAAATCCCACTTAAGTTACATCAAAAACAATAAAATATCTAGGAATAAATTTAACCAAGGAGGTGAAAGACCTGTATTCTGAAAACTGTAAGACATTGATGAAAAAATTTAAAGTTGACACAAATAAATGAAAAGATACAGCATGCTCACATACTGGAAGAATTAATATTGTTAAAACGTCCATAGTCTCCAGGGACTTCCCTGGTGGCTCAGTGGTTAAGAGTCCACCTGCCAGTGCAGGGGACACATGTTCGAGCCCTGGTCCGGGAAGATCCCACATGCCACTGAGCAACTAAGCCCGTGCACCACAACTACTGAGCCTGTGCTCTAGACCATGTGAGCCACAACTACTGAGCCCGCGTGCCACAACTACTGAAGCCCTCGCACCTAGAGCCCATGCTCTGCAACAAGAGAAGCCACCGCAATGAGAAGCCCGTGCACTGCACCGCAAAGGAGGGTAGCCCCCACTCGCTGCAACTAGAGAAAACCTGCACGCAACAATGAAGACCCAAGGCAGCCAAAAAAAAGTGTCCATAGTCTCCAAAGCAATATGCAGATTCAATGCAACCCCTATCAACATACCAACAGCAGTTTAAGCAATTATCTGAAAATTTGTATGAAGTTACAGAAGACTCTGAGTAGCCAAAGCAATCCTGAGAAAGAAAAACAAAACTGGAGATATCATACTCCCTGACTTCAAACTATATTACAAAGCTATAATAATCAATACAGTATGGCACTGGCACAAAAACAGACACATAGATTAATGGAACAGAATAGAGATCCCAGAAATAAACTCAGGTACATATGGTCAATTAATCTAGAGCAAAGGAGACAAGAATATATAATGGGTAAAAGACAGTCTCTTTAATAAAATGGTGTTAGGAAAACTAGGTAGCTACATGCAAAAGAAGGAATCTAGAATACTAACTTACACCATGCACCAAAATAAACTCAAAAATGGGTTAAAGACGTGAAATAAAACCTGAAACCATAAAAATCCCAGAAGAAAGCATAGGAAGTCAGCTATTTGATGTTGGTCTTAGAGATATTTTGGGCATCTGTCTCCCTAGGCAAGGGCAACAAAAGCAAAAATAAACAAATGGGACTACATCAAACTCAAAATATTTTGCACAGAAAAGGAAAACATCAACAAAGTGAAAAGGCAACCTACTGAATGGGAAAAGATATTTTGCAAATCATGTATCTGATAAGGGGTAAATATCCAGAATATATAAAGAACCCATACAATTTAAGATTTTAAAAAATCCAATTAAAAAATGGGCAGAATCCTGAACAAATACTTTTCCAAATAGTACGTACAGAGGGCCAAGAGGCACATGGAAAAAATGCTTAGCATCGCTAATCATAAGGGAAATACAGATCAAAACCACAATGAGATATTACCTTACACCTGTCAGAATGGCTGTTATCAAAAAGACAACAGGGCTTCCGTGGTGGCGCAATGGTTGAGGGTCCGCCTGCCGATGCAGGGGATGCAGGTTCGTGCCCCAGTCTGGGAGGATCCCACGTGCCATGGAGCAGCTGGGCCTGTGGGCTGTGGCCGCTGGGCCTGTGCATCTGGAGCCTGTGCTCCGCAGTGGGAGAGGCCACGGCAGTGAGAGGCCCGCGTACCACACACACAAAAAAAAAAGACAACAAATAAAAAGTGTTGGGGAGGATATGGAGAAAAAGGAAACTTTGTCCAATATTGTTGGAAATATAAATTGGTGCAGCCACTATGGAAAGAGCATGGAGGTTCCTCAAAAAATAGAAAATAGAAGTGCCATATAATCCAGCAATTACAATTCTGGGCAATTACCCAAAGAAAACAAAAACACTAACTTGAAAAGATATATGCACCCCTATGTTCACTGCAGCATTATTTACAATAGCCAAGATATGAAAGCAGCCAAAGTTTCCATTAACAGTTGAATGAATAAAGAAGATGTGATACACATACACGATGGAATATTACTCAGCCAGTAAAAAAGAATGAAATCTTGCCATTTGTGACCACATGGATAAACGAGAGGTTATACCAAGTGAAATAAGTCACACAGAGAAAGACAAATACTGCATGATCTCACTTACATGTGGAATCTATAAAACAAAATAAACAAAACAAAACAGATTCATAAATTCAGAGAGCACACTGTGGTTGCCAGAGAAGAGGAGGGTTGGGGATGGGCAAGATAGATGAAGGGGACTGAGAGTCACAAACTTCCACTTATAAAGCAAATAAGACATGGGGTTGTAATATACAGAATAGGGGACAGAGTCAATAATGTAATAATTTTAAATGGTGATAGATTGTAACAAGACTTACCATGGTGATCATCTCATAATGTATGTTAATAGGGAATCACTATGTAGTACACCTGAAAGTAATATAACATTTTATTTCATCTATATTCTAATTAAACAATAATAACAAAAAGCCCAAAGCACCTCTCACCCCAGATTTCCACTGTGACTTCATCTTGTGCTACTCTCCAACCTTTTCATCACATTCCAGCCAGTTTAACTTTCTTTAGTTCTCTAAAATATTAAGCTTTTTCCCCATAGCATGGAATGCAAATTCCATAAAAGGCAGAGACCATGTTGTCTTGTATACTTTTGTATTGCCAGAGCTTAATACAGTACTTGGTGCATAGCAGATGCTCAATAAATACTTGTTGAGTAGCTAGTAAGTAACAGTCAAGAGCTCAAACCTGTATTTTCTCATGCCCTATTCATTATTCCATATTCTTAGTCAACAAACATCTAATTAATTTAAAATTTTAATCTCTAAATTATGAAATCTATAGTTATCATGGACAACCATAAACCCATATGTATTTAGTGAGCCCTAAGAGGAGGTAAAACAACTACAGTTGTTCTGCTGTTATCACATGATATGCCACAGGGTTATGTAGAAAACATTTCTGGAGTCTCATGCAAGGAACAGAGAAGGACAGCAATAAATGTATTTAGCAAAATGTGGGTAATAAATATCTCCTTTTCTAGAGTCTTTGAAAATGTTAAACCATAAACTGAACAAATTAGCCAATTATTAGGTAGAAAGTGAAAAACAGGTTAATAGAATAGTTTTTCTTTGAATCAAAGGCCTAGAGAAACATTTTGGAAATGTTCCTGTGAACATTAATAATGGTCTAATAACTTAAAATTACACCATATGCTTCCAAAGCTAAAGTCCATTTTTTTCCCCCTTTAAGTCAAGAAACATCCTTATCCAAGGAGAAGCTGGCCATTGGCCAAAGGAAAAAAGACTCCAGGAGTTCTGAGGCTTAACTTGCCTCCTGGTGTCTCAAGAACACAAATTGCCCAAGTGCCACAAACCCTTATTTGGATGCTTATGCAAGTGCAAAATGGATTAAAATGTCTGCCAAGTGACATTTTCCCATAGCAGAACATGTACCCTCCTGGTGGTTTGCTGTACATCCCATCATGCAATAAATCCCACCACCCCAGTCTTTAGCACAGGGCCTGTTAAGATTTTTGCCTGAATTCCCCACCCAATTACAGGCTCCCAAAGACTAGAGACTAACACTTGGTTGTTTTGGAATCCCCAGCACTAATCTCATATTTGGTACATGGTTGCCTATACCAAGACCTATGAGATGCAAAACTGCATCCTGGTTAAGAGTTTAGGTTCAAACCATGGCTTCACACCTTCCTATATATGTGACTTTGGCAAAGTTGCTTCACTGTACTGTGCCTCGATTTTCTCATTTGTATGAGAGCATATTAAGAGTAACTACTTCATAAGCTCATAATGAAAATTAAGTGATATGACTCAAGATAAGCACCCGATAGGTATCAGTAATTTTAATTATTATTAAATGGTCGCTGAATGAATGAGATTTCCCAGGTCCCTGGTTTCTTGCCCTGACCATAGTTCTCAGTAGCTGCTCTCCACCGTAACCTCCAGGGCTGCTGGAACCCAAGGGGAGAGATCTTCAGCACCACAAATGGGAAACTTGGAGGCCATTGATAGGCTTATGGAAGGAGTAGGAGAGAAAAGCATGGAGAATACGTAAAGGGAAAATCTTGTCCATTATCTGCTGGGTAAGCACTAGCCTTTGCTCTCCATCCTACAGGACACAAGCATTGTTCTGAGCACTGTTGTCACCAAAGGAGATGGGGACAGGTGGATGGAGAAGAATATGGAAAGACCTGGAGTTTACCTTTCCCCATCAATGAGCCAACCTGCAATTACTAAGCACCACCTGTGTGTTAGGCCTTTTCCAGATGAATGAAGCATCAGCAGCAGCCTCCATTCTCAGGGAGCTTATTTAGCAGGGAAGGCAAATATTAACTACTGAGTGAGTAGATACAACATGGGGTGACAGAGCAAGTGCTCAGTGCTGTGGCTGAGCTGAGCAGTGAGACCTGGCCTAGTTCAGAGCATCAGGTTTCTAGAAGAAAGTGATGTTTTAATTGATACCTAAGAATAGAAGTATTAGTTAGATGAAGAGGGGTAGGGAGACTGTTCCAGGCAGGGGCAGAAAGCAAGAGAAAAGGCCCAAAGTGTGGAAACATGATGTGAAGAACTGAAACCAGCCCAGTGTGTCTGGAAGGTAGAGGATGAGAAGGATCATGGCGAGCAGTGAGGCCATGACCATGACTGTCTTGTTCTTTTCCCTTTTTTTTTTTTTTTTTTTGCGGTATGCGGGCCTCTCACTGTTGTGGCCTCCCCCGTCGCGGAGCACAGGCTCCGGACGCGCAGGCTCCGGACGCGCAGGCTCAGCGGCCATGGCTCATGGGCCCAGCCGCTCCACGGCATATGGGATCCTCCCAGACCGGGGCACGAACCCGCATCCCCTGCATTGGCAGGCGGACTCTCAACCACTTGCGCCACCAGGGAGGCCCAATTTTTTTATTTTTTGTTTTTTTTTTGTTGGTTTTTTTTTTTTTTTTTTTGCGGTACGCGGGCCTCTCACTGTTGTGGCCTCTCCCGTTGTGGAGCGCAGGCTCCGGACGTGCAGGCTCAGTGGCCATGGCTCACGGGCCCAGCCGCTCCGCGGCATGTGGGATCTTCCCGGACCCGGGCACGAACCCGTGTCCCCTGCATCGGCAGGCGGACTCTCAACCACTGCGCCACCAGGGAAGCCCTCTTTTCCCTTTTTTTCACACCCACTCCTGCACTCAAGGTCTGCCCTGGAAATCTTCAGCCTTCTCACCACCAAGGATTCCCCTTTTTTCTTTCTACTTCCATCACTTTTGTTTTTGAATATTGAGTTTTCACACATCTTATCAACTATACAGCACTTAAGACATGATTTAATTACTGCATTTTAATTAAAATCATTTTTAATTGCTAGCCACAGCTGATCAGAAAGAGATAAACGGTGTTATCAGAAAAAGCTGATGGAATTATAGTGAACAACACACAAATGTGACAGTCTGTTTAAATAGTACTAGTCGTCACTAATGTTGGTTTAATACTTGTTGTATGTCAGACACTATGGTCAACACATTCTGTGCACTCCAGTTTCATTTAATCCTCCTACACTATAGGAAATATCCCACTTCCTGAAAGAGGCAACTTGAGATTTGGAGAGGCTATGTAACTTGTCCAGATTCCCACAGGTAACAAGGAGTGAACCTGCGATGCAAATTCAGGTGGAGTGACCTCTGATTCCGCACTTTTAATCACTCCATGTGTAGTTTCTGGTCTTGCACATGTTTTATAATTAAGTCCACTTGATTTTTAAATAATATTAAAAATAGCCCTGACATTGCTCCTCCCCCCTTCGCTCCAACTTCATGTTTCTGAAAATAAGTCAATACTTCATGAGGGGCCTCAGGATTTGGTGCCAAATGACTGGCATTTACACATACGAAGGCAGTTGATTCTACTTTGCTTCCATCAACAGTCCTGCTTGGCCTCCTGTGTCATATAGAGGGCCGTGTGGCTGACCAGGTCTTGGTGGTCCAGCTGGGTGTCATTCCTGAGCCTCTGAAGTGGGAGAGCCAAGTTCAGGACACAGGTCTACCAGAAACCTCCCGGCTCCACATAATATCGAATGGCAAAAGCTCTCCCAGAGATCTCCATCTCAACGCTAAGACCCAGCTCCACTCAACGACCAGCAAGCTACAGTGCTGGAGACCCCATGCCAAACAACTAGCAAGACAGGAACACAATCCCACCCATGAGCAGAGAGGTTGCCTAAAATCCTGATAAGTTCACAGATACCCCAAAAACACACCACCGGCTGCAGTCCTGCCCACCAGGAAGACGAGATCCAGCCTCATCTACCAGACCCCTCCAGGAAGCCTACACAACCCACTGAACCCAACCTTAGCCACTGGAGGCTGACACCAAAAACAATGGGAACTACAAACCTGTGGCCTGCAAAAAGGAGACCCCTAAACACAGTAAGTTAAGCAAAATAAGAACACAGAGAAACACACAGCAAATGAAGGAGCAAGGTAAAAACTCACCAGACCAAACAAATGAAGAGGAAATAGGCAGTCTACCTGAAAAAGAATTCAGAGAAATGATAGTAAAGATGATCCAAAATCTTGGAAATACAAGGGAGAAAATACAAGAAACGTTTAACAGGGACCTAGAAAAATTAAAGAGCAAACAAACAGTGATGAAAAACACAATAACTGAAATTAAAAATTCTCTAGAAGGAATCAATAGCAGAATAACCGAGGCATAAGAACAGATAAGTGACCTGGAAGACAAAATGGTGGAAATAACTACCACAGAGCAGAATAAAGAAAAAAGAATTGAGGACAGGCTGAGAGACCTCTGGGACAACATTAAATGCACCAACATTCGAATTATAGGGGTCTCAGAAGAAGAAGAGAAAAAGAAAGGGACTGAGAATATATTTGAAGAGATTATATCTAAAAACTAACATGGGAAAGGAAATAGTAAATCAAGTCCAGGAAGCACAGAGAGTCCCATACAGGATAAATCCAAGGAGAAACATGCCAAGACACATATTAATCAAACTACCAAAAATTAAATACAAATAAAAACTATTAAAAGCAGCAAAGGAAAAACAACAAATAACATACATAATAAATAAGGTTAACAGCTGATCTTTCAGCAGAAACTCTGCAAGCCAGAAGGGAGTGACAGGACATATTTAAAGTGATGAAAGGGAAAAACCTACAGCCAAGATTACTCTACCCAGCAAGGATCTCATTCAGATTCGATGGAGAAATTAAAACTTTACAGACAAGCAAAAGCTAAGAGAATTCAGCACCACCAAACCAGCTTTACAATAAATGCTAAAGGAACGTCTCTAGGCAGGAAACACAAGAGAAGGAAAAGACCTACAATAACAAACCCAAAACAATTAAGAAAATGGTAATAGGAACATACATATAGATAATTACTTTAAATGCTCCAACCAAAAGATATAGACTGGCTGAATGGATACAGAAACAAGACCCATACATATGCTACCTACAAGAGACCCACTTCAGACCTAGGGACACATACAGACTGAAAGTGAGGGGATGGAAAAAGATATTCCATGTAAGTGGAAATCAAAAGAAAGCTGAGTAGCAATTCTCATATCAGACAAAATAGAACTTAAAATAAAGACTATTACAAGAGACAAAGAAGGACACTACATAATCATTAAGGGACAATCCAAGAAGAACATATAACAATTGTAAATATGTATGGACCCAACATAGGAGCACCTCAATACATAAGGCAAATGCTAACAGCCACAAAAGGGGAAATCAACAGTAACACACACAAGCATAGTAGGGGACTTTAACACCCCACATTCACCAATGGACAGATCATTCCAAATAAAAATAAATAAAGAAACACAAGCTTTATATGATACATTAAACAAGATGGACTTAATTGATATTTATAGGACATTCCAGCCAAAAACAACAGAATAAACTTCCTTCTCAAGTGCTCATGGAACATTCTCCATGATAGATCATATCTTGGGTCACAAAACAAGCCTTGGTAAATTTTTAAAAATAGAAATCATATCAAGTATCGTCTCCAACCACAATGCTATGAAATGAGATATCAATTACAGGAAAAAAAATCTGTAAAAGATAAAAACACATGGAGGCTAAACAATACACTACTAAATAACCAAGAGATCACTGAAGAAATCAAAGAGGAAATCAAAAAATACCTAGAAACAAATGACAATGAAAACACGACAACCTAAAACCTATGGGGTGCAGCAAAAACAGTTCTAAGAAAGAACTTTATAGCAATACAATCCTAACTCAAAAAACAAGAAACATCTCAAATAAACAACCTAACCTTACACCTAAAGCAATTAGAGAAGGAGGAACAAAAATACCCAAATTTAGCAGAAGGAAAGATATCAAAAAGATCATATCAGGAAAAAAAATGAAGGAAACAATAGCAAAGGTCAATAAAACTAAAAGCTGGTTGTTTGAGAAGATAAACAAAATTGATAAGCCATTAGCCAGACTCATCAAGAAAAAAAGAGACAAGAAAAACCAATAGATGTAGAAATGAAAAAGGAGAAGTAACAACTGATACTGCAGAAATACAAAGGATCATGAGAGATTACTACAAGCAACTATATGGCAATAAAATGGACAATCTGGAAGAAATGGACAAATTCTTAGAAAAGCACATCCTTCTGAGACTGAACCAGGAAGAAATAGAAAATATGAACAGACCAATCACAAGCACTGAAATTGAGATTGTGATTAAAAATCTTCCAACAAACAAAAGCCCAGGACCAGATGGTTTCACAGGCAAATTCTATCAAACATTTAGAGGAGAGCTAACACTTATACTTCTCAAACTCTTCCAAAATATAGAAGAGGGAGGAACACTCCCAAACTCATTCTACAAGGCCACCATCACCCTGATACCAAAAGCAGACAGATGTCACAAAGAAAGAAAACTACAGGCCAATATCACTGATGAACATAGATGCAAAAATCCTCAACAAAATACCATCAAACAGAATCCAACAGCACATTAAAAGGATCATACACCATGATAAGTGGGGTTTATCCCAGGAATGCAAGGATTCTTCAATATACGCAAAACAATCAATGTGATACACCATATTAACAAATTGAAGGAGAAAAACCGTATGATGATGTCAATAGATGCAGAAAAAGCTTTTGACAGAATTCAACACCCATTTATGATAAAAACCCTCCAGAAAGTAGGCATAGAGGGAACTTACCTCAACATAATAAAGGCCATATATGACAACCCCACAGCCTACATCGTTCTCAATGGTGAAAAACTGAAACCATTTCCACTAAGATCAGGAACAAGACAAGGTTGCCCACTCTCACTATTATTCATCATAGTTTTGGAAGTTTTAGCCACAGCAATCAGAGAAGAAAAAGAAATAAAAGGAAGGCAAATCAGAAAAGAAGAAGTAAACCTGTCACTGTTTGCAGATGATGATACTATGTACGTATGATACTATACATAGAGAATCCTAAGGATGCTACCAGAAAACTACTAGAGCAAATCAATGAATTTGGTAAAGTAGCAGGATACAAAATGAATGCACAGAAATCTCTTGCATTCCTATACACTAATGATGAAAAATCTGAAAGAGAAATTAAGGAAATACTCCCATTTACCACTGCAACAAAAAGAATAAAATACCTAGGAATAAACCTACCTAAGGAGACAAAATACCTGTATGAAGAAAACTATAAGATGCTGATGAAAGAAACTAAAGACAATACAAACAGATGGAGAGATATACCATGTTCTTGGATTGGAAGAATCAACATTGTGAAAATGACTATACTACCCAAAGCAATCTACAGATTCAGTGTAATCTCTATCAAACTACCAATGGTATTTTTCACAGAACTAGAACAAAAAATTTCACAATTTGTATGGAAACACAAAAGACCCTGAATAGCCAAAGCAATCTTGAGAAAGAAAAACGGAGCTGGAGGAATCAGGCTCCCTGACTTCAGATTATACTACAAAGCTACAGTAATCAAGACAGAATGGTACTGGCATAAAAACAGAAATATAGATCAATGGAACAGGATAGAAATCCAAGAGATAAACCCATGCACATATGGTCACCTTATCTTTGATAAAGGAGGCAAGAATATACCATGGAGAAAAGACAGCCTCTTCAATACATGGTGCTGGGAAAACTGGACAGCTACATGTAAAAGAATGAAATTAGAACACTCCTTAACACCATAAACAAAAATAAACTCAAGATGGATTAAAGACCTAAATGTAAGGCCAGACAGTATAAAACTCTAAGAGGAAAACATAGGCAGAACACTCTATATCATAAATCACAGCAAGATACTTTTAGATCCACCTCCTAGAGAAATGAAAATAAAAACAAAAATTAACAAGTGGGACCTAATGAAATTTAAAAGCTTTTGCCCAGCCACGGAAACCATAAACATGACAAAAATACAACCCTCTGATTGGGAGAAAATATTTGCAAATGAAGCAACTGACATAGGATTAATCTCCAAAATTTACAAGCAGCTCATGCAGCTCAATATCAACAAAACAAAACAAAACAAAACAACTCAATCCAAAAATGTGCAGAAGACCTAAATAGACATTTCTCCAAAGAAGATATACAGATTGCCAACAAACACATGAAAGGATGCTCAACATCACTAATTATTAGAGAAATGCAAATCAAAACTACAATGAGGTATCACCTCACACCAGTCAGAATGGCCATCATCAAAAAATCTACAAACAATAAATGCTGGAGAGGGTATGGAGAAAAGGGAACCCTCCTGCACTGTTGGTGGGAATGTAAACTGATACAGCCACTATGGAGAACATTATGGAGGTTCCTTAATAAACTAAAAATAGAACTACCATATGATGCAGCAATCCCAGTACTGGCATATACCCTGAGAAAACCATAATTCAAAAAGAGTCATGTACCACAATGTTCATTGCAGCTCTATTTACAATAGCTAGGACATGGAAGCAATCTAAGCATTCATCAACAGATGAATGGATAAAGAAGATATGGCACATATATACAATGGAATATTACTCCGCCATAAAAAGAAATGAAATTGAGTTATTTGTAGTAAGGTGGATGGACCTACAGTCTGTCATACAGGGTGAAGTAAGTCAGAAAGAGAAAAAGAAATTCCATATGCTAACACATATATATGGAATCTAAAAAAAAAAAAGTTTCTGAAGAACCTAGGAGCAGGACAGGAATAAAGACACAGACATAGAGAATGGACTTGAGGACACTGGGAGGGGGTAGGGTAAGCTGGGACGAAGTGAGAGAGTGGCATTGATGTATATACACTACCAAATATAAAACAGCTAGTGGGAAGCAGCTGCATAGCACAGGGAGATCAGCTGGGTGCTTTGTGACCACCTAGAGGGGTGGGATAAGGAGGGTGAGATAGGCAGGGTGGGAGGGAGACACAAGAGGGAGGGGATATAAGGATATATGTATACATATAGCTGATTCACTTTGTTATACAACACAACAATGCAAAGCAATTATACTCCAATAAAGTTGTTAACAAAAATGAAAATGTGCATGATGGAAAAGACAGTTTTAACCATAAACCTCTAAACTCAGATAGAAAAGACTTCAAGTATCCAGTTCACTCTGTTCCTGAATGTATTAAAGCTTAACAAAAATACAGTTAGCTTAATAAATAAATCATCAGAGCTTTTTCTTTTTTTCCCCACTTTTCATTAATTAATTAATTAATTTAAAAAACATCTTTGTTGGAGTATAATTGCTTTACAATGGTGTGTTAGTTTCTGCTTTATAACAAAGTGAATCAGTTATACATATACATATGTCACCATATCTCTTCCCTCTTTTTTTAATCTCTTTTTTTATCTTTTAAAAAATTTTTTATCTCTTCCCTCTTGCGTCTCCCTCCCTCCCACTCTCCCTATCCCACCCCTCTAGGTGGTCACAAAGCACCGAGCTGATCTCCCTGTGCTATGTGGCTGCTTCTCACTAGCTATCTATTTTACATTTGGTAGTGTATATATGTCCATGCCACTCTCTCACTTTGTCCCAGCTTACCCTTCCCTCTCCCTGTGTCCTCAAGTCCGTTCTCTAGCAGGTCTGTGTCTTTATTCCCATCTTGCCCCTAGGTTCTTCAGAACTTTTTTTTTTTTATTCCATATACATGTGTTAGCATACGGTATTTGTTTTTCTCTTTCTGACTTACTTCACTCTGTATGACAGACTCTAGGTCCTTAATAAATAATAAATAAATAATATTAAATAGGAAACGTAGAATAGAAAATAATATATATACAATGATAATTACTGTAAGTGTGGAAAAAATTGGAAGAGAACCCACAAAAAAATAAAATCTATTGTAGTTCTGGGGATTTTTTCCCCTTATTTAAATACATACTCTTAAAAATATTGTACATTTATTTGACTATCCTAATTTAAAGAAAAAAAAAAAAACATGAGCAACTAAACGACACCTCTTTCATACCCTCCTCCCAAAAGAAAGAAAGAAACCTCACTTCCAACTCTTCTTTTACATCTAGGCCTTTTGTTGGAAAACTGTCGTCTCCTCTTTCTCATAAATCTGCCTTGGGTTATACTATACAAGGTCAAACAGCTCCATCCTGAAGATACTCACGTTCAATCAGTTTGCATTACCTGTCTCTGATTTGGTGTTGAAGCCCAATTCTGACATACCTGACACTGTGTTAGGACACCATCAGCAATTCTTCCAGAACACCTCAGAACAATGCCCATCTTTCATTCAGCTGAGAAATATTTATTCAGCCTTTACTATGTGCCAGGCACTGCAGATTCAGTAATGAGCAAAACCTCATTCCCTGGGCTTAGTGAACTTACTGATATTGTCCCTCTGTTTAACTTTTAAAAAAAAATTTCAATGAGAAGATATTAAACAACATTTTTGAAAAAGGAAAATAAAACTCAGCCATACGCTACCATCTTCTAACATAATGTTCTTTTTGGTATGTTTCACTTCTATCTTTGTCTTCATGCATACATATTTTATAAACTTATAATTATAGTTTGAGTGGTAAAGTATGATTTTATGTTCTCAATTTTTTCACCAGAATCATAAAGATGTTCCCAATTTTCTACAAAGTCTTCATAATGATCATTTTTTAATACTTACCTATAGTCAACCATATTTCCTATTCTTTATTTGTCCATCTCTAATTTCTGGATATTTAGATTTTCAGATTTTTTTTATAACAAGGATAATATATAAGAATTACTGAATCTGGCTTCTTGCACCCTGGCCCTTGCTTACCTTTCAAGCTTCTTCTCTTGATTGTCCTAACCTGAAATTCTATGCTCAGGGCGTGCTAGTAGGTACTTGGAGGATCCCAATTATCTATGTGTTATCTATTCTCTCTCTCTTTACAGATGGTTTTAATCCTGCCCACTAGCACCTGATTTCTCAATCTCCCACTATTTTTGCCAGGCAAACTCTTCCTCATCTTCTAAGCCTCAACTTAGATATCACTTCCTCCAGGAAACTTTTTTGGAACCCTCAAATTGGAGGTTAGGTATCAGGACTGTCTGCTGTTATGCACTCGCCAACCCACCAATCATGGCACTTAGTATGCAATATTCCAAATGCCTAAATGACTCACCTATATCTCCTGCTGGACTATTAGAAGTTCTGTGAGAGATAACATCTTTATTTCCATTTACTTTTCCTCCCTTTCTGCTCTTTCCTTTCTTTATCAAGCACTTGCATTTATTTTTACTGTTAAATATTCTATACATTGAAAACAGTATATACAACATAGATGTAAACATAAAACATAATAATAAAATGAGAGCTCATATACCCACTACCTCTTTCAGTCTTGCATTTCTGCACTGATTAGGATCTATAGCGATATTTTAAATAGAAACAGTGAAAGCAAGTATCCTTTTCTTGTTCCTGATTTTCAAGGGAAGACTTTTAAAGTTTCACCATTAAGTATGATGCTTCCAGCAGGTTTTTGGCAGTAACATTTTAGACTAAGGAATTTTCTTTTTCATTTAGTTTTCCCTGAGAATTTTTATCATAAAGTTGAAGTTGAAGTTGATATTGAAGTTATCACATGGTTTTGCTACCCTTACTCAGATGAGTATACGGGCTTTTTCCTTTAATCTGCTAAGTTGGTGACTTACATCTTAACAGACTCTCTAATATTAAAATAACTTTGCATTTCTAGGATTTGACCAATGTGTTTAACATGTCATTTGTTCAATACACTGCTGGATTCAGAATGCTAAGATTTTGTCTAAAATATTTCATGTATGTTCATGAGTGAAATGAGCCTGTAATTTTCCTTTCCTTTCCCATCATCTATTCCTAGTTTTGGTATTGAGGTCATAGTCACCTCACAGGAAAAGAATGAAGCTTCCTTAATGCATTCTAATCTTTGGAAGAATTTATGTATGATTGATATAATGTTCCTTCAAATGTTTTATAGAATTCATTTGCAAAAGCATTTGCAACTAATATTTTCTTTGAGAGAAGACTCAATTACTATTTCAAATGGTAAAGTATCTTTCTAGGTATTTTGTTCATTCCATTTAAGTTTTCAAATTATTCAGCATAAAATTGTTCATAGTACTTTAATCATCTTTTTCAATCATTGCTTTATCTATAGTTGTCTTCACTTTCATTCCTAACAGTGTTTGTGTCTTTTTTCTACCTTGGTCAGTCTTGTTAGATATGTGTTGATTTCATTAGTCTTAAATTTGAAAAATGACTGTTAGCTTTATTAATTCTATGTGTTTTCTGTTTTATAAATTTGTTTTTTATTTTTCTCTTCTATGTTTGTAGGCTTATTTTATTGTTCTTTTTCTAATTTTGTAAGCTGGATCCTTAGCACATTAATCGTTAGCCTTTTTATTTTCTAACTTTCTAACATAAGCACTTCTTCCAAGAAGTCTTACTGAACCTTCAAACTGGGTTTTACATCATTCAGATTCCTATTTCCATAATGATTGCTGCTTTGACCCATGAGCTTTTTAAGAGCTTGTTTTTTAACATTTCCAAGTGATGCTACTTTATTTTTGTTTTTTGGTATCATTAATTTATAAACTAATTTTATTGTATTCAGAACACAATTTTTAGAGTTTGCTGTTTATTTCATAAATCTTTCCTGTGTGCTAAAAACAACATTGCATTCTCTGATTGTTGGGGATATATTACAATGCCCATCAGATCAAGCTTTGTAACTGCATAATTCGAATCTCCCATACCCTTCCTAATTTTTTTTTTTTTTTTTTTTTTTTTTTTTTTTGCAGTACGCGGGCTTCTCACTGCTGTGGCCTCTCCCGTTGCGGAGCACAGGCTCAGGACGCGCAGACTCAGCGGCCATGGCTCACGGGCCTAGCCACTCCACAGCATGTGGGATCTTCCCGGACCGGGGCACAAACTCGTGTCCCCTGCATCAGCAGGCGGACTCTAAACCACTGCGCCACCAGGGAAGCCCCCTTCCTAATTTTTTGTACTTGATATAACAATTATCAACAGAGAGAGAGAGAGAGAGAGAGAGAGAAAGAGAAAAAGAAAGAGATTTACATATTTTCAAGCCATGTTGTTAGCTTGTATTACCTCTTGGTAAATTGACATTTTTGTTATTATATAGTGACTATCTTTATCTGTAGTAATGCTTTCTGCCTTGAAGTCTATTTTGTCTGTTAGTAACAGACACAGTAACCTTTCAGTAGTATTTGCCTATTATCTCTCTTTATATTCTGTGGTGGTCTACATTTTTATGTCCTTATATTTGATATACCACTCTTGTAAACAACACATAATTGCTTTCTATATTTTTTAGCTTTTCTGATAACTTCTGTGTCCTTACTGAAGAGTTCAATTTATATTCACTTATAATTAGTCTTGCATTTAGATGTTTTCTGCCATATTATTTTGTGTTTTGCCCTCTTTCACTATTCTTTTTTTCCCTCTTGTTTTCCTTTGCTGTGCTTGTAAAGTTGTTAGTTTGTTTGCTCTTTGAGAAATTTCATTTTTGTCCTGTAAACTTTTAAGTTTAAAGTTAATGTCTTTGTTTTACTGTTGAACAATAAAAGGATCTTAGAATACATAAATCCAATCATGTGTCATACAAACCCTACTTTCATGCTAATTTTGCTTGCTTTACTTAACTCTCAATATTTAACATTAGAATTATTTAATTTAATCATTAGTGTTTTCTTTGTTTATCAGAATGTTTATTTTCTAATGCAGTCAATATTCCTTTTATCTTAGACCTTCTCTCTGGGATCATTTCCTTCTTGCTGAAGTACATGTACTAGGTTCCTTCCAGCAAAGTTTTGTTGCTAGTAAACTCAGTTTTAGTTTTCCCATAAATTTCTTGATTTTATTCCTGATTTTGAACATATAGAATCATAAATTTTCACTAATATTTCTCAGTACTTTGAAGCTAGTTGTCCGTCTAATAGCCATTTTTTTCCATCTTTCTTTTTCTCAAGCTACTTTTATAATTTTTTTAATAATGAAATTGCAAACTCTCAAAGACAATGTGCTTACATGTGAAAATGGTTTTAGTTATTCTGCTTGGGGTCCATTGGGATTCCTGAATTTGAGTACTTATGTCTTTAAAGAATTCAGGAAAATTCTTAGCTGTTACCTCTTCTTGACTTTTTATTCTCTCTATAATCTCTTTCTAGTATCCTTAATGATTGTATGTTGAACCTATTCCCTCTACTCTATTTTTAAATCTATTTTTCTTAGTTTTTCTCTTTGTCTCTGTTCTAGTCTATATAATTTTTCATATCTTTCTATATAGTTGATTTTCTTTTCAGCTTTGTATAATCTGATGTTTAACCATTCCACTTTAGTTTTCATATATTTATTTTTATTAGCTCTAGTTAGTTCTTTTTCTCAGTTTTTCTGGTCATTTAAAAATAATTCCTGGGCTTCCCTGGTGGCGCAGTGGTTGAGAGTCCGCCTGCCAATGCAGGGGAAAGGGGTTCGTGCCCCGGTCTGGGAAGATCCCACATGCCGCGGAGCGGCTGTGCCCATGAGCCATGGCCACTGGGCCTGTGCGTCCGGAGCCTGTGCTCCGCAACGGGAGAGGCCACAACAGTGAGAGGCCCACATACCACACAAAAAAAAAAAAATCCTAGCTCCAAAAAAATAATTTCTAGCTCCTAATCATGTTTTTTCATTTGCTCTTTTATTTTTTTTATATAGGTTAAAAACATGTATTTTACGTTCTGTGCCAAATAATTAAGTTTTATGGGTCTAGTTCTAGTTCTTTTCTCTTTTTTTAATTCATAGTATCCTGCTTCTTTTTGTGCAGGATTTATTATTATTATTAATATTATTATTAGTTCACACTTTAGGAACTCTACCTGTAGGAATTCTTTAAGAATCTCATGGATTCTTAGTTCCTCTAGAGAATATTTGCATTTATTTCCACTAGATGCCTGGGAACAGTATTACTTTTCTCCATTTTAAAGTAAAATTCTCAGGTTATGGCTTTTCAGGCCCCAAATGGGTGAATTCATTTCTCATTCCATCATGAGGACTGACACATAGGCCACAGATTCTCAAATGAAACTTTTTCTTCACCTTCAGTCAAGACCAATGCTGAAACTGAAAATGCTGTATCTCTTCTTGCTGCCTCTGTTAGGTACAATTTTAAAACTTGGGTTTTCCATACAACCTTTGTGGTTTCATACTTTATCCATGGAGGAGAGTACCCAATCTGACTCCATGACCTTTACTGGGCCAATTTTTTGGTCACCTCTTTCTTGCTAATGAAATTGTTAAAACCTAAAATAAAAGCCCATCACATGAATTGGGACACCCCCCAGGCAGCCTGCAGACTCACTGCTTTTTCACCTCTAGTGAGTGATGGTCCGATTCTTTCCCTGACTATTCTGCCAAGCTCACTCATTTATTTAAATGGTTATTTTAAAATTTCATTTTCTGTGGCATTTTTTAGCTTCTTTGTAAGAGGAGAGCTTCTGGCTCTCTAGAGCTGTCATCTTTCCAGAATGGAAGCCATTAGCATTAGCTTTCTTGTTCACTATGGAATCCGAGCACCTAGTACAGTGCCTGGCATGAAGCAGACACTACATAAAAATGTGTAGAATAAATAAGTTAATTACAATGTATGATATTGGGTATGTAAGTTTTTTGCCTCTGGATCATTTCTTCAGGATAAATTGGATTGCTTGGTTCAAGGTATAAACAGTTTAGTGTCTCTTATATGCATTGCTATATTACTTCTAAGAAAAGATGGACAGTACACACAGTAGGTTAGTACACATATTAAGTATGCTGTAAATTTTTGCAAAGTAGTTAATAATTTGTTTCTTTTCACTTCTGAGGCATATAGATATCATCATTCAGTCTTGTCTATATAATACGTGCTCCCTAATGACCTCTAAAGCACTGAACAGAATGCTGTGGAAACCAAAAAGTTTGCTTTGCTGCCAATCCTGAATATTACAGGACACACACCATTCATTTGGCTTTTACTTTGTGATGCAAGAATTTCAAAGACAGGTTAATTAGTATGAGTAAAGCATATTTTCTCGTCATGAGACATGACTTCATTGCCTAGCTAAGGTCACATCATCTTCTCAGTTTCTCTTCTACACAAATCTACACTTACAGAACTTAGAGAAAAACACAGTCCTCCTAATGTTCCTTGTAACAATTTTGACCATGAAAAGTTAAGTATTTCCATGGGACTAGAATTTACACACATAAGTTGACAATTCTTATCTGCATTAATGGGCTGATATTTTCCTAAAGAAGAAAGGCTCTCCAGTGTATTAATTAGCTTTGGTACTGGCTGATACAGATAAGACTGTCTCCAGGGACTGATGTGTTCTTCATTACACAACTAGAGTCTAGAAACTCAATTTCAGGAAAACCGTACTCTGGGAATATCTTCCCTGGGGCTTTAGAAAGACTTAACTAGAGCTCCCAAGAAAGAAAATGATTCTGGTGTGTGTGTTTGTGTGTTTGTGTGTGTGTGTGTGTGTGTGTGTGTAGAGACAGTGACACAAGAAGAGGTGCTCAGTGCATGTTTGCTGAATAGAATGAAAATATATTAATATACAGACAAATGGTTCTTTTTCCTGCATGGCATAGAGGAATCTGATGGTTCTGAGACCATGCCCTCTCCCTCAAAGTTCCAGGTTCATTGGGAGAAGGAACTACTAGAGCCAAGATCATTCTCCTTTTCCACTGCTATGATGATCCACCAGACCAGATAGCTCAGAATGCCTTCCTGTTTTTAGCATGTCCTCATGTTCAGTTCCCATCCAAGAGTCTGGACCCAAGCTGAATATTCAGTTTATGGCTCTTCTTCGGGCTTGGGTCATTAATCATGGACAGAATCTGAATCCCTTCATGTAGTTTTTGATAAATTGTTTGTCAAAGGCTAGCATATTAGTTAGGACAATTATCACCAACTGATGAAACAATCTCAAAATCTCAGTGGCTTAACAAAGGAAAACTATCATAATCCCACCCAGATTAGGCAATTCTCCTTAGTGGCTCTCCTTTGAAAAATAAACAGGAAACTAAATTCCTACCCTCATGTGTCTACCATCCCTTTAGGACTTTCTCAGAGTCCTTGGTTGGATTTTCTGTATTCAGCCAATAAGCACAAAAAAAAGAAAGTGAGGAGGATCCTGAAGGTAGTTTTATAGCCAGGCCTGGAGATGGCCTACATTAATTACATCTGCTCACATTCTATTGGCCAGAAGGAGTCACATGGCCTCAACTAAAGTGCAAAAAAGGCTAAGATATGTATATAGGAGGAGGAAATATTAGTGACCATAGTTCCTCTCTGACATAGTTAATTTTTATATCCAGTATACACGTCAAAATAGATATGGGTCTAATATTGAAAACTCAAGATCATAAAGAAAGTAGACAGTTGTTATTTATATTATTATAATTTGACATTATATTTCAATATTCAAAACAATGGAATTAACTGAAATTGTTAGTATTCCACTATATCAGGAATAAATAAATTCAATAATATGTAAGAGAAGAAAAGATATCATATCATTCATAAACTACAAGATAATTAGGAATAAATCTAATAAAAAATTAGAGGGCTTCCCTGGTGGCGCAGTGGTTGAGAGTCCGCCTGCCGATGCAGGGGACACGGGTTCGTGCCCCGGTCCGGGAAGATCCCACATTCCGCAGAGTGGCTGGGCCCGTGAGCCATGGCCGCTGAGCCTGCGCGTCCGGAGCCTGTACTCCGTAACGGGAGAGGCCACAACGGGAGAGGCCACAACAGTGAGAGGCCCGCGTACCACAAAAAAAAAAAAAAAGAAAGAAAGAAACTTTATGGGGAAATTTACTGAAATTTATTGAAGGACATAAAAAGAAAACTTTAATAAAATGGGAGATACATTCTGTTACTAAAGATGAAGACTCTACATGCTAAACATGTCCTTTAATCTCCAATTAATCTTTGAAGTCAGTGCAATACAAAATATGACAGGTGTATTTTAAACTTCATATGAATCGAGGAATAAATTAGCTAAAACAGTTTCATAAAATAATGACAAGGAGAAGGATTTTGCCCTACCAGTTTTCAAGTCTTGTTATAATGCCATAATTTTTAAAAGTGTGTGAGACTGATGGAAAAGTAGACAATAACTGAATGGAATAGAACAGAGAATTCAGGAACAAACTTATACATATATGAGATCTAGTAATATAATTGAGGTGCTATCACAAATCAAAGAGGATAATTAGAAATGAAGAGACTATTCAATGGCTTTCTAGCAGAAAAAAAAAATAAGAATTCCACACTAGAGCAAACACAAAGAATAATTTACAGATACGTTTAAAAATGACATGAAGGGCTTCCGTGGTGGCACAGTGGTTGAAAGTCCTCCTGCCAATGCAGGGGACACGGGTTCGTGCCCCGGTCCGGGAAGATCCCACATGCCGCAGAGTGGCTAGGCCCGTGAGCCATGGCCGCTAAGCCTGCACGTCCTGAGCCTGTGCTGCGCAACGGGAGAGGCCACAACAGTGAGAGGCCTGCGTACCGCAAAAAAAAAAATAAAATGACATGAAAAATAAGTTATTTGATTACAGCTAGTACAGTTATGAACAATAAGTTACAAAAAGCCCACAAACCAACTGTCATTTCTGAGGTGCCAAGAACAAAAGCAGGGTGCTGGGCATGACCCCTGCACACAGCTCCACCAAGAGGGTGGCGCCATCCAAAGATCCACTTTACCCTCACCCCATTTAAGCAACCAGCCTGCCCTCCTCGAGAGAGCGAGCAAGGGCACCTGTTACTTGTTTTTGCTCCCTCATGCTGCAGTACAAGTCCCAATAAAGTCTTGCCTGAATTTCTCATCTGGCCTCTTATCAATTTCTATTGATTAAAGAGTTCAAGGATCCAGGTTAGTATTAAAACTACTTTGGATATTTTAATTAATAATTATGGACATGAAAAAGTACTCATGACAAGTTGAAAGGTTCTTTACCTACTTGTGCTGCTAGTTACGACGGACACACTCAACAGCTACAGAATACACATTCTTTTCAAACACACATGGAACATTCACCATGACAGAACATGTCTGGGCCATAAAATAAGCCTCAATAATATCAAAAGATTGAAATCTTAGAGAATATATTCTCTGACCAAAACAGGATTAAATTAGAAACCAATAAGATATCTAGAAAATCCTCAAATGTTTAAAAATTAAGGAACATACTTGTAAGCAACATATAAGGCAAAGAAGAAATAATAAGAGAAATTAGAAAATATTTCAAACTGAATCATAATAAAAATCATGGGATGAACAATACTGTACAATGCTTAGAGGGAATTTATAGCTTTAAATGTCTATATTAGAAGAGAAAGAAGGCTTAAAAATCAATTATCTAAGTTTCTACCTCAAGAAGCTAGAAAAGCTAGAGCAAACCCACAATAAGTAGAAGGAAAGGAAAAATAATAAGAGCAGAAATCTATAAAATAGACAAAAGAATAGAGAAAATTAACAGTCAGTTTTTCCTTCTTAAAAATACTTTAAAAATTGAGAAATCTCTATTAAGAATAATTTTTTAAAAATAGAGAACACAAATTGCCAATGTCAGAAATGAAAATGGGGACAGCACTACAGCTCCTACAGATATCAAAAGATAGTAATGAAAAATTAGGAAAACTATATGCCAATAAATTCAACAACTTAAATGGAAAAAATCTTTGAAACAAACAACTTACAAAATCTGTCTCAAGAAAAAAATATCTGAATAGCCCTATGTCTATTAAAGAATTTGAATCCGTAATCAAAAAACTTCCCACAATAAAGAAGCCTTCCAAACACTTGGAAGTCCTGGATACAACAAAACAAAATAATGGTTGGATTATGTAGCCAGCTTGAAATCAACAGGAACAGATTCTCAAGGTGCTCAAAATGAAGAGGAATTTCAGAGTATCAGCAGGCAAGGAAGCCAGGGGTTATGGGAGCCAGATCTAGGTCGTAACATTGCAGATTAGGTACTAAACTTGGTATGAGAAACAGATCTCAAGTAGACTGACAACGAATTTCCTCATGAAGGCCTGAAGTCTTGAAGAGCTATCCTATTCCTATTCCTGAAACAAGAATTAGAAATAGGTCACTCACTGGCCCAGGAAGGAATAAGAAACACTATAGAGACCCTGGGGCTACAATCCTAATTTTTTCTCATGTCCCTACTACACTTTCTCTTGCCGTGGTTCTTTACTTATTGCTGTTTTTAACAAGGATATATAGTAAAGTATTAAGGAGAACCCCTCAAAATACCTGCCACCCTCCCCAACTCTCCCCACCCCCCTGTGAAAGAAAACCTGCTAGAAGTGTTTTGGAGCTTTGGGGGAAGCTGCTGTGAACTCACCAAGGAATAATAAAACCTCTTTTTATATCCACATCACAATGTTCAGCCCAGGAATGAGAGGTAATCTTTCCTCTCCATCCAAACCTAAAACTTTCTCTCTCTGTCTCTCTCTGTCTCTCTCTGTCTCTCTCCCTCCCCCTCCCACTCTCTCTCTCTCTCTCTCTCTCACACACACTCACACACACACACACACACACACACACATCTGGAGAAGCAAACAGGTATTTTGTTTGTTTGTTTCAAGGCCACTGAGGGGGAAATGTTACAAAGAGGAGCCTTGAGTCAGACAAGGAAGAGACACTAAGAAAGGAACGGCAGTTTGGAGTATTTCTGAGAGTGGCAGAAACCCAGGGCCAAGGGATGCCTTTGGATGATGGACTTTAAATGTCAAGTCTTGAAAGCAATACCAAGAAACAGATTCTCTGTGTTAAGGACCTCACAACAGGCATATGGGCATAATGGGGTCATCTGACCATATTGCATTGAGGTCCACGGTAAACTAAGGCCCAGGCACATCATCCCTTATCTGAGCACCATGTAAACCTCTCAGAATTGTTGTGGCCCAGGAAACTAAACTTCCCGAAACACAAACACAACTTCCTCAAACACACCAGAGACTCAAAATACAGTAGAGATAGAAACTCTTGAATGTTCTAATGGATGGGAGCTCAGGCTAGGTTTTATTAAGGAAAATAAAGTACTGATACAGTTCTTTAATTAACTACACATACAAATGATGCATCTGGGCCTCCCTGGTGGCGCAAGTGGTTGAGAGTCCGCCTGCCGATGCAGGGGATACGGGTTCGTGCCCCGGTCTGGGAGGATCCCATATGCCGCGGAGCGGCTGGGCCCGTGAGCCATGGCCACTGAGCCTGCGCGTCCGGAGCCTGTGCGTCCGGAGCCTGTGCTCCGCGACGGGGGAGGCCACAACAGTGAGAGGCCCGCATACCGCAAAAAAAAAAAAAAAAAAAAAAAAAAAAAAAGTGATGCATCTAACTCATGTGGATAGGCAGAAGTCATCAATATCCTCCCCTGTCTTTGTTTTTTTCCCCTCGTTAGAAACATTTAAAAGAACAATCTTGAACATCCAAATCTCTACAGTGTAATTGCCATCTTCTGAGAAGGCAGAATTCAAGTTAGCAAGGCAACTTCCCTGGCTGTGTTTCAGTGGGTTCCTGCTGACTTTTGCTTGTTCCTACCTATCAAGGGAAATAATTCCAAAACTGCTCCAAAGGAGGAAGCAGAATTAAAAAGAAGCAGCTAAATCTCAGTGTGAACAGAGGTCTGGCCTTAAGTTCCTCTCCTGAGAATGAAGTGTAGACAGGGAAACAGAAATGGGTCCACTCTGGGAAAGGAGCGCCTAACATATCCTGGGAGGGGGTCTTCGTAAGGCCCCTGAGAACTTTGACACATGAGGGTCTTGACTACAGAAACCAGGAAAGGTGGGAAAATGAAGCAATTATCTAGATGACTCAAGTAAACAACCTCAAATCAAACCAAACTGAGGGATGAAAAAAACCCACATACCATTTTTCATTAACAATCGGGGTTTGTCAAGTGATGTGAGCTTCACAGTCAAGGTTTTTTGGATAATGGCTGTAATTCTTCACTCTGCATGCTTATGCACAACCTGAGAAGCCTCAGCTATGCAACCCCTTCCCACACGGGTTCCCTAAAAGAGGTGAAATCATTTACATTGGCTGCCTCCGCATCAACAAACATCAAGAAAGTACAGGAAATTGGGACGTTATGCCTCCTAAGAGCAGCGTTTGGGAAAAGTGGGTGTAAGCAGATTGATCTAAACGTGCAGTTTTGATCACCTCATTCCTTTGCTTGGAAACCTTCCACCTCCCCATTATCTAATAAACCCTGTCTCTGCTCCTTCACCAGCCATCCAAGTCTCACCTTTTGTGCCTGTTTTCTAACTGCTTTCCAAAATGTTCTCTGGCCTCCAACAAAGCAGCTCACCTCCAATCACCACACTTTGCTTATCCATACCTTTGCTTGTGTTCTTCTGGCTCCTAAAATCCCCTTTTCCCACCCTAGCTTTTCCCCTGTTCATGCCTATTGAAAAGAGTTTTTCCTTCTTTTGATCCCCTAAAATGTTTTACTTTTATCCTCTTGATATTTGTCAATTTTTATTTGTAGTAGTTGATGATAACTATTTGAGCAAGCATTTTAGCACTGCTACTAGATTTTTAAGCCCCCTTGAGGCTCTCCTAATAATCGTAAATAAAATGACCTAAAATGTCTAGCATGCTACCTTTTCTGGGTCATACACCTTTGGGGGAGATGCCTGTTCATAAAAATTCCCACTTATCTAGGATGGGTCCCCAACAGCCATGCAGGTGATTCGTGATATCTTCTGGCCATAATTGGTTGACACATAAACCATGTATTTGATCTTGGGTGACTTAGAATTTTTAACCAAGAGACGTAAGAATTAGAGGCTGATGGTGACTAAGTCCTATTAATGGTGGTTCTCTAAAGAGAAGGTCCGTAAACTTCTGCACCCAGGTTGCCAAATATATCCTGTTTTTTGTCCATTCTGATAACCCAATGTTTGACTCTTCTTTGAATGCTATAAGACACCCTCATATCCTTCCAAAAATTTTCCTTGTTGCTTAGCTAGCTCAAATTGGTTTCCTTTACTTTCATCAACAGCAAAAAAAAAAAAAAAAAAAAAAAAAATCACTAGTATATTTAGCTATTAGATGTTCAAAATCTGTTGAATAAAGAATGATAGGATTGAGCAGAGTATGTGCCTCATCTGTCACCTTGCTTCCTGTTATATTTTTTCCTATTCTGTTCCCTTTCCACTCTTTAATCTAGACCTTTAATCTAGATCTTCCCCTCCAGTGATCACCCTTAAAAGGAGTCCTAATATATACAAATGTATCTTAATTTTCTTTTTAATTCAAAGTGATGCTCAGCTTTCTCAGCTCCCACAGCCTCTCAAGGTTGATGTTCCCTTCCCCTTCTCCCCTGCAGTGGTCTCCATCTCCCCATCTGATGTAAACCTGAGCTCAAACCATTTTGCTGGTTTTTCCATTTAGCAATCATCATACATTCCCTATAGCTTTATTAAACACTGCTATGGCCTCAAGAAACTCTCCTTATTCATCTGCAATAAACCCACTACTGAAAGACACTGAAGAAAGAATAATTTATATACTACCAATCAGAATGATGTCTGCTTTATGAATTATGAGTTGAGTTCCATCATTTAATGCCTTTGGCTTGATTTGGCTATTTCTTGGTGAACTTAGCTTGTCCCTGACCCAGCATGAGTATCTGGATAGCAATATGAAGACAGCTTTTGGACAATTCCACCTTTTAAAAATCAATTCAATTTGAAATTAACAAATATTTTCAGACGTGGAACTGGTAGACCAGTGAGGCAGTATGAGAAGCCAATGATTGCCCCCTCAGCTGTGTAATAAAAGCAGAAAGGTGGACATCTGCATTTAACTTCGCCAAGATAGTTGCTAATGATCTGTTTCTTAAGAATTCTTTTTCTAGAACTCTGCTTACCAATCTAAAAACTCTGGCTCATACCACTCACTATACTTAGATATTTCTTTAGAGAAGCTGCTTCTTTTGGCCTGGGGAGCCTTACAAAATGCAGCATTCTCATACATGCTGGTGGGATTGTAAATTAATACAATTTGGAAAGCATTTGGCCAACCTTAAAAGTCCTCATGCCCTTTGACTCAGAGCTTGAGCACTTCTAGGAGTTTAACCTGAAAAAATAATCAGAAGTACAGGTAAAAATTTATCTCCAAAGATATTCACAGCAGACTTACTTATAATAGTGGGGGAGGGGGAAGGAAATGTCCAACAATATGACTGGTTAAAAAAAATGATGCATAAGTAAAATAATCTATATCCATTAAATCAAAGATTGTCAAGAAATTTTTAATGGGATGGGGAAATGCTTATGATACAATGTTAAGAGAAATAAAAGAACACAAAACTTTGAAGCTAAAACATTTTCAAACACCTATATCAAAAGAAGGAATGAAATGTTTAAAAATGTTAAATGTTGGATCCAGCCACAGTTACCAACTGGGCTATGGATTATGGATGATTTTTTTTCTTCTTTACCCTTTTCATTGCTTTCAATAATTTTGAAAGTGACTGTGTATAATTTTGTCAATTCAAATTAAAAAATAAGTCACTAAAAAAAAAGAGAAGAAATTTACAAAGGCACAGACCAAAGTTGTGTCTCTTCAGAGCTTGTAGGAATTTGCAAAGTTTCTTTAAGGGAACGGAATGAGGGGGTGTAGCCCTGTGGGAGACAGACATGGAAGAGAGAACAAATGGAAATTAGGGCAAAATGGTTAACTGAACCTGCCCCAGGGTAAGGCACCAATCCAGTTATTTATGCATCCTCTAGAATTGCTCTCTAAACCACTTGCCTTCAACTGGAGAGGATACACTTTTCCTTAAGTTATGGTGTCATTAGATTCATAGCTTACCTTTTAGGAGTAAAACTATTTTAACTGTTTCCTAGAAAGCTTCCTCCTAAAAAATGTGTCCTGTCAGCCTCCAGGGACATGGTTATGAATATGCTACATTTATTTTAAATGGTGGTAAGGAGGTAGCAGTGACATAGAGGCCAAGTTCAGCTTAACAACACTTTGCTAAGATCATTATTGATTCATTTTATGATAGTATTACCAGAGCAGCATCAGAAATGATCTAATCAGACTCCCACAGTTTATAGGTATGAAACTGAAGTCCACAGATATGCGAAAACTTTGCATTTGAGTTGGCAATTAAAATTCCAGTTTTGTCTACAAGTTCAAAATCTCTTTCCATAATACCATGCTAACCCTACCATTCTCCCATCGATTGCAAAAAATCTAGAGGAATGATTCATAAACCACACAGGAAGGTTAAGCTTATCCCCTTTATATTGTCAAGTACCTGATTCCTTCTTTTATATGTCTATGCCCGTACACTTCATTCAATCACATTGTCACTGACTGCAAAGAACTAAATTGTGTCCCCTCCCAAACCCATTTATATTTTGTGGTAGTATTTGGGGGTGGGGCCTTTGGGAGGTAATGAGGTTTAGATGAGTTCATGAGGGTGGGGCCCTCACGATAGGATTTGAGCCCTTAGAAGAAGAAACTGTTCTTTCTCTCTCTTCCATACGAGGATACAACAAGAATAAAGCCATCTGAAAACCAGGAAGAGGACTCTCACCAGGGTATGACCAGGCTGATACCCAGATCTCAGACTTCCCAGCCTCCAGAACTGTGAGAGAGCAATGTCTGTTGTTTAAGCCACTTAGTCCATGGTATTTTGTTATAGCAGCCCAAACTGACTAATACACTGATGTAGCCAGATTTTGACACCTAGGAGGCTCTTGGCTTGGTAATCCTCTTTCCTTCCATTCTTTACTTACACACAAATCTATCATTAGAAAGTAAATTTCCTATATGCCAAACAGAGTTTAATATCCAGCATAGTTATCCAAAGAAGAGATCGTTTATGTACATTCAAAGCGGTTCAGTTGTTTGAATGGAACTCACTTTTAAGCATAGCACCTGCTGATGGCCACTGGTAATCACAAAAGTCAATATGAGGTAGAAACTAATACTTACAGAGTCTATTATAAATGTTTTCTATGGATTATTTCATTTAGTTATGTTGATAGCCCTATTAGATAGATACTATTATAGGAAAAAAATAGAGAAAGTTAACTAGCTCACTGAAGACACACAGGTGGATCTGGGATCTGAATCTAGTTATGCTTGATTCCAAAGTCCAAGTGCCTAATAGCTCTGCTATTTTGCCTCCCAATGAAAAGAATGTTCCATTTGCCTTTAATGTTGGTCAAATCATTGTCAAGGTCTTATAGAAAGAATACTTGAATATACAAACTGAAGGACTCAGGAAAGGACCCTTCTAAGTAATGACACTTCTAGCTTTGACAAAAACACAAACAAACAAACATGGTCAGTGAGCAGAATCTTAGACTTACAGAGAGACCTGGATAAAAAAAAGGAAAAGAAACAGGAAGGAGAAAAGGGAAAATAGAGTTTTCAGTGGTTGGGATATATAGGGAGAGGGTGGTCTATAATGGCCCCACCTACCAGTCAAAAGTATTATTGCTAGTGGGTAGTTTCTCAACCACAGCACTACTGACATTTTGGGCTGGAGAATTCTTTGTTGCAGGTGGTTGGCGTGTGCACTGTAGGATGTTGGGCATCATTCCTGGCCTCTGCTCACTAGATGCCACTACCACTCAAACCTCAATTGCGACAACCGAAAACCATCTCCAGCATTGCCAGATGTCTCCTGGGGGTCAAAATCATCCAAGTTGAATACTACTGCCAAAGGAAGTTAGTATAGACTAACTTTTTTCTCTGCTGAATTTCACTTGAGCCAATCTAGTCAAAAATTTGCCTATGTTTTAAAGGAAAAATTTTTAAAGTCCCTAGACAGCAAAATTTTACAAAAAGACAATGTCATGTAGTGGAAATAGCATTGGAGTTGAAATTAAAAGGTCAGTTTTCACGGCCAAGATTTACCACTTAATGGCTATATTATCTTGAACAAATCACTTCTCTGAGCTTCAGCTTCCATTTGCAAAATATGTGTTTATTAACCTCTACAGAAAAAGCTATTGTAAGCCAAATGGCAGAAGTGTTAAGAGCATGAACTTTGAAGCCTGGCAGGCTTGGGTTTGAATCTCGCATCAGAAATTTTCTGTCCCATGACTTTGGACAAGTTTCTTGACATCTCCACACCTCCCTATCCTCACCTGTGTCCTGGAGAGACTGACCCCTCCATCACATCTCTCTCCATTCTCATACTCTAACTGCTCACTGCACATCTCTACTGCAGGTCCTGGGGTACTTTGAACTCATTCCTGGTAACCTAAAGATCCCTCCCTTAAGCCAGACACTTCACAGTAGGCCTTGACTCATCTTATTTTTCCTTAGCCCCTAATTCCAATTAATTGCAAAGTTCTGTCTATGCTACAGCTCCCTCTTCTATGGATCTATAATAATGGGGCCCCTGGTTCCCCATTGTTATCAGCATGAAGACCAAACTCCTTACTATGACCTATAAGAGCTACAAAAACTAAAATTTACAAAACCCAGCTTCAATCTTGTTTTCCAGCTTCATGTCCCATGGCACCCTTACCCTGCAACCTCAGCCTCACTAGGTACTCCTCAACCACACTGAACCCTCACTTCTTTCTAATCTCATCTGGTTCTTTCCTGCTTCTTTAGCTTGGAGCACCGATTTTCTTTGCTTGGAATACTACCCCCTTCTCTACGTGACTACCTCTCTCTCAACTTTCAAGGTTCAGTTTTTATGTTACTCCTCTAAGAAAGTAATGCAAACCATTCCAATCAGATTTCTTCATTCTTCTATATTGTTTCTACATTTTTCTACAGTATTTTTGGGTATCCTTGGAATAGCATTTCTTACAATATCTTACACCTCTGATTTCACTTCTGTCTCCCCTGCTTCACATGTTCATGGTATTTATGAAGACTATTGCACTAGAAAGTTCTAGTTGCCTTCCTAGAATCCATTTCCCAGTGTTGAAATGCACCAGTTGCTTCCTAACCTCTGCCCTGTCTCTTAATTTTTTCAGTTACATGAACTAATGCATCCCCTTTAATGTTTAAACATGTCAGGTCAAGTTTTCTGTTTCTCAAGGCCAAAGCATTCTACCTAACACAACTGACTTAGATCTCAATCCCAGCACCAGGTTTTATATATGTCCCACAGTCAGTGCCCAATAGATACCTTCATAGATGATTGATTCAGTAGTTACTATTCCACGATTTGTCATTTATATCTCATTTGGTCTTAAGGATTTTGACTGCAGTATTAGTTTCCTGTTATTGATGTCACAAATTACCACACAAATGGTGGCTTCAAGCAACATATATTTATTTTCTTACAGTCTAGAGGCCAGAAGTCTGAAATCAGTTTCACTGGGCTAAAGTCAAGGCATCAGCAGAATTGATTCCTTCTGGTGGCTCTCGGGAATAATCTGTTTCCTTGCCTTTTCTAGCTCCTGAAAGCTGCCTGCATTTCTTGATTTATGACCCCTGTAACCTCTTACTTCTTTTATCACATTTCCTATTTCTCCTTCTCTAGTCAAATATCCCTCTGACTCTCTCTTATAAGGATGCTTGTGATTACATTTAGGGCCCACCCAGATAATACAGAATAATCATACCTTCTAAAGACCCTTGACCTGGTCACATCTGCAAAGCCCTCATGTCCAAATAAGGTAACTTTCAGAGGTTCCCAGGATTATGACCTGGATATCTATGCGGGCCACTGTTTAGCCTATCATAATTGCCTGACTTTACATAAAAAAGAATTAGTGAAAGTCAGGCATTTAAAAATTAAAAACAATTTTTTTGTTTATTTGGTTTTTTATTCCACATGAGTGAAATCATACAGTATTTGTCTTTCTCCATCTGACTTATTTCACATAACATAATATCTTCAAGGTCTGTCCATGTTGTCAGAAATGACAGCATCTTGCTATTTTTTATGGCTGAGTAGTATTCCATTGTGTGTGTATATATATACATATACCACATCTTCTTTATTCATTCATCCATCAATGCACACCTAGGTTGTTTCCATATCTTGGCTATTGTAAATAATGCTGCAATGAATATAGGGGGTCAGATATCTTTTTAAATTAGTCTTTTCGTGTTCTCTGGATAAATACCCAAAAGTGGAATAACTGGAACATATTCTACTCTTAATTTTTTGAGGAATCTCCATACTGTTTTCCATAGTGGCTGCATCAACATACAGCCTCACCATCAGTGTCCAGGGTTCCCTTTTCTCCACACCCTCTCCAACATTTTTTTCTTGTCTTTTTGACAACAGCTATTCTGACAGGTGTGAGGTGATATCTCATTGTGGTTTTGGTTTGCATTTCCCTAATAATTAGTGATGCTGAACATCTTTTCATGTGCCTGTTGGCCATCTGTATGTCTTTGGAAAAATGTCTATTCAGATCCTCTGCCTATTTTTTAATGGGGTTGTTTGTTTTTCTTGTTGTTGTTGAGATGTATCAATTCCACATATATTTTGGATATTAACCCCTTATTGGATAAATGGAAAATCAGGCATTTTTAAGATCTTAAAAATACCTGAAAATCTCCAGTACCCTCATTTTGAAGATGTAGAAACAGAGACCTGATGAGGTGACTTATTCAAGGTCACATAACTATAACTAGAAATAAGGCCTTTTGAATCCAAGACAGGTACCCTTGCTAGTCTCCCATGTTCCTGTTGCAATTTAAAGTGTAAGCCATAATCCAAGTATTTCCTGTTTTGTTTATCTCATCTTGAATGTCCATTTGGCTTAATGATGTTCTTTACTCAGTAAATCTGTTTTCAATGGACTGAACCACTCTGGATCTTTCAGCTACTTCAAAGTACATCATAGTTTCAAATATACTGATCTACCTTTGCACTTCTTTTGAAAATTTTGGTTTAGAATGCCTGGTAAACAGGGCTGTGATTTTCTCCACAATTACACCATTAGACTTCATTTTCTACAAATGTATATTTGTAGCATATCATTTGTGCCATATTTTGGCTTGAGTCATCATTAAGGTATGTGAAGGGTGATGTTTTTGGTCTCAAAAGTGAATAAGCTGTTTCCCCAATTATGTTCTGAGTTTGTTATATGCCTTTTTAAACTAGCATCATTATAGACTCTTTCCTTATAGTTACTGCCTACTCAAAATGCACAGTCCATTGAATTATTTGAAAACAAACTAACATTAGCTAGGCAAATATTACTGCTCTGACAAAAGTAATTTTTACCTTATATGAAACAACTTCCAAAAGTATCGTATGAGAAAGAAAGCTTTCCACATCTTGATTACTCATCCCTATAAAACAATTCACTAAATTTTCCTGACAAAAACCAAATTCACTTCTTTTTTCCCCTACAGATACAGAGGCAGCAAAAATAGCAGTAAAAATATGTAACTTATTAAAAGCCGAGTGTCTACTATGGGCCAGACTCAGAATTAGGAATAACCAAATTCATCATTGTATTCAATCTTCACAGTATCCTTGGAGTGTGAATCCCATTATTCCAGCTTTATCGAAGAGGAAACTCAGGCTTCTAGAACTTATGGAACTAGCCCAAAGTCATGGTAACGGCTACCTATTTAAATGCAATCAACAATCTCAAAACCTAGTGGCTTAAAGCAACAATTTACTTATTCTCATAGTTCTTGTGGCTTGGCTAGCTGGTTTTTCCACTGGTTTTTCTGGGTTCATTCATGTGGCTGAATGCAGCTGGAGTGTTGGCTAGGAGCAGGGCTCAGCTGGGATAGTGGGGATGGCTGCACCTCTCCTTCTGTGCGTGTGTGTTTTATTGAACTATAGTTGATTTACGGTGTTGTGTAAGTTTCAGGTGTACAGCTTCAGATTCTTTTTCCATTTATTTCAGTGCCTATTACCTGATACATCATGCTCAGGTTTCCACAAAAAATTAAAAGACATGCTAAAACACAGGAAAACACAGTCTGAAGATACAGAGCAAGCATGAGGACCAGATTCAGATATAACACAAATTTTGCAATTCTCAGACAATAAATTTAAAATAACTATGATCAATATACTAAGGACCCCATTGCAAAAAAGTAGACAACACACAAGGATAGATGGGTAATGTAAGTAAAGAGATGGAAACTTTAAGAAAGAATCAAAGGAAATGTTAGAAATCAAAAATGCTATAATAAAAATAAAGAATGCCTTTGATGGGTGCATCAGGTAACTGGACATGGCCAAAGAAAAATCAATGAATGTGAAGATATGTCACTAGAAACTTTCCCCACTGGAATGCAAGAGAAAAAATAATGGGAGGAAAAAAAGCAGAATCTACAAGAACTGTGAAACAATTTCAAAAGCTGTAACATATGCATAATTAGAATACCAAAAGCAAAAGAGAGAGAACAGAAGAAATATCGAAGTAACAATGGCTGAGAATTTTCCAAAATTAATGACTGACACCAAGCCACAGATCCAGGAAGCAGGATAACCACAGATAACACCAAGCAGGATAAAGACCAAACTATCTACATCGAGGCATATTATATTTGAACTGCAAAAAACCAAAGATACAGAGAAAATCATGAAAGAAACCAGAGAATAAAAACACCTTTCCTGTAGAGGAACGAGAGTAAGATTTATAGCAGACTTCTCATCAGAAATCACACAAGCAACGAGAGAATGGAATAAAATATTGAAAGAATTAAAAGAAAAAAGAAATCCACTAACCTAGGATTCTCTATCAAGTGAAATTAACCTTCAAAAGTGAAAGATAAAGACTCTCTCAGAACAAAAATTGAGGAAATTCATCACCAGCAGTCTTCCCCTACAAGAAATATTAAAAGAAGTTTTTTAGGGAGTAGAAAAATGGTATAGGTCAGAAACTTGAATCTACAGAAAAAAGAAAGAGCATTGGAGGAAGAATAAACGAATAATAAAATAAGTTATTTTCTTTTTCTTTTCTTTCTTTCTTTTTTTTTTTTTGGCACACGGCTTGTGGGATTTTAGTTCCCCAACCAGGGACTGAACCCGAGCCCTTGGCAATGAGAGTGCAGAGTATTAACCGCTGGACCGCCAGGGAATTTCCTAATTTTCTATTCTTAGTCTAAGTAAAACATAATCACTTTTTAAAGTAATAACAGTAATCATGTATTGGGTGATCACAGCATATGGATAAGTAAAATGAATGACAGCAATTTCATAAGAAATGGGAAGGAGGTAATAGGAATATTCTGTAACACTAACTGCACTGCAACTGAAGTGGTATTGTGTTATTCAAAAGTAGCCTTAGATTACTTAAAATGTATATTGCAAACTCTAGGGCAACCCCTAAAAAATATAATTTTAAAGGAGGATAATAATTATGCTAAGCAAAGAGATGTACTGGAATTATTCAACATTCTCAATTAAAAACAAAGACAGAAAAAAAGGGAGTAAAAAGAAACAAAGAACAAATGCAATAAATAAAAACTAGTTATACACATAGTAAATATTAATCTAACTCTAAATAATCATTTTAAATGTGAATGGTCTAACTTTAGCAATTAAAAGGCAGATTTTCAAAGTGTGTTAAAAAAAAGAAAACTATACACAAGAAAATGACTTTTAAAATAAAGATAGGTTAAAGGTAAAGGGATAGAGAATGATATACCATGCTAACACTCAATCAAGGGAAAACTGCAATAGTTATATTAATTTCAGACAAAGCAGGCTTCAGAATAAGAAAACTTACCAGGAATAAAGAGGAGTACTACATAATAAGGATCGATTCTCCAAGAAGACAAAACAATCTTACACATGTATGCACTTAACAATAGAGCATCAAAACAAATAAGGTAAAAATTGATAAAGCTGCAAGGAGAAATAGACAACTTCACTAGCATATTGGTTAAAGGGTACAAACTTCCAGCTATAAGATGAGTAAGTTCCGTGCATCTAATGTAGAGCAAATTGACTAAAATTAACAGTACTGTATCGTATACTTGAAAGCTGTTAAAAAAGAGTAAATCATAAATGTTATCACCACACAAAAATGGTCATTATATGAGATGGAGATGTTAACTAATCTTATTGTAATCATTTTGCAATATATACCTGTATTGAATCAAATCACCCCATTGTACACCTTAAACTTACATATGACGTACATCAATAATATCTCAGTTAATCTAGGAAAAAAGCAGAGAGAGAACTCAGACTCTTCACCTGCCCAGGCTTCTTTGTGCCCATAATATTTTACAACCCTATGTGTTTTCTTAATGTCTGCATCCATATAACCAAAGTCCCAAGTAATATATATTTTATATACTAGAATGAAAAGAACCACAGCCCCCATCAAGAGGGATATAAAAAAGGGAAAATGGCAATCTAAAGCACACTAAGACAATAATTTGGAATGATACAGGGAACAAAAGGAAAGCTATTATGTAAATACAAAGGGATTTAAACTTGAAATAAAGGGTGTTAGATACACAATTTAGACATTAAGAAAAGAAGAGGGAACAGATTTTAAAGTATTCTGCCCATTGATTCCTTAATTCTGTCTGAATATTAGTCCTCCCCTGGGGTAGGGGCTTACGGCATGATACTGTCCTCACCTCTGTCTTTACCCCTGAGTTTAGTATCAACATTGAAAAACCCAGAGGTCAGAGAGATAGAAATCAACATATCAGCCTTATTACCGACAAAGCTGATGGCAAGATGTGCCTTGGATGTGTGAACACTATTGGGCTTTCTAATATTTGTCTTTCCAATAAAGACCCTCAGAAAGATCTCACCTGAGTGAGAGTGCCTATAAAAGATGATGCACTCCGAATCACAGCTACTCACTTCCACAGCAGAGAATGAGGGACTGAATATACAAATGGATAATGGTCAGACAGTATATAAAAACAGAACTCTGACCAAGAACCTGCAGCAACCAACCCAGGAAACTAATACATTATGTACAGTAACCAGCCCAGGAAGCCAGCCTGCTATCTGGAAGTCAGACTTTAGGAAGTCAGACTGTTCTCCAGTAACTGGTCCAGTAAGCTAAACAATAATCCCTGTAATGATTGGCCCAAAGTGGCCAAAACTTGTTTAACAGATGACAGCTTCCCTAATTTTTATTCTCACTTCCAATGTATGACCAATCAGAGAAAGCCAAACATGCACCCCTAATCAATCACACAGGATGCTCCACTTCTCGCTCGCTTGCTCACAGCTTCCCCAGGCCAACAGCTTTCAGTCAGGGCACACCTGAAGCCTTCTCTTTTTTTCCACTTTTCCACTCCTTCGCCTGTTTTCAAATCTCTGCCAAAATACCAACTGATGGGGGCTGACTTCCTTACTATGGCAAGTTCTGAATAAATAGTCTTTATTGTTCTCATTTGGTTGGTCTTTGCTTATTTCCACAGGAGGGAGAGAAAGAGAAATGTCACAGGACCTCTCTCTCAAAGGCTAGCCTAGGCCCTGATTTGGCCTTGGTCAAATCAGATGCAAAGGTCCCCCAGTAGCCTGCTCTGAAAGAAGAGAACAGTGCCTGCTGGACTGCTCAATCCTTGCTTCTCAATTTTACTAGTCAGATACATCTCTTCCGATACCTTGGAAATGAGTGAGTGAGTTAGAGGGAAGTGAAAGCAAAATTCCTTCCCCTGTAGGAAATGTGAAGAGTAGGGAATAAGTATAATCCTAATGTATAGTATTTGGGTCCCTGCAACTTTAATCCTTTCATACATCTCAACATTGTGTATGGTGTTATTATCATCATTGGCATCATCATCATGATCAAAGGGGATATACTGGAATCAAATAAAAACCAAGAAATCAGTAGCCTTCCTGCCAGGCTGTTCTTGTTATCCCAGAGTTATTCTGCCCAGAATCCTTCCCTGGCTTAAAATCTACATAATCAGGAAATTACTGTGTTCAATAGGACCCGAACCCCTCTAACAATCAATACTGGGGCTCAGACATAAGGTTACTTTCTCTTAATGCTCCCAGATTGGTGGAGAGAGGAAAGAACAGAGCATGTACACATTCCCCCATAGGTCGAATTACTGGGATTCACAGTCCAGGAGTGGAGAGGGGGGTAGACAAGGATTTCCCTAGTATCCATCTCTTTTGTAATAATACAGGTGAGAAAAAGATGATTCATTATATAACAACAGCACTGCTTGCCAACAGCTTCCCTGGGTGACCAATATAGGTATAGCTGTGTGCTCATTTTTCCATCTGTGCTCACTTTTCCCTGGTGGCACAGTGGTTGAGAGTCCGCTTGCCGATGCAGGGGATGCGGGTTTGTGCCCCGGTCCAGGAAGATCCCCGCTGAGCAAGGAATTCATATACAGTCCTGGCTGTCAAAACTAGGAGCCTTTTCAGGGCTTCCCTGGTGGCGCAGTGGTTGAGAGTCCGCCTGCCGATGCAGGGGAAACGGGTTCATGCCCCGGTCTGGGAAGATCCCACATGCCGCGGAGCGGCTGGGCCCATGAGCCATGGCCGCTGGGCCTGTGCGTCCGGAGCCTGTGCTCCGCAACGGGAGAGGCCACAACAGTGAGAGGCCCACATAACGCAAACAAAACAAAACAAAACAAAACAAAACTAGGAGCCTTTTCAAAGGCTCAAGAAAGCCATCTTGAGACGAAGTAGGACTCATTTTGATACTCACAATTCAGAACTTAGAACAAATCTGTACTTGTAGTAATGTCCTGATTGAATATATAATAGTATCTCCTAGTTGTCAAAATTATTTGTGTTAAAACTCAGTTTGGACAACGCAATCAAGTGCTCTTCTTAGCACACTGTGTCCTGATCATGATTAATAGTGTGATTAAACCTTGTCTGTCTTCTAACATGGTTAAGAAGGATCAGTTATTAGATAAAGGTGCAGAACAAAGACAAATGCATCTCCGTCAGAGGCAGAAAGTCACTGCCTAAACAGATGCACCCAAGTTGTGGATACAAATGACACCACAGCACATTCCTGAGGTGGCCACAGAGCTTAAAGTACACTTTGGGTCTTTGTATAAACAGCGGAGTGACACTGGTCTGAGAAAAAGTAAATGAGTGGGGAAGTGTTAGAAGAAACTTGTGCAGAATAAGAGACTGATGTCACTGAGAATCAACCCAAAATGCAAAAATTTTTTACATGCAATCCAAAGCTTTTCATCTCTATTCACCTCATAATAGGGAGTTTCATTTACTGTGGAGTTAGCCCTGGGACATCAAGGTTTCCCCAAGGAATTCAAGTCGTAGTCTTTTATGGATGGATCAACCACAAATATTTATTCAGTATTCATAAATAATAAAGGCTTATGCTAAATATAATAAGTGATGGGTGTAGTAATATGTCTTAGCCCTTGTCTTTTTTTTTTGGTTTACTAATAATGGCCAGAACAGATCTGTGACATAATCAGTATCATAGTGTTTTTTCTCTTTTTTAAAATTGAATTATAGTTGGTTTACAATGTTGTGTTAGTTTCAACTGTACCGCAAAGTGATTCGGCATATATATATATGTATATATATATATATGTGTATATATATATATATATATATATATATATATATATATATACATATATATATATTCTTTTTCAGATTTGATTCAGCATACATATATATATATATACATATATATTATTTTTCAAATTTTCTCCCTTATAGACTATTACAAGATACTGAATATAGTTCTCGGTGCTATACAGTATGTCCTTGTTTGTTATCTATTTTATATTTAGTTGTGTGTACATGTTAATCCCAAGCTCCTAATTTATTGCCCACCCCCTTTTCCTTTGGTAATCATAAGTTTGCTTTCTCTGTCTGTGAGTTTATTTCTGTTTTATAAATAAGTTCATTTGTGTCATTTTTTAGATTCCACATATAAGCAATATCATATGATATTTGTCTTTCTCTTTCAGTCCTTGTCTTTAAAAGGCTTATACTTTAGTTGGGAGGTAATCCTCATAATTATCTTCATGGCTGAAATGGCTAACCTTACAAGGAAGCAAAGTGTCACAAGGGAATCAATGTCCTGAGACCAGAAGTCATTCCATCAGCAACTCAACATACAGGTTAAAAATGAGGTGGGGCTTCCCTGGTGGCGCAGTGGTTGAGAGTCCGCCTGCCGATGCAGGGGACACGGCTTCGTGCCCCGGCCCAGGAAGATCCCACATGCCACTGAGCGGCTGGGCCCATGAGCCATGGCCACTGAGCCTGCGCATCTGGAGCCTGTGCTCCGCAACGGGAGAGGCCACAACAGTAAGAGGCCCGCGTACCGCAAAAAAAATAAAAAATTAAAAAAATTAAAAATGAGGTGTTTAGATTGGACAGATCTAGGTTTGATTTCCACTTCTATCACTCACTGTGTGATTCTGAGTAATTTGCTCAACTTCCTTTGCCTCAGTTTCCAAATCTGTGAAATAGGATGAATAATACATATGTGCACGTGAAGCTTTAGCAGACCCTGTCCAGCTGTAGGGACAAAAACAGATGACAGCTACTCCCTTTTCTAACTTCAATCTGCACTAGAAAAACGAACCGAGCATTTTAAAACTTGTTTGTTTTTACTATTATTCGGGCGTTTTGTTTGTATTTGTCCTCCCTCATGAAGGTATGTTCACAGTGAAGATGTGTCTGCCACCCTGGGTGAATTCGTGAGCATGTGCAACTGTGAAAAGGAGCTCTTATATCTGAGGATTTGCCAGAATTTGGGTCTGGATAGGCCAGGAAGCAGCACAGAGGGAGAGTGTGGAGACGTGAATTCATGTCCACTTTGCTCATCATTATAAATGGTACTTTAAGCTAAGTTGCTTAATGAGGCTAAGTCTTGGTTTTCCCATTTATCAAATGGGAAAGATGGGAAGAAACTTCCACTTACTGAATATCAGGCATTGTGATAAACACATTCTGTATATACCATCTCATTTAATCCTTACTCCAAACCTCCATAGAACCCAGTTTTATTTTCATCTTACAGATTAGGGAACTGAGGAGAATGGAATCTGGTGCCCAAAGTCTTGTAGCACGGCAGAGTCACTTGGTAGTAAGAACACAGGCTTGGATTCAGATCAACTCAATTGAAAGGTGTCCAGGCCAGTGCCTCCTTAAATAAGCTGCTCAGCACCTCTCAATCTCAATGTTCTCATCTGTAAAATGGGGATAACAATACGTACCTTTTGGGGTTGTCAGCACTAAAATAAAATAATTACTGTGCGTTAAATGTCCACATCCATTCCTGGCACTTAGTTGATTGCACTAAATTGTACCTAAAGACACATGCCACAATCTGATGTCAAAAATGGGTCAGATGACAAGGGTGCATTGGAAACATCTGGATCTAGGCACAGTTTCAGGGAGATAATACTGGCCTGGATGGGCTTCTGTGGAAGCTCTGATATCATCTCCTGCTCCCTTGCCTTTAATCCTCTTAAAGGAGATAAATGGCATGGTCGTTCCTGAAAGAAGGAGAGAGCCTTGGACTCAGTTCTCCTGCTTTCCTGTTTGATGACTGGTGTTCATGTCCAACTCACAGCTATTCTCAGAGGGGTAGATAGAAAAAGTAGCCATGATACAAGGTCTCTACATTTTCATCAGGGCCATGAGGTTCATTACAAAGCATGTTTAGGGAGCACCTACTATGTGACAGGCACTTTTCTAAGTGTGAGGTCACATCAGTAAATAAGACAAAGATCCCTGCACTCGTGGAGCTTACTATCCAGCAGAGGGAAAGACAATAAACAGAATAAATAAGTAAATTATACAGTGTGTGAGAAAATGATCAAAGTGCTATGGAAAAAAAAAAAAGAAGAGATTAGGATAAGAGGTTGGGAGCATGGGGGATGGGGTAGATTGTGACAGCTTTTTAATTGGTTTTCAGAGAGCCTCACCCAACTGGCATCATAATTAATATCACCTCAGAGATAATAGCTCTGAGCTGAATCTGCAGATGTTTAATGCTGCTTTGTGTGAAAACTGGATTGAAAGGATAATTTACGAGTAATTATTTTAATTGATGTTTGAGTATCAGAGAGGCAATGAGCTCACTGGTGGGATGGGAAGGTGTGTTTGTGCTCAGAGATGTTCACCTTCATTTATTTAAATGGATTTTCCATTCATGTCTCTTTTCTGGATGCAAGGTAACGCTTCCAGGTAATCATGAGCCGGTCTCTTTATCTAGAAATATCCTCCCATTTATTCTCTCCTGGTGAGCAGAATGGGTCAAAAGCAGCTGTGAGAAACCTCAAAATTATCAGCCAAACATTAGAGGAGGCGAGAGCTCAGCCAGGTGGCTAAAATAGCACCACTGAGCTTGTTACTCTGACCTGCCCTGCCCATATGTGGGTGGCAGAAGTTCATGGGAAATTTTCTGCCACTCCGTACTTAATGGAGACACCTCATCCAGTGAAAAAGATGACACTATGCATAATGATTGTAATTAACGCATGCCCTAATGATGCCAAACAACCACTAGAGGTAGTGCTACAGAAGAATACCTAATTTACTGAAAAATGATCAAAATGTGGGTATGATACTATTTTTGATATTGTTTACACATGAATAAAAGAAACCAAAATATTAACAGAGGTCGTCTCTGGGTGGTGGACTTATGGGTGATTCTTATCTTCTTTTTATATAATAAAGATGTCATTTTTGCAAAAAGAAAATATAAACAATAAAATTTATATTTAAAACATAATAACAAATAACTCCAATTATCCATAGATATATCAGCCTTCTTCTCACCAAAAAATTTGAAATCCCTTTGACTGTTGGGCTGCACCCTCACTGCATGTGTACAGTTTTAGTAGAGCATTATACATGTAATGTGCTAATAAATATTTAACAAGTGGCTCTCTAGCCTGCTTCCACATCCAAAAAAAAAAGCCCTCATTTTTAGTGTTTGCCAATTTCCATGATGTAAATACTCCCTCTGTGGCCAATTTCAAGCTACCAGTGTCATGTCACTGAACGTGGTACCTCATGTATTGAAAAATCCAGAGTTTGGAATCTTCATGTTATTAAATGAGTAAAGAAACTTTACAGGAACAATTATTTAAGACATAAAAGAGCAAATGCCATTCTAACAAAAGACCCTGCATTGTGCCATTGAACAAAGATTTGGGAAGATATGCCCACAAGTGGCTCCCGTGAGCCTTCATGCCATACCCTCCTAACACCACCGGCCTATGTTCCCATTTGCCTGAATAGAGTTAGGCCCAGAGAAGAACTGGTCTTATACACTGTTGGGTCACTGATGCTTCTCTTTTCTCTGGGAGAGGAAGAGGCAGATACGACTACCTCTTGTCTTCCGCCATGTTAAGGTCTCTGGAGAGCCACAGGATCTTTTGCTAGCAGAAAATTTGCTGCTCTATTTCTTAACTGTTTTTATAAGGTTTCATGTTTTCATTTAATAATATGGAGATTCAGATTCTGAATTTCTCAATATATGAAGTTTCTGAGCCAGTGTTTCAGGAACTTTGCAGAGATTCTGCAAGAAGGAGGGACATAGCTCACTTCAACACAGCCCTTGATGTATCTGGGTGGGAGCGGAGGTTTAGTTTGTGACAAAAGCAGTAGGCATTCACCCTGAAGCCTGATGATTACATAAAAATCATGGGGCGATGGTATTTACACTGAGAAAACATTTGATGTAAATGGGGGTAGGTCATGGCAAGGAATCCTGTGAAATAATGACTATCTCTTATTAAACATGTACTACATGGTAGGAACAATCTCAGTTGAATCTCTGTGACATTTTAAACTAGACAGTTATTAACCCCCATATTACAGATGAGGAAACTGCTTGGATTTATAAACATGGTAAAGGGTGATTCAAACCCAAATTAGCTTTATCTGAATCTACCTAAGGGGATTCTCAAAAGCATGACACCATGTTGCCTCCCCAGTGTTTGGGTCAGTCCCTGGAAAGCTCTTGTGTGAGAACATACTCTGTCAGAGACCCTGCTATGTGTCTGCAAAACCCATTTCATTTCCCCCTGGTTACACAGCTAAACTTTGGTTTTCAGGCTCCTTGAGATATGTTGGGGCCGTGCGACTGAGTCTAGATTAAATGGAATGAGGTCAAAAGTAATGTGAGCCATTCTTGGCCCATAAGAACCTCCCATACCCAATGCTCCATTCTCTTTCTCCTTCCATGATGACTCTGGAAGACACATTTTGAATATGGAGGTGCCACAAAGTAGAAGGAATCTGATTCTCAATGACTGTGGTTAAACCGCAGAGACTTGGGTTTGTTACTGTAACGTGGCAGAGTCTACCCTAACTTATTCATAAACTCGCTGAAATGTTTTGGTTGAAAGAACACAATGTGGCCAGAACTTGCTCTGCTCATATGTCCCTCTCAGAGTTGTCTGCCAAACCATTATAACATAGTCCCTATATCTCAATTTTAACTCTTACTCTGTTGAATTGCAATGTATACTTTATATATCTTTCTGTAAGCTCTATAAAGGCAGGACTGGCTTCCAGAGCTAGTCCAGGCTGAACATTGGTTAGCATATTGATTGGACCTCACACGTTAGCCTGTAAATGTCTGAAATGAAGGATTGTCCAGAACCATGGCGAGATTTTGAAATTATGGCACTGTTTCTTTGGAATTGCATTTTTTGACTTTTCTCCCTAATCCCCAAACCTATATGGTCCCTTCATCACTGATTCCAGGAAGGAAATTCTTTCCACTGAGGTTATAAATCAGTGCCTCACTTCCCCTGGACAAATTGCATTTGAAAGCTGACTGAGGAAGGAGTGACTCTGAGCCCTGGGAAGAGGATCCAAGTAGTAGCAGTTGGTCAGAATCCTTGGGGGCATGAGACCCTTCCTTGATCCTGCAAAGCCATCCCAGGGTGAGCAGAAGCCCTGTTGTGCTCTGCCATGGGATGGCTTTGCAGGATCAAGGAAGGGTCTCATGCCCTACAAAGGTGAAGATGCTTATACCCCAAAGCTGGCAGTTCCACTTCTTAATACATTAATAGAGGAAGTCGGTTCCAATTACATAGGAAGGCACACTTAGAAATATGTTTATTGTAAATATATTTTGCTGTGACAGCAAAATGTGAAAACAGGCAAGCTGCCTGTTAGTAGGGAGACTGATAAATAATTGACAGTTTAGTCCAACATCAAAATAGCATGCAACAGCTACAAAGAACAAACTGGAACTCATCTGTCACATGGATAAATTTCAAAACCGTAATGTTGAAAGAAAAATATAAAGCAAGGCATACAATATTGGCTAAAATGCACATACATTTTAATTTTTATTTTTATTTATTTATTTTTTTTTATTTTTTAATTTTTTGCTTTATAACAAATTTAATCAGTTATACATATACATATGTTCCCATATCCACTCCCTTTTGCGTCTCCCTCCCACCCTCCCTATCCCACCCCTCCAGGCGGTCACAAAGCACCGAGCTGATCTCCCTGTGCTATGCGGCTGCTTGCCACTAGCTATCTACCTTACGTTTGGTAGTGTATATATGTCCATGCTGCTCTTTCACTTTGTCACAGCTTACCCTTCCCTCTCCCCATATCCTCAAGTCCATTCTCTAGTAGGTCTGTGTCTTTATTCCTGTCTTACCCCTATGTTCTTCATGACATTTTTTTCTTAAATTCCATATATATGTGTCAGCATACAGTATTTGTCTTTCTCTTTCTGACTTACTTCACTCTGTATGACAGACTCTAGGTCCATCCACCTCATTACAAATAGCTCAATTTCATTTCTTTTTATGGCTGAGTAATATTCCATTGTATATATGTGCCACATCTTCTTTACCCATTCATCCGATGATGGACACTTAGGTTGTTTCCATCTCCGGGCTATTGTAAATAGGGCTGCTATGAACATTTTGGTACATGTCTCTTTTTGAATTATGGTTTTCTCAGGGTATATGCCCAGTAGTGGGATTGCTGGGTCATATGGTAGTTCTATTTGTAGTTTTTTAAGGAACCTCCATACCATTCTCCATAGCGGCTGTACCAATTCACATTCCCACCAGCAGTGCAAGAGTGTTCCTTTTTTTCCACACCCTCTCCAGCATTTATTGTTTCTAGATTTTTTGATGATGGCCATTCTGACTGGTGTGAGATGATATCTCATTGTAGTTTTGATTTGCATTTCTCTAATGAGCAAAGATGTTGAGCATCCTTTCATGTGTTTGTTGGCAGTCTGTATATCTTCTGTGGAGAAATGTCTATTTAGGTCTTCTGCCCATTTTTGGATTGGGTTGTTTGTTTTTTTGTTATTGAGCTGCATGAGCTGCTTATAAATTTTGGAGATTAATCCTTTGTCAGTTGCTTCATTTACGAATATTTTCTCCCATTCTGAGGGTTGTCTTTTGGTCTTGTTTATGGTTTCCTTTGCTGTGCAAAAGCTTTTAAGTTTCATTAGGTCCCATGTGTTTATTTTTGTCTTTATTTCCATTTCTCTAGGAGGTGGGTCCAAAAGGATCTTGCTGTGATTTATGTCATAGTGTTCTACCTATGTTTTCCTCTAAGAGTTGGATAGTGTCTGGCCTTACATTTAGGTCTTTAATCCATTTTGAGCTTATTTTTGTGTATGGTGTTAGGGAGTGATCTAATCTCATACTTTTACATGTCCCTGTCCAGTTTTCCCAGCACCACTTATTGAAGAGACTGTCCTTTCTCCACTGTACATTCCTGCCTCCTTTATCAAAGATAAGGTGACCATATGTCCGTGGGTTTATCTCTGGGCTTTCTATCCTGTTCCATTGATCTATCTTTCTGTTTTTGTGCCAGTACCATACTGTCTTGATTACTGTAGCTTTGTAGTATAGTCTGAAGTCAGGGAGCCTGATTCCTCCACCTCCATTTTTCATTCTCAAGATTGCTTTGGCTATTCGGGGTCTTTTGTGTTTCCATACAAATTGTGAAATTTTTTGCTCTAGTTCTGTGAAAAATGCCAGTGGTAGTTTGATAGGGATTGCATTGAATCTGTAGATTGCTTTGGGTAGTAGAGTCATTTTCACAATGTTGATTCTTCCAATCCAAGAACATGGTACATCTCTCCATCTATTTGTATCATCTTTAATTTCTTTCATCAGTGTCTTATAATTTTCTGCATACAGGTCTTTTGTCTCCTTAGGTAGGTTTATTCCTAGATATATTATTCTTTATGTTGCAATGGTAAATGGGAGTGTTTTCTTGATTTCACTTTCAGATTTTTCATCATTAGTATATAGGAATGCCAGAGATTTCTGTGCATTAATTTTGTATCCTGCAACTTTACCAAATTCATTGATTAGCTCTAGTAGTTTTCTGGTAGCATCTTTAGGATTCTCTATGTATAGTATCATGTCATCTGCAAACAGTGACAGCTTTACTTCTTCTTTTCCCATTTGGATTCCTTTTATTTCCTTTTCTTCTCTGATTGCTGTGGCTAAAACTTCCAAAACTATGTTGAATAAGAGTGGTGAGAGTGGGCAACCTTGTCTTGTTCCTGATCTTAGTGGAAATGGTTTCAGTTTATCACTATTGAGGACGATGCTGGCTGTGGGTTTGTCATATATGGCCTTTATTATGTTGAGGAAAGTTCCCTCTATGCCTACTTTCTGCAGGGTTTTTATGATAAATGGGTGTTGAGTTTTGTCGATAGCTTTCTCTGCATCTATTGAGATGATCATATGGTTTTTCTCCTTCAATTTGTTAATATGGTGTATCACGTTGATTGATTTGCGTATATTGAAGAATCCTTGCATTCCTGGAATAAACCCCACTTGATCATGGTGTATGATCCTTTTAATGTGCTGTTGGATTCTGTTTGCTGGTATTTTGTTGAGGAGTTTTGCATCTATGTTCATCAGTGATATTGGCCTGTAGTTTTCTTTCTTTGTGACATCCTTGTCTGGTTTTGGTATCAAGGTGATGGTGGCCTCGTAGAATGAGTTTGGGAGTGTTCCTCCCTCTGCTATATTTTGGAAGAGTTTCAGAAGGATAGGTGTTAGCTCTTCTCTAAATGCTTGATAGAATTCACCTGTGAAGCCATCTGGTCCTGGGCTTTTGTTTGTTGGATGATTTTTTATCACTGTTTCAATTTCAGTGCTTGTGATTGGTCTGTTCATATTTTCTATTTCTTCCTGATTCAGTCTTGGCAGGTTGTGCATTTCTAAGAATTTGTCCATTTCTTCCAGGTTGTCCATTTTATTGGCATAGAGTTGCTTGTAGTAATCTCTCATGATCTTTTGTATTTCTGCAGTGTCAGTTGTTACTTCTCCTTTTTCATTTCTAATTCTATTGATTTGAGTCTTCTCCCTTTTTTTCTTGATGAGTCTGGCTAATGGTTTATCAATTTTGTTTATCTTCTCAAAGAACCAGCTTTTAGTTTTATTGATCTTTGCTATCGTTTCCTTCATTTCTTTTTCATTTATTTCTGATCTGATTTTTATGATTTCTTTCCTTCTGCTAATTTTGGGATCTTTTTGTTCTTCTTTCTCTAATTGCTTTAGGTGCAAGGTTAGGTTGTTTGTTCGAGATGTTTCCTGTTTCTTAAGGTGGGATTGTATTGCTATAAACTTCCCTCTTAGAACTGCTTTTGCTGCATCCCATAGGTTTTGGGTCGTCGTGTCTCCATTGTTATTTGTTTCTAGGTATTTTTTAATTTCCCCTTTGATTTCTTCAGTGATCACTTTGTTATTAAGTAGTGTATTGTTTAGCCTCCATATGTTTGTATTTTTTACAGCTCTTTTCCTGTAATTGATATCTAGTCTCATAGCATTGTGGTCGGAAAAGATACTTGATACAATTTCAATTTTCTTACATTTACCAAGGCTTGATTTGTGACCCAAGATATGATCTCTCCTGGAGAATGTTCCATGAGCACTTGAGAAAAATGTGTATTCTGTTGTTTTTGGATGGAATGTCCTATAAATATCAATTAAGTTGATCTTGTTTAATGTATCATTTAAAGCTTGTGTTTCCTTATTTATTTTCATTTAGGATGATCTGTCCATTGGTGAAAGTGGGGTGTTAAAGTCCCCTACTATGATTGTGTTACTGTCGATTTCTCCTTTTATGGCTGTTAGTATTTGCCTTATGTATTGAGGTGCTCCTATGTTGGGTGCATAAATATTTACAATTGTTATATCTTCTTCTTGGATCGATCCCTTGATCATTATGTAGTGTCCTTCTTTGTCTCTTCTAGTAGTCTTTATTTTAAAGTCTATTTTGTCTGATATGAGAATTGCTACTCCAGCTTTCTTTTGGTTTACATTTGCATGGAATATCTTTTTCCATCCCCTTACTTTCAGTCTGTATGTGTCTCTAGGTCTGAAGTGGGTCTCTTGTAGAGAGCATATATATGGGTCTTGTTTTTGTATCCATTCAGCCAATCTGTGTCTTTTGGTGGGAGCATTTAGTCCATTTACAATTAAGGTAATTATCGATATGTATGTTCCTATTCCCATTTTCTTAATTGTTTTGGGTTCGTTATTGTAGGTCTTTTCCTTCTGTTGTGTTTCTTGCCTAGAGAAGTTCCTTTAGCATTTGTTGTAAAGCTGGTTTTGTGGTGCTGAACTCTCTCAGCTTTTGCTTGTCTGTAAACGTTTTAATTTCTCCATCAAATCTGAATGAGATCCTTGCTGGGTAGGGTAATCTTGGTTGCAGGTTTTTCTCCTTCATCACTTTAATTATGTCCTGCCACTCCCTTCTGGCTTGTAGAGTTTCTGCTGAGAGATCAGCTGTTAACCTGATGGGGATTCCCTTGTGTGTTACTTGTTGTTTTTGCCTTGCTGCTTTTAATATGATTTCTTTGTGTTTAATTTTGGACAGTTTGATTAATATGTGTCTTGGCGTATTTCTCCTTGGATTTATTCTGTATGGGACTTTCTGTGCCTCCTGGACTTGATTAACTATTTCCTTTCCCATATTAGGGAAGTTTTCAACTATAATCTCTTCAAATATTTTCTCAGTCCCTTTCTTTTTCTCTTCTTCTTCTGGAACCCCTATAATTCGAATGTTGGTGCGTTTAATGTTGTCCCAGAGGTCTCTGAGACTGTCCTCTGTTCTTTTCATTCTTTTTTCTTTATTTTGCTCTGCATTAGTTATTTCCACTATTTTATCTTCCACCTCACTTATCCGTTCTTCTGCCTCAGTTATTCTGCTATTGATCCCATTTAGAGTATTTTTCATTTCATTTATTGTGTTTTTAATCGATGCTTGATTCATCTTTAGTTCTTCTAGGTCCTTGTTAACTGTTTCTTGCATTTTGTCTATTCTATTTCCAAGATTTTGGATCTGGGAAATAGAATCTTGGATCATCTTTACCATCATTATTCTGAATTCTTTTTCAGGTAGACTGCCTATTACCTCTTCATTTGTTAGGTCTGGTGGGTTTTTATCTTGCTCCTTCTCCTGCTGTGTGTTTTTCTGTCTTCTCATTTTGCTTATGTTACTGTGTTTGGGGTCTCCTTTTTGCAGGCTGCAGGTTTGTAGTTCCCGTTGTTTTTGGTGTCTGTCCCCAATGGCTAGGTTGGTTTAGTGGGTTGTGGCTTCCTGGTGGAGTGTACTAGTGCCTGTGTTCTGGTGGGTGAGGCTGGATCTTGTCTTTCTGGTGGGCAGGTCCACATCTGGTGGTGTGTTTTGGGGTGTCTGCGGACTTTTTATGATTTTAGGCCACCTCTCTGCTAATGGGTGGCGTTGTGTTCCTGTCTTGCTAGTTGTTTGGCATAGGGTGTCCAGCACTGTAGCTTGCTGGTCGTTGAGTGAAGCTGGGTGCTGCTGTTGAGATGGAGATCTCTGGAAGATTTTCGCCGTTTGATATTATGTGGAGCTGGGAGGTCTCTTGTGGACCAGTGTCCTGAAGTTGGCTCTCCCACCTCAGAGGCACAGCACTGACTCCTGGCTTCTCAATTTGGGATGATTTGTTGTCCATTCATGTATTCCACAGACGCAGGGTACATCAAGTTGATTGTGGAGCTTTAATCTGCTGCTTCTGAGGCTGCTGGGAGAGGTTCCCTTTCTCTTGTTTGTTCTCACAGCTCCTGGGTCTCAGCTTTGGATTTGGCCCCGCCTCTGCATGTAGGTCACCGGAGGGCGTCTGTTCTTCGCTCAGACAGGACCGGGTTAAAGGAGCAGCCTCTTCGGGGACTCTGGCTCACTCAGGCCGGGAGGGAGGGAGGGGCACGGAGTGCGGGGCGAGCCTGCAGCGGCAGAGTTCGGCATGACGTTGCACCAGCCCGAGGCGCCCCGTGCGTTCTCCCAGGGAAGCCACCCCTGGATCCCGGGACCCCGGCAGTGGCGGGCTGCACAGGCTCCCGGAAGGGAGGTGTAGACAGTGACCTGCGCTTGCACACAGGCTTCTTGGCGGCGGCAGCAGCAGCCCCAGCGTCCCACGCCTGTCACTGGGCTCCGCGCTTTCAGTCGTGACTCGCGCCCGTCTGTGGAGCCCCTTTAAGCAGCGGTCTTTATCCCCTCTCCTCGCGCACCAGGAAACCAAGAGGGAAGAAAAAGTCTCCTGCCTCTTCGGCAGCTCCAGAGTTTTCCCGGACTCCCTCCCGGCTAGCTGTGGCTCATTAGCCCCCTTCTGGCTGAGTTCTCGCCGCCAGCCCCAGTCCTCTCCCTGCGCTCTGACCGAAGCCCGAGCCTCAGCTTCCAGCGCCCCCCGCCCCGGCGGGCGAGCAGACAAGCCTCTCGGGCTGGTGAGTGCCGCTCGGCACTGATCCTCTGTGCGGGAATCTCTCCGCTTTGCCCTACCCAGGTATGTGGGGAGTTTCTTGCCTTTTGGGAGGTCTGGGGTCTTCTGCCAGCGTTCAGTAGGTGTTCTGTAGGAGTTGTTCCACGTGTAGCTGTATTTCTGGTGTATCCGTGGGGAGGACGGTAATCTCCGCGTCTTACTCTTCCGCCATCTTACCCGGAAGTCGCACGTACATTTTTAAAACACCAAAAGTTAGTATGTATTTTCTATGGATGTCCATATGCATAGTAAAATTATAAACACATCCATGGGAGGAATGCACATGTAGTGCAGGGACATGAAAAAGGTGGAGAGGAGGGAGGGTAGGGCTCTGGCTTTACCTGTGAAATGTTATTTCTTGGGGAAAAAGAGAGACATCCGGAGAATATGTGGGTGGGATAGATGCTTGTGTTGTATTATTTTCTGAATTAGTGTGTTTTCATGCTATAAGATATTTAAATTATTTCATAATTTAAAATAATTGGGAAAAAAATAAGGGCATCTAATAATAGTAATATTCAGTCCCCTGGCCTGATTTGAGGATTAAATGAGACATTATATCTAAACCATCTTGCCTGATGTCTAGCTCCAGTGGCTAGACTCCAGCCTCAAAGAAGCTCCCTTGCTTTCAGATTTCCTGTTTCACCTTAACATTTATGTAGTGATTATGGTTCAGAAAAATACTTTTATATTCATTATTTAATGTTATCATCATAATAAGCCAGTGAATACAGCAGATATCTTTATTCCCATTTGAAGGCACTGGGGTCTAAGAAATAAATATTGGTGGTTCAGGGCAAGCTGTTGGAGGAACCAGATCTCCTGATATCCTGCTCTCGACTTTTCCCACTAATTCTCCAAGATGGAGCAGTAGTGGCTTGCCAAGGGGCAGAGAAAGCTCTTCTACCTGCAGTGGGGTAGAAACTCATAAGCCTTACTTGCAGGCCACAAGGGAGAGAGAGCCGGATTGGAGGGAACAGCGCCACTGCCACCCCTCAGCAATTCCTTCATTGGCAGCCAGCAAATCCCCCCTAAGCTTTCTGCCTGAAGGTTCCTGTTCATAAAATACCAGTTTCTCCCTATCAAACAGCCTTATTCCCTGTAAATGCTTTAGAAATCTACACAGATCAAATGAAATCACATGTGTAGTCACACTTTGGAAATAATGATGTGATAATAAATGTAAAATACTAGTGTTATTGCATGAATGGGCTGCTGGACTGAAAGTTTTGATATTTCGGCAATTCCATATAGTTCAGGTCCTTCTTAAAAGTCCAAGAAAAATGGAAAGAATGGAGGAAAACATAGTCCTTTTTAGAAAGACCAATCTAATGAAAAGCCCAAGAGAGGATTTCTAATTGCAAAGAACTGATTCAATTGAGCCTAAAGACCACAAAACTGTGTTTAAACGTGTGTGACATGTGGGTACCCCAATGTCTTCTTCAGTAAGTGGCTTCAATTTATTCGCATCGTTCCCATGCTGTAAAAGTAATTTCTAACTTACAGCATCCGATATGACTCATTAATCTAGAAAATTAGATTTCTGGGGGAACACGGTTTGTGTTTCCAAAGATTGAAATCCAACTCTGTGCTCTTTTGTTTTCCTTCAAAGAAACGTTCAGGTTTGCAAATGCAGAACAAATCAATTTAGCAAAATGGCTGCTCCCATATTTATAAAACTCCATGTTTGACTTAGTTGTCATAGAGCTTTAGAAAGTGCAGGACACCAAGGATAAGAGGGTTGACAAAAATGGAAGAGACTGTCAGTTAACAGCGAGGGCAAGCAGGGGCATATCGACAATGGAGACAGCACTCGAGGCACAGATAAAACTTCACAGCAGCCCAGGGACAGGAACGCTGACATCTGGGATGGGTAATTTGTAGTAGTACTACAGGGCTTGTCACTGAGCTTTTCAAACTAATGCTTTAGTGAAGAATCAAGAAGTAGTAGGAGAGAGTTTTCCAGCCATTTAGGAGTATGAGGTAGTTGGTTGCAGTATTTGAACTACTAACACCTAGGAGACAAGAGCTGGCCAACTTGCCTGGTCCAAACTTTCTCATCTGCACAAAAATACCTATTTTCCGAGGACAGTGATGAGGTTTCAATAGAGGACATACTGTGAGTGCTTCGTAATGCCTAACAATCTCTGTACAGTGGCATTGTCCCTGAGAACTATTTTGGGGACAGAATGCAACTCCCCATCCACCACGGGTTGGACACCATTATTTCAACTAAAGTTCTTATCTTTCTGAGTCTATCCTGAAGCACCTAATAAAGGCTTGAAGTGATCCCTTGGGAACAAGACAAGGGGTTGGGTAGAGAGGTAAATGACTGTCTCATTGATGACAGTAATGGAAAACAAAGCTCAGGAGAAATTCATAATAATATTTCCTGTTTTACTAGGCAGTGGGTTTTATTTCAATTAATCTATACTGACTGTAATTCCCCAGCTCCTTACTGTTTGTCTCATACCTAAAACAAATTTTCCCAAGCTATACATCATAAGCACTACATAAGCACTAGTTCAAACTAATTAGGTATTTCTTGAATTTTTTACAAAAATGATTCAGTTCTCTGAGTCTCCTGTTTTTATATCTAGTGTAACATGTGTCTTTAGAACTACTTTAATTTAATATTAGAGAAATTAGATATGCTTATAATCAAACTGCATTGTTCATACAGTTTAAGCATCCACACTTCTCAATGCTTTTATTTCATACTGCAGTTTGTTTTCTTTTAAGGGTTGAATCAACTTGATTAAGTATTCTTATTGTTCAATGTAAGCTTCGCCTTTCTTTTCAATCCCTGTCCTGGCATTACCATATCTCTATTCATATGCATTTCTATAAATTTACAGTTGATTATATTCACATTAGCTCCCTGCTTTAAAGCATGAATGTTCAAACGATTCTAAAGTTTTATGACATTTTGGTCTCCTGGGCCTTTAGCAGTAGAGCAGCTTTAGCTGTGTAAGAAACCATCCCAAAATTTAGAATCTTAAGGTAATAGCCATTTCACTAGCTCAAGATTTGGTGGGTCGACGTTTGGGGCTGGGCCCACCTGGGTGGTTCTGAACCTCTCAGCTGGGCTCACTCAGGTATCTTCCATCTGCTGGTGGTTGATGTTCTCATATATGTGTTTGGCAGGTAGTTGGCTGGTGGTTGGCTGGCTGTTAGGATAACTGGGGCAAATGTCACTCATCATCCAGTAGGCTAGATCAAGCTTGTTCACATTGTGATGGTCTCAGGGTTCCCAGGGGCGGCAAGAGAAAGCAAGCCGCATGCGCAAGCGTTTTTCAAGTCTCCCCTTGCATGACCAAGCTCAGGGTCAGTGTGGGAGAGGACTGCCTAGGGGAGATGTGAGTAAATTGCGGGCCATCTCTGCAACCATGTGGCACAAGCAGCAAGGTCAGTTATTATTCTCACATTCCTACCTCGTTCTCTCCTCTTGAATGGAACCCTCTGTCGCACCTTCCTGGGGCAGATTACAGTGGGAAGTTCTTACACATACCCTTCCATTCTGCCCCAAACATAATAAGACCTTTTTCTCTCATCATCTCAGCCTAAACTCAGAGGTCTAGATACCTTGAGATTGAGCCAAACATGGAAGTTCTTCCTAAATTATCCTTAACTGAGCACCAACTACTGAACCACAGAGACATTCTGGTTTTGACATTTCAAAGTCAAACCAGGGTAGCAATGATGAGCTGCAGACCTTTCACACTGATGAAAGGAAACTCATCACATAAATGTTATTATGTTTTATTCTTCAAGAATATTATAGATTGCAAGTCCGCTTTGTTTCCATGATGGATTGAACTACTTATAGCCTGAGATGTGGTTTGCTCATTTCTTTGAGATTGCTGGGTCAAATGGTGTGTGTATTTTTAAATAGATATTTCTAGATTGCTTTCTCCAAAACACATAACAATTCAGATTTCTACTAGCAATGTGTGAATGTATACTTAAATTCTCCATCAGGAATAGGTAATAGAGGCTTTTACAATTTTTGTCAGTTTGATAGGTATGTGATATTTCATTGTTACCTTAATGTGTACTTCCCTGACCACTAGTGAGTTGGAGAAGTTTTAAATATGTATGCTTGCCATTTGGATTTCTTCTTTCTTTTTTTGAATTGCTTATTAATATCTTTTGGCTCATTTTTCTGCTCAGTTGTTTGTTTTTCTTGTTGATTTGTAAGACCTCTTTGCATATAATTAAAGTTGTTAATTTTTTTTGGCTGCACTGCGATTTTCCCCCAATACATAGTTTACTGATTTATTTTTTACTATGCAGGAAGCATTTAAAAAATTATTTTTATATAAACAAGTATGCTTGTTTTTAAAATGGTTTCTGGTCTCCCTGTCTTGGTTTATAAGGTTTCTCCTGGCTTTAGATTGTATATGTAATCTCCTTGATTTTTTACCAAGATTATTTTACATGTTTGTTATTTACATTTAAATCTTGCATCCATCAGAATTTATTTTTGTAGGTGATGTAATATAAAAGTCCAGTGTTGGGCTTCCCTGGTGGCGCAGTGGTTAAGAATCTGCCTGCCAATGCAGGGGACATGGGTTCGAGCCCTGGTCCGGAAGATCCCACATGCCCCAGAGCAACTAAGCCCGTGTGCCACAACTATGGAGCCCGTGTGCTACAACTACCGAATCCCTCGTGCCTAGAGCCTGTGCTCTGCAACAAGAGAAGCCACTGCAACGAGAAGTCCGTGCACTGCAATGAAGAGTAGCCCCCGCACAGAGCAACGAAGACCCAATGCAGCCAAAAACAAATAAAATAAAATTTAAAAATAATAATAAAAGTCCAATGTTATTTTCTTTATCATGGATAAGCATTATAGTGTTCAATACTATCACCATTTGTTTTATAATTCATCCTTTCCTGAGTGAATTAAAATAGCATTTTTAATATCTTTAATATTTTACTATATGCTGGGATTTTTTGGGGGGGATTCTCTATTTTCCTTATATTTCCATTTTAATTTGATTGTAGTATACTCTAATATCTGACAGGGAAATTCCCCCAATGTTGTGTTTTTTCAGACTAATATTGGGCAATTTTTTATTTCATATAAATGTCTAAGTAATTTTAAAAAATGGGGCTTCCCTGGTGGCGCAGTGGTTGGGAGTCCGCCTGCCGATGCAGGGGACACGGGTTCGTGCCCCAGTCCGGGAAGATCGGCTGGGCCCGTGAGCCATGGCCGCTGGGCCTGCACGTCCGGAGCCTGTGCTCCGCAGCAGGAGAGGCCACAACAGTGAGAGGCCTGCATACTGCAGGAAAAAAAAAAAAAAAAAAGAACTCTGGGTTACTAATTCTGGGAGGATCAACACTTTTATGCTATTAAGTCTTATCCAAGAATATGCAGTGCTTTTTCATTTGTTCACATTTATTTTTATGTCCTTCAATGGCATTTTATAGTTTTCTTCACATAGGATCTCTGTCTTTCTCATTAGATCTATGCCTAATAACTTTATAGTTTCTTTTAATAGTGCAGATGAATTTTTTTTTTTTTTGCTATCTCCACTTCTTGGTGATTATTTCTAGAATAGACAAAAGATGTACGATATAGTCTAGTGTAGCATAATGGTTAAAACCATGGATTCTGGAACAAGATTCAAATCCTGGTTTGGTTCAAATCCTGGATCTACTACTATTACTTGTGTGGCCTTGGACATGCTATTTAAACTTTCTGTGCCTCAGTTATCTCACTTGGAAAATGAAGATAATAATGCCCACTTATAACACAGAGGCAAGTCATCCACCAAAAATTTATATTCTCACTTCACAGTGAAGAGTTATTCCTGGGAAACAGCTGTCCAGTATTCCCAAAACTGTATTTTCCAGATTCTCTTTTACTGCATGGTTCTCAACGACTGAGTTTAGGACAACAGAATGTGGCAGAAGTGTTGTTTACTAGCTTTAGGCCTGAATCAAAAATATGTAAGGCAGGGCTTCCCTGGTGGCACAGTGGTTGAGAGTCCTCCTGCCGATGCAGGGGACACGGGTTCGTGCCCCGGTCCGGGAGGATCCTGCATGCCGCGGAGCAGCTGGGCCCGTGAGCCATGGCCTCTGAGCCTGCGTGTCCGGAGCCTGTGCTCCGCAACGGGAGAGGCCACAGCAGTGAGAGGCCCGCGTACCGCAAAAAAAAAAAAAAAAAAAAAAAAAAATGCAAGGCTTTCTCTCTTTTTCTATTTATCACTTGGATATTAATACCCAGGGCAACCGTAGGATCCTTGAAATAAAGATGACAGAGGCTCTATCAGCCTGCATCTCTGGAATGACTGTGGAATAAACTTCTTTCCACTCCACCCCACTGCACCCCCCAATTCATGAAGGGAACATTAACTTCAACTATGATGGGCCACTAAGTTCCTAGGTTTATCCGTTACCTCAGCTAGTGTTGCTCCATAGACTACTTCATGAGGGTTATGGACATATTTGTGTGTATATTTATATATATTTACACACACATATATGCACATATATAGATAAATATACACACATATATGCACATATGTGTGTGTCTGTTTGGGTGTGCTAGTTATTATAAATATAATTATCTTGTACCTAGGTACCTACTAAATGCTCTTATTAATTTGAGTTTGAGTTTTTCTTGCAGTCTGAGATTTTCTGGGTATACAAACCACATTATCAGTAAAAAAAATATAGCTGTACCTCTTCTGCTGTTTATACCAATCATCTTATTTTCTTATCTGACTACATTTGCTTAAATTGCCAAGACAATGTTGATTAATAACCTTGATAGCAGTCATTCTATTCATTTTCTGTTATTACTATAAATGGTCTATTGTTTTAAACTTTTATATGTTATTAGATTTGGGAAATATTATACTTAAGTAACTTCATTAAGTAGTTTATATTATACTTGGTAATTTTAAAAAATAACTATGTATTTTATCAAATTCCTTGTCTGCATCTGATACTGGTAAGTTCACGTGTATTTTCTCCTTATTAGTTGATATACTGGAATATACTGAGAGGCTTTTCTGGCTTGAACTATCCACACATTCCTCCAAACATACCTTTTTAGTCATATCATTGTATTCTTTTGATATACTGTTGGATTCCCTCTGTTAATAGCTTATTTAGCATTGTTATATTTTAAATCATGATTGAGATTGGTCTGTAGTTTTCTTTTGTACTACATCTAACAGGTTGAATATGTTGGTTTCATGAAATAAAGTGGGAAAGTTCACACATTTTAATAAAAGAATAGCTTAAATAACTTTGGAATTACTTCTTTTTTTAAGTTAGAGAACACTCACTTTTGAACCCATCTGGTCTTGGTGCCTTTTCAATGGTAGATCTTTGCATACCTTACCAATCTCAGTGGCAATTGATCTACGCAAGTTTTCTACTTCTTTGGTCACTGTTGGTAATTCAGTTCACATTTTGGAATTTTTAGTTTAATAATCATGAATTCACTATATTGTGCTGTACCTGAAGCTCTTTAAATACTTTTTGTTTTTGTTCTTGTTGTCCAGGAGTTCTGTATTCCTGTATACCTCTTCTATTTGATCTTCCTTTCTCTGGCTCCTGAGTCCCCATTGTTGAGTTATTGTTTTTATTGTTAGCTTACTAGGTCTCAAGCTGTGGTAGCAATCTTACAAAGGATGGGGAGTAAAATATTTTGTGCTCTGTGGGCTGCTGTGTCCTCCATCTCCTTGAACTCTCCCAGCCTCAGGAGTAGAGATGCCTCACTCGGTTGTTCAACTTCCCTTTAGCTCCTTGAGGAATAAGGACACTGGAGATACTTATGTGTTATCCCCAGATTCACATTTTGTTGGGCCAAAGTTTTCCCAGAATCCACAGCATTTCAGTTCTCTGGGGATCTCTGAAGATGCTGTGCAGACTCTCACCTGGATTCACCTTGCTGAGACCAGAACCCAGAGCCCAGAAATTCACAGCAGCTTGGACCAGGGGAGACCCATGGATTAGAGATGAGAATGGAGGGAAAGTTAGATGCATTTTTTTCTTTCCAACAATAAACTAATGCATAAGATGAAACAAAGATGATTTCTTGATATTCTTTAATCAAAATCTACAAACAAAAATGGGCAGTTCTCACTTTATGTTACTTTTGATTTAGTAACTCTTCTTATTTAACATTCCCCATTGAAAGTGTGGAGCAGGGGTAGGATAAGCAATCACTGAATAGCAACTTGTTTAGATGCATCACATGCAGTGTACACATTTCATTCTAATATCAAGGTTTCAAGGCAGGCACTAGCATACTTGTCTTATTGAAACTAAGGTTCAGTGAGGTTAAGTAAATCGCCTAAGTCCACACATCTCAAGTGGTAGATCTGTAGGCAATACCCAGCTCTGCAGAACTTTGAGGTCTGTGCTCTCTTCATTTCATTACTTCCTTCTTTACTTGAACCTTGTATTGTTTCTATTTGTTTCCAAATGGAGCTAGGCAAAAGTGAGTGCATAGTTAAAGTTCTCAGTCATATTGATTATCATTAAGATGTAGCCTATAGAAATACAAGACTTCTTAAAACAAGGACACAGTTAAGCAAAATGACAATTTATCAGGTAAAATTATTTCTCTTAAGCAAAAGCAGACTTTAGAGATCTGATGTTCCACTTAATCATGGTACTTTTACAAAGGTTTATTTTCCCCTTCTTATTAGATGATTTCTTCCCAGGTTGGCTTCTTTGATCTATCTCCTTAATAACTCAGGTCCATTGACAAGCAGTTCGAGATTCATTAGTAATAGAGATCTGAGTTCTCTATTAATCCCAATAAGAATATCCAGCAAATCTTATATGGAGGCTCACATTTGTCTTTTCCATATATTGAGATTTCACATTTGATATTATTTTAATAAGGTGCTACATAAATTTTAAAAAGAGTCCTGCAAACCATTTTCTAAATATGGAGAATTCATATAATTTTTGCATCTGTCTGATTTCTTGATATTGGGTATGGGAGAAGTCTAAACAACACCTTGGTACCAAGATGGAAGTTTTATCAAGTCACACCTTCTTTGCTAGCTTCTAGAGATTTCCTTAGACTGTTTAGAGGTCTGTGATCACAGTGCGAAAATTAGAGACCTGAGAAAAAGGTGTAGGCAAATGAACTGAACCTGTTTAACAGATAAGAACAGTGGGAAATGAAATAATGGAGGGGGACGAATTCTTCAAACCCATTTGATTTCAGACTATTGTACTTAAGCAAGGTGCTCCATGGAGGCAGTCTGATTCTGACTAAACTACTCTCTTTACCTTGAGTGTCTACTGTACTCGAGACACATGCCTGGCCTTGTAGGGAACATGAAATCATACTTATCTTTGCCTTCAAGGAACCAGGAGATATGGGGGGGGAATGGGAGAGTATGAACATACAGAGGGGGAAGATGAATCCCAGGAGTGCTTCATGGGGAGAAGGACCTTCCCAAAGAGAAAACATAAACAAAAATATGGGAAAGTATATGTGGCTTGTTTGTATGGATCCACTATCACATGCATAGGCGGTGAATATGAAGAAATGAGTAATAAAACAAGAAAGGTAGCTTGGAATCAGATCATAAGTGGCCCTGAATGCCATGGACAATTTGGTGCAATATGAGGATGAGAAGGAGATAAGGTCAAGAGGTCTACTCAAAATTGGCCAAGCCCTAATACCATCTTCCATTATGAAAATGTCCTGTTGATCCCATTGGTCCTTGGGAAATGCCTGCTTGCTTTCTGGGGCACACTTTCATCATGGTCTCACCTTCCAAGTTAGGTGATTCTAGTAAAGAAGACTGTAATCATGAGAACCTCCTGGCTTTTACCAAAACTGTAGCCACTCTAAGCCAAAGCGTGGCTCTTGGGCCTGTGTTTCATTACTGTCTCACTCCCACTCAGGTCTGGTGTTATACATCTGGTCTGTCCCCTCCTACTTCTGACTCTGCACACTGAGGATGACTTGAGGTTATACCCTTACCCCCCTAACTCTACCTGGATCTCAGAATTCAGCTGTAGAAGCTGAACCTAAAAAACTTCTGCAAGGGGAGGGGAGGCCTTAAACAGTCCTACCCAGAAGATACACTGGACTTTCAATTCCAGTATTTTTCCAGCCACAGTGTATTGTGAAGAAGGAAATGTCTAGAATTTTTGAAAAGCAAATTATATTTTCTGTATATTGCAGGGAGGGAAAGAAGAACAGAATGCAGACAAGTGGAAAGATTCCTTTACTGAATTTGTCTTGTTTTTTTGGTTATATCACTCCTTAGGGCTATGCCATTCAAAGCTTTTGTCTGCTCTACACATCCCTGTGGGCTGCTAGTCTACAGAAATACCCACAATTGCTCCCCAATGGTGGCTACAGTTGGAAAAGTGTTCCTTTTATATGGCAGCATCTGGACATACTAAAGTTACCTTTCATTTTCTAGCAAGATGCCTTATTGTGAAAGATTGGGAACCTGTGCTTTGAAAACACATTTTCTCTCAACGGAAAAGATAGTGTGAGTAATAACACCCCACAGAAACTGATTATTTCAGCTGTAAAATACAAGTTCCATGGAGAGTGATGATTTTGAGAATAAGATCATGTTTTCAAAGATAGAAGGCCTGTATTTTCAGCCCAGCTTTTTCTACTATGCAACAAAGGATCTCATTATCTGAATCGTGTTTTTAACAAATTACTTTTCTTGGTAGAAGACATGACAGTTCATTCTGGCTGAGCATTTGGAATTCTTCTTAAATCAACTAACACTATAACTACCAGCTAAAATAGCAACAATAGGCTTACCTTGGAGATACTGTGGGTTTGTTTAAAGACCACCAAATAAAGCAAATATTGCAAAAAAAAAAAGTGAGTTACACAAAATCTTTGGTTTCCCAGTGCATATTACCGTTATGTTTACACTATACTGTAGTCTATTAAATGTGTAATAGCATTATGTCTGAGAAAACAATGTACATACCTTCATTTAAAAATACTTCATTGCTAAAAAATGCTAACCATCATCTGACAACACAGGGCTGCCACAAACCTTCAATTTATAAAAAATGCAGTATCTGTGAAGTTCAGGAAAATGAAGCACAATAAAATAAGGTATGTTATCGTCTAATTTTCATTAATGAACTAATTAAATTTATTTATTCAATGAATGTATAAAAATCTTATCCTATGCAAAATGCAAAATAATAATGAGATTATTATTTCTGCTTTCTAAAAGCTTCTAGTGCAATTATAGACACAAGACACGTTGACTAAAAACTATGACATAAAAGAGTATGTGATAAGGACCTTATGATATTTAGTATTATATGAATCAGGAATTAAAAACACAAATGCCTAGGAAATCCAGCAGGAAATGAAGGACAGGTAAAGCTGGCCTGTGAAGGAAGCAATAGGGACTGGCGGGGTTATGGTAAATTCTGGAGTACTTCTATTACTTAAAGAGGCAGCTTCTACTCATTTGAGCTGTATGTTGTCAGGCAAGAATACAGGCCATCTCCTGCCAATCTTATTATTTTTCAGAAGAATCCAATGATCTGGATTATCAAAATATCTGAAAAAAATCTAAAAAATATCTAAAATCTCTACAAAAAAACCCCAAACCCTCTCAGAGTCTACAATGTGGAAACCAAATGAAATATGTCTACATGCCATATTGATCTCACAGGCCACCAGTTTTTAAACTCTTTTATAGTCAGTTAGAGAAGGAAGTAATTACATTGTAACAGATAAGAGCATAGGCTTTGGAATTGAGCAGTTATGACCTAAAGCAAGTTTCTTAACTTTTCAAAGCACAGTCTGTAAAATAATTCACCGAGTTGTTGCAAGGATTAAATAATAAAAAATACATAAGGTACCTGGAAAATTGCAAATACCCATCCAGTGATAGCTCTCTCTCACACACACACACACACGCATGCACACACACACCACGCATTTTGGAGATCTTGAAGGCAAGAAGATCTATGGCTTCTGTATTTATCCTCCAATTACATGTTAATGCCACATTCAGACTAGGGGTTGAGTTAAACTGACCACTAAACTCACTGAAATAGTCATTCTATTATAGTTCTATCTTCCTATTCATTGGTATTTAGACCTAGAGGTTTGATCAGATCCAGGTTTTAGTTTATCTTTCTTGTGGCTGTCAGTCTACAAGTGAACTTCCACCAGGAAGCACATAATATACAGTTATCTCTCTTTTTATGGTGGTAGCAGTCATTGATGATCAATGCCTGAAACCATTAATTCATTAGGGATGGCCAAATGGTGATATTATAATTCTATTATTCCTTCTTCATTTGTTAGCTGAAAACTTCAAAGAAGAAATATTTTCTCATTAACTATTTTGTCGTCCTGTGGTATAACTCTTATTGGAAAGACAAGGTAAAGTTGATTCTTTAATTACCAGTTTTCAAAATAATGAATAGTTCTCAACCATCTTGAAAATGTCAAAAACTAGTTTATTGATTTTATCATTATCATTAATATTACTATTATAAACTCATGGATTCAAATATATTTAATGTCATTTAGCCCACTACAGTTATTATTCTTTGGAAGGACAAATTTTTCCTGCTTTGGTCAGTAGGAGTTTATTCAGCTTAGATTTTAAATCCTTTTGTCATGACTTTACTTGACTTTCATACCTTCTCTGCTTTCTTAATGATAAAATATTCCAGGGTCATCTTGAATACTTTCTGCTGTGAACCTAGAAACGGCTACTTCTTCAAGAACTTCTGGTAATTTTAATGTGAAATGATACTTAGCAATCACAATCTGGGCACTTGAGGTGCTAATTCCTACTGAGTTGGTCATGATTCCTAATAATTTCCTTTGACAAAATGAAAACAACCAAGGAAACTAAAAAGCATGATTTTTAAGATACCCTATATAATGAGATCGTACTGATTCTTCCAGTCCAAATTCAGAACTACAGAGTTATACTTAACTTGATGTTTTTACTTAATATCAAAATCACATCTGTATTTACTTTTAGCCACACTAAAAGTCTAGGTTCCTCAAAGATATCAGTATAAATACCCTTGATTTATACCCTAAGACACATGGAACCTATCTCAGAATAACATCACCTGATATGATATTAAAAACTTTTCGTTTTTGACCATTCATTTTGTCCTTATCCCCACCAAGGATATACAGTCAAATAACCATGTTTTCAAATTGCTGCATACTTTCTGAGTGATTATGCCACCAGCTTTAAACAGTCATGTTAATTGTTTATTTTACTTTTAATTTTTAGGAATTCCTTCTTAAAAATAAAATTTTGTTTTAAAATTAAGTAAAACATCTATAAAATCTACAAATAAATATCTCAAAGAAGTCTAGCTTCTCTCCATGTCCATTCGTTTTACTATAGGTCAAAATATTTTTTAGAAGTTTTTATGAGTTATCTTTCCATTTCTTTAATATGTGTGTGTTTACCCCCTTCTTTCTTAGATAATGCATAGCATATTATTTTTGTTATTGTACTTGTAGTACAATGTAAATGGGAGTGATTTCAGTGGACAGCCTTGATTTGTTTATAATCTTAGGGAGAAAGTATTCAGTCTTTCACCATTAAGCATGATGTTAACTATAGGTTTTGAAGATGCCCTTCATCATATTGAAAGAGTTCCCTTCTATTCCTATGTTGCTGAGAGTATTTATTGTTTCTGGAGGTTGATTTTTTTTTAAGTTTTTTTCTTCATCTACAGTGATGATTATATCTTTTGTCTTTAATTTATTGGTATAGTAAATTATACTGATTGATTTTTGAATGCTGAACTAACATTGCATTCCCAGGTAAACAATACTTGGCATGATATATTATTTTTCATAGTATTATGTTTTATTTGCAGATATTCTACTGAGCGTTTCTGCATCAATATTCATGAAATGTATTGCCCTGCAGCTTTCTTTTCTTCTAATTTCTCTGTTTTGGTATAAGAGGATAATTGTGATCTCATAAAATGAATTTGGAGGTGCTCTCTTCTAGTTGCTTTTCTCCAAGAGAGTTTGTGTAGAATTTGAATTATTTCTTCCCTTAAACCTTTTGTAGAATTTCCAATGAAGCTATCTAGGCCTAAAGTTTTCTTTTTGGAGAGGATTTTAGCTACAAATATAATTTCTCTATTAGATATAAAGCAATTCAGGTTAGCTAATTCTTTTTGAATTAGTTCTTTGGTCATTTGTGTCTGTCAAGAAATGTGTTTGTTTCATTTAAGTTGTTGAGCTTATGGACATAAAATGGTTTTACTATCCCATTCTTAGCTTTTAGTGCCCATAGCAACTGCAGTGCTATCTCTTCTTTCATATCTCATATTAGTAATTTGTGTGTTCTTACTTTTGTTGATCTTTTCAACAACTGAAAATTTGAATTGATTTATTTTTTCTATGGTTTTTCTGTTCTCTATCACTGACCTAATTTTTATTATTTCTCTCTGTTAGCTTTGGGTTTAGCATGCTCTTACTTTTCTAGTTTCTTAAGGTACAAAGTTAGATTACTGATTTGGAAACTTTCTTGCTTTTTAATGTACGTGTTTACAGTTATGTAGTTTTTCCATTGCACATTGTTTTTGCTGCATCCCATAAGACTTGGTACGTTGTATTTTAATTTCCACTCATTTCTAAGTGTTCCCTAATTTCACTTGTAATTTCTTCTTTGACCAATTGGTTGTTTAAGAGTGTATTGCTTAATTTTCACATATTTGTGAATTTTCTAGCTTTCCTTTTATTATTGCTTTCTATTTTCCTTTTACTGTGCTCAGAGAAGATACTTTATGATTTTAAAATTTTCTGAGAACTGTCTTGTAACCTAACAGTTACCATCTAACCAGGAGAATCTCCCATGTGCACTTTACAAAAATGTGTAGTCTGCTCTTGTTGGGTAGAATGTTCTATATAAGTCAGGTCTAGTTTTTATAATATTGTTTAAATACTTTATTTGTTTACTGGTCTACTATCTAGTTGTTCTATCCATATTGAAAGTGATGTATTAGAGTTACCAACTATTATTATAGAACTGTTTATTTCTGCCTTCATTTTTGTCAGTTCTTGCTTCATGTATTTTGGGACTCTGCTGTTAGGTGTGTATATGTTTATAAATGTTATATCTTCATTAAGGATTGACTCTTTTATCAATATACAATGACTTTGTCTCTCATAACTGATTTCTTATAGTCTATGTTATAGGATATTAATATAGTGACCCTATCTCTCTTTTGGTTACTATTTGCATGGAATATCTTTTCCCATCCTTTTACTTTCAACCTATGTGTATCTTTGGATCTAAACTGTGTTCCTTATAAACAGCTTACAGGTAAATCATGGTTTTTTTTGTTTCAATCCATTCTGCCAATTTCTGTCTTTCAATTGGCCCATTTAATCCTTTTACATTTTAAGCAATTACTAATAAGGAAGAATTTACTTCTAGCATTATACTATTTGTTGACTGTACAACTTACATCATTTTTGTTTCTCAATTCCATTACTGGCCATCTTTCCTTAGATGTAGGAATATTTGTATTTGTAACCTCAGATCTCTGATAGGTTCAAGAAAAGTTATGCTTCTGTGATTTTGTAGATTATCTAGCTTTTCCTCATTGTTATGTTTTTCTTGTTGTTGATTTTCTTATTATCTGGCTTGTTCTTATGGTTTGGGAGTGTGGCTCTTTCCAGCTTTTTCCATTCCAAGTGGAACTTTTAACACGCAGGTCTTTCTTTTGAAAAGAAGTTTTAGTTGTTAATTCAAAGAATTTATAGTACCCAGAGTGCTCCAGTGCCTTCAGATCTAACTGCATTCTAATTCCTTTTCATTCACTCATAAGTTATATGTTTCACAACATCTCCCCAGTTTCTGTTGCTGTTCTTATATTGGCTAGGAATATTTCCCAGTGAGTACCTACTGAAAATTTTGAGGTTCTATCCTCAGGGCCACGATAAGCCTAATTTCCTTGCCCCTACACTTCTTCCTTCACAGATGCTGATGCCATATGGGTCTTTCCACGGATTTGTCTCCATCCATTTATATTCGGGTCTCATGGAAATAACCAAATTATTCAATTTTGCTGTAGATGTCTATAGGTCTTTAGTTTGGTTCCTCTAGCTATCCTGCTAATGTAATGGAGGGACTCAGGAAGCACTGAAAAATTAAACTACTGCCGCTATTTTTCCAGGAACTATAGTTACTTTTTATTGTCCCTTAATTCAAATAAAATGGTTACCATTTTCTGACTGCCTACTCTAGACCAGGCCCTTTACATATGTTATCACTAACACTTTTTTTTTCTTTTTACCAATTTTGTGGCAATATTAGTCTTATTTTAGAGATGAAGTAACTAAGCAGACTTACCTACCTAAGATTCCATATCTAGGTAGTAGTAGAGTTTGAACTAAGTCTTTCAGACAGCCATGACTGTTTTTACTTTTTACTATATCATATTGCTGATTCATATAAGAATATCAGTGCAAGCCAAGGCAGTGCCAAAGAATGCCAAGGTTAATTTCACAACTATGACTTGCTCACACAATGTTTCACTGACCCTATAGGTTTACAGTTACTCATTCAATCAACAAACATTTACTGAGTTTGTTTCATGTGCCAAGAAGTGATATAATGACACATACAATGAGTATTATCAATCAGAATCTCTGCCTTCATGGTATGTAATTTAGGATGTATATTCTAAAAGTAGCAGAGCTGGGGCTTCCCTGGTGGCTCAGTGGTTAAGAATCTGCCTGCCAATGCAGGAGACATGGGTTTGAGCCCTGGTCTGGGAAGATCCCACGTGCCGTGGAGCAACTAAGCCCATGTGCCGCAACTACCGAGCCTGTGTTCTAGAGCCCGTGAGCCACAACTTCTGAGCCTGTGTGTCACAACTACTGAAGCCCACACGCCCTGGAGCCTGTGCTCCACAACAAGAGAAGCCACCACAATGAGAAGCCCGCACACTGCAACGAAGAGTAGCCCCCGCTCACCACAACTAGAGAGAGCCCGTGAGCAGCAACGAAGACCCAACACAGCCAAAAAGAAATAAATAAATAAGCAAATTTATTTTTTAAAAAAAGTAACAGAGCCTACTAAATAGCAATGAGATGATAAGTATACTGACTTCAAAGGCAAGAGAGGAGAGCTTGGGCTGCAATGATAGAGATACACCGAAGAGGGTAAAATTTAATCGACTTGAAGGGAATAAAAAAGTCCATTATTGGACTTGGTGTTCATTGGGGACTGGGGGTAGGGGAAGATGAATAATGTGATCCCTGAAAATACTACAGAGTGGAAACTAAGGAATATGATTAATAAACACTAAGTTTAGTAATAGGGAACAAAATTATTTGAAATATTAAAAAATCATATTTATAAATAGATTTATATAAATAGAAAGGAAAGTAGCAAGCATTCTGGGTCATAAAGGATAATAGCAGAAGCATAGATGTGGGAATGCTGTGGTCAATTCAGGGGACAATGAGGAAGTGAGTCTGCCCTATGAGAGTGTATGGAAGGGGGTAGGAAGGGAAGGTTGAGACTGGTACCATGTGAACTTTGAGTTCCAGCTTGGTTACCTACTTCATGACCTTGGACAAGTGACTTAACCTCTCTAAGCCTGTTTTGTCCTCTCTAATATAAGGCTAATAACTCTTTTCCATAGGGTTGTAGTAGAGATGAAATAAGATAAAGCATGCTTGCCACATGCTACATACTCAATACATGTTTATGATGACAGTGCTAGTCTTAGAGATAATGATAATGGGACTGATTCTCAGTCATCAATGCCCAGCTAAAGACCAAGGTGTTGGAATTCTCAGGGATGAGAACTGCTAAAGGGGAGACTGTAAATGATTGAATTGACTCTTTATGAAGATTAATTTGGCTATATCATCAGAATGGATTATTAAGTATAGATCAGAAAGGCAAGGAATAAGGTGAAAAGTTTCTATCTGACAGAAGTTCAGATATGGAAAGTAAAGAGCATGGAAAAAAGACCATCATGTACCTTTTTCTCTCCAGTGAGTATGCTCTGTTTTTTCACCTGGGGTTTTGATCTGGTTGAGCCCTTGTGTCTGAGAGTTACCAGCTGTAGTGCTGGGAGAGAAGCATGTGGAGAGAACAGAGATACAGTATACACCTCTACCTCAAAGAGCCCAGCCTTGCAGGAGACCTGGTACAACCGGGAACAAACAGAGCTTGTATTCACATCAACCACCCTTGCTTGTCCCGGTTCTGAGGGAGTTGACCTGCATCCCAGGTACTTCTCTTAGAAGACTGAAGCCTGGGACACAGCTTCAGACACAGAGGAACAAAAAAGACAGTGAACAAAACATGTTCCCATAAAAGGGAGCTCTCCATCCTGCACAGCTTTGAGTTACTGTACTCAATGCAACTGCCCAAGAAACCCTGTGGATTCCTGCTGCAGAACCTTAGCTACAGAAACACCATTTTGTAACAGAGAAGGACAAACCTGACTCCATATTGTATCTCTAACCTTTGTGCTCTGTTGCCTGTTCTTAGTCATGCTGGCTCTGCACCTTTGTAAAAGAATGTTGCCTATAGCCTGAAATACACGTGATAGCCCTTATCAAGACTCTGCCTGCCAGGCTTGACCTTTAAAGGTATAACACTTTTCATCCATACAGAGATAAAAAGTTGTGGAACAGAGAATAACATGTGTCTCGTTGGAGGTTTACAGGAACATACGTGGACAGCTGTAAGAACAAAGAATTCCTACACTAAGAAGTTTGCAGCAACCAGCCACACCCCTCCCCTTTTAGTATAAAAGAAGCCTGAATTCTAACTCAGGTAAGACAGTTCTTGGGGACACTAGTCCACCATCTTCTCAGTTGCTGCCTTTCCGAATAAAATCACTATTCCTTGCCCCAAAACCTCATCTATAGACCTATTGGCCTGTCATGTTGTGAGAAGCATGAGCTTGGACCCAGTGACAATTTTACCATACTTTGTACAGTCAGAAAAGGCCAATGTCTCCTCTCCTTTCTTTGCTGTCTTCTCCTACAGTGTAAGAAGCTAGACTGTCTTTATAAATTTTCTGGGTAAGATCTGGTCTGCTTTAAGGCTAAGAAAAGGATAGGGATGTGAGAGATGATCCTGTGGAGAAGGCAGCAGGGTTCGTGTTTCCTCTGAAGACAGGGAGCTCCTGTTCTTTGGGTCAAGGAGAACATCCATGATGACTCAGCAAACATTCCTAGTGATGGATCCCCTGGTTCCAGAATCCAGAGCCTCTTTTCAAGTCTCCCCTCACCATTTCCTTACCAAATGAAAAAATTTACAATGACACAATCCACTGTTCACTGGGATTGGCCACCTACCATCCAATCCATCGGTGAAGGCTGTCAGTTCCAATTCTGAAATGCATCAGAAATCTGAACACTTCTCGCCCTCATCATCTCTGCTGCTGGGACCTGGACTGAGCCACCACCATATCTTGCCTCAATTATTGCTTTAGTCTCCTTACTGATCTGTTTTCACACTTGCCCCATTCAGTATATTGTCCATTTCAAAGCCACAATGATGCCATCACAGTGTAATTCTGATTGTGTCATTTCTCTGCTCAGTGTGCTCCAATGACACCCTCCCTTCTCAGAATTCAACTCGCAGTTGACTTCATGGCCTCAGATGTCCTGCGTGACCCAGTCCTCTTTTCCCTCTGATATCATCTCCTACCAGTTCATAGCTTTGTGGACCCACTCCAGCCACTCTGGTCCTCTTGCTCCTCCTCAAACATGGTAACACCTTCGCAACTCGGACCCTTCACACCCACTGTGCCCTTGGCCCAGAAGGTTCTTTTCCCAGATATCTAATGCTGACTACCTGCCTAGGCCGAGGGAATAACTCCTCTCTCTTTTGCTCACTTTTTGGCTCCAGCCTCTCCTTGTTGGAGCCACTGCAGCCACTGGCCTTCTTGCTGATTCTTTTTTGTTTTTTTAACATCTTTATTGGAGTATAATTGCTTTACAATGTTGTGTTAGTTTCTGCTGAATAACAAAGTGAATCAGGTATAGGTGGTCACAAAGCACCTAGCTGATCTTCCTGTGCTATGTGGCTGCTTCCCACTAGCTATCTATTTGACATTTGGTAGTGTATATATGTCCATGCCACAGTGAGCTTTTCCCTACCTCGGGGCTTTCACCCTTGCTGTTCATTCTCCCTGGAATGCTCTTCCCCAGACATATCTCTGCCCAAATGTCACATTCTGAGAGAGCCTGGCCTGACTGTACTTGCCAAAAAATTACCACTCCTTTTCCCTGTAACTCTTTTTATTTTTTTTAACTTAGCTTTTTTCTCTTTAGCATTTATTACCACCTAATATATTAAATGTTTATTTGCTTCATTGTCTGTATCCCTCCACTAGAACATAACTTCCAGGAGAACAGGGACTCTCTTTTTTTTTCTCTATCATGTCATTTATGAAATGAAAGATTAATAAATATTTGTTAAGTGAGTTGATGGGTGAATGAATAGCCCTACAAATCAGGTATAAATCCACATGTTACAAAAGAGAAACTAAGACTGATAGCCAACCCAACACAGGTGGTAATCAGTGCCGAAGAGATTCAAACATAGATAGAGAATGGACAAAATGAAGGAAGGCTATTGAATTTCTTGGATTCTATGACTGGAAAAATAAAGCTATTCAGCTGTAAATGTGCACTATTCTTCAAAGGAAGAATGACCCAGAGGTGATTCAGAGATCATCATGATGGCCACCCCACCCCTGATTTCAAAGGGTGGGGCCAGCTTCTTGGTTTCAAAAAGACAAACAGAGTATGCCTGAAACCTTAAAGGAACGGCCTATAGAGCCTTGGGGGTCAGGAATGTTGTCAAAGAGGATTATTGAGCCAAAAAGGATTATTCTCAAGGTGTAAGGTATAACAGAGTTTGCCTTGCTAGGTCTGGGACTTGCTTGGGACCTGCTATCCCTTTTTTGTTTCTCCCTTTTGAAATGGAATGTCTCCCTTTTGGAATGTGAATGTCTATCCTATGCCTCTTCCACCATTATATGTTGAAAACACAGAACTTATCAGAACTTATCCACCTGGAGAGGAATTTTGCCTCAGAATAAATCACATCTCAAGGCTCACCCAAACCTGACTGATATGATATTTAGATGAGACTTTGGACTTTAGAGTTTTTAATGGAATGAATTAGGACATTTGAGTCTGTTGGGATGACATGAATGTACTTTGCATAAGAGAAGGACCAGGGGTGGAATGTTATGGAATGAATGTTTGTGTCCCTTTAAAATTCATACATTGAAGCCCTAATCCCCAATGTGGCTGTATCTGGAGATGGGGTCTTTATGGAAGTAATTAAGGTTAAGCAAGGTGGTAAGGGTAGGGCCCTGATCCAATACGATTCGTGTTCTAATAAGAAGAGACGTCAGAGAAATTGCTTCACTTTTACTCTCTCTCTCTCTCTCTCTCTCTCTCTCTCTCTCTCAGTACACAGGCCAAGCAAAGGCCATGTGAACCCACAGTGAGGAGGCAGCCATCTGCAACCCAAGGGGAGAGATTTCACCACAAACCAGACTTCTTGGCACTTTGATCATGAAAGTCTAACCTTCAGAACTTTGAGAAAATACATTTCTGTTGTTTAATACACCCAGTCTTGTATTTTGTCATGGCAGCCCAAGCAGACTAAGACAATATGTCAACCACAGCCACTAGTAGGAGTGTCATGCAGAATTATGTCTCTGAGAAGAGTCGGTTGCTTTCAGCGCCATCCATAATATTGCCTTCAAAGGTTCCCAAAATATTGTGGCTTTTCATGCACATTCATGTGTATGCACAAGAATGAATAAAGATGTCTACCTTTACAAAGGAAGTCCTGATGAGAGAGCATTTCTCTTGTCATACAAAATAGAAATGATTCCAGAAAAGTGGCTAAGACTTTCAACAAATACAAGGCTTTGCACCTGGCTGTGATACCTTCTCAGAAATCTCTTCCCACTTGGACTCTGCCCTATAAATCCTTCTTCTTAACACGCCTTCCAATCCATCCCCCTTCCTTCGTATTCAAGGTACGCACTACCTTAGATGAATCCCTCATTATCTCTCACCTGGAGCATTGCTATGGTTTACTAATTAGCCTCTTGGGCTCTCCTTGCCTCCAACCTCAGTCCAACTAATCCATCATCCATCCTGATGAATAATTATTATTTCTGATTATTTCTCTCCTTTGCACAAAATCCTTCAATGGCCCCATGCTACAAATAGTGGGTTCCAAATTTGGTATACTGGTCATCAAGGATGCTTATAAAAATATCCAGTATGAGGGCCTACTTCTAGAAATTCTGAGTCAGTTGGGCAAGTCTATTGTGGAAATTCTGAGGTCCACACTTTGAGAAAAAAATCCTAGAGAATAAATTTTAAATTCCTTAGCATGGATATTTAATGATCTGGCTCCTTATCTCCCAGAGAACATTTCTTGCACTTTCCTCCTCCTCTACCCATCATCATGTCTTCCAGCTATGCTGAACTACCTTGTTCCCAAAACCTGTCTTGCTATTTTAGAATTTATGTCTTTGCTCCATCAGCCTAGAAAGCTACCGTTCTTCCAACTTGTCTGTTTGATGAACATCTCTACATCTTTCTCTATGTGAAAATATTTACGATGACTGCCATGTTCCCTAGGGAGAATTGATTGCTCCCTCCTGGTTTCATTTTATCCTGTGGACCACTTTCATACCTCCTCTAACACCTAATGGCACACATGTATTTCTTAAGAAATTAGAAGTTCCTTGAATTTCAGAGATCATGTCTTATTCTTCTTTGGAGCCAGACATCTAGTATTGTTGCTGGTACACAGAAAGTGCTCAATAAATGTGTTGAAGAATGAATGCAGAAGTGATACAATTTAAGAAATTTGTGGATTCTTCCAAATCAGATTAAAACTGGGAGTCAGTTTCCCCCAGCCAATGAGTAATGAAGAAAAACAAAGTCTTAGTTTCATAACACAGAAGGTCACAAGCACTCAGTTCTCAGTAGCTTGGGGTACCTCAGTGACCACCAAACTTCAGTTTTGGGGAGTCTGTCAAATGTAAATTCCTAGGTCAGTCCCTCAGAGATTCTAATTTTGAATGTTTGCAGTGGGGGTCCAGAAAGCCACATTTAAAAAAATGCCTCATGGTGTTCTCATAGAGATGATTCCAAGAGCCTAAGACCGTGACGGTCTTAAATGTTCCTCCACTAAGATAAAAGCAGTGAAAGCCTGATGCAAACTTTAAATCCTGCAACCCAACACCCTGGTGCCTACTGCACTAATATAAATATGATTAGCTATAGCCTGAACGTCTATTTTTCCCTTTTATGACTTAAGGAAGGTCATAAACACAGTTCAGAGTTGTCAAGCCCTGTTGTTAAGATGCTAACTGTTGACTATAGTGGAGGAAGTTGTAAAGCTCCTCAAGAGTTATTTGCCGGAGCCAGTGCTCTGTTCGAGCAGCCTCTAGTTCGTACACAGGTGTGCAGGGTCTACAAGTTTCCCTCTGTCTTCCAGGTGACAGGTACTCCAGGAAGCTTGGGGCCAAGCCTGAGACACCACGGTTTCTTCAAAGGTTGTAACTTTGTCCAAACCTCTTCGACACCCCATAACTATTCCTCACTGACCTTTGGGAATGAGAAACCTCAAGCAAACAGAAGTGCTGGGGAGATTTCTCTGCTCCATCGCTAGTCACAATAAGAAACTACAGGAGGGCCAGCCCCTCCTGACCTTATCTCAGCCCTTCTGCTTCCAGGCTTAGCATAAAAACTAATCTTATCGGGCCTCCCTGGTGGCGCAGTGGTTGAGAGTCCGCCTGCCGATGCAGGGGACACGGGTTCGTGCCCCGATCCCGGAGGATCCCACATGCCATGGAGCGGCTGGGCCCGCGAGCCATGGCCGTGGAGCCTGTGTGTCCGGAGCCTGTGCTCCGCAACGGGAGAGGCCACAGCAGTGAGAGGCCCGCGTACAGCAAAAAAAAAACAAAAAAAAAAAACTAATCTTATCAGGGCTTCCCTGGTGGCGCAGTGGTTGAGAGTCCGCCGATGCAGGGGACACGGGTTCGTGCCCCAGTCCGGGAGGATCCTACATGGCATGGAGCAGCTGGGCCGGTGAGCCATGGCCGCTGAGCCTGCGCGTCCGGAGCCTGTGCTCCGCAACGGGAGAGGCCACAACAGTGAGAGGCCCACGTACTGCAAAAAAAAAAAAAAAACTAATCTTATCAAAACAGGTCACCCTTCTGGGAGGCACCCTCTATAGAAGGGAGGTGAGGTAAGGTGACGTGTCCCTGAGTTCCCCAGCCTGGGAACAATATCTGGTCTGCTTCCTACACACACCAGTCCTTGCCCAGGTGAATAGTACAGAAATCAGGAGGCAGCGCTAGGGAGGGGAGTAAAAAAATTGTATTAATGAAGGGACTCATGATAGTCTTTGGGTCCTGCACATCAAACTGAGTAATATTAATTTAGGGAAACCTGATATTTAGGAAACTATGTTCTACCAAAGACAAGAGGGAGAATGCAGGGCTTGTTTTAGAAACTGAAAAACATTTACCAACATTACTTGGTAATTTTAGAACATGCTCTGCCCAGCATCTTTACTCAGATTTAGCAAATAAATGATATTTAACAACAGTAGCTACCACATTTTATGTGCAAAGTACTTGATGGAACACACTACATTACTTTTACTGCTTACATTACATTTACTGTTGTAACTTTCACAGCAATCCAGAAATGTAGATGCTATTATGCCCATTTTACAGTTGAGGAAATGCTTTCACAGAGGAATAGCTTGCTTAGTCATTCTGCAAGAGCTAAAACTAGCATATGCCTACCCAAGGGACAGTAAGTTATACTTGTTTGAAAATCAATAAGACAAATAGCATGGGGAATTTGGTCACAAGCATGTTTTAAAATAAAGAAAAAAAAACGTAGCAGTGTTGTAGATCAAAATGTCAAATTCAAAGGAAGAAAAAGATAACTGTGTTTAGGGTGGTCAGAGAATGTTTTATTGCGCTGAGACGTGAAAGGTGGGCAGAGTTTGGTCTGATGAAGAAAAAGGGTAAAAACTTTAGAGTGCCCAGGGATGATGAAGGCAGAGCAGAGGCAGGACTTTGGGGCACATGGTGTTGTTCAGTCTGGTAGCTAGAGTCTGTATTACGCGCTACGGAGAAGAAGTTTAGAGGTATTCGTGGGTCTAGAAAAAAGGAGAGACTTCGAGAGTTAGCTGACAGATCTGTGTTTTTCCTTATAGACAGCTGGAAAGCTTTCAGGTTTTTTGGTCGAGCTCAGACAGTGGGATACAAAATGAATTAAGTGAAGGAATCTATTTACAGTCATTTTAGTGGTTGAGGGATGAAGTTCTTCATGGGTGGGAGAAGGAGGGAAAAGAATGAAAGAGGGGGAAGGGGCAACACTACGGAAGAACCGCCTGGACTTGCTCTCAGGATCAACGAAGACCTGGTTTTGAATCCTGCTTCTACCATTCACCTGGCCAGGTAAACACTTACTATATTGCCATGCACTGTGCTAGTCATTCATTCATTGCACGGGTATGTTCTGAGTGTCTTCTACACGTCAAACACCATTTTAGGCACTAGAGGTATAGCTACACAAGACAGAAAATAGCCTGTTCTGTCCTTAATTTTTTGAGACAAAACTCATTGTTATCACCATTTTGCAGATGAAAAGATCAAAGTTTTGAGAGGTTAAATAACCACCAAAAGTCACATGAAAGATAAGTGGCTGAGCCATAATCCTCTGGATTCTAAAATCTATGCACCAAACCCCCAGGCTATTAGAGCAGGGTGCAGGTAACCAACCTTTCCTGAGTTGCAGTGGTTCTTCTATAAAATGGGGATATAGAGCTTTCTCTTAACATATGGCAGGTTCGTATGTGGATTTATTTATTCATTCATTATTGGTGGCTAATTAGACTAGAGAATCTCAAAGAGATTCCCAAACCTCCTTTAAATAAGGTTGACACGACTCCAGGGATATTAGAGAGAGACAGGGCCCTGCTCACAGTAAGGATTTCACTCCCTGTGTTTTGGCAAGGGCCACATTTGGAAGAAGTGAAAACAAAGCAGGTATATTCCTTCTCTTCAACTCAAGTTCTGAAGTCTGCTTGATCCTCCCAGGAGTCAAGGGAAAAGAATTATCACTGTATACATTTGCTTTATTCTGCAACTCTGAAAACAGTGCCATGGACACAAGGATATCTTTATTATAATTATGGGTTTGGAGAGTTTAGTAAGAAGTCACTTTTCTTAGGCTAGACTCTGAGAAGAAGACAGGCAAGAAACTTCATGATTTGTGTAAGGATGTTGAAGTAGGCATTCCCTGTGGGTAATACCACCTTCCTCACAGATTATATTTGTGAGAAGGTAGCCTGGGGAGGGGCCAGGAAATGGCACACAATCCCTGTGCTTGAGACTTGCCACTGAGCTCACTTTTGTAAGAAGGGAAATGCATTAAGAAAAGAAAGCCAAGTTAATTGTGTTACGTTGTGGAGACTACCACCCATCAGAACAGGTACAGAGAGAGCTTGTTAACATGGAAGCCATTCTATTTTTAAACACAAAAGAAGGAGGAGGGCTTGGGAAAGGGACCTCTGTTTGAGCAATGTGCATCACCCAACAAGGTGGGTGGAAGACACCTGTCCCAAGTAAAGCACAAGGACTTGGAGATCAGAAATCATTCCATGTAATTTTTAAAATAATTTAATTCATATTGATTAAGCATTTTTTTATGATCTTGGCTAGGTACTGGAGATTCAAGGACAGATTCACATATGGCAAAAGTGAATGTGTTCCTTGTTTACTGATACTAGTAGAGAGGTGGCCTTGGCTTCTTATTTAACAATTCTGAACCTTCCATTCTCATTTATAAAATGTGGACAATAATGACACTACTTCACAGGGTTATTATGAGGGTTAAATTGGATAATCTATATACATCAACAAAGCTAGTGGCTAGTAGACAGTGTGTTCAGTAAATTTTACCTGCTCTTAGCAGTCACTGCTAGATGCTATGATAGACTGACGGGTAATACAGAAATACATGTTGTCCTCTAGGGGCTAAAAGTCTATCACACTTACTAATTTTCCAAAGAAACCATGATAGAAGAGAGTTATAGGGTATGGTTATCATCCAAGGGAACAATGGTCAACTTAAGCTGGGAGAGCCTGAAAAGCTTTCATTAAGTAGGCAGATTGGGCAGCGACAGAGGGATGCAAGAAAGGGGACTTCAGGCAGGCAGGTCATTGTGCTAAACAACAGTGTGCAACAGCCAGGACTATCTAGGCATGTGCTGGGATGTAGGAGTGTCAAGGCTGAAAAGGAAGCTGGAGGCCAAATCACAAAACCTCTCACAACATTTGGTCTTTTGATAAATACTCTTAAGTGACTACCAAGCGCCAGGCACTGCATGAAGTACTATAAGAGAACAAAGAAGGAAAGGACTTTGCTTCAAAAGCCACTTACAAATAATCCTTGCCCAGGGCAGTGGGTCCTTAGTACCACAGCAGAGGAATAAACAGTGTGGTGGTCATGTTCCTGCCCCAGACTGACCCAGAGAGCAAGTTAATTTACTTCTTTGGGGCTCGCCTTCCTCATCTGTGAGCTGGGGATGTTCATTCTTCCCTGCTTACCTCACCTGAGAACAGGAAAGAGAGCTGAGAATACTAGGAGGAGGCAATGATGGGAAGACACCAAGGGAATTGTAAAGTATCAATGACATAAAAGACTGTGAGAAAGTGATGATGACGTTGACATCCATGACGGTAAAGATGATGATTGTGATGATAAAGAAGCTGGAGAAGATGGTGGTAAATAAGATGAAAACAATATGGATCATCATGACGATTCATCATGATTCATTCAACCACTGAAAAATATATGCTGAGAGCTGACTATCTGTGAGACACTGCTTTAGCATTATGTGTACGATAATAGACAAAAGAAAGTCCCTGCCTTAATTTTATTGGGAGGAAAACTAGAAATAGATGAAGAGTCATATAATTATTAGAGTTTAGGACAGCAAGAAAAAAAGTAGAGTGAAGGGATACAAGATGATGAGAGGTGGCGATGACGAAGGTGAGAATGCTACTGGTAACAGCTGAAATCTCCCAGCAAAATTCAAAACCTGTGCAAGACTTCATTCAGTTCAGTGGTCCAAGCTTTGTCACTCTGGCTGGTACCCGGTGGCACACATGTGGTGCTGTGGCATTTATGTAGGCTCTGAGTTGGGTGCCTGGAGGCCGACATGCAGAAGAAAAGAGCTTATGGTTGAGATTTCTCTAAGCCGATTCTGAGCCCAAATGACCCAACAGTCTAGGCAAACAGACCCTGGTTGTTCCTTTCGTGTAAAACATGTTCCTGAAGCTAGTCTACCCTACCCCCAAGAGTGATTTCTGTGTAAGTTTCAGGAGTCTGGCACATACTGCAGGTTGGCAACATCAATTTTCCCCATAAGAAAAATAACACTGTCATAATTGTCTTTGGCTTTAAGCTTATGTCATTGTCCTGTGGGAAACGAAGTTGAAGGTGGGTGGAGAAAGGCTATTAAAACCCTGGGTTCTTTCTGCACATACAAAGAGCATACAATGACTCCATTTGCCCTGACTTTGGCAGCAAGGATCTGAATCAGCTTAGGCAAACCCGGAAGTGAACACCTGAACATCACACCAGCAGAAAACATTGAAGCAGAGGGACTACAGGGAAGCCTGGATACAATTAGCACATTCTGTAACAGTGTACAATTTGGTGCATGTCAGAGAAAAGGCCCCATTGGACTCTGGAAGGTCACTAAAAGCAGGCCCATGTTTTTTTTGTTTGTTTGTTTTGTTTTTTGCGGTACGCAGGCCTCTCACTGTTGTGGCCTCTCCTGTTGTGGAGCACAGGCTCCGGACGCGCAGGCTCAGTGGCCACGGCTCACGGGCCCAGCCGCTCCGCAGCATGTGGGATCTTCCCGGACCGGGGCACGAACCTGTGTCCCCTGCATCGGCAGGCGGACTGTCAACCACTGCGCCACCAGGGAAGCCCCAGGGCCCATGTTTTATTCACATTTATATCTCTTGCCTTTTAGTCCTGTATCTGGCAAAATAAATCAGCAAACATTTAGTTGTTTGAAGGTGGGACAGAATGAAGGAGAGAATGAGTAAGTAAGTGGGAGAATAAATTAACAGAAACTGGTGTGGAGCAGGAGAAGACACAGGCAAATGTGGAATCCAGTCCAGGCATCATCTTTACCACCTGGAAGAGCCTGGACGTGGTCTTGACCTTGAGCTTCATTTTCCTCATCTGGCAATGAGGATAATTATCATATCTACCTTAGAGAGCTATTGTGAGGATTATGAAATAACATACAGCATATAAAGTTCCTAAAGCAGTGTCTGGAATGTAGATGTGCTCCACAAATGGCCAGTGTTAACAATCACACGAGTTATCATGCTCACAGTCATTATCAGGAAAAAGCAGTATTTTTCAGAACCGGAAGTAGAATGCATAATGTTAGACATATTTTAATAAAATAGCTAATCACATCATCAACATTTAATAAGCACTTAGGTCTATTTACATTGTGTATTAGTCTCACTATCCCTGAAATATAAAGAAGCACACATATATTTATTGATCAATTAATATGTTTAAGGTGTTAGGTGATATGGGGTGACACAAAGCATTATAAAATGTGGGATCTATCCTTAAGTTTTTTTTTTTTTTTTTTTTTTTTTTTTACTACTGAGAGAGGTAGAGAGATAGACATAAAAAAAAAAAACCAAGACAAAACAAAACAATGACACCAAGCAATCTAAACTAAGTATGGTTAAGGGATCAGAGACAGCAAGGACTACTCAGAGGTAGAGAGAAAGTATAGCTCAATCCCACCTTCCTAAGAAGCAGACGTTCTTAAACTGGATGATGGGTAAACAAAGCAATGAAAATGAAAATTAATAAGAAACATTTTAATCTAAAAAACCCTAGAAATTATAAAATATTCTAAAGAAGATTTAGATCACAGAGAAATGAGCACTGCAGTTATAGACTTTTAGAGAATAGCTACCATAAAAACTCTATATATCAAATTTATGAAATGTGGTCAAAGCTGCACTCAAAGGAAATTACATTGTCATAAATGCTTTCATTTTTAGATGTCAAAAAGTAAATATACAGGAAATAATCATTAAAATCAAGAGGTTAGGAAATTAACAAAATATACTTAAGTAGGAGAAAAGAATGAAAACGATGAAAGCAGAAATAAATGAATTAGAAAGCAAAGAAAAAATTATTAACAAACCAGAGGTGATTCTAGAAAATAATCACACATCTTAGAAATGTGTATATCTTGGAGAAAAAAGAGAGAATAAGAGTGTGCGTTGCAATGTTCATTGCAGCACTATTTACAATAACCAGGACATGGGAGCAACCTAAGTGTCCATCAACAGATGAATGGATAAAGAAGATGTGGCACATATATACAATGAAATATTACTCAGCCATAAAAAGAAATGAAATTGAGTTATTTGTAGTGAGGTGGATGGACCTAGAGTCTGTTATACAGAGTAAAGTAAGTCAGAAAGAGAAAAACAAATACCGTATGCTAACACAGATATATGGAATCTAAAAAAGAAAAAAAAAAAAGGTTCTGATGAACTTAGGGTTAGGACAGGAATAAAGACGCAGACGTAGAGAATGGACTTGAGGACACGGGGAGGGGGAAGGGTAAAGTGGGATGAAGTGAGAGAGTAGCAATGACATACATACACTACCAACTGTAAAAGAGATAGCTAGTGGGAAGCAGTCACATAGCACAGGGAGATCAGCTGGGTGCTCTGTGACCACCTAGAGGGGTGGGATAGGGAGGGTGGGAGAGAGACGCAAGAGGGAGGAGATGTGGGGATATATGTATACATATAGCTGATTCACTTTGTTATACAGCATAAACTAACACAACATTGGAAACAATTATACTCCAATAAAGATGTTTTTTAAAAAAAAAAGTGTGGGGCTTCCCTGGTGGCGCAGTGGTTGAGAGTCCGCCTGCCGATGCAGGGGACACGGGTTCGTGCCCCGATCCCGGAAGATCCCACATGCCGCGGAGCGGCTGGGCCCGCGAGCCATGGCCGCGGAGCCTGTGTGTCCGGAGCCTGTGCTCCGCAACGGGAGAGGCCACAGCAGTGAGAGGCCCGCGTACAGCAAAAAAAAAAAAAAAAAAAAAAGTGTGTGTTGGTGGGGGGGTATCTTCCTTTAGAAATGAATGAGTTCATAACATGTAGGAAAATTAAAAATTTTGGAATTGAATAAAATTGATAAAGTTTGTAGAGGATATAAATGATCAAAATTTACTTAAGAATTAGAAAAAAATTGGAGAATAAGCAAGGATTCCTTCTTCTCCCCCTCCTCAATTTCAAAATACAACTTCTATGATATGTAATGGACCCAGATGAATTTTATATGAATCCTTCAAGGAGCAGACAATACCCATGTTACTTAACTCTTCCATAAAAAGAAAAAAATTCTCTATTTTTTTGAAGCTAGTATAACCCTGAAAACCAAAATCTGAAAAATACAACACACAAAAAAAGGAAACAAAAAATTTCCATTGCTGTTGTATCAATAATAGAAATGTTCCCATCAACTGTCCTGGATTCTGATCAGTCAGATTGATAAAGGTTGGGACCCGGGACTCTTTGCTGCAGTGCTTGCACCTGGACAAACATCTCCTCGAACAAGAAACTATAAGGGACTAAAAATAACTGCTTGCATGCACTGTTGGGGCATTATGAACAACATAATACAAAAAGACCAAAAACGCAACTGCTACTTCTGAGGAGTGGGAGCAAAAGCAGGGTATTGCACATGCACCCTGTACACAGCACCACCAAGGGGGTGGGCAAACTTCCCAAGCCACCCCTCCAGCCCGACCCTGGACCTGCCTCTACCCTCACCCCAATTAAGGGAACAGCTTGCCCTCCCCCTCAGGGAGTGAGCAAGGGAACCTGTTATTTATTTTTGTTCCCTTGTGCTGCAGCACTAGTCCCAGTAAAGCCTTGCCTGAATTTCTCATCTGGTCTCATCAATTTCTACTGATCAAAGAGTCCAAGAACCCTGGTCGGTAATAAGATTAGCCTACCTCAACTTCTGGGAGAAGTAAGATAATCGGTGGATACAAAAGCAAGAAGAATGAAGTTTTGTGGTGTGGGAAGGAGGGTTTGAAGCTCCTTTCCTTTTACCTATCTCTATCTAATTGTAAAACTCAAGAGAACTCTGAAAAACTATTGGAATTAGCAAAAGAGCTTAATAAAATGACTAGTTACAAACAACATACAGAACTATTATCTTTCTTTATAACCAATAAAATAGTGCCATTTGCAGCAACATGAATGGACCTAGAGGTTATCATACTAAGTGAAGTAAGTCAGACAGAGAAAGACAAATATCATATGATATCACTTATAAGTGGTACTTAAAAAAGATGATACAAATGAACTTGTTTACAAAACAGAAATAGACTCACAGACAGAAAACACCCTAAATTAACCCTAAATTAATATATAGATTTTAATGCATATCAATCAAAATCCTAACATGGTTGTTTTTGAATTGTCAAAATGATTATGACATTCATCTGAAAAAGACAAATAGATTAGAATAGCCATGAAAATTCTGACAAAGAAAAATGACAAGGTACTTGATATATTTATTTATTTTAATATATTGGTGTTAAATTTTACTGTGTTAGTATTTAAATATATTTTAACACTAGAATAAGTTTTTAAGTGCTTGAAAGGATACTAAACTAACATGATAATTATGGATGCCTCTAGATGGGGGTGACTGTTTGCTTTTATTTTCTTCTCTGTAATTTCTTCATATTTTCTAAATTTTCATTGGTGGGCATGTATTACTCATTATCAGAATAGAACTTAATGTTATTTTTTAAAGGATCTATAGAATTCAGATAGAAAAGGGAAGCAGTCTATGAAGAAATAGATGAGATATAAATATTAGCTCTATTCAATTATATGGAATTTACACTCTTAATTTGAATGTGTTTTATGTTTTTTATTTTGAATTTTTTTTGTATGTTTTTAACTTCCTCCTCTCATAGCTCCTTAAGGGATTTTTTTTTTTCTGTTTCAATTTACTGCTGTATCTTCAGCATCTAGAAGAGCATCTGGCCCATATTATGTACTTAATAATTGTTTGATGACTATTAAATGAATAAATATTAGGTGTGGTTGATGTCTTAGTTCAGACTCCCCCCCAAAACAGAGTCTGAGACAAGGATTTAGATACAGGTAGTTTAACTGGGAGCTAAGCCCAAAAAGCAAGAGTAAGGGAGTAGGTAAAGTGAAATAGAAAAGTAAGGCCAATCTAAGGATGCATTACCTACATTATCTAAAGTACACATGTAAGTAACAGAGGCCCAATACCCCTGTACCCACTAGGAAACATACAGAAATTTACACTCAAAGGATGGGAGGCTGGGCCATTTGTTTACCAGCTTCCATCCCAATGATTGAGGTTTGCCCTGAGGGCATTGATTTCCCTTCACTGTAAAGAAAAAAGAAGAAGAAGAAAAGAAAGAAGAAGAAAGAAAAGAAAATTGAGTGACCTGTGCTGAGGCAAGACACGGTCATGATGAGGTCAGACTTAGTTCTCAGGAACTGTTCATAATAGCAGAGGCTAAAATCAGAGGTGGATCAAGGGGTGGACTTGAGGTACCAGAGGTGTCTGTCACATTTGATGAAGAATATAATGATGCCATATTGCAAAGGTCTTGAGTTTCAGGTGAGACAAGTTGGCCTCTACTCTGTGGAAAAGGGAAGGAGAACTCATGGAGGAAAACAAACTCATGCTAGTACCACTCAGAGAGCCACAAGGAGAGAAAAGCCAAAACAGACGGAGCAATGATGCTTTCTTTTACAACCAAATGGTTAACTACACTCTGGGTAGAGAGATCACATGCTCTAATCTTGAATTGTGGGATTAAATAGCCACATTATAAAATTCATATCCTGAATTAGAGAGTGGCTGTGTTTGGAGTAGAATAGACTCTGAAGCTCTGAGAATTTCCCCTGTGGTCATTGTTCCCCATAGCAGTTCTTCTCTACTCATTCTGCTAATTGACTTTAGCCCCTAACAGTGACATCCTACCCCTCTAGATAAACCTGAATCACCCAACAAAAGGGCACATGTAATCTGTATTTCCCCCTCTTCTTGAACCATTTTTTGGCCCAACGATTCCAAAAACAGGCTAAACTTTACTTATTCTTCTTGTTAAAGCTCTTAAAAAATGATGTACCTTTCTCTTTTAAATGATACTGTTCTTTGGAACCTTCCTATGCCATTTTGAATAAAGGTGTATCCTAACCTTGCTCTGGTTGATTTTCCTCCAAAAGGTTTAGAGCAATCAATTGGACCAGGACTGAGCTTCTGCTCAGCCTTGGCTACTTAGAATAGACTCTCGAAGACCCTTTGATGTTTCATCCTCCTGGAGCCCCATGGTTGGTCCACTGTGTAAGCCCTGCTCTTGGTGAACAAGCACCCTTATCCCTTTGCATTGAAGTACTACCTACACTGTTATTTTTAGTTTTTATTGTCCTTGGTATTGTCCTCTTGATTTGATTTGTCTCACTGCTCAGGGCTCTCATGGATTAAGTAGGGGTTGGATTCCCAGAGCCTGGTGATCTGTCTCTTGTCTGTTCTCAACAAACAAACCTCTTTGTCATCTGGCTTCTGCAGTTCTGCCAGGATCTTACTGAGGACAGTTTTCATCTTCAGTGACCCCTCTGGAGAACTTATGATATTCATGAGAAAATCCATTTTCATGGCACCTGAGAATCAGAGTTCAAAGATTCCAAATAATCAATGATGAGTAATTTTTTTTATTGGTATAAAGAGGCATTTGAAAGACAGGAAAATTCTAAAATTACTCCCCTTAAGGACTCCTTAGAGAAGACTAAAATATACAGAATATAAAAATCTGAACATGGCTTCCCTGGTGGCGCAGTGGTTGAGAGCCCGCCTGCCGATGCAGGGGACATGGGTTCGTGCCCTGGTCCGGGAAGATCCCACATGCCAGGGAGCGGCTGGGCCCATGAGCCATGGCCGCTGAGCCTGCGCGTCCGGAGCCTGTGCTCCGCAACGGGAGAGGCCACAACAGTGAGAGGCCCGCATACCGCAAAAAAAAAAAAAAAAAAATCTGAACATAAACTCTCCTCTTCCCAGTACCCAACTCCAAATTGGCCTCCCTCTTGTTGCCCTGTACATCAACCATCTTCCACCATCCCTTGCTCTTTTCCTTTTATTATTCCTGAACCTTCACCAGACCCTTTACACTTTCTTTCACACCCTTCTCACTGGACAATATATGTTCATAGTGTCTTCCATTTACAGATGGAGATGAAGATCAGCATTTTTGCTCTTACAGTTTTTTTTTTTTTTTTTTTTTTTTTTTTTTTTTTTTTTGCGGTATGCGGGCCTCTCACTGCTGTGGCCTCCCCCGTTGCGGAGCACAGGCTCCGGACGCGCAGGCTCCGGACGCGCAGGCTCAGCGGCCATGGCCCACGGGCCCAGCCGCTCCGCGGCATACGGGATCCTCCCAGACCGGGGCACGAACCCGTATCCCCTGCATCGGCAGGCGGACTCTCAACCACTTGCGCCACCAGGGAGGCCCGCTCTTACAGTTTTAACTTGATATAATCAAGATTCGATTTTTGCATAATCTAGTTAAGAGTTTTCCAAACTCTTAGAGAGAAAACAGTTCAATGAAGAATTTAGAATTTTCCTATGATCTTATAATCCTGGACTCCCTGATCACTATCAATTCGCTCACTGACTTGTGAGACCTAAAGACACTGAAACTGGGTTAGAAACTACAAAATGTATTGATTATGGAATAATTAGCAGCTATCCCTGAGGGCTTTTCTGCTAAAATTTACTAGTTAACAATCCAGCCTTATAAACAGAAAATGAATAAATCAATCTCTAATTTCAGAAACTGCTTACAGATCATCTACAGGGAATACTATAGTTTTGATAGGGACAAAGATATCCCAATTGCACTATCTACTTTCACTGTTGATGTTCTTAAATCAGAGGTGGCACATTTAGGTAGAAAACAGAAGATAGAAGGACAGTTTTCCCACCTCCTGAATCAACAGGGCTTGCTGAGCACTTTGATGATATTTGACTCAGAAAAAAAGTAAAATTACAGACCAAAATAATATCTCTTTACATTAAGCAATTAGGTAAACCCAAGACCAAGGGCACCCCTGTATCTGATATAGAGTAAGACATTGGCCAATACAGTAAGGAAAGTAGACATTGGAAGAATAATTCCCACCTTAGCTGGAAGGATCAAATCTCAAAACTTTGTCTGACAGAATGACAGCCCTCTGGAAAAGTAGCCTCTGAATTCTTACCACGGAAGTGAAAAATTTCCATGCATTTTCAGAAGCAGAAGTTTCTATTTCTATATGATTCTAAGCTACACTTTTTACTACAAACCTTTCTGCCTGTTGGAATCTCAAGTACCCCTTAGACAACCTTTTGTCTCAGCCACTCTTGTCCCTCTGGGTTCTTTTGCCAATCAACACACTCTGCTGCTTAATGATCCCACTCTGCTGGATCAGTTGGAAGAAGACCTTCTTTCTAAAAGGGGTGCTGCTATTAAATATGGACCAATGGCTTCTTTCTGGAATACCCAGAAGGAGAAGAATCCCCAGCCTATAATTTAATGATTACACAAATTGATTACTCACTATCAACATCTCAGACCTTAAATCTTTTCCTGAAAGCTTCTGGGTCAAAGAGATCAGACGTGGGACACATTAGGGAGGCTGAGCCCTTAAATTACCAATCTAGCAATGCTCTTACCAAAACTGTCCCAAGACCCAATAAAAAGGGAGGGTATGGAATGACTGCAGGGCAACATATCTGCATTCTTCCAGAAAGGATTCATTATCCCCTGTACCTGTCCTTGGAATACCTCTGTTCTACCTGCCTAAAGCACAGAGGAGCATGGCCACTGCTCTGTTTAGGATTTAAGGATCATTAACAAGTCTGTGCCTCTTCACTTTCCTGCAACCCCAAACCTTAATACCATCATGTTCTCAATCCTCAAGATAGCTGCTTACCTTACATTTGGAATAGCTATGCTCTGTATTCTTAGTATACCCTTGCACCCAGACTTGCAGTATCTATTTGCATTTACTTGGGAAAATCACTAATACATATAAACAGTTTGCCCCAGTGGTTTACAAAGTACCCTCTTACTCCTTAAAATTATTTAACCATAGCTTTAGAAGCATCCAAATCATCCAGGATTCTGTTCTTAAATAATATGTGTATGATCTGTTACATTTCCAAATAAAGTTTTGCAGAATTGATTCCTCATGTGCTGACAGCATTAGCATTTGAGGGACACAAAGTCTCCAAGGATTATCTTCAATTTTGTCATACGCAAGTACACTGTCCAGGCTATGACATAACGTAAAATAGAAAGACTCTTTCCTCTCAAAGACTGTAAGCCATCTGTGACTTTCCTGGGCCAATTACCAGCAAATGACTTAAAGAATACTTTGGTGACATACGCTAAACAGGTATATGTCACCAATGTATACAACAGTATACATTGATTTTGTATCTTACAATCTTGCTGAATTTATTAGTTATTATGTTTTTTAGTGCATTCCATCGGACTTCCTACATATAAGATCATATCATCTGGAAACAGAGCTAACTCTACTTCTTTCTTTCCAATATAGATGACTTTTATTTCTTTTCCTTGCCTAATTTCCCTGGCTAGAACCTCTAGTACAATGTTGAACAGAAGTGTCTAGAGTAAACATCTGTCTTATTCCTGACCTTAGAGTAAAAGCATTCACTTTTAACCATCAATTATATTGTTCTACCAAACATTATAGGTCTAGTAAAATGTCACATGAAGAACATCGAAGCCATCTATGTGCTTAGCTAGGGAAAGTGGTGTAATTAGTAAAAATCAATCACTGATACGAGCTTTAGTGTGCTCTCCAACCATGCACTTTGAATGACATATAAACTCCTTCACCATCTTTAGCAGAGAAAATGAATTTGGCTAAACAGGTAGACAATTTAAGGGTAAAGTGAAGAGCTGAAGTTGAGTGTGGAAAGAGATGGAGAACGTGAGGGGAGATGAGTTTTATCTTAGGTGGCAGACTCAAATTTCTAAGAGCAGAAGGTTGATGCTTCAGTGCCAAGGGTAAGATAGTGTGCCTAAGAGAAATATCAGAGAGGCTTCCTTAGATGACCAAGGATTTTCATAGCCCATGGACCCCAATGTAAACCACTGGCTGCGTTGACTCTACTTACTTCATACACTGAGAGATCAAAAGGGGACTGCAATTACAATTAAAATCCTCCGATAATTGAAGACTGTCCCATGAAAGAGGAGTTAGATTTACTCTGGAGCCTTCAGAAGGCAGATCAGAAATAGCTTACTGAAATTAACATGAAATGGAATTAGTCAATGTAAAAAAAAGGGGGTGGGGTAATAATGCTGGTCAAAAAATGAAATTGAACACACCATGATGGCAAGAAACAACATTTCTGGGAATATTTCTCCAGAAACCAGATGCTTACCTCTAGAGAATAATAGGGAGGGGGATTCCTGCAAGCAGTAGACATAGAACCAAACATTCCACATGGTCCCTTCCAACTCTGAGATTGTAGGATTCTAGACAGAGCTAACCTGTGGACTCGATACCACTCTGTAAGTAGGAAATCTGAGTTCTTGGCTCAATTCTACTAACAAACTAGCTGTATGACCGTGACCGAATTACTTGTTCTTTATGAACTGCAGCTCCTTTATCTGCAAAATGCACCTTCGGGGTTGCAAGAAATAATCATTATTTAAATTGCCTTTTGGTTTAAAAAAACTGCTAAGATTGAAATGGAGATTTAGAGTGATCTAGAGCAGCAGTATTCAAATTAGCCTAGATGAAGACTTTCTCAGGGGTATAATGCAGTGCTGTCCTAGAATCAGCTTCTACCGGCTCATGAGAGCTGATTGTACATCTTTTTCTAACTCCGCAGTTCAGTGATATCAGATGCGTATCATGGGAATATTTACAACATGGAACTCAGCAAACAGTATAAATCTGAGCTTTTCTGTTTCAGAGAGAGTAGGCTTATCAGAACAACCTTGGTTACCAGGCAGGTATAGTCTTATGGAAATCAATCTTCATATTAAAGATTGACTGATAAAGTGGCTAAGGTGGTGGTGGTGTTTCTTTCTCTCCCAACTTTACAAAAGGAAAGCACATCTCACACTATCCTAATTCTCACTGAGAAGCATTGTCTTAGGGAGTAGAAAACTCCAGGGCACTAAACAAAGACACACTTTGAAATGCTGTTATTAGTTTTGAGAAAGTGAATGACTAATGATTTAGAAATCAATCATTTGTAAAACAAGCAGTTTCTAATTTGTTTTCAATAAAACTGAAGGGCGATTTAATCTGAGCTGTCAATAAATAGATGATTAACAATAATTTTTAATGATAAAACCCTATGGTTTTAGTGTGTAATTCAGAAGGTATTCAAAGAATTGAGTGGCATTGTTACATTCTTAAATATAACTTGTCATTGTTTACATTTTAAAGACAAAAAGAGACAAATAAAATTGATGGTGAATCCCAACTCATTCTAACAATAAGTGATATTTGTTTAAAATACATAATCTAATCTAAAATCCCTTTCATCTCATTAATAAATATTTATTATAAAGTTTTAGTTTTTAATTAATATTTTCCAGAATTTAATATATTTGTTGTTTTGATTAAATATAAAATAAGTTTTAATGATATCTCACACACAAAAAAGTTAATAATACTTAGCGCCTTATGCTCACAAGCAATAAAAATTACAATCCATTTATATACAATATTTTTGATGCAGAAAAGCATAATAGGGTTTTCTATAAAACAGTTTCAAGCTTAAAATACATTACATTAGGATAAAATTCTGTGTGGGAAGTGGAGTGGAAATGTGAGTTCAGAGAGAATAGGAGCTCATGTAAAATTTACTACTGTTAAAGAACTTGTGTGTGTGTGTGTGTGTGTGTGTTTTAAACTAAAGATAGTGAATTGTTCAGGTGTTTAGATTCCTCTAGATATATTTAAAAGAAGAAGGTAACAATTATTTTAAAATGTTCATATTTACTGCACATTGGAAATGATATCCTTGGCACTTTAGCGAGTGAGATGGGGGATGGGCATGTCTGTCCCCCTCCCATAATAAATCATACAGCATAAGGGAGCATGATCCAAGCCATCCCTACGAACTTAGTGACACTTCTTTCTGCCACTATATCACTGGGTACAGGGGAGCCTCTCAATGAATCCTGGACTGATAGACCAGTCTAGCTAAGGACCTCAGAGAGAGGAAGTCCTCATTTCAAAACACAATTGGAATACTCAGTGGCTGCAGGCAATAATGCCAGCCAGCCAAGAAGTTCTTGTCTTCACTCTGCTGCAACCTGGCAGGAGGAAGTCTCAAGCAACACAAGAAGCAACAGTTCAGATGATGCAGTATAAGAAAGTTTCAAACTGTTTCTGAATCCCAAGAGTAACACGATGACACTCAGCCCACATATGAATATAGATGGTGAGCTGGGAATACTTACATGGACCTGACCTTTATTCTGGGGAACTTGGGATGAGAAACCTGGATCTCTCAATGCAAACAATAGAAAATATATGGTGGGTTCAAAGCATTGGCATGGGGAAACCTCTTTGGTCTCTTTCCCTGAATTTTCCACCCTCATCCTTACTCCTCTCTCTAAAAGGATAAGCTTTAGTTCTCAGAAAAGAAGCAGGGAATTCTTGGTTTAGCTTCTCTCTTCTTTCTCTTGGAAACTAGAATTCCAGTTTGCTCCTCCTGGTCTCAATGTTTAGAACAAGCCCCCATGAGGAAAGGACTATGGTTGTGCAGTGAGCCTGTGACTAGGCAGGGAGCCTAATTCTGGGGTTCAGTATCAGTAATCCTGTATTACTGCATATCTAAGCCACATCTTCCAACACTGCTTCATTGGCAATAAAGCTAATAGTTGGCTCTCCAGCTATCTGCCTTTGTTGACTCTCAATCTGATAGAGAAAGGGGATCCCTAAAACCTCCAAATAAGGGTGCATCTGTGGAATCAAATTAAGAAGTGAATGTGGCTGGTCCAAGGATCACTTTTATCAGAATTTGGAGAGGATACAGGTATCATCAAAGTTACAGTATAAGAGAGGTAAATAAGATTGGACTGGGGAGAGAGAGAGGGAGAATTTTGAAATGCCAAGTAGTGAAAGGCTTTCTCCCAACCCCTGTCTCTTTATTTATCTAAATGTTCCCTATCTTTGTAGGGTGAGAGTGTGGCATATGTTTTAAAACCTGACTTGAGCTAGCATGAGTCTTCAACTATAAAATGTAGAAGATGATGGACATCATAGTCTTGTTATAACATAGTGGGGATTCCTCTCATTTAAATATCTATTTTGTAGAGAAGTAAACAAATGGTTTTAAGGACGTAAATATAAATTATGGCTGATTGCAAAAACATGGCCCATTGGTAACTGAGTTTTGAATCCACTGTTGCTCATTTCCTAGATGTGTAGGTTTGTGCCTCTGATGATGTGGTCCAAGGCACACTTTTCTAGCTTTCTCTTTGAAATGTCTCCACCACTGTGGATACAGGAGCTCTTATAAGCACACCTCCCACAGCATAAGTGCTGTTGTCAACTTCTAGCAGAACTTTAGGCTGCTTTAGATCAATTCTTTAAAGGCAGAAACCACAACCTGATAAACATGATACTTAGTATCAGAAACTAGAACTCATATGAAGGAACTGAGTTTCCACTTGGTAGATGTGGATAATTGACTTTTCATTTGCTCATTCATTCATCCACTCAGTAAGTATTTACTGAGTAACTGCCATGTACCATGTGCTTGTTATAAGTTGCAGAGAGTCGTAAATTCCTCCTATCTCTGTATCTGCTTTCCCATCCTGTAGCTCCTTTTGCAATGTGACTTTGAAGTTTCTCCCATGAAAAGAGTGTATTCTTCTACTCCTTATCTGGGCTTGACCATGTGACCTGCTTTGGCCAGTGGGGATATTAGCATGTATCATGCAATCAGGGTCTAAAAAAAATGTGCTTGATCATTGGGGTTTACCCTCTCTTGTTGCTCCTGGGAACCCTGTTACCTTCACCATATGAATGATTCCAGGCTTCCCTGCCGGATGAGAGCAACACATGAGCACACAGGTATCTCCATTGCCCTTGCTGACCAGCCAATCCCCAGGTCTGTAAGTGGCCCACCAACCATTAGTTGACTGCAAATACATGAGTGAATCCAGCTGACACCACAATGAGCAGAGGAAAACTATCTCAGAAGAGCCCCTCCCAAATTGCTGACCCACAGAACCATAAGCAAATAAAGAAATGGTTTGTTGTTTTAGGCCACTAAGTTTCAGGGATGGTTTGTTACACAGCAAGGGCTAACTGACCCATTGCTAAAGCAGAAAATGTCCTTGTTCTCCTGGAATTATCTTTCCTTTGTGGGAGAATAATAATAAACACATACATATATACATATGAAAGAAATAAAATATCAGGTACGACAAGACAGGATTGAAATGGGGCAATGTGATAGCAAGTATCTGGAGAACTGCTTAAGATTGGGTGGTCAGGAATGGCCCCTCTGAAGAAAAGATATTTAAGCTGAGATCTGAATGGCACAGAGTAGCAAGCCAAGACTAGGGATAATATTTTTCCAGACTGCTTTCTTTGAACAATTTTGTTAGACAGAGACCAGATTTCTGGCAAACACCGGGATGGCTTCTAGGTAAGCATAAGGCAATGGCTTTCAAGACAACTTCCTGCCAAATTTTAGAATTTTCAAATTTGAAAATGTATGGTGCTCCCACCCTGTTAGGACAAAGGAATCAGAGAAAAATAGGGAGGACACAATTCTTATGAATTTCAATGTATGTCTTGCAAGGGGAGTCTCCAAGATCTTTGCCCAAAGTTTGTGCATTTGCTGTCGGGACCTGGGGAAATTTCTACCTGACAAGTTTGTCCTTGCAATAAAATAAACCCCAAATACATATACAACAGGGACCAAAATATACCATGAAAAGCAGCAAGATGGATAATGTGGAGACTGCAAGGCTCCACTGGTTGGCATATGTTTTTTGAGAACATATGAAAACTAGATTGTTTTATAAGAACTAGATTGACAATACAGTTTATTTCCTAAAGCTACAACATGAAGGATTTCAACCAACTGTCAATTTTTTCTTTGTTCATTCACAGTGGCCCAAGCTGCCAAGATATATCTAGCCTGTGTCTATAGATAAGGGAAAAGATTAAAAGGAAGGAAAAATATGCAAGAAAAATGGAAGTCCGGTAGAAGCGGCATAGGGGAGCCTACCATATAACTCCATACCAAGAAAACAGATCAGGAAGCTTGTTCTAAGGAATAAGGATAATATTTATCGAAAGGAGTTATATTAACTTTAGGGTAGAATCCCAAACTGTTAACTTGGTTAGTATATAAAACCTCGTATGTGCTGTTGACACAGATAGAATTATGGAATAGTGGTGGAAAATACTGGAAAAGCAACATCAAATACATGTATACATGCAAACACACAAATATATATTTTTAGTAGAATTAACTATTAGTCTTTTAAGACTTTTGCTGTATAGGACTAAATTACAGTAAAATTTGCCATAGAATAAAGGACAGAGGAAAAGAAGAAAGAAAACAGAAGCATAGAGAAGGGGGAAAAAGGGAAGATAAGGGTAACGAATTACCAAGTTAAATTTAAAGTATTACGTATGTAAGTGTGTATTAAGATTAAAGTGAAAAAGAAAGAAAACCATAAAGCTCTATTGGCTATAGATTGCAGCGCCACCTCCTGGCTGGAAGACTTTTTGGACGACAATGCCCAAAGGCTTCAGCAGCAAGCCAACGCTTCTCCAGAAAGGGAAAGCTGGGCTGGTGGAGTAGTTGCTCTTTAATGCTGACTTGTCTTCAACTAATTTGACTCCTACTAATTTGTAAATGCCCAGAAAAGTCTAACTAAAGAAAAAAAAATTAGCTCTTTACCCCATCATTTCTTTTTAGTCTATTTTCACCAAAATCTGTTTAAAGTTAAATTTGCATTACCTTTAAAGTCTTGGCATCGATGTGAACTTTAAAATTCTTAGTCATTAATTAGAGAGCCCTGCCAAAGTCAAATTTTTTTCAAAGCAAGTCATGGCTGTCAGTACAAGAATATAGATACACACTAGGCACCTATTTTCATCTTATTGAGAAATCTTTAAAATTGCCTTAGGGTATTGGCTAAGATGTACTGTCAGATGGAATTTGTGCAATTAAAAACCTGAGAAAGAAAAAAACCCCAAACATTTCTTCCCGCATTTGGTTTTGAAGGATGTCAGGAAAGACTCCGGAGGCAACGTCAGTTGTTCACAGAATCAGTGCAGAGAAGTGAGGGACGCTGGTCAAGTCAGCTGTGGTGGAGAGGACACCACGTTCAGGCTTCCTGCCTGGAGTGCAAGCTCCTTCCACTAACACCACCCGCACCCCGCCACCCCCCACCATGAGGAGAAAGCTCTCCATAGCCAGGCCCTCAGGAAGGAAAAACTAACCTAGGACTATCTAAGGACAAATAGAATTTTCTAAGGGTAGGGGTTGCCTGTGGTCATGACAGTGCTGTTCTAGGTCAAGATAATGTCACACAAGAAACAGCTCCCTGTTTTCTTACCACTTGAAAGTCATGCTTACTTGAGACTGATTTTTTTAATGACCACATTTGCCCTTAGCCTCTTATAATGATGAGTGTCAGACTCATTCTGCTCATGGAGCGGAGGCTCTGGCCAGCTGGATGCCCTGAGTGGGCACCAAGGACCCCAGGCCCACTGTGCAGCGTGTGAGCCATCCCTGTGCAGAGAGCATTAGCATGTGCTAATGACCCTTCCCTGATACACATCCACTGCCACCTCCTCTTCCCTTCCCTTCTGCGGGGGGCTCAGCAGACATGCAAATAAAGACATGGGCTACACTGAGGTGAAGAGGAATTAGTAACCGGGACTCAGTTTCCCTAAAAAGATGACAGCTATATGAAGCAGCTGGCAGCTGCCCATCATGCCAGCTTCGAAAGGTGCCAAGAAAATCCCTTTTCCCCCAACTGAGTAGGTGCTCGGTTATTATCTGTTGACGGAAGAGATGGAATAGGTAGCTGGTTGAGGTGAGTAAGAGCTTGGAAACTAGATAATCTCTCAGAGGGTGCTGGAAAGGGGCTAGTAGGGTGGATTCTGCAGTCAGGAAAGAGAGGCCAGCCCTGCACATAGGTGGCGGTTATGTCCAGAGAAATGTACCATGCATTTATCTCAGTAAGAGTATTTTCTCAGCTATAAAATGGGAATACTAATAACTACCTTACATGCAATCTGAGGGGAGAGTAAGGATTTAATGAGATAATAGGTATGAAAATGCCTAGCATATCTTGAGCGCTCAGTGGCAAACTGAGGCTCATGAAGGTGAACTGAGTTGCCCAGGATCACATAGTTAACCAGTGGCGGTGTCAAAATGGAATCCAGTTCTTCAGAGTCCAACAGCCTTTCCGCTAAACCTCGTTCTCTCTGTCTAGCTGAGAACAGGAAGTGTCAGAAAGCTCATGGGTACTTGTTTTCTTTTGTGACGCAGCACGGAGATGCAGCCATTGTAAGGCCGCTAGTCTTCAAGGAGATAATCTACCCAAATGCTCTGAGATGAGAGGGCTGGAGAGGAGGCAGAGTCAGGGGATGACGAGCACAAGTTCTCGAGTTTGACTGAGTGGACTCAGGAGCTCCAGCACTACTTAGCTATGTGTGATGTTCAGCAAACTGCTTAATGACTCTCAGTCTCATTGACCTTGGGTTTTTGTTGTTGTTGTTGTTTTTTTGTGGTACGCGGGCCTCTCACTGTTGTGGCCTCTCCCGTCGTGGAGCACAGGCTCAGGACGTGCAGGCTCAGAGGCCATGGCTCACGGGCCTAGCCGCTCCGTGGCATGTGGGATCTTCCTGGACCAGGGCACGAACCCGTGTCCCCTGCATTGGCAGGTGGACTCTCAACCACTGCGCCACCAGGGAAACCCGACCTTGGGTTTTTTAAATGTAAAATGGGATGATAAGAATAGTATTTACCTTACAGTTGTGAAGATTAAAAGATCTATGTAAAACACTCAGCACAGTGCCTGGAATATAGTAATAACTTAACAAATGCTCTGCCATTACCATCAAATCTATGATTTCCAACATATTCCAGCTGTGGAATGAGGCTGATGATTGAATTCAACTGATTAGAGAAATACCAAGAGTTTGGGATCAACCCAACTCTTTCCCCTAGCAGCCCTCCACTCAAGGCACACATGCAATTACTTCTGTGTTTTGTTTTTAAACTTGTGTATCCAATTCCAGGCCAGATTTCCCTCACTTTTTATTCTTAATGGGTGTCAGGCTAAGCAGAGCCCTACTGTCTGGGCAGGCCTGGCAGGGGATCCAGCAACCAGGCCAGTGGGAGAGGGGTCATGAGTGAGGGTGGGACCATGATAGGCAGTCACCTGGAGTGATGGCCAGGAACACAGAGAGTCAGAGGTGAGTAGAAAATAGCGCACACACACACACACACACACACACACACACACACACACACACACACACACACACACACGTCTGGGCTGAAGAAGGCAAGGAATTGTCCAAAATCAAGAAGTCAGGTGGGAGTTACAGTCAAGGTGGGGAAAAGACTCCCATAGTCGTCTAGCCGTCACCCTGTCTCCCATCTGCCCTGCACAGCCACACTCCCCCAAATTGTTATCTACATTTGCTCTCTTTATTTTCTTATTTCTCAGCCACTCCTCAATCTGGCATGCATCCCCATTAGTTCATAAAATGGTTCTTGATGAGGTCACAATGAATTCCAAGTTGCTAACATTTCAATGGGCATTTTTTCAGGACCCATATGCTATGGTCTGAATGTTTGTGCTCCCCCGAATTTCATATATTGCAATCCTAACCCCCCAAGGTGGGATGAGGAGTGGGACCTTTGGGAGGTGATTAGGTCATGAGGGCAGAGCCCTATGACTGGGATTAGTCCCTTTATGAAACAGACCTCAGAGAGCCAGCTCATCGCTTCTTTCTGCCATGTGAGGTTACACTTTGGCCATCTAGGAAATAGCTCCTCATCAGACACTGAATCTGCTGGCACCTTGAACTAGGACTTCCTAGCCTCCAAAACTATTAGAAAAAAACCTGTGTTGTTTCTGAGCCACCCAGTTTATGGTATTTTGTGACAGAAGCCCAAACAAACTAATCCAGCATTTTACTTGATGACTCAACAGTATTCGGATAACTCCTCCCCCCACCTTTTTTTCCCCCACCCAGGAGGAAATTCTTTATTCCAATTCAGGACCAGAGACTTATTATAGGCATAAATTACTTTACATACTCAGGACATGTTCCCTTCCTTTTTTTTAAGCCATGTGACACAAGCAACAACAAAATCAACTAGCTGAGTAAAGCAGTTTTTTAAGAAAATTAATAAGGTAATGAGGATTTTTGTTTATCTTTTTTTCCCCTTTAGTGCTCAACTGTGTTTCATGAAATCTATTACCTTCTGTAAGATGAAAGATATTCAGATAGGAAGTTAAGGTAGTGCATATCAGTGAAATAATTCTGAGTTACCCGGCCAATTAAATAACTCCCTCCCTCCATTTTCCATAATGTCCTTGTCTCTTCAGTTTCCTCTGACTTCCAGTCCACTTGTTTTTAGCCTCCTTTGCAAATCTTCCCATCTTTATGGCTAGTAAATAGTTGAGTTCCTTAAAGCTCAGTTCTAATTCCTCTTCTCTCACTTGACACTCTCTCCCTAGGTCATCTCCTTGTTTATGGTTTTAATTATCTTCTCCATGCCAATGCCTCTCAAGTTTACATTTCTGATTCAGGCTTCTCTCCTAAACTGGAGCCCCATATATCAGCCTGCCTACTTAATACCTTTATTTCAAACTCAGAGGTGCTCCAAGCTAAAAAAAAAATGGTCCAAAACTGAACACGATTTTCATCTCCAAGCCTGGCCCTCTTTTGGTGTGCCCTATGTCACTGAATGGCATGCAATTCATACAGCTGTGCAAACCCAGAAAGTGGAATCATTCTTGACTCCTCTGTATCAACCTACCAGCAACTCCTATGGAATTTATATTCCTATACCTTTCTTATCCAGACATTTATCTCTAGCTCCAACAGTCTATGTTCTCGTCTAAGCCTTTTTGCCTGAACATCTTTAATAGCCTCTTAATTGATTTCCCTAATCCCCTCTTGCCCTCCTTCTAATCCATTCTCCACACTGCAGCCAGAGTAATCTTTTCCAGACCATAACTCTGATTATGTGAGATCCCCAGCCCTTTCCCCATTAACTAAACACTTTAATGGCTTCCTATGCTCTTGGGATAAGATCATGCACATGACCTGGAAGACTGCATAATCTTACCCAGCTCTGCCACCTCATATTATGTCTCCTTCCTTTATGGTCTCTGGCCTCAAAGGTTCTGTGCTGTTCTTTTTGCATGGGGTGCTCTGCCCTTTCTCCACTTTTACCTAACTTATATCTGTTCATTCTTTAGTTTTCACAGAAATTTTTTTTTTTTTTTACTCTCTCAAGCGATGTCAGGTGCACCTGCTAAATGCTCTCATAGTATCATCATCACACACATCTCCTTTAGTGCATTTACCCAGTGTAAGTTTGCATATATGTGTATTAATTATTAACTGGGTTCCCTTTTCTTCCAGATATTGGGAGCATATATGTCTGTTTATTATTTTATCTAGTTTCTAGCCCAGGGTTTACACAAAGTAGAGGCTTAATAAATATTGTTGAATGAAGGAAAAACAAGGTAGGATGATGAGGAATTCCAAGACTCTAGAGAACCAGAGCTAAGACAGCCAAAGCTCCCTTTCTTGGGGTGCTGGTGGCATGATGACAGACATCTCCATGTTCAAGGGTATAGTGTTGGAGAAAATTACGCTCATCTCTAGGAAGAAGTGGGTCAAGGATATAGTACTATCCTTGTTCCCAATAGCCAGGATATCCTTTGATGACACAAGTCAGGGAAAATGGCTGAGCATTTGAAGGGATTAACAGAAGAATGGTTAGAAGAGAATGCAGGTGCATATACAATGCACAGCACAAAAGCAAGGAAACAACAGAACACAGCTTCTGGGAACTCTCTTCCCAGAAGCCTTTCCCATCATGGCTGAGTCTTCTCCTTGCAGGTTTTTAATGTGACACCCCCTGAGCTTCTCTCTGATCTCATCCTTGCTGGTTTAAGTATCTCCAGGGTTAGTTCCCTGCAGTATCTGAGTCACTGCATTTTTGTTTTGGTTTGATTTGGTTTTTGTTTTTGATACAAATATCTTCGTCTCCTTTTTCTTAAAAAGGGGATATCTGAAAATGGCCAAAGGGCTTTTTGGCTGTCTCCTTGGCTGGAGAAACAGATGAGAAACAACAAATTGCCTTGTGATACACAAGACATGGGATTTGCTTCTAGAAAAATCATCCTTGGGGAGGGTAGCCTATCAACTGGAGCAGCAATCTTTTTTTTTTTAATTTTTAATTTTTTTTTTTGCTTTATAACAAATTTAATCAGTTATACACATACATATGTTCCCATATCCCCTCCCTTTTGCGTCTCCCTCCCACCCTCCCTATCCCACCCCTCCAGGCGGTCACAAAGCACCGAGCTGATCTCCCTGTGCTATGTGGCTGCTTCCCACTAGCTATCTACCTTACGTTTGGTAGTGTATATATGTCCATGCTGCTCTTTCACTTTGTCACAGCTTACCCTTCCCCCTCCCCATATCCTCAAGTCCATTCTCTAGTAGGTCTGTGTCTTTATTCCTGTCTTACCCCTATGTTCTTCATGACATTTTTTTTCTTAAATTCCATATATATGTGTCAGCATACAGTATTTGTCTTTCTCTTTCTGACTTACTTCACTCTGTATGACAGACTGTAGGTCCATCCACCTCGTTACAAATAGTTCAATTTCGTTTCTTTTTATGGCTGAGTAATATTCCATTGTATGTATGTGCCACATCTTCTTTACCCATTCATCCGATGATGGACACTTAGGTTGTTTCCATCTCCGGGCTATTGTAAATAGGGCTGCTATGAACATTTTGGTACATGTCTCTTTTTGAATTATGGTTTTCTCAGGGTATATGCCCAGTAGTGGGATTGCTGGGTCATATGGTAGTTCTATTTGTAGTTTTTTAAGGAACCTCCATACCATTCTCCATAGTGGCTGTACCAATTCACATTCCCACCAGCAGTGCAAGAGTGTTCCCTTTTTTCCACACCCTCTCCAGCATTTATTGTTTCTAGATTTTTTGATGATGGCCATTCTGACTGATGTGAGATGATATCTCATTGTAGTTTTGATTTGCATTTCTCTAATGAATAAAGATGTTGAGCATCCTTTCATGTGTTTGTTGGCAGTCTGTATATCTTCTGTGGAGAAATGTCTATTTAGGTCTTCTGCCCATTTTTGGATTGGGTTGTTTGTTTTTTTGTTATTGAGCTGCATGAGCTGCTTATAAATTTTGGAGATTAATCCTTTGTCAGTTGCTTCATTGGCAAATATTTTCTCCCATTCTGAGGGTTGTCTTTTGGTCTTGTTTATGGTTTCCTTTGCTGTGCAAAAGCGTTTAAGTTTCATTAGGTCCCATGTGTTTATTTTTGTCTTTATTTCCATTTCTCTAGGAGGTGGGTCAAAAAGGATCTTGCTGTGATTTATGTCATAGAGTGTTCTGCCTATGTTTTCCTCTAAGAGTTGGATAGTGTCTGGCCTTACATTTAGGTCTTTAATCCATTTTGAGCTTATTTTTGTGTATGGTGTTAGGGAGTGATCTAATCTCATACTTTTACATGTCCCTATCCAGTTTTCCCAGCACCACTTATTGAAGAGACTGTCCTTTCTCCACTGTACATTCCTACCTCCTTTATCAAAGATAAGGTGACCATATGTCCGTGGGTTTATCTCTGGGCTTTCTATCCTGTTCCATTGATCTATCTTTCTGTTTTTGTGCCAGTACCATACTGTCTTGATTACTGTAGCTTTGTAGTATAGTCTGAAGTCAGGGAGCCTGATTCCTCCAGCTCCATTTTTCGTTCTCAAGATTGGAGCAGCAATCATTTGCTGAGAACTGGCAGAAACTCGTAGAGAGGAGCCAGAATGTATGGTGGTTCTGAGGTGCACTGTCTGGGTCTCATCACAAACCTTGCTTCCACCCCTCCACTTGCTATGTGACCTTGGGCAGGTGACTTAACTCCTTTGTGGTTGCAGTTCACCTTTGAAAATGGAACTGATGATATTGTTCTTACTTTACAGAGTTATGAGGATGAAGAGAGATTATGAACAAAACACTCAAATGTTAGTTCTTAATATAGCAAGACACTGTATATAAAATACTTATTGGGGAAGGTGTTATCCCTTAAAGGGATAGAATGTAGTTTTAATTCTTTGGGGGTGATTAAATATTGACAGTTATTGAATACAACCTTTAGTGATTTCATGATTTTCAAGGACAAGACGGGAAGATCAACATCCATCCCTATCTGATGTTTAAAGGCATACTTCTTTAATCAAGCACATTTAGGCTGCTCTCACCCTCTGAGACAGACCACATTCTGACTATGGAATGTGTATCTCTGCTTTCATTTTACTATGGCTCACTCTTGAAGTCTTTCCTGAGCAAAACCAAGGACCCTCCCTTGGTGACCCATCCGAGGAACTCTCCTGAGACCTGGGACATGACCATCCTCTCACACCCCATTTTCTTGCAACCTCTTTACAAAGGATATTAACACATCTACTTCTTAACTATCAAAAAAAAAAGAATATTCATGACAGTGCCCAATAGAATAGGTGGCAATATAGCTTAGATAGATGATATCCTAGGATAAACAAGGCAGCATTTCCTGCAGAATCCATTTTAGTTCATGGTATATAAGTTGAAACACTTAAAAACCAACCAACAAACAAATTGCATAGGTTGGAGAGTAGGGTGTTTAATTCCATTAAAAAAAAAAAAAGACTAAAGGCTTCAAAGAAATTTAAAGGTAAGTAGTGCGGGAGGGTCTTAGAGTTGTGTCTCCAGACTCCAGAAGTACAAGCTCACTCTCCTTCATTATTAAGGATATTTGGTGGGAAAATTTAGTTGTATTAATTTAAGGAATAGATAGAAGATTATTAGCGATGAGAAAACCATCATCTGAGAAAGGAATTCAAGGTGTTTCTTTCAAAAGTTGCTTTTTTTTCTTTGTGTTTTCATTCGCATTCTTCCAAAGGAATTGAAAAAGACAAAGAAAAAAAAACAAAGAAGAAACCAATCAATTACTGTAAATGATCCAAATAATTGCTGTGCAACTTTACAGCAAATCTTAAAAATTAGATTCCTGGCCCAGGAGCAACTGAAATGAATCCAGCAAATGAATCCAGCAAATCTTCTCTCCTGCTCTAGAGCACTTAGATTCAGGCAATGTGAAGCTACTCCAGGTGAGAAACACACAAGACTACAGGTTCTCATCTACGTGAGACACACTTAAGATGGAAAATACAGGAAAAGAATGCTGACCAGGGACAGAAGACCACAATTTATTTTTATGTTTAACTTCTCTTGGTTGCCTCATCTGTATATTGAGGGGTTAGATTCAGTGTCTCTGAATCTCAGAGTTAGGAAAAACCTCAGGGACCAATTAATCCAACACTTCCTTGATACAATGGTTGTTAAGTCTTTTGCTTGAACATTTTCAGAGATGAGAAGACATTCCCTATCTCTGAATGTAATCACTGGATGAAGAGCTCAGAGCTGGGAGTCAAAAGACTTGAGTCCAGCCTCCATTAAGCAATTGCATATTTATCTAGGTATAGAATCTTTTACCCTACTGAGTTTCAGGCTCCTGCTTTGTAAAGAAAGGAGGGATGGATTAAATCATAATACAGCATTTGTGAAATTCCAGTGACATCAAAGCCCTAATATTCAAAGAATATTCCTTTCTTTCTTCCCCCTGCATCCTCTTTGCTCAGGACTATATCAGAGAATATAACTACTGTGTCACTCTGCCACCAAACTTAAATGGGAAAGTAGCCAAGAGGTACTTGTCTGGGAATAAAGAGGTGAAGCCTAAGCCTCAAAAGAAAAAAGTAGGAAAAGAGGATCAAGTAAGAGGAACAAAGACAGAATGGACTCTGCACTAGCTGGCCAAAGGGCTTTTTGGTTGGGCTGGAGAAACAGATGAGAAACAACAAACTGCCTTGTGATACACAAGACATGGGATTTGCTTCTAGAACAATCATCCTTGGGGAGGGTAGCAATATAGTAGAAGAGTAGCGAATTAGGACAGGAGGATGAAGCTAACTCAATGTCTAGACTGGGAAAGAGGAAATGGAAAGGGGCTAAGGATGCTGCACCTTGAGTGTGCCAAGAGTGAAGGTCCCTGTATGGAGTCGGGGAGGGAGAGTGAGAGAGATAAGTCGGAATATATAATCAAGTCTCTTCCTCAATATTACGGACCCAGACACTTTGCCCCAACTTTGATGCCATATACCATGCAGGTTTAAAAAAGCAGCAAACTCTAAGAGGCTGAAATCCATATTTTGAGATTCCCTGAATATGTTATGGGGACATGCATCATGGAGATCACTGCCACTGGAGGTGTGGCCTCTAAGGTTCCTCCCTTCTCTGGGAATCTGTGCCTCAAACACACAGAGTCTCCAGGGAACTTATAAGGCAGTCTTGTCCTCACTCTCCAATCTCTACTTATTGTTTCTGTGATGGTTAATTTTAAGTGTCAACTTGATTGGGCTACAGGGTGCTCAGATATTTGGTTAAACATTATTTCTGAATGTGTCTGTGAGAGTGTTTCTGGTTGAGATCAGCATTTGAATCAGTAGACTGAGCAAAGCAGATTGCTCTTCCCAGGGTGAGTGGGCATCATCTAATCCACTGAGGGCCTGAATCAATTCAAGCAGAAAAGTGGAGGGAGAACTTGCTGTTGAACTGGATCTCCTCCTGTTCTTGGACTAGGACTTTACAACATCAGCTTCTCTGATTCTCGGGTCTTCTGAGTCAGACTGAAAGTACCCCACCAGCTTTTCTTAGCCTCCATAATCACATGAGCCAATTCCTTATAATAAAACATTTTATATATAAAGTGATTTACTGTAAGGATGTACATACTTTCTCTCTTTCTCTTTCTCTGTGGTGTATATTTATGTATGTATGTGTATACAGACATAGACACACACACACTTACACACACACACACACACACACACATATTCTGTTGGTTCTGTTTCTCTGGAGAACCCTGACTAATAAGTAATAGAGTTCCCTTCATCCTCTGGGCTTCTCTGCACATTCATCTTCCCCTTCAAACACTCACAGAAAGGAAGCTAAAGTTGAACAATTAGATAATGGGCTCTTACTTTGGGCTCTGACTGTAGAATAGCTGCTCCAGCAGTCAGGGGCTGCTGTTAGGCCTGAAAGTCAGTTAGAGTCAGATTGGGAGGAAAGAGTGGGTGGAAACTCTCTTGGGAAACCCAGCCTTACAATGTTCAATGCAGTCGAGTCCAAATTGCCCATGGGTGCGATTTGTCTGAATGTCACCAATAGCCTAAAGCTGGTAAGGATTTGACAGTACCACTACTGATCAAGCTGGATTTTCCTATGGTATTGCAGAATGACTGCGTTAATGACCCTGGTTAATAGTCTCATGTCTTTGGAATTGTCTTCATGCCGTGACTCTCAGTTTGGCCGTGTCACTTGCTTTGACCAAACTTTTCTTTTTTTTAAAAAACATCTTTATTGGAATATAGTGGCTTTACAATGATGTGTTTCTGCTTTATAACAAAGTGAATTAGCTATACATATCCCTCTTGCGGCTTTGACCAAACTTAATGCAAGCAAAAATTTGTGGAAGCACTAGCACATTTTTTGCTTCCACTCTTGCTTCTCCACAATTGCTATGAGAACGTACCTGAGCCAGCCTATTGGAAGGATGTGAGAGACACTTGGAGAAAGTCTCCAGTCATCTGAGATGTCTCCAGCAAGGCTATCCTAGATCAACCATAGTCAGTCAAGCCCAGACCCATGAGGGAGCCCAGCTAAGATCAGGAGAACTGTCCAACCAAGCATAGCCTAAAGTGCTATCCTATGAACTCACCTTGTCTTCCCATAACTGATTTCCACACATATAACCAACCGATGATTATTGTTTTAAGCCACTGAGACTTGGAGTGGTTTGTTCTATAGGATTATTGGAGCAATAGATTGTCAATATAGGGATATTCAATTTACCTTATTTGATCTGTGAGAAATAAAACTGATTCTTCAATTAGGCCAACTCTGAAATAAGATACTTTGGAAAACCCCAGCAGCATTCAGCATTCAAAAAGCTTCTCCCTGTCTCCCTCCCTCCCTCGTGCTTTTTGGAGACAAACTCTGAATCCTTTGCTATGTACTAAATATTCATATGTTGAAACCCTAATCCCCAATGTGATGACATTTGGAGGTGGGGTCTTTGGGAGGTAATTAGCTTCAGATGACGTAATAAGGGTGGAGTCCTCAAGACGCAGTCAGTACACTTACAAGGAGAGAAGAGAACCAGAGCTCTTTCTGTCTCCACCATGTGAGGGCACAACAAGAAGGCAGCCTTTTGCAAACCGGAAAGACAGTCCCTACCAGGCACTGAATCTGCTTGCAACTTGATCTTGGACTTCTCAGCCTCTAGAACTGTGATACACAAATGTTTGTTATTTAAGTCACCCAGTCAATGATATTTTTATTAAAGCTGCCCAAACTGACTAAGACATCCCTTTTGCATTTGTTCTGTCCTTCATGAAATACAAAAAGCCACACTAAAAAGGTCAGTCATGGTGAAGTGGCTATGTTCCTTGCTTGCATGGTATTTTGTCTCAAGGTCCTCAGGTGGCCACTTCTAAGTTCAGACTGTCAACTGAATTACAGAAACCTCTGGAGCTTGTCAAAGTGAGCTACTTAGCTCTCACCATTAAACAAATCATAACAATATCCTTCCCAAACAGATGGCCTTTCCCCCAGCATGAAGCCTTCTAGCCTCAGCTAGAAACAAGGACCGCCGAAAGAAGACACATTTGTACAGAAAGATTAAGCTACAATCAGGTGGTTCAAGGCTGATTTCAGATATTCTTTTCTTGGTCTTTTATCTACCCCTCTTACATAGTAGGTCATAGGTATCTCATAAATCAGCCTGATTGCTAGTCCTAGAAATAGAGGAGATGGCTGGAATACACCCCACAGTTCTCTGGCTAAAGGCTACCTCTGGGTCCTATGTCCTTCAGAGTAGACTTCAAAGATGTATTTCCCCTTGGTAGCTGCCCAGCCTGTTCTGGGCTTCTTGGCCTTGGACAGCCAAGGACATTTAACATTATAATCTGTCTTCTGACTCCCTGTGTGAGACTTCCTGGCTGCTCAGCCGTCTGTTTTTCAAACTGTGGGCGGACTTGGCCAGGTGGATAGGCATGCCCAAGTTCTCAAGCCACAGAATTCCCTGTGGAGGGAAATCCCGAGTGAGAAAGCATCCTGGATCCATATTGAGTGGTGGTTTGAACGCTTTAAGAAAGTAGTTGCAACCATCTCATTGTTCTCCATCCATCAATCAGAGACTTAGTCACCACACATGTCATTAAAGCTAGGCAAGGTCAGTATGGGTCTGGCAGCCAGGCTGACTAGGTGCTGAGCTACTGAGTCCCACCCGGATGTCTCTCACCAAGAACAGAATTAAGTTCAAGTTAGGGGGAAGACCTGATTCCCAGAGAAGAAAAATCAGAAGCAGGGCATCAGGGAAGCTAAGGGATCATTACACAGAAAAACTCCAAAAGGAGGGGGTTGGTCAAAATCCCAAGTGCGCAGGAACGGAGGAGGGCTCCCTGATGAGCCGAGGGCGGCACTCTGCAAGGGCAGAGCTTCCAGGGTTTCGTTCATTCTCTTGGCATTAGTCTCAGAAGTTTGGGGTGAATCCAACTTCAACAAAAGTTAGAGAGGTTCCGTGTTACCTTTTTGGCTGAGTTGTCTTTGGTAATTTCCCAGATAAAGGAGCTCTTTTAATTGCTTAAGTGGAAGGATAAGGCATTCATGTTTGCTCTCTCCCAAGCAGCCTTTTCTTTTTAACAGGTCCATTGTGGAAACTGTCACCCTAACCCAAAAGAACTCATGCAAAGGGTGTCAGAGAGAATCGCATCTCTTAGAAGGCCAGTATGTGGACCTTTTCTTTTGCCCCAAGTTAGATTAACTGTATGACCCCGGACAAGGTAGTTCCCTCTCTCAGACCGAATTTCCTCCCCTATAACAAGAGAAGGTTGCACTTTCTTTACAGTCCTTTCTTCCCTGGTGTTCAGTAGTTCTTATTCTTTCCTAATTCAAATCTAATTATTGCTGTAGAACCACACATAGTCCGCTGAATGCTGGTCTCTCTCTATCAAAGTTCTTTGTACTCAAGGAGTGCCTTCCTACAAGGTCAATCCAATAAGGTCAGCTTGCTCCTGAGTAAAAGGGTTCTGAATTCAGAGCAGCTCCAGCACTAGTAACCAGGAAAGACTACTGGGGCTGGAGGGTACGCACTAAGCTCACCTAGCTGCTTGCCAAGCAAACAAAGAGGTTTTATTTCATTTTATCTGGCAAGCATCAATAACACAGAATGCTAAGTAGGGGCTCCAAATGAAAACTGTCTCCTTCATTTATGTGAATTTATAACTGTCTATAACAGCAAAGAAAATAACTGAATAGAACTACTGATCTGCTAACTTGTTAATGATAGGAGACACGCAGGTCTTTAACCATTTACCCCCGAAAGGCAAGCTTAGTCAAAAAGCAGCTATTTATCCAGGGGAAACATTGGCAATGATCCTTATTATGGTGACTTAGTGTGACAAAACTCTATTGCCTGGGGGTAGCTAGCATGCAAGAAGCCATTCAGTAGAGTTACAAAACGGATCTTTACTGGATTTGTCGCAAACAGAGGATGAAACACTCGCGCAAGAAGTCAAGATCCATCCTGGGCTATAAGTCACTGTTACTGTTCCCAACCTGCTGAGGAAATTCAGTACACCCAAACTAGTCAGCAAACAGACCAGAAAGTCTGAAATTGATTAAATCTAAGATGTGTTTATTATGCTACTTGTGATTTAGCAGCTGGGGCCTCCTAGGGGAAGGGAAGGGGGGGAAAAGCAAAGTCAAACAGAACTATGGATATTTGGTATTCCAAGTGGATACGCTGGTTTCTGCTTCTTGGCCTCTGTGGATTTCAATGAACCATCAAAGGCCAACGATTCTGCACCCTGGGATCTGGGCTCAGTTGCAAAGGAGGTTGTGGGCTTTCTCTGGACTCAAGGATAAACCCAGCATAGACATGCCTGAGACTTGGCCAAGAGTGAAGGGTCTAAGAGCCCTACTCCCCAGGGAGAAGCTGACAAACTGTGAACTCTATTTCTCTAATTAAGACCCAAGCAATAGTTCTGCCTCTCTGTTGATTGGTTTAGCCATGGAAAATACACACAAATACTCACATGTGTAGACACACAGCCAAGCCCACTTGGACATTTTCAATTGAAGTTAATTAGTAATTTCAATACATAGACTTAAAGAATTTAATTTAGGAAGTTCTTCCCCAAAACGTTCGAATTGTCGTTGAGCAGACACGGGGCAACCCTGTGGATGATATTGCTGTATCAGCCCTAGGAAACCTCACCGAAGAGAAAAGTCTTCTGTTCACAAGCTCATTCTAACTGTATTTGCTGCCTGGATTTACCTACCTTCATCCATTTCTAGCACACTCCATGCTCCCTCCTTTCTTTACACACACATGTGCACACACATGTATGCACACACACGTGCACTATCCCCTCAATTTCCCTCCCTTCTCCTCTGAACATGTGGTTTCCTTGGTACTTAACTGGAGAAAAATCTTAATGGCAGTTCTTGCCTGTTCTTTCTCCCCTCACACCTGCCCACATGCCATAACCCAACCACACCGAATGCAGGATGGCTTTTTAAATGCAATCTATTGTTCATGAAAACACTGAAAATTGTTTTCTCTAGTTGGTGTGATCTTACGAGATTATTTTCACTTTTTTCTTTGTACTTTTTTGCATTATGTATACTTTAAAACAGCATATGATGTTTTTACAATGAGAATGGACTTTCATTTAAGAGGGAACGAAGGCATTATGCTCACAAAAGTGCATAATGATTGTAATTTTTGTAAAAAACAAAATCTGTTCAACAATAAGAAGCAGGAGGGGGAACACACCTGAAAGTAATTCTGTTTGCTGTTTTCTTTTTATTATAACATGGCTTAATAATCAGTAGAAAAGAAAACTTTCAAAAAATTATTTTAGAGGACATCTGAGCCTCAGAGCCTTAAGCGAAATGAATGAAGAGGGCACCACTGCCACGGGCATGGACTCAGCATGGCAAGTCAGCAGAGAAAATGTGGTTTACCCTCTTTCAGGTATTGCTTCTAAAGGCTTCTTCAGGCATGGGATAGAGTTCATGACAAGATTATGGCCATGGCTATTAAACTGAGTAAATAGACTTTCTGTAGTTCCAGAAGCACGAACATGATGCTGCTTTGCCCAGTCACCAGAGTATGATTCAATCCCAAGGCATCTTTCATCTTTGGCATCTTACAAACTGGTGCTAATCCTCAATTTGGGATAACGATGTCCTAGATAGAATCTGCATTGGAGATCTTAGAAGTGCCTAGCTTTAGAAAAGCAGACATTTCTTCTCCCCATATTTTCTAATCTTTTTTCTAAAGCACCAAAGAGAAAGCACATGCTCAAGGATTAGTTGTCCTAAACCACATAATAGTGAAAGTAAGAATCCTGAAACTTGACCAGGTGTTAAAAAGACATTAACAGTTACTTCTCAAAAATGCTTTTAGTTTAGGGTAGAATTCATGTTTAATACATTCATAAAGGTAGGGTGAAAGAAAGTGAGAAGGAAAGGAAGAAAAGGACAAGAAAAGAAGGAGATGGAAAGAAAATGTATACAGGATTTCTTTTAAATTGCAACTGACACCCCTCAATGAGTTTGTTAAAGCTACCTTATCCTTTGTATATCTTCCTTTCTCATTAGGATTATATATGCCATTAAATAGTTGCAATGTACAAATTAATCTGAGAAGAAATATAACTTAATGGATATTTGAGTACTGAGATTCTGTTCCCAGCTGTAGCAGAGATCCCTAAATGTGCTGGAAGACACTAGAAAGCATCAGAGAAAAACCCAAGCCCCATGGACTGTTTACTTAGAATGAGACCATTTGAGTACTTGTATTTGTAGCTTCAACATGTTGCATATAAAACTGAGAAATAAGAATGTCGTAAGAGTGCTATGGATTGAAGAAGGAGTTTAAAAACATATTGGCACACTGGAGATGCTACTGCAATTTGATGATTCTGCTCTATGGGGTAGTATATTTCAGACTGAAATTGGGAAGTTACTTTTTCAGGAAAAAGACATCAGAACCACATATGCATTTACCCCAGCTCTGCAGCAAGCACTGAAGTGAGAAGGTAAACTACCCCTCAGAGGACTCAGTGCTCTCAGCAGAACAGAGAGAGGCAGAGTCCCCATTGCCTTGTACACAGCAGGAGAGAACATTCCCAGGGTGACAAGTGGAGCGTTTTGTCAACATGTCATAGGGAATAAAAACCTCCTTAGCAATAATACTGAAAAAGGTCATACTCAAACGTGGGTAAGTTTATATGTATAAACAAGTTAAAATTTATCAAACAACAACAGCAGCTTTCTTCCCCCAAATTAAGAAGCTCTACCTCATGTATCACCAAGGTTCAAAAATGACACCATAGTCCAGAAGATGGAATCGTTTTGATGTCCACCAGAACCAGGGCACAAAACAGTTCCATTAGGCCAAGAAAACACACTCATCTTCTCCCTTTGGAGTCACACCCTTCCCACCCTCAAACCCTGGCAACCACTAATTGATTCTCCATCACTATGATTTTTTCTTTTGGAGAATGTCACATAAAGGGGATCCTATAGCAACGAACCTTTGGACACTGGATTCTTTCATTCATCAATGACTGAGATTCATCCAAATTGTTTCATCTCTCAATATTTCGTTCCATTTTACGCTGAGTATTATTCCATTGTATGGATGTACCACAATGTGGTTATTAAATTACCTATTAAACTATTAAACACTTAAGTTGTTTATAGTTTTTGCCTATTATGACTAGAGCTGGTATAGACATTTGTGTACAGGTTTTTGTGTGAGCATAACTTTTCATGTCTCAAAAGTAAATACCTAGGCATGGGATCACTGAGTCACAGGCTAAGTGTACATTTAACTTTATAAGAAATTGCCAAACTGTTTCCCCAAGTAGCCATACCATTTTGCATCCTGAGCAACAGTCTACGAGAATTCCAGTTGCTTATCAGCACTTGGTATTATCAATATTTTTTTATTTTAGCCTTTCTAATATGAGTATATTGGCATCACATCATGATTTTAATTTGCATTTCCCTAATGTCTAATGATGTTGATCATATTTTCGTGTATTTATTTGCTTTCCATATATTCTCTTGGTTACCTATCTATCCAAAGATTTTACTCATTATTAATTGGGTTGTTTGTTTTCTTACTGTTAATAGTAGTTTCAAAAAATACATTCTAGATATGTCTTTTGTTACATATGTGATTTGCTAATATTTTATCTCAGTCCTTAGCTTGTTTTTTCATTCTCTTCACAAGGTCTTTCACAGAGCCTAAGTTTAAAATTTTGATGCAGTCCAATTTATCAATTTTTTCTTCTTGTATAACTTGTTATTGGTATCCTGTTAAAATAACTCTCCCTAACCATTGGCCACAAATATTTTCTCTTATGTTTAAGACTTTATATTTTACATCTAGATCTATGATTTATTTTGAGTTAAATTTTGCAAATGTGGCAAAGTTTAAGTGGAGATTCTTTTTTTTTTTTTTTTTTTGCGGTATGCGGGCCTCTCACTGTTGCGGCCTCCCCCGTTGCGGAGCACAGGCTCCGGACGCGCAGGCTCCGCACGCGCAGGCTCAGCGGCCATGGCCCACGGGCCCAGCCGCTCTGCGGCATATGGGATCCTCCCAGACCGGGGCACGAACCCGTATCCCCTGCATCGGCAGGCGGACTCTCAACCACTTGCGCCACCAGGGAGGCCCAAGTGGAGATTCTTTTACTTTTTTTTAATATGCATGACTCATTGTTCAGCACAATTTGTTGAAAAGAGTATCCTTTCTCCCATTAAATTACTCTGCATCTTTGTTAAAAATCAACTGACCATATTTATGTGGGTTTATTTATGGAGGCTTATTTCATTTCACTAGTTTATGTGTCTACCCCTACATTTGATTACTATAGCTTTATAGTAAGTCTTTAGCATAGGCAGTGATAGTCCTCCCACTTTATTCTTCCTTTTCAACATTGTTTTAGCTATTCTACTCCATTTGCCTTTCCATATGGATTTTAAAATCATCTGTCAGCAAGATGGCAGGATAGGAGGTCTCAGTCCTCATCCCCTGATGGAAACATTGATTTAACAACAATCCATGAATGAATGTACCTTTATGAGAGCTCTGGAGTCCAGTTGAGAGGCTCCAGCACCCCAATGGAGCACAAAACCTGAGAACAGTTGCATTGAAAAGGGTAAAAAGTATAGTTTCACTTTACCTGCATCACTGTCACCCAAGCCAGACCGCTCAGCACCAAGAGAGGCCTCCTCAGACTGTGATTTCTCCTGTGGGATAAAGAGAGAGAGAGAACTGAGTGTGCAGCTTCCCCAGTCTTTCAGGGCACTGTCTGATAAGCCTGCTTCTGTCCCCCTCACCCAGAACACTGAGTGAACTGGCATAACTAGATTGTTTGGGGACAGCAAAGAACAAAGAAAAGGGGCATGGTTCACAGCAAATGGCACAGGGATCTCAACAACTATTCCACAAGCCTGGCCAGCTGGCCTGTGGACCCTGTCAGCCAGCCCACCCATAGATCTCACCAGTCAGCCAGCCCACACACAAACACTACTACCCAGCAGGCCTGTCTGTGCATGGACCCCACCAGATGGGCTGACTGCAAAGCCCACCAACTGTCCTGCATTCACCTGCACACCTGGCATGCCACATGTCCCTACATATGCCACAAATGTGCCCCCATAGATGACGTGCAGGTCTCAGGAGCCAGCATGGACTTTAGCAATCCGATCACTATTTGGGATTGGCAGAAGGCACACAACCCTGAGATTGCTCCTTCAGAAGGCAGGGAGAGCAGTGGAGCTTACACTCAGTGTCCCAGAGTTTTTACACACTGCCTTAGGGAAAAGGGGTGGGCAACTCTCAGTACTTAGCATGGCCATGCAGGAAAGGGAGAAAATGTACAATCCCAATACATCTCCTTTAGGAGGGAGGGAGAGAAGTGGGGCCTGCACCCAATGCTCCAGCATTTCATGGCACTGCCCTAGGGAGATAAAATAAGTGGCTCTCAGCACTCAAGACAGATCTACAGAATTGAGATAAGTCACACAATCCTAAGACTTCCTCAGTTAGAGGGGTAGAGTGTGTACATCCATAGAAAAGGTTTAAGATACCCTCGGACTCTCTAGGTGGGCTGACTGGTGAAGGTCTTTCCCTCCAGAAGCCTTTCCATAAAGAACAGAAGATGTGACTGCTTTGTAAGATGTGCAGACACTAATACAAGAATCTAAGGAACAAGAACAACCAGGGAAAGATTACACCACTGGGGGAATTAAATAATTCTCCAGTAACTGACTGCAAAGATATGGAGACCTATAAATTGTCTTACAAAAAATTTCAAAATAATTGTCTTAAGCTAAATGAGCTACAAGAGAACACAGGTAGTCTCTAAACAAAATCGGGAAAATATGTGAACAAAATGAAAAATTTTAAAGAAGACAGAAATCATAAAGAACCAAACAGAAATTCTGGAGCTGAAGAATTCAATGACTCAACCAAAAAGTTTAATAGAAGACTTCAACAACAAACTTGATCAAGCAGAAGAAGGAGTCAGAAAACTTGAAGACAGATCATTTGAAATTATCCAGTCAAAGAAAAAAAAAAGAAAATACAAAAAAGAATGAAGAAAGCCTACAGGACTTATGGGATACCAAAAGAAACAACGTATGTGTTATGGGATTATCAGAAGTTGCAGGGAAAGAGAAATGATCAGAAAACATATTTAAAGAAATAATGGCTGAAAACTTCACAAATCTGGGAAGGAAATGGACATCCAGATTCATGAAGTCGAAAGGATTCCAAATAGGTTGAATTTAAAGAGTTCTACACAGAGACGTATTATAAGCAAGTTGACCAAAGTCAAAGACAAAGAGAAAATTTTGAAAGCAGAAGGAGAAAAGCAACTCAACACATAAAAAGAACCCACCCACCACCATAAGACTATCAGCAATATTCTCATTAGAAATCTTGAAGGCCAGGACAGAGTGACGTGATATATTCAAAGTGCTAAAAGATAAAAACCCTGCTAAGCAAGAATTATATGCCCATCAAAACTGTCCTTCAGGAACTAAGGAGAGACTAAAATCTTTCCCAGATACACAAAAACTAAGAGAGTTTGTCACTAGTAGTCCTGCTTTACAAGAAGTGCTAAAGGAAGTTCCTCAAGCTGAAATTTAAAAATCCTAAACAGCAACACAAAAACATTATAAATGTCACTGGTAAAGGTAAGTATATAGACAAATACAGAAAAATGCAATATGATAATAGTGGTGTATAAATTTCTTTTAACACTAGTATAACAGTTAAAAGAAAAGAGTATTAAAAATAACTGTAAGTATTGCCTAAGTTTTCCTCTAGGAGTTTTGTAGTATGTGGCTTTACACTTAGATCCTTAATTCATTTTTAGTTTATTTTTGCATATGGTGTTAGAGAATGCTCTAATTTCATTCTCTTACATGTAGCTGTCCAGTTTTCCAAGCACCACTTACTGAAGAGACTGTCTTTTTTCCATTGTATATCTTGCCTCCTTAAGTCAGAGATTAATTGACTGTAAGTATGTGGGTTTATTTCTGGGCTCTCTGTCCTGTTCCACTGATCTATGTGTATGTTTTGTGCCAGTTCCATCTGCTTTGATTACTGTAGCTTTGTAGTATAGTTTGAAAATAAGTCACAGCAATTTTTTTTGGAGCTGTCTCCTAAAGTAAAGGAAATAAAAGCAAAATAAACAAATGAGACCTAATTAAACTTAAAAACTTTTGCACAGCAAAGGAAACCATTGACAAAACAAAAGACAACCTGCTGAATGGCAGAAAATATTTGCAAATGACATGACTGATAAGGGATTAATATCCAATACATATAAACAGCTTATACAACTCAAGATCAAAAAAACAAATAACCTGATTAAAAAATAGTCAGAAGAACTGAATAGATATTTTCCAAAGAGGAAATGCAAATGACCAACAGGCATATGAAAAGATGCTCAACGTTGCTAATCATAAGGGAAATGCTAATGAAAACCATAATTAGATATCATCTCACACGGGTCCAAATGAACACAAATAACGTCAAAAAGAACACAAATAACAAATGCTGGTGAGGATGTGGAGAAAAGGGAACTCTTGTACCCCACTGGTGGGAATGTAAACTGGTGCAGCCTCTGTGGAAAACAGTATGGAGGTTTATCAAAAAAATAAAAATAGAACTACCATATGACCCAGCAATTCCACTGCTGGGTATATATACAAAAACAAAACAAAACAAAAAACACTAATTCAAAAAGATGCATGTACTCCAACGTTCACAGCAGCATTATTTACAATTGCCAAGATATGGAAGCAATCTAAGTGTCTGTCAACAGATGAATGGATAAAGAAGATGTGATGTGTATATATATATATACATACACACACACACACACACACACACACATATATACACACAATACTACTTATCCATAAAAAAGAATAAAATTTTGCCATTTACAGCAACATGGATGGACTTGGAGAGTATTATGTTAAGTGAAATAAGTCAGAGAGAAAGACAAATATCATATGATAACACTTATATGTGGAATCTAAAAAAATAACACAAAACTAGTGAATATAACAACAACAGAAAAAGCAGACTCACAGATATAGAGAAGAAACTAGTGGTTACCAGTGAGGAGAAGGAAAGGGGGAGGGGCAATATGGGATAGGGGAGTAAGAAGTATGAACTATTAAGTATAAAATAAGCTAAATGGATATTTTATAATAACTATAAATGGAGTATAACCTATAAAAATTGTGAATCACTATATTGTATACCTGTAATTTATATAATATTGTATAGCAACTATGCTTCAATTTAAAAAAATACCAACAGGGACTTCCCTGGTGGCGCAGTGGTTAAGAATCCGCCTGCCAATGCAGGGGACATGGGTTTGATCTCTGGTCCGGGAAGATCCCACATACCATGGAGCAACTAAGCCTGTGCACCACAACTAACGAGCCTGTGCTCTAGAGTCCGTGAGCCACAACTACTGAGCCCATGTGCCACAACTACTGAAGCCCGTGGGCCTAGAGCCTGTGCTCCTCAACAAGAGAAGCCACTGCAATGAGAAGCCTGCACACCACAGACCCCGCTCCCCACAACTAGAGAAAGCCCACACGCAGCAACAAAGACCCAATGTAGCCAAAAATAAATAAATTTTTTAAAATACCAAGAAAACCATTAAAAAAAAAGAATAACTATAAGGGCAAAAAACTGTTAATGGATACAAATTATAAAAGGTATAAATTATGACAGCAGTAAGATAAAATGTGAGAGGAAAGAAGAAGTAAAAGTCTAAATTTTATATGTAATTGAAGTTAAGTTGTTATCAGTTTAAAATAGACTGTTACAAGATTCTTTACAAAATACTCAGGGTAATCACAAAGAAAATACCTAAAGAGGATACACGAAAGAACAGAATAAAGAGATCAAAGTATATCAGTAACAAAGTAATCACCAAATCACAAAGGAGAAGAACAAGAGATAAAAAGATGAAAGAACTACAAAACAGAAAGAAAATTATTAACAAAATGGTGATATTCTTCTTATCAATAACTACTTTAAATGTAAGCAGATTAGAATCCTCAAGAGGCACAGAGCAGCTGAATCGATAAAACAACAAGATCCAACTACACACTGCTTACAAGAGACTCACTTTATATTTAAGGACACACACAGGGTGAAATTAAAGGGTTGAAAAAAGATAGTCCATGCAAATGGTAATCGAAAGAGAACGGGGTGACTATACTTATGTCAGACAAAATTGACTTTATGTCAAAGACTGCCACAAGAGACAAAGAAGGTCATTATATAATGATAAAAGGGTCAGTGCAATCAGATTATCCATCCTGGGCGAGTTCATAAACAATTTTTATGCCACTGTATTTTCCTATTTCATCAAACTCTAAAATCTCCTGGTAGTTTTCAGTTCCTTGGGATTCTCCTTTTCAGTCCTCCAGTCAGAATGCTGGAATTTTATTTATGCCAAGCTGCTACGTACTTCTATGATTGCACCTGCATCTAACACCAAGTGGCAAAAAGTCAGAAAGAGCAAATAAAAACAAAGATGGTTTCTCCTACCTCTTTGGGACCACAGCTCATTTGATTAGAGAAGGTTACTCTCCTTGAGGGTTTAATGTATCTTGGGGAATCTGTTGACACTATTGGTACTGCCCTGTCATAGGATTGTCTATAGTCTGGGACACAAGAGAGAAGGGAAGGGAAGAGAAGGGGTGGAGAAGGGAGGGGAGGGAAGGGGGGAGGGTGAGAGGGAGGGAAGGGAAGAGATGGTACATCTCCCCTACTCCCTGAGTGTTGGGAGACCCCTTTCCTGTTCCTTAAGCCAGGGATGGAGATATCTCTCTGTTCTTACCAATGCCCACTTCCAGGTCTCAGGCTATTTTGAGTCCAGGCTGGGGGATACTGGAGGGGAAAATAAATAATAAACTCATTTTCATTTCAGTGGTACCTCAGATTCTCATTTCTTCCCCAATCTACCTGCTACTCTTTACTTTTCAGAGTCCTCAAATAGATCTACCATGCATTTGGTCCAGGTCTTAGAGTTGTATTCAGTGGGAAGCCAGGGTAGAATGTATTTTATCTTATCTGGAACTGGAAGCTGATTTTTACATTTTAAAAACATTTCAGAATGTATTAAAAGGACCACATACAGGGAATAGGGGTCTCTAGTACCAGCAACTTTGTACCTTGTTCATTTTTCTGCACACAGAGCTCCTAGCACATGTCCAGCATATAGTAGATATGTAATAATAGTTTGATAAGTAACATGAGTAGATGGAAATAAAAATGAGTGAATAAACATATTATAAACTAAGTGAAATGAAAGTAGTATAGGTCACATAAAAGAGGGACTGCTGAATGCAGACAATGAAACATCATTGATATGCCAAAGAGCAATGCCTATTTTATTTGTCATGACCACAAAGGGAAAACAAACCAGAAGTTTATATTAAAGCTCTTTTTCATGATAGTTGTATTTGCTGCAAACATAACTCTTGAAAATGAAGTGAAGATATGTTATGAATATGTTTCTCTGACTTCCTCTCCATCCACAATTATGTGAACTTCCAGACACTATAAAAGTCCTTTTAACTCATTCTGGGTGTTTCCACAGTGGTGAATTGCTACCATGTAGTGGCCACTATTTCTCTCTTCTCTCCTAAGAGCATGCATCTTCATGCTTCCAATACTCTGATGCTAGAATAAACAAGTTTGACTAGTTCACTCTTTAAAGGCTCTGTCCACTCTTGACTCCTATATGTCCAAAGGTCCTCTTGAGAGCTCTGAGTTTCCAAATGAAAGGGAGTAGTTGACACATGTTTTGAGCTAGGCGGTAGGATCCACTCACCAACTCCTCTGCATAAGCGTGTCTAAGAAGAAACAGCACTTGTGACTAAGGAAGCACCAGCAAACTCTTGGAAACTTCTTTTATTGTAGTCAATTGTGTTTGTTCCCTTGTGATGCTCTGACAGAAAAATAAATAAAAATGTTATTAAGCCCAAAGGACCTGCTCAAATCCCCCCAACTAATGAGGTAATGAATCTTCTGCACTATGATTTAAAGACAAAGGGAAGAAAGTTCCTTGCAGGAAGATGCAAAGGGAAATGGTAGAGACATGACTACATTCTTTTTTTTTTAAAGTATTCTTTAATTTTCAAAATAAATTTATTTATTTTATTTATTTTTATTTTTGGCTGTGTTGGGTCTTTGTTGCTGCACGCAAGGTTTCTCTAGTTGCGGAGAGCTGGGGGCTACTCTTAGTTGCAGTGTACAGGCTTCTCATTGTGGTGGCTTCTCTTTTGCAGAGCATGGGCTCTAGGCACATGGGCTTCAGTAGTTGTGGCATGCGGGCTCAGTAGTTGTGGCATGTGGGCTCAGTAGTTGTGTCACGCGGGCTCTAGAGCACAGGTTCAGTAGTTGTGGTGCATGGGCTTAGTTGCTCCATGGCATGTGGGATCTTCCCAGACCGGGGCACGAACCCGTGTCCCCTGCATCGGCAGGTGGACTTTCAACCACTGCACCACAAGGGAGGCCCAGCAAGCAGATTCTTAACCACTGTGCCACCAGGGAGACATGACTACATTCTGAAACGGTCGAAGCTAAACACAAGTGCTAGAGGACATGGAATTAAATAAAATGAAAAACATCTGAAATTACTGCACTCCATTGGTTGTACTTTTATATGCCCAGTAGTAAGAGAATGACATGCATGATTGGGAAGGTATGCCTGCCATGCTTTCTGTGAATGCTTTCAGTGGTACACATCTGAATTAGCTAGAATTTTGCAATTTATCCTAGACTGTGGTCTTTATAGCTGGGGAAGACCTGGTCTTAAGAAGAAGGAAGAATTTAAACCTGAGCTGGAATATATAGTAAACAAGCCTGTAAGTGTCTGCCTAGCTCATGACAATCCCTCCTTTTCTGAAAACTGCTTGAATACACAGGGAAAGACACCATGGTTATGTCTCTATTGGAGCAGCCCCCAGATAGCATAGTGGTTAAGAGCACAGTGTCTGTAATCAGACCCCTTGAGTTCAAATCCTGGCTCTTCTTTCTAGCTGTGACCTTTCTAGCTGTGACCAAGTGTCAATCTATGTCTTACTTTCTCCTATGTAAAATGAAGATTATGGTAGTACCAACTTTGGAGTTACTCTCAGGATTAAATGAGATACATGCCCAAAGCACTCAGAGCACTACCTGGCCCATGGGGGACAACCCCTATGTGTGTTATTACCCCCTGACACAGATATGGATCCAGGGGCAGATAGCTCGCCAAAGGTAGCCCACTCAAAGTCTTTCTACTTAGAATTGTAAGCCAGAAACGGAAATCAGAGTCATGAACTCTGAGTCACATTCATGGTAGCTTGAGAGAAGGTCCCTAAACTTTTGTTCCTGAGTTCCTCATCATTCCAATCTTGCCTTTCATCCCCTATTTTCTGTGAAATGACTCAGTATGTGTCGAAGAAAGGGAAGTAGAGCTGAAAGAGTGTAGGGTGTCTCAAAAATGGTGGGCACGGCTGCCATAGCTGGTGACCTGAGAAAAGATGACGGAACGAGGGCAGAAAATAAGAAGAATCCAGATACAGAAAGATTAGGACACGTTTGTGAGGCTTTTACTCCTGTTTATGAAGGTACCTTTCAGTTATTTTAAAGAACCCTACTCTGCCATTCCTCGGTGCCTTTGCACATGCTGTTCTTTGCACTCCTACACATCTTTCAGATCTCAGCCTGGGTGTTATTTCCCAGGGGAAGCCTCAGAACCAGTGTGCTAGGTCAGTTTCCATCCTTGGACCACCATGCTAAGTCAGTTGGACTCTGCAAGAGTACTCTGTACTACTTTTGTGCACTTATTTCAGCTTATAATTATGGTTAACGTTTGACTGCCCCACTATCCTGTAAGCTGCTGAGAACAGTAAACATCAGACCTGCACATTGCTGTATTCCCAGCACTGGACAGAGTGCCCAAAACAAAGCCAAGACTTAAAAGAGATTTGTTGAATGACAAAATGAGTGAACAAATGAACGTCCGATGCAAAACCTTCCCACACCTACTCTGGTTCCAAGGCAGAACGTGTTGTTTCCTCATCCATGCTCCCAGAACGCTTTGCAGATGCATTCATTTTTCTTGCCATATTATGTTTCAGTTAGTAGCTCTCAAACTAAGTTGTGAGCTCTTGGATAGCAAGGTTTATAGTTTATGAACTAACTTTTCATTTTATTCCTACTAACACTGCCTGGCACATTGCAGGTACTTGATTCAGTTTTGTTAAAATGAAAGAAAATTGAATTCCCTCCCAGAAGGCCAAAACGACCAACAGAGTCAAAGCCATGACTTTTCTGTAGAAAAAAAAATTAGTTGTCTGTTTTCCTGAATTGTACACTAAAGTTGGTCAACGTGATCCATTTGCTGTAATCTTACTTTGGACTTATATCAGCTTTATAACACTTCAAAGAACCTTCAGGTCTATCACTTCCTTGAGTGCCAAAGTCCTGTGAGTTAGCTGGGCAGATATTATGTCCATTTAACATGAGAACTGAGCATCATGGAGGTAAAATTTGCCTGAAATCAACACTTACGAGACAGCAAGGGCGCCATCCAGGTCTCCAGACTCCTTTGGAGTCAAGGACTCTTCCTCTAAAATCAGGGATCTCCAATAGTGTGGTTGTTAATTTTCAGGGAGGAGAATCTCCTAACTTCTTTGAAGACTCAAAATTCCTGAGTGGGAGAATGTGAAGGGGGAGGAGCTCAGGAAAAGATGACAGAGATGTCCCTGGAAGAGAACAAAGGAGTGAGGGGAGCTGTGGGCGGAGTATGGAGAGAAAGCCAAAGGGTGGGGCATGGAGCCACTGAGAAGGGCAGAAAAGGGGGTGTTCTCCATTCCCTGATACAATCCTGCCAGCCTCAGAAGGAGGAAGTAGGGGCCCATAATGGGAATGAGGGGCCCTGGCCATGGCTTGTGACTCAGCGATCACCCAGGAGCTAAGTGTTGAGATTGTACTCGATCAGCTTTTTCCCAATTTCGTTCATCAAAGAAATGCTTTATGTTATAATGCATTGTTGATGGGATACCACTGGGCCTCACGAGGTATAATGCATGCTTAGATTAAGATAGACATCAAAAAATGATCTCGCAAATGAATTGCTGCAAGGAATTATGGAAATTATGAGCAATTTTTAAATTTCATGATTAAACAAAGAATGACAAATTGAAGAAACCAAATGCTTTTCATTTTATTAAAAACACAAAGAATAACATCTCACAAATGTGTTCTGAAATTATAAATCAAGAGACAAGATAAAGAATATTGATCACCCAATAGATGACATACGTCACCTTGGTGGTTCTTGAAACTGGCCTGCACATTATGAGCTGATGAAACCATGGGCCCTCCTCCTGCAGAGATCACACTCAACTCCCTTGGTTTGTTTTACTTTTCCTTCCTAGCAGATAAGGCAGATTATTAAACAAAAGGAATAGGCTTATGGGTTTTTTCTTTTAAGATTCTTTTCCTTAGAAATTCACTTTAAGAAAATTTTTCTTAAAAATGAACTTCAAAAATAAAATTAGAATACCTATTGTATATGTGTATATGCGTATATATGTATGTGTATGTATACATGCACATGTGGATGTATGTAAAACACTGACATTCCTTATGTTTCTGGAATCCAGTCTGATATCTAGCCTAGAAAACACTTTCTGTAGATTATTTCTGCTTATACCATATTCTAATTCCAATCCTCGCAGTAGATACTGGTGTGCTGGTGACTGACCACTGGACCCACTCACTTGATCTGCTGTCCCAGAGAATAACACAGTGTGAAGCTCCAAGCTATGGGCACCCTGTTCCGACATACCAGGGGCCTGATGATGGCCTGTACAGGGGTGGTCCATGTGTCAGATGGGAAGCAGATGGCCTGTTCCAAAGGATTTTATTGAACTGAATTTTATGAAGGGACTATTTCCAACAAGGGAGGGTGAGGCTCTCAGAGACTAGAAATAGTGGGAGGTGTGAAGCAATGGGAACCAAGTTTCCAGAACCCAGTGAAAACTCAAGCCATAGAAGGGGGTCCCCAACACAAGCTGTTGTCAACGGAACACAGTCATTATCAAAATCCCAGCCAAGAAGCAGAAGGAACAGGAATAAACACCCCAGCTTCTCTAGGATTGCCAGGTAAAACAGAGGATGCACATAGTTTGAGTTTCGGATAAACAACAAATAATTTTATAGTATAACTATGTCCCAAATACTTCATGGGACATACTTACATTACAAAATGTTTTTGGTTACCTACAGTTTAAACTTCACTGGGAACCTGTATGTTTCCCCCACTTTATTGAGATAGAGTTGTCAAATAAAACTATACATATTTAAAGTGTACAATGTGATGACTTGATATATGTATACATTGTGAAATGATTAACACAATCAGGTTAATTAACACATCCTTTGCCTCACAGTTACCTTTTCTTTGTGAGTGCGATGAGAATGCATAAGATCTACTCTCACAGTAAATTTGAAGTACATAATGCATTATTATTATTATATATTATACTATGTATATTATATAGTATCATGGAATATTATTCAACCATGATAAAGAAGGAAATGTTGCCATTTGCTACAACATGAATGAACTGGAAGGAAATTAAATAGAATAAGCCAGACAGAGAAAGACAAATACCGTATGTCACAGCTCACTGTTATGTGAACTCTAAACAAAAAAAGTTGAACTTACAGAAACAGAGAGTAGAATGGTGATTACCAGGGGCTGGCAGGCGGGGAATGGGAGATGCTAGGATCCTGTATTTTTATTTGCAAAATTTAGCAACCTTAAACCTCTCTCCCCACCACCCCAATCTCTGGCCAGACTCAGATAGAAGCCAAACAGCAAGGCAATCCTTGTGGTGCAGTCTCCAGAGGTCAGCCTCACCTGGGCCCCAGGGCAAGGCAGAGAAGGAAGACCAGATCTGGGGGTGGTATGGTAAACAGGGAATAGCCAGAACTAACCAGTGGCCAGCTCCTGCCAGTCTAAACTCATCCTTTATGGCGGAATTGGGTTTTCTCCGAACAAAGCAAGTTTGTGCTCCTTATTTGCTAGCTTTGTGTACTTGCAAATGATTCTTCTTTCTTCAATCTGTATCAGTGGTTTTCAATCTTTTGTTCTAAGCAAAGTGTTCCATAGAAATCTCATCACACAAAACACATGGCAAGTGTGCAGCTAAGGTAGCAGCAGAGATGATAAGCCTGAAACACTGCCTGTTTCCCCTCTTCAAACACCCACCCACCCACACACAAATCCAGCCATCCACAGGTATCTGAGGCACACCCATGGTGCCCTAGGCCTAACCGAAGCTGGTCTGGGAACCCCTGCTATAAAGCTGCAAAAAGCAAATACAGTGTGCTATCTTTTGTGTAAGAAAAAACATAAGAAAAGCATGTATCTTATTTTTGCAAAAGGAATCATAGGGAAAATATATCAGAAACAATTAAAAGCTGTTACCTCTAGTAACTAGGTGGGGATGAGATGAGGAAGATAGGGTGGGAGCAGGAATTCCCCAAGTATACCTTTGTGTAGTTTTGATTTTGAAATGAGATCAAAAGGGATGAAAAAAAGCAAACCCTAAAATTAAAGACAAACAGAAACAGATGAAAATGTATTAAATCAATGGCATAGAACACAGAAAAAGAGTTAATTCAAGTAACTTCTAAACACAGTTCTCTGGTTATAAAAGTTTAGAGGAATATATTCTAAGACAAAAAGAACTGCAGGGCTTCCCTGGTGGCGCAGTGGTTGAGAGTCCACCTGCCGATGCAAGGGATATGGGTTCGTGCCCTGGTCCGGGAAGATCCCACATGCTGCAGAGTGGCTGGGCCCGTGAGCCATGGCCGCTGAGCCTGCACGTCTGGAGCCTGTGCTCCGCAATGGGAGAGGTCACAACAGTGAGAGGCCACTGCAAATGAAGGGGCCTTGTGGCGATGGGAAAGTTCTGTATCTTGACTGTGGTCATGGTTATAGGAATCCACACATATGATAAAACTGCATAGAGTTATACATGCACGCACACACACTCAAATGAATGCATGAAAAACTGGTAAAATCTGAATAAGCTCTGTGGATCATATTGATGTTAATTTCCTGGTCTTGATACTGTACTATAGTTAAGTAAGATGTAACCAGTGGGGTAAATATGGTGAGCACACAGGACCTCTCTGTACTTCCCGTGAATCTACAATTATTTTTTTAAAAATGTAAAAGGACCACAAAGAATCCCAGAACATTAGATAATAGATGTATTGTGAGTATTAAAACGAGCTTAATAATCCCCAAACTCTTTTATATAGAGAATAGGATAAAGTAAACATATCAATGTTCTTAGGACTAAGATATTTACTATAAAAGAAATGTACATACAAAATAAAGGTTAGAACAAACCTTGTAATGTCAATTATGTTAAGATTGAATAGAAAATTCTACTATAAACTCAGGGCCTGGAAGCAATGACACCTAGTAGTACTCACACCTTGGATTCTAAATACCATTCCAACTGCAAAACACCAGAGTTCCCTGGAGACATGCCTGGATCTGAGTGTGGAGCAGAGACAGGATAAGGAGAACCTGGCACTTTATTTGGTGCCAGAGGGTGCTCAAGCATAACAGAAGCGCATTAGAATGACATAAGAGCCGACTTCAATAGTTCCCACTGGCCAGATTTTGAACAATTTAAACATCAGAAAGAAATAATAATAGTAAAGGACTATAGTATATTGAATGCTATTTACAAAAATATTTGGTCATTCTTTTTACAGCAATACTAGATGAGAAATGTAAGAAATGATGGAAATAGAAAAATGACCATTTTTCAATGCCTCATGTAATAGCTGGTTCCAGCAAAGATTAGCAGTATCTGGTAAACTACTGGGTAAACTATTGGTGGAGAATAGGACATTCATGCAGTTGCAAAATGCTACCCCATAGCCATCTCACTAATTACAAAGGGGAAGTAGACGACGGTGAGATCTGGAAGTCCTCATCCTAACTAAAGGATCAAACGTAGCGTCTCCAAGAGAAGGGACCTCGGCTGAGGCAATAGTATGCTGTGATTGGAGTCTGAACACAGTATAGCAGAGATTTAAAGGAGAGAGGTGGGGGCAGGAAAGTCCTTACAGAGGAGCTGTGGGGAAGCATTCCAGGCATGGGGCACAGCAGAAGCAAAGGCACAGTGGCTTGAAACAGCCTCCTGCATTTAGAGAACTGCATTAGTTGGGATGGCTCAGAGGAAACAGTTCAGAGAGGGGGTTAATAAAAGTTAGAGAATTAGGACTTGGAACTTATTCAGAAGGTGAGGGGAAGACCCTTTGAGGAGAGTGCTAAAAATGCAGACAGGGAGAAAGTGCCAATGAAAAAGCTGTGTAGAAGGTATATTCCATTGCACTCAGTGACCAGTCAGAGATGTGGATGAGACAAGCTATTAGGATGAATTGCAAAATGTTTTCACACTGAGGGCCAATTCTGTACATGGGCAGTGTTGGGCTAAAGTTCTAGTTGAAAAGCATCTCAGGTCAGCAGGAAATGGCGCCTGGATGATTAGTGGTGTCTGCTTCAGTTAAGAAGCGGGAGAAGAGAGGAATACCGGGGTGGATGGTGGTGCCATTAACTGATATGAAAAGCACAAGAGGAGAAGCAAGTGTAAGGTAGGAAGGACAAGTGTGGTGTTTCAGTTATGCGGAATTAGAAAGGGTTACCATTATAGATTGTTACAAGAAATTGAGTATAATGGAAGAGAATGTCAAAAGAAGAATATATATATATTTTTTATGTATATGTAAAACTGAATCACTTTGCTGTACACCTGAAACTAACACAACTTTGTAAGTCAACTATATTTCAATAAAAATTAAAAATAGGGCTTCCCTGGTGGCGCAGTGGTTGAGAGTCTGCCTGCCGATGCAGGGGACACGGGTTCGTGCCCCTGTCCAGGAGGATGCCACATGCCGCGGAGCAGCTGGGCCCATGAGCCATGGCCGCTGAGCCTGCGCATCCGGAGCCTGTGCTCCGCAACGGGAGGGGCCACAGCAGTGAGAGGCCCACATACTGCAAAAAAAAAATAAATAAATAAATTAAAAATAAGAAAGTGTTACTAGTTACATTGGAATTCCTAGTACCTAGTGTGGATTCAATTCAGTACATGTGCTGGAGGAGACTTTTTGAATTCTAATGATAACTTAAGGCCTTTTTAATGTATAGATTATTTACCCAACAGACCTCAGGAGGCTCCCTCAGAATATGTACTGATGAGCATCTTCTGGATTTAGAGCTTGGAGCCTTAATCAGAGGAGTCCCATTAGGTTTAATAGGATTTACATAGCTAGAAGGCCTATGGATGCTAGAATGAAAAAGGCTCTCAACCTGCTTTTGAATTTAATAATAATTAATAATGAATATGCTCCTCCCATGAGAGTTGAGCATTGGCATAAACATTTGCTGGAAAGCCAAGTCCTGTGCTTTAGATCTCAGTCCCATGTCAATTTTTTTTTTTTTTTTTTTTTTTGCAGTACGCGGGCCTCTCACTGTTGTGGCCTCTCCCTTTGCGGAGCACAGGCTCCGGACGCGCCGGCTCAGCGGCCATGGCTCAGGGGCCCAGCCGCTCCGCGGCATGTGGGATCTTCCCGGACCGGGGCACAAACCCGTGTCCCCTGCATCGGCAGGCAGACTCTCAACCACTGTGCCACCAGGGAAGACCCCCATGTCAATTTTGACACCCCAATTTATCAGTGCCTGAGAGCCTGTCTAGCTCAGGACCCGCACTGGGTTACTTATAATTCAAACAATTGCAGTTTCTTTTAAAAATTTAATTCCAAATATAATTTCTCATTTGCTTCACAAGGGTATGGCAGGCACAGCAGCCTATCTGTGGGGAAATTAAAGGAAAGCAAGGGGATATGCACCACAGGACACTTGTATTGAAATAATCATTCATATTTTCCTGGCAACACTTTTTAATAAGTGTCAAATCTTTATTACTTTTTTGGTGTCTGCGTCCACATTAATCATGTCGAATTCACATGGTATTTATTTCTGGAGGTTGTAAAAATCAACACAGGGGCTTCCCCAGGCTAATTAACTAGTCCAAATCCACTCCTGGGTTTCTGACTTCTGGACATTATGCTGGCTCAGGAAGGATGTGAGAAAGCAGATTCGAACTAGTGATTGGCCTCCAGGGCAAGGAGGAGATACAGTCCCATCCTGAGCCACTCTCCATAGGTTTTCCCACTGCCTCCGCCACCAGGATCAGGCCCCTCCTGGGAAACCCACATGTCAGCGCTTTACCACAGTTACAGAGTGGTGCTAGGTGGGTGGGCTGAAGCTCTCTGAACCTTCTTTTTACAGAAGAGGGAAGGTCTAACAATGGGAGTAATGTAGACACCTGCTGGCTCTTCTAGGGTCACCCCTATAAATGATAGAAAGAGTATTCTTAATAAAGTACAGGCTAGAAGGACAAAAGCTGCTGGTGTGGCAGAAAGCATAGGCATGGGAGTGAAGAGATGTGAATTCTAGCCTCAGCTCTGCCAGAAATGATTATGACATTTCCCCCTCTCCGTCTGAGTTTTCAGGCCTTTAAGATGGGCTCACCCACGTGGTGTCTGAGGCTCTACCAATTCTCAAGCTGATGAGTGACATCATCAAATCTCTCAACCCAGGAAGAGACTCAGCACAAAATTGGGAGGACATGATGGCCTCAATATTAAGCTTGACCAAAAGGAGAAGAACTTTAACAATGTCATCCCCACCTTTAGGGTTGAAACCTAAAATGTTAACGTTGCTATGGAAGGAATGAGGCATCTGAGGCTTCTTTGAGTTTCACTCATTAAGGGAAAAAGACAAACACGAAAAAGACAGGAAAACTATTGATAGAATGGTGGGACTGGGCCAGTCTGTGTTTTTTTGTTTGTTTGTTTGTTTTTTGCGGTACACGGGCCTCTCACTGTTGTGGCCTCTCCCGCTGCGGAACACAGGCTCCGGACGCACAGGCCCAGTGGCCATGGCCCACGGGCCCAGCCGCTCTGCAGCATGTGGGATCTTCCCAGACTGGGGCACGAACCCGTGTCCCCTGAATCAGCAGGTGGACTCTCAACCACTGCACCACCAGGGAAGCCCCAGTCTGTGTTTTAATTCACCAGTCTGGGGTGTCCAGCATCTGGTATGGAAATTTTATTCACTCCTAGTGGAAAAGATAGCGACAGATTTAATCGACCTATTACTGTTACACCCACATTTACCCTCAAAATCACAGAACAGAAAGAATTTGAGGAATAAAACTGATCTTCGCAAAACTGTGCAGTTGGCAGATTTTGACGTTTTCCCCCAGCTTCCTATTTTGTATCACTTTCCCCATGGGAGTTCCCCCAACTATCTCTTTCGGGGGCTCCGCTCCTTCTTTTTGTCCTCCTGTGTCGTCTGCTTGTGGGATCTCCTCTCAAACAGCGTCCCTTGCCAGTCATTTTTATCTTAGTGTGAATTTGCACAACCACTTCTGAATGGGGAGAGGAGACAATCTGGATTTTGAGAACCTAGGGATGTAGGCAGAGACTTCCTGTCGTCACTGAAATCCATTATCTCCTGAGTCTCCTCCATGACAATAGCACTAGTAGCACCTCCCAATGATCAGCAGAGGGCATGGCTACTGCTAATAAAGATTACATTTTCCAGCCTCCCTTGCTGTTACATACGTTCAAGTCATTACACCATGGACAGTGGAATGTGATGGGAAGGCATGTGCGTGACTTATGGCACATACCCTTAAAGAGGAAATATGCCCTTTCTGTGCATCCCCGTTTTTCCTTCTGCTTCTTAGAACATGGTCATGGAAGGAAGCCATATTGGAACAGGAGGCAAGGCCAACACCCTGGGGATGGTAGAGCATCAGGACAAAGGAGCCTGGGGCTCTGGATAATCACAGGGAACAAAACCATCAAACCAGCACTGGACTACCTACTCAGAAACTGTTTTGTCACGGAGAAACATTGTTTAAGCCTCTTCTTCTTTTTAAACTATATTACACAAAGCCAAACCTATATTGTAACTACAACCGGTTAGCTATGGTAGAAATGGCAGCATCCTCTCAGAGCACCTAGGTTTGAATTCCAAATCTGCCATTTACCATCTGTGTGACCTTGGACAATTTATTTCCTCTCCTTGAAATATATTTCCCCAGGTCCCTTTCTGCAAAATAAAAATAAGAATTTCTATCTCATAAACTTATTGGGAGAAATAAATTGTATTCTTATGAAAGTTCTTTTGTATATTGTAAGGTACTTCTAGCCCTAGGATGTTGATCAATGGTAGTCAAGGCTCTTTGGATTATAAGGACAGGAACCTACTCACACTAAATCAATGAGGGGTTTACTTTAAGGATATAATAGGTGAGAACACAGACATCCAAGAAAGGTGGCAGAGTTTTCAGGAGGATTGGAAGTTACAAAAGTGAAAAATAGACACTAAACTCAATGTCCCCGGGAACTCACGACCTCCCCCATTCAGCCTTCTCAACACCTCAACGTATTGTAACCCTTCAACATTAGTACCCACCACCATCTGACTATAGTCAGATGGGTCCTTGCATCTTAAATCAGATTCCCCATAGAGCATCTAATTGGTTGATGCCACTGGCTGGCTTTAGGTCAGGTGTACACTTGATCCAATCACTGTGGCCAGGGTGCAAGGTCATGTGATATGGATGGTTAACCTTTCCAGAAGCTGTGGTGGATTAACTTCTCTAGAGGGATGATGGATGGAGCAGTCAGTATCCCTTCTGGGACACAGTGGAGATAATGATAAAAGTTATGTTAACTATTCCTGGTGGGAGGAATGAATACCTAGAAGTTTAAGTTTTATGAGAAAAATATGAGTTCTCCAGAAATTTTACCATGTTAATCTATGCAGTGGATCTTTTAACATCCATTTCTCATGGACCAGATGAGTTGAAAACTCATCTTCTCTTTAGCAGTCAGCACCCCCTTGCTTACCCACATCATGGACTGTCTAGACACTACCATTGCCCTGTCCTTTATATTTAATGACTGAAATGAAACTTTTTTTCAAATGGGACATTGATAGGTGGAAAAGGGCATTGTGTCTTTTCACCACAATCTGGTATCCAGAGCCACAGATGAATTTTTGTCCTCATGGAGCCTTAAGCTTCCTTATAATTTCCAGCTCTTCAGTGTTACCTGCCTTCTAAGTAACTGACCTACACTGTTCCCTCTGCAAAAGGAAGAGAAAAGAAAAATCTTAGCCAAAGACCTTAATAAAAGGGAGAAAACACATTCTTCCTTGTTTCACAGTCCTGCCCACTTGCTGGAGGAAATAGCATCGTATGCCCAGCCAAGAAGCTATGCTCTTGTTCTGTCTCTGAGCTTTGAGAAGAAAACACTTTTTAGAAAGGAAATGGGAAAGTGAGTTAAGTTCATTTATTGCTGAACATGCCAGATGGGGAAGAAAAGTTGAATAGAAAATTCTCTAAGCTTTAGCTTCCATAATTTCACTTTTATTCCTTCTAATGAGGCAAACATCTTCTAGAGGACTCAGGTTCACCTAAGCCAGTCTGTGTTCAACTTTCTATCACTTATAACAGAAAAATATTCATCAAATAAAAATTAAAAGAAAGTTTTAAATCACAGAACTAATTTTTTATTGTTGTTCAGTTTTTCCTCTCTTTTTAAACAGCTTTGTGTAAGTAAAACTGCAAACAATAAACTGCTCATATTTAAAGTATAAAAGTTGATAAAGTTTGATGTATGTACATCAGGTATGTACCCAGGGAGCCAATTAAAACAATAAACATATCACCTTCAAAAGTTCTCTCTTCTCTCTTCATACTCCCTTCCTCCCATTTCTTCTCACCCTTTTCCCTGGCAACCACCACTGATCTACTTTCTGTCGTAGATTGCAGTTTCCAGAATTTTATATAAATGGAACCAATACAGTATATACTATGGGGTTTTTTTTTCCTTTGGTGTAATTATTTTTAAATTCACCTATATTGCTGCATGTATCCACAGTTTATTTTTATTACTGAGTAGTACTCCACTGGTATATATCACAATTTGTGTGTGTGTTAACCTGTTGATGAACATGTGGATTATTTCTAGTTTGAGGATATTACAAACAAAGCTGCTATGAACATTGAGGTATAAGTCTTTATATAGACATATACTTTCATTACCCTTGGGTAAATACCTCGAGGTAGAATGTTTGGATCCTGTTGCACTGGATTAATCATTTAAAACCTTGCCAAGCTGTTTGCCAAAGTGCTTGTACCATTTTAATTCCCATCAGCTGTGTAGGAGAGCTCTGGTTCCTCTGCATCAGCACCAACATCTGATGTGGTCAGTCTTTTTAATTTTGGACAATCTAATACATATGTAGTGGCATCACAATGTAGTTTTAATGTGCATTTCCCTAATGAGTAAAGATAGTGAGATTCTTCCTTTTACATGCCTATTTTTCATCTTGTTATCTTATAAGGTGAAGTGTCTAGTCAAATCTTTTGCCTATTTTTAAAATTGGCTTGTTTTCATCTTCTTAATATTTGAGAATTCTAGAATTCTTTATGCATGCTGGAAATAGTTCTTTATCAAATATGGGATTTGCAAATAGTTTCTCCATGTCAACAGTAACTTTCAAAGAGCAGAAGTTCCTAACTGTGATAAAGTTCAAATTATCATTTTTTTCTTTTATAGATTACCCTTTTGGTGGTTTATCTAGGATATCTTTACCTAACCCAATGTCACAAGAATTTCCCCTATGTTTTCCCATTTCTCTTTCTTTCTTACCTCGAAAGGAACTATCAAATAGAAAACACTTATCAGGACTTTCAGCCACATCAAGAATGGTGAAGTGGAACAAGCTGAATCAGAGTCAGGGAAAACGTGAGTGCCCTTTCCTCTGATGAGTTTCCATTTGCACCATTTTATCATAGTAGAGACAGCATTTCTGAAAGTTCAAATGCTGCCAAAAAGGCCTAGAAGGGGAGAATTAGCTCCGGCCAAGAAGTGTTCCTGGCACTTAAATTTCAAACATCGACAGCTCATCCCTCAGAGACCAGCTTATTCACTGAAGTCAGGTGAAAAGAACAGGGTGGGATTCTTTTAAAATCACAGAAAAAAACCTTGTTAGAAGGAAGGGAAGGAGAGCTCTGGGTGAGTATCCCGCTCGGAGTGTGGGCTCTGGACTACCTGCACCAAAATCACCTGTGAAAAATACAAACCCTGGCCCCATACCACCCACTTAAACAGAATCTCTGGGGGTAGCATCTTAAGGTCAAATTCGCCAGGTGATTCTTAAACACAGTAGTTACAGATGAGCCCTCAGGCACTCAAGAACCTGCTAGGATCCTCCCTTGAGTCAACTTCTGGAAAGCTTCTCAGGGTGAACCTGTGGTTCTCAATCCTCTCCTGGCATATAGAATCACCTGGAGAGCTTAAAAATACAGATTTCGAGGCCCAACAAATGAGGTTCTGCAGTAGTAATCTATCACAAGCCCAGTCTTTTCCTTCTGCTTTGCATCTTGCTTTCTTCTTCCTCTCCATCTTCTTTTTCTTCTTCCCTCCTTCTCCTCCTCTGGTTTCTCCTCCTCCTTTTTTTTTTAAATTAAAGCTCCCAAGTTAATTCTAATATGCAGCCAAGGTTGAGAACTCCCAGGTCACAGAGCAGAAGCAGCAACATCCCAGCCATGGGGCTTGGCAGGAGATGGAAATGAAGGAAGCAGGCTGGCTGGGGACCACAGTGAAGTAAAAATCTAAGCTCCATGCAAAGAGTGTGGTCACTATTGAGCTAGTCAACTCCTGCCATGTGGGAACAAAATCCACATTTGCCAATCCCTCTGGTATTTCCAGAGAAATTAGAAATAATTTTTGGACATAAAATCTCCCATTTTTAAATGTCTGAAAATGATACAAAATGTGTAAATCACTGTGCACAGAACAGAACACGGCTGTGGGTGGCTAGCGGCCAGGGACTGCCAGTCTGTGACTTCTGCCCACAAAGTTTCTCAGCCCTGTGAACAATGCTAGGATGCTGTTTCATGGTGGCCACTTTTTGAGAGCCAGTTCTGAAGAAGCTCATGGGTTTGTGTTCAGGCCACACCTGAACCTGCCTTCATAGAATTTCTAGGCAGGGACGAACTCTACTGTGTTCCTTGATGTGGGTTTGCCAGATTTCCTGACTTGTTTGAGGCCAGAGAAATAGTCTCATAATTAATATGTAAGATAGCATATTTTGCATGGTTTTCTCCCTACAGAATCCTTCTTCTATCCTAAACAAGTGATATTCATAAGAATATGATTTTTTTTTTTTTTTTTTTTTTTTTTTTGCAGTACGCGGGCCTCTCACTGCCGTGGTCTCTCCTGTTGCGGGGCACAGGCTCCGATCGCACAGGCTCAGCGGCCATGGCTCACGGGCCCAGCCGCTCTGCGGTCTGTGGGATCCTCCCGGACCGGGGCACGAACCCGTGTTCCCTGCATCGGCAGGCGAACTCTCAACCACTGCGCCACCAGGGAAGCCCAAGAATATGATTTTTATAAATGATATCTGAGAGTGTTTTTTCCATCAAACTCACGACTACTGATAGTTTTATCCTGTCCAAGCCCTCTACCACACTTAGGATGGTGGTTCTCAAACTTTAATAGGCATAAGAATCACCTGGGGCACATGTGACAATGCAGAGCTTCAGGTCTGGAGTGCCCACGGAGTTTATTATCAAAATCAGAACACTTCTGAAAATGAAAGCAACTCTGAGCTAAGGGGTATAGACTGGTTCACGAGTCAGCCCACCCAGGCCTTATTTGTAAAGAGTTTCTGATTCAGCGGCCTGTGCTGGAGCCAGGGACTCCCCACTTTTAATAATCCCCCCACCCCCCAGCAAACCAGATGCAGGTGGTCTGGGCCACACTTATAACACTGACTTGGTAGTAAGAAGGGAAGATGGAAGAAAAATACTCATTTGGGAGATGGAGACATGGAGTCCAGAGAGAAGACTCACTGAAAACCCAGTTGCGTGATGCTAGAACCATCACAAGGTAAGCAACCAGCTATCAAGGAAAGTTGCAGACAAATACTAATTGCTAATCTCACACTTTCCTTTTCCCAGATTCCTCACAAAAGTAATTTGTTAGCACTACCTGATTACATAGTACTTGACTGTCTTCAAGTAAACACCTAAAGGCAACTGGTAATTTTTTTTTAATTAATTTATTTATTTTTGGCTGTGTTGGGTCTCCGTCGCTGTGCGTGGGCTTTCTCTAGTTGCGGCGAGCGGGGGCTACTCTGCTGCAGTGCATGGGCTTCTCCTTGCAGTGGCTTCTTTTGTTGTGGAGCACGGGCTCTAGGTGCACGGGCTTCAGTAGTTGTGGCACGTGGGCTCAGTAGTTGTGGTGCACGGGCTTAGTTGCTCCACGGTATGTGGGATCTTCCCAGACCAGGGCTCAAACCCGTGTCCCCTGCATTGGCAGGAGGATTCTTAACCACTGCGCCACTGGGGAAGTCCCGGCAACTGGTAATTAATGAGGTGCGTATAAGCATTGTGATGAGCAATGAACATGTGCCACAGACACGCATTTTTATGAACATATGTTAATGAATGTTAGCGTCCCGACTGCAAGCATAACTCCAGAGGGTTTTCTTTTTATTTATTTATTTCAGCCAACAACCAAGTGATAGGTAATGAGCTCACTCGGGTCTGGCTTTCCACGCTCTGGGCCCTGAGGGGTCTCCGGTGTATGCGTTTGACTCGCTTTGGAACCTCAAAGAGTGAGGCTGTTTCCAGTAGCAAGGAACTGACAAAGAGGATTTGCAATTTATTTCTGTTAGCTCCATGCACATATCTGCACAACATGGACTGGTCAAGACGTGGATTTCTTGGTTTTTTTTTTTAATTGACTCTTATCTGATGAATTTAAGTCAGAAAAATTCCAGAATATGGAAGGCCTTTGGAGCTCTGAGGTCAACAAGCATATTCCACTCCTCTTCTGGATGACGCAGCAGAGTTTAGTGTTTAGAACATGGGCTGCAGAGTCTGCTGCCTGGGTTTGAATCCTGGTTGTGCCACTTTTTATTTCTGTGACCTAGAACTCAACTTCTCTGGGCCTTGGTACCTATTTCCTAGAGCCTTTTTTTTTTTTTTTTTTTTTTTCCCATATCCCCTCCCTTTTGCGTCTCCCTCCCACTCTCCCTATCCCACCCCTCCAGGCGGTCACAGAGAACCGAGCTGATCTCCCTGTGCTATGCGGCTGCTTCCCACTAGCTATCTACCTTACGTTTGGTAGTGTATATATGTCCATGCCGCTCTTTCACTTTGTCACAGCTTACCCTTCCCCCTCCCCATATCCTCACCTAGAGCCTTTTTATGACTAATAAATGAGCTAATATTTGTGAAGCACTTAGTAGGGTGCCTGGCATGTGGAAAGAGTTACGAAGGTGAACACTGAGACTCAAGGATGCAGCTGCCCTTGCAATGAAGCCCTTACATGGAAAAGTTGGGTTGAAGGGCCTGTTGGTTGACTTTGGCCTCAAAGTTTCATCTCTGAATCACACACTGTGTCTCCACATGACATCAAAACTGCATCTCAGTTTCCTCATTCCCCCGTCTCCTTAGGACAACATTAACTTTTGGCACAGTACCCCCCAACAAGACTGTTCCATTGGTTGGATCTAGATAGGAAGCAAAGGGGCTGGCTAAAAAGATGTTTCACCCAGGGAGTTTCAGAGGCCAGCTATGGAGTGGAATGGAATCCTGGGGACTTCCGTTCCTGCAAACATATGCTGTAGGCAACTGAGTATGTACCCATGACCTCGGCCTTCCTGCGGTCCATGAGCCGTCCCCCACAACTGAAGTCTGACCTCTCTCCCTCTCCTACACCAGACCGCAATCACATACCCTCCTCCCCTCCTCTACCCTTGTCTTCAGGAGAGATTAAATCTTTGTTCAAGTTTCTTTTTTTCTTCCCTCCAGACATTCTGTGTTTAGAATTACAGCCACCTTTATTTTCAGCTTCAAGCAGATGTTCCAGGCAGGAAAAGCCTGCCAAATGTTTCAGATTACATTCAGGAGGTTTGGGCTCACGCTTTGCTGAACAAGAATCTGTGCTGACATTCTAGAAATCAGTAACACTTTAGGGTAGTGAGGCATCCCTCTTCTATGTGAAAAGGGTAATCCTGAGACGGGTTTGAAGCTCCAGAGAAATCATTCCAGTGCCTCTTATTTGACAGGATTTTACAGTTTATCAAGTTCTTACACATCCATGATTTCATTTGCATCTTGAAACAACCCAGAGAAGTAGTCATGACGAGGATTAGGACTATTACTTTGCAGATGACAGGGCTAAATATAAGAGAGATGATGTGAGGGCTTGACATGCTTATAAGAGTTTGTTTTTGGTCTCTTACCTTCCAAACCTGGGCACTTTCCACAAATAGCAACATGATACATTCACATATTGCTTTCCTATACACTTTATAAAGTACTAACAGGAGTGCAGTATCATTTTATCTCCAGAAAAGTCCCATGAATTAGATAGGGAACTGTTTTAGTCAGCATAGAATAGGCTATGCTTTGGTAACAAATAAGCCCTGATAGCTCAGAAGCTTAACCCAACAAAGATTGATTTCATGTGCATATCATTTTCTGATGCAGGTCCAGGTGGTTCTCTGAGGTGGTTTTCCTCTGAGTAATAACCAGTATCCTCCCATATCATCATTCGCCATTTAAAAAATACAGTCTTAGAAGTCACCAGGGGATCAGAACATAATGTTATCAATTTCCCGAAAAGGTTTTTGGCCAGATTATCACTTCTACCCACATTCTATTTGCCTGAACCCAGTCATGACCTCAACCTAACTGCAAACAAAAGGTAGTTTTCTTGTGAGCCAAGAAGAGTAAATGTAATGGGTTTTGCTGAATACAAAGCATTATTTCTGCCATTTCAAACTGTACCAGCTCTTGTTCTAGGCTGTCTACAAGGGGCTGGCAAATAAAACATCATGGTCACAAACTTTGATACTGTGCCAACTATAGAACAACAACAAAATATCTGTAGGCAAACAATCATTTCAGAGGTAAAACTCTCCACCAGCTGAAGAATGTTACTATACATCACAACAGGTTACCAGACCAGAGAAAAGGAGAGCAAAATGACTTGTGCATCACTGGGGCTGAAATGGAATGCAGGCAGACCTCGTTTTATTCCCCTTTGCTTTATTGTGCTTCGCAGATATTGAGTTTTTTTTACAAATTGAAGCTTTGTGGCAACCCTGCATCAAGCAAGTCTATCAGTGCCATTTTTCTAAAAGCATTTGCTCCCTTCATGTCTCCATGACACATTTGGTAATTTTCACAATAATTCAAACTCCTTCATTATTATTATATTTGTATGGTAATCTCTGGTTAGTGATCTTTGATACTACTATTGTAATTGTTTTGGCATGCCACAAACTGTGCTCATATAAGAACTTAATAAATAAATGTTATGTATGTTCTGACTGCTCCACAGGCCAGCCATTCCCCCATCTCTCTCCCTCCTCTTGGGCCTCCCTATTCCCTGAGACACAACAATATTGAAATAAAGCCAATTAATAACCCTACATGGCCTCTAAGTGTTCAAGTGAAAGGAAGAGTCTTTCACTGTAAACCAAAAGCTAGAAGTGATTAAGCTTAGTGAGGAAGGCCTCTTAAAAACCAGGACAGGCTGAAAGCTAGGCCTCTTGCACCAAACAGTTAGCCAAGTTGTTAATGCAAAAGAAAATTCTTGAAGGAAATTAAAAGTGCTATTCCAGTGAATACACAGATGATAAGAAAGCAAAACAGCCTTATTGCTGATATGGAGAAAGTTTTAGTGGTCTGGATAGAAGATCAAACCATCCAGGACATTCCCTTGGGCCAAAACCTAATCCAGAGCAAGGCCCTAACTCTCTTCAATTCAATGAAGGCTGAGAGAGGTGAGGAAGCTTCAGAAGAAAAGTTTGAAGCTAGAAGAGGTTGGTTCATGAGGTTTAAGGAAAGAAGCCATCTCCAAAACATAAAAGTGTAAGATGAAGCAACAAATACTGATGTAGAAGCTGTAGCATGCTACCCAAAAGAACTAGCTGAGATCATTGATGAAGGTGGTAACACTAAACAACAGATTTTCAGTGTAGACAAAACAGCCTTATGTTGGAAGAAGATGTCATCTAGGACTTCTGCAGCTAGAGAGAAGTCAATGCCTGGCTTCAAAGCTTCAAAGAACAGGCTGACTCTCTTGTTAGGGGCTAATGAAGCTGGTGACTTTTAAGTTAAAGCCAATGCTCATAACCCATTCTGAAAATCCTAGGGCCCTTATGAATTATGCTAAATCTACTCTACCTTTGCTCTATAAATGAAACAACAAAGCCTAGCTGACAGCACATCTGTTTACAACATAGTTTACTGAATATTTTAAGCCCACTGTTGAGACCTACTGCTCAGAAAAAAGGTTCCTTTCAAAATACTACTGCTCACTGACAATGCAACCGGGTTAACCAAAAGCTCTGATGGAAATGAAATATACAACAAGATTAATGTTGTTTTCATGCCTGCTAACACAACATCCATTCTGCAGCCCATGGATCAAGGAGTAAGTCTGACTTTCAAGTCTTATTATTGAAGAAATACATTTTGGAAGGCTATAGCTGCCAGAAATAGTGATTCCTCTGATGGATCTGGGCAAAGTCAATTGAAAACCTTCTGGAAGAGATTCACCATTCTGAATGCCATTTAGAGCATTCATGATTCATTGGAAGAGGTCAAAAATATCAACCTTAACAAGAGTTTGGAGAAATTGATTCTAATCCTCATGGATGACTTGGACAGGTTCAAGACTTCAGCAGAGGAAGAAACTGCAGATGTGGTGGAAATAGCAAGAGAACTAGAATTAAAAGTGGAGCCTGAAGATGTGATTGAATTGCTGCAATCTTATAAAACTTTAAAAAGAGGAGTTGCTTCTTATGGGTGAGCAAAGAAAGTGGTTTCTTGAGAAGAATTTGCACCTGTGAAGACTGCGGAAATGATAACAAAGGATTTAGAATATGACATAAACTTATTTGATAAAGCAATGGCAGGGTTTGAGAGGACTGACTCCAATTTTGAAAGAAGTTCTACTGTGGGTAAAACGCTATCAAATAGTGTTGTGTGCTACAGAAAATGAAAGTCACTTTATGTGACAAACTTCATTGTCATCTGTTTTAAGAAACTGCCGCAGCCACCCCAACCTTCAACAACCAACACCCTGATCGGTCAGCTGCCATTAACATCAAGGCAAGACCCTCCACCAACAAAAAGATTACTACTGGCTGAAGGCTCAGACCATGGTTAGCACTTTTTTAGCAATAAAATATTTGTTAATTAAGGTATGTACATTGGTTTTTTTTTAGACATAATGCTATTTCACACTTAGTAGACTACAAGTATAGTGTAAACATAACTTTTACATGCTCTGAGAAACCAAAAACTTCATGTGACTCACTTTGTTACAATATTTGCTTCATTGCGGTGGGCTGGAACTGAACCCCCAATATCTCTGAGGTATGCCTATACCAACAGTTTATTCATTCTTTTTGTACATCCATCTACATCCACAAATAATTGAGGATGTTTCTAATATTAAAGCACATCCAAAAGAAAACAGTTAAGAACAAAACCACTCAAAAAAGAAAGAAAGAAAGAAAAAATAGTTATAAAAAGAAGAAATCTAGCTATACCAAATATTTAGGATTGGTTAATCATTACGACTGAACAACTGAGGTTTGTCTGTGAATTTACCAGAAGCCTAAGTAGAAAGGAGAATAGAGAATTTATGAAATAGCATTTTTGAGCACATTTAACGTCCTAGTTACTATGTGAAATGTTTTACATACATCAGCTTATTTGACCCATACATCAGCTTACGATCATCAGTTAATGATAGTAGCCACCACATACTGAATCCATTCTCAGTGAGATGACATAAAATGTCTCAAGTACACTCAGTACAAGGCTAGGTTCCAACTCAGCCATGTCTGATTCCAAAATCCATAACCTAATAGCTCTCTTTGTCACATAAAAGGAAGCATATAATTAAGTAGATACAAGAAAAAATAGGAGATGCATATACTCTTTATTTTTATTAAAAGAAAAGAGTGTTATCTTAATGAGCTCCAAGTCAGCAAGCCCCAAATTTTCCTCACTACTTCAAACCACTAGAGGTTAAGGTAGAGTTCACCTTGAAGGGTATCCAAGGGGCCTGCAACATACCTGTGGCAAGGAGAGGTTTTGAAAGCTGGGGGAGGAATATAGTGCAGGTAAACAAAGGTTAAGATTTCTGTGTAAGGTCACACAGCAAGGCAGTGCTACTCTTCCAGGCCTTCCCCTAGCACTTGGTTTATTAGATAGGATTAGATTAGATTTTGAAGGCTAAACCACTAAGAAAGAGTGAATTTTCACTCTTACCAACGGACCAGAAACAAAGAAGAAAGAGGAAAACCTGTAGACTACATATTTGTTCCCTTTACCATCTTTGATTGACATGGGGGTAGTCATTTGGCTTATTAAACTTGTTCATGGCATTCTTGCTTCTCAGCAGTGCTACACTGCACATCACCCCCCTAATTAACAGCTGTTTTCAGTCCATGCCAACTGCACAGGCTCAAGGCTAAAATACATCCTTGCTCAAGCTGGAGACCAGGTATATCATCCAGGAATGGGCATTTGATGGAACGCTGTGCTTTGCCTACTTCACAGCCACCTGGAAGTAAAGGGCTGGCCTGGGGTGTCTCAGAAGTATAAAGCTGAAATAAACACTGACAGTGAGTGGCCAGTCAATGGATATGTCCTGAATTACCACACAGGCAGCCTTCACTCTGCGCAGTTCTGAAACGTAGTACACAGATTTCAGGTACCATGTGGTACAGTGCAGCAACACCAGTCCCCCAACAACACAGTTCCATTTTCAGTTACCATGGCATACGAACTGTGGGAAATTGAATAAGGAAGAAACTCTGCCACCAGCTCATCAGTCAATAACAGATATGTCCCATGGTCAGTGGCCAATCGACTCACATCTTTCAAAAGCTGGTGGTGATTGGTCACTGCACATGTAATTCAGTTCACTCACAGCCAGCAAATCCTGGAGTGATGTTGTCTCCTTGTCTCTTGGTGATAAACCCATGGGATGTTTGACAAAAATGGATACTCAAAAGAGGAAGTTGGCCAACCCAAAGGAAGGCGCAGCAAAGAAATAACAAGTGGAGATACTAGGAGCAAAATTCAAATTCAATGTAAATAGTGCAGTAATAGCTGACAGTGGGATGCTGACTGCCACTACTGCAGCGCCTCTAGATAGGCAGTCAGAGGAACTTAGTGAAGGTGACTTAGCCACATGAATGAGGAAAGGGAGGATAAGATCCCAAAGGAATGGGCACCTTCAAAACCTTCACTTGAGAGTGTGTGGTGGCGCCGGCTTGAGGGAGTCTGCAGTGGTCAAGCTGGAGATGCTCCCCCAGTCTGGAGCTGTGATGAGCACCCCAGCCGTGCCCCAGGACCTGCAGCTGTTCCCAAGTCAGATGGCCCAGTCCACATTCAGAGAGCAAAGAAGACAAAAACTCAAGGAGCATCTGTTAAAAGGAAAACCTTTTTTTTTGCATAAAAACAGGAAAATCAGATATTATCCAGTGGTAGAGACAAAAGGGTGAAGACATCTGAAGGCCAGATCCAAGAAGAGACAAAAATTCTGAAATTTATCAGAATTTTTTTTGCCTTAAGAGAATGTTGGTAGACCTACTGGGATCAAGAATAATATAACAATTGGGCTTCCCTGGTGGCGCAGTGGTTGAGAGTCTGCCTGCCAATGCAGGGGACACAGGTTTGTGCCCCGGTCCGGGAAGATCCCACATGCCGTGGAGCGGCTGGGCCTGTGAGCCATGGCCGCTGATCCTGAGCGTCCGGAGCCTGTGCTCTGCAATGGGAAAGGCCACAACAGTGAGAGGCCTGCATACGGGAAAAAAAAAAAAAATTGAAAAAAAAGAATAATATAACAATGGAAGAGAACTGTATTCCTTTAAAACCTTCTAATGAATTAACCAATTCAACTACAGCAATTGATACACCTAATTTTGAGGATAATAATCAAACTCTGCTGTTGTTACCAATTAAAGATGACCCCCAAAGTCAACATATGACATTAAGCCAATCATTTCACCTTAAAAACAGTAAATAGAAACAAATGACTACAGAAAACCAAAGCAAGGTGCTAACATGCCCAAGAAACCTGTGCTTGGATCTTATCGTGGCCAAATTGTTCATAGAAAACCTCTTCAAGTCAAAGATGAGCTCTGCAACAACGAAGAAACTTTCAGCTACTGTTTCTAAAGCCACAAAGTCTCAGCCTGTAGACGCCAGCAGTGTAACCGTGAAAAGTGATAAAGCCTCACATACGACGACTGCCACTAAATTTGTGAGCACTACATCTCAGAGCAGTCAACTTGTGCGACCTTCTATTAGAAGTCACCACAGTAATAACCAGGACACCACAAAACAAGGCATCAGTAGGATGTCTGCCAGTGTTACAGTTTGGAAAGGACCTCGAGAGAAAGAATTATTACAGTTAAATACAGTTTCGTCTATTATCAAAACCAGTTCTTCTCAGGACATAGAAAGAAATAAGACACTATCAAGAAGCATGACATCTGAAATGGTAGCCAGGCCTGCTTCATCTTCTAATAGTAAACTGAGAGAAAAGTCAAAAAGCATTGACCAGTGCAGACATACCATGGTGAACGCAGCTAATGATAGTAGATGGACTCAGCGCAGAGAAACTGCGGAGAGAAAGGCTCGTCTGAGCGAGTGGAAAGCTAGCAAAGGAAGAGTGATGAAAAGGCCTCCGAACTCAGTGGTTACCCAGCCTGAGCCCGAAGCACAAGATGAAAAGCCAATTGGGTCCTTCTGGACTACCATGGCAGAAGAAGATGAACAACGATTGTTTACTGAAAAAGTAAACAAGACATTTTCTGAATGCCTAAACCTGATTAACGAGGGATGTCCAAAAGAAGAAGTATTGGTTACACTGAATGACCTGATTCAAAATATTCCAGATGCCAAAAAACTTGTTAAGCATTGGATATGCCTTGCTCGTACTGAACCACTCACGAGTCCTATTGAAAATAGTATTGCAATCTATGAGAAGGCCATTCTGGCAGGAGCTCAGCCTACTGAAGAGATGCGATGTGCAATTGTTGACATTCTGACAATGAAGAGTCAAGAAAAAGTTAAATTTGGAGAAAATATTGGGGAGTCTTGTGCAACCAAGGAACAAATCCAAGAAGCCACCATTGATGATATAAGTGTCAATCTGGGGTCAGAAAAACCGGAAATAGAAAATAAGCATCTTACAAATGTAGTATTTCAAGGTTGTGAAAAAAGAGAAAGATAACAAAACAAAAGATCCAACCAGTGGTGTTAAAACCCACAATACAGAAATTAGGGTGGGTTGCTTAATTAAATATAATGTGTCTACTACTCCATACTTGCAAAGTGTGAAAAAGAAGATGCAGTTTGACTAAACAAATTCTGCATTTAAAGAGCTAAAGTTTCTCACACCAGTTAGACGTTTTCGATGTCTTCAAGAGAAGACTTCTAAATTGCCAGATATGTTAAAAGACCTTTATCCTTGTGTGTCTTCACTGGAACAGTTAACAGAGTTGGAAAGTGAAACTGACGCTTTTGTGTGCTGCCCCAGAGCAGCCCTGTGCCGCATGTACTCGGAGACTGACAAGACAGAAGAGAAGTGAAGCTCTTAAAGGAGTGGGGTTATATTATTCTGAGTTGGTTGGTTGGTTTGTTGTTGCTTTGCATGTCCCTTAGGTCAGGAGTTGCCAAGTACCTAAGTATTGACGGCAGTCAGCACTTACTAATGTCCACTCTATAGCAGGTGTTGCCTTCTGTGCGACGGAAAGCTAATCCTACCTTGTCGATCTCAATAGACCAACTTTTTCTCTAAGACAGGTAAATTTTGTCAAGACAGAGTTAGCTTGCTTTGTCACCCAATTCTAGTAGCCCAGACTGCTGTGGTCTCCTATGTTCCTGGGACTCTGCCCCTGGTTCTTCATTGTCACTCTCCAGCAATGCCAGTGAGTCTGCATCTGTGGTCTCTTGGCCTCTTTCTTTTTTATTGTAGCCGAGGTCCCCAAGAGGGATAGTTAATACTCCATTTCTACGAGAAGATACTTTGTTAGAAGCAAGAAAATGTGCCTAGTGGGCATTCAGAACTTTACATTTGAGTTCCTTTCTTTAGTTCCTTTTCTAACTTGACTATCTAAAATGTTAAAAATTTTAACTTCCATCACTTCATTTGATATAGTTTATAGACTAATAGAAGGGAGTTAGAGAAGGAATATATAATATTTCATAAATGTCATCCTAGTTTAGGTAGTATTTCTAAAATAACTAATACTTAAAATTGATTTCTCCCTTGTATAAAAACTTCATGTCTCCTAAAACATGATAGTCATACACAGTAAGTAGGTCTCTGCTTCCCACACATAAATACCACCAGTAAAATTGTTTTGTAAGTCTCTGAACTAATACTTAAATGGCATACATCCTTTACCAACTCTACAGTTTCAATTAAGGAGTTAGTCATTGTAAAAGATTAGGTAGTTTTGGGCTTCCCCAGTGGCACAGTGGTTGAGAGTTCGCCTGCCGATGCAGGGGACGTGGGTTTGTGCCCCGGTTCGGGAAGATCCCACATGCCGCGGAGCAGCTGGGCCCGTGAGCCATGGCCGCTGAGCCTGCGCGTCCGGAGCCTGTGCTCCACAACGGGAGAGGCCACAACAGTGAGAGGCCCGCATACCGCAAAAAAAAAAAAGATTAGGTAGTTTTAAAACTGCATAATATGAATGTGGTTGAAAATGACATACTTACTCTTATTTATGTTCATTAATTCCATTTGTATAATAGTGCCAATCTTTGTTCTATTTATTTTCTTATGTTCTACACAGTAGGGTTTTTATTCCTTTTAAACTGTGTACCTAATATGTATACAATAAATGAAAACATCTATATATTAAAAAAAACAAACCTTCACTTGAAAAGAACTCTTAGCGCTGTTTCACAACCTTTAAAGTGCAATGGATAAAATGTTGAAAGCTACTCCAAACTTAGAAAGAAGCAAGACAATTTGACAAGGCACAGAAAGGCAGTATTATGAGTTATGTGATGAGAAGAAGGCAGGCACTCTTCAAACTACTATTTATAACTTTTTTTTTACAAGAAGCAAAACATTTTTTTTTTTTTTTTTTTTTTTTTTTTTTTTTGCGGTACACGGGCCTCTCACTGTTGTGGCCTCTCCCGTTGCAGAGCACAGGCTCCGGACGCGCAGGCTCAGCGGCCATGGCTCACAGGCCCAGCCGCTCCGCGGCATGTGGGATCTTCCCAGACCGGGACACAAACCCGCGTCCCCTGCATCGACAGGCGGACTCTCAACCACTGCGCCACCAGGGAAGCCCCGAAGCAAAACATTTTTATTCTCGATGTTTCTGATGTTTTAAGTAACACTGTATTAAGTGAATATTAGTTCTATTTTTCCCATATCCCTATACTTTCATAAGTAACAGTAAGAGAGCTTTTAATGTTTTGATGAAAATTCTTAAAGGTCACAGAACAATAGTAAATTATCACGTAGATTATCAAAACCATTTTGTGTGGATTTACTTTGCGTGATCATTTTTACAGTCCCACATTACCATGCAAAGTAAGGACTTCCTGTATTTCCCTGATCTTTCACTGAGGTGTTCTGTTCATATAAGGCATAATACAAAAACAGTGCCCCCATAAAAAGGGCCCATAGCATGCATGGAGTAAGATTCACGGGCATGACCTATGTTCATTTAATTAACCTCTGCTTAGGGTTTCAGCCTGGATAAAGTCCTAAAAATGAAAGAGACAAATTGAAAAGTCATGTGATCTTTTTGAGGCAAGAGCTTGTGGGATCTAAGTTGTATATGACTGGAAGCTTGTAGGTTATCCAAAAGGAAGACCTATATATCTAAATGCAAGTGCTAAGCAGATATTTGGAGTTTCCACTCTGATTCTCAGAAGAAACCCAGGCTAAAGATAAATAACTAGGAGTCATTGTCCTGCTAGTTACAGCCAAGATCGTTAACCATACCTAAAGTCTGCCCAAGAGAGTGAGACAGACTCTACCTTCTGTATCTCAGTTCTTTGAGTGATAGAACCCAGATTTTTTTGTTCTTCTCACCCCACGTGGTTAGATGTTCAGGGCCTCTTCCCTGCCACAGAACATAAATCCTTATTAGTCTAAAGCTGCAAGGTTAGGGCATGGGCCTGATGTAGCTCCTCCCATTGAAGTGAGAGCCGAGAGCTTCTGGGTAAGTGTCCCTCAATGATGACAGGAGAGTGAGACACAAACATGTCTATTTTTGTTAGCCAGATTGTATCATGTAACACCTGGGACTCAAAGTCAATTGCAACAACAAGAGGACAAGCCTAAGAACCAAGATACCTGCTAAGGGGAACAGAACAAAAGAGGGAAGTGACCTGAGCTGCTAAATTAACCCACCTGGAACTGACCGATGTGGAGATTTCTTGACATGTGAGACACATGTCCTTACAATGTAAGCTGTCACTTGCAGCTGAAACATCCTAATACATCAGACAAAAACCTGAGAAATGACAGAGACTAGAGGAGGCAGGGAAAAAGACAAGGACTCAGGGAGGAGGTAAGAGAACCATGGAGTTCCAAAGAAGGGACCCAGAATGGGGAATCCTGGCTCCAATGGATCTCTCTGATCCAAATATTTTTTTTCAACTTTATTGAAATATCATTGGCAAATAAAATTGTAATATATTTAATTTGTGCATCTGATCCAAGATTTTTCAGTAGACAATCTGCTTTCTCTTACAAGTGGTAATGCCATTTCCAAATATAGATGCAGGTCAGTGAGGACCTAAAAGTCAAGTAAGCAGGAGAAGAAAAATCACTGTCACTGCCTTAACCAGAGAGAATTTGGTATTTAGTTTTTCTTTAAAAATCTTGATTACATCTTTCAAGGCTCTCAAGCTGTTGACACGTACAAAATGAAGACGAACATCTTGGCAGGTGGTAGAAAATGAACAAGCACAGGGAACCAGAAACAACAGAAATGAGATAACCTAGAGCTTCAGTAATGCTGAAATTATCCACAACACAGGAGGAGATGACTATTAACAAAAGATACCGATAAAGGACCAAATGGAACTGCTGAAAACTAGCCCTATTGTGTTTCTGCAGTTCAAATTAAATCAGATGTGGCATCTGTATTTAAGCAAAAAATGTCTGTGGGGAGATTTTGTTGTTTGTTACTGAATTGGAATATCAAGACAGAATCCTCTACTCAATAGTCTTAAAATTTAAATAAAGGGTGCTTGTATAATGAATGCTTTGTAGTTATGATGATACAGTGCCTAAAGGCTGGGGTGGTACAAATTACTGTTCTGGACCTGAAACTAGAGTTAGGTCAAGAAATACAATTTTCTCCTCTTATGTGCCAACTACCGAAGATCAAATTCATTATGTAGAGATTAAGAGCTCTGGCTTTGGAGTCTGACAAACCTGGATAATACCAGCCCTGCCATCATTTGTGATATGATCTTATGATCACAAAGTCTCTGAGCTTCCATCTCCTCGTGTGAGACTAGGAGCAATTTTATATATATATATATATATATATATATATATATATATATATATATATATATATATATATATAGTTATTATAAATATTTAATGAGACTGTTCTTATAATAACCTAAGTCAAAATGACAGAAATAACCAATATACATTAAACATGTATCATGTGGCAGGCATTTTATTAAGAGAAATGACAGAGAGAGACAAGAGTTGGGTTCATCAGCGAGGCCTAGTTAGTGATGAGAAAATGCAGGCTTGTGTTGAAAATGTGAGGAATTTAGTTTCTTTCTAGATCAAGGTGACTTAAACGGTGGTTTTCATCAGCAAGACCAGTCAATTCCTTAGACAGACAAGGTATTTAGCTTATATTGAGTAATTTGAGTGACCTTAATAAGACCCAAACTTGCTCCCTCATTTTTGTTTGAAGTTCTATTATGTCTTTGTCTTAAGCTTTGCCCTCCCCCTGCAGAATTCTGTAACACACATGTGTTCTGTAAATCAGCCTGACATCTCTTCCCTCCTTCATTTCTAACAGTCTCTTCCTTCCTTTGAAGACCTAGATATTCCCTGACTCCAAGTATTTCTGGTGGGGCCTTCAGTGCACAATCCTCCCAAATCCTGGCTGTAAAGGGGATGGGGAAGATGGGCAGGGGTGTCACATGACCCAGCCCCCGTGTGATTATTCTATCTCAATTCTCTGATCCTGAATGGGCAGGTGACGCTGGGATTTTATAATTGGGTGTTTAGACACAGAAGCCTTCCGTCCCCCGGATTACAGGTTGTGACCCCCAGAACTGCTGTCATCCAAGTTATATCTACTGGGAGGAGATAAATCTGCAGGAGGAGAAAATGAAATCAACAAAGAGAAGCAGAAGGAAAAACACAGCTGAGAGATGAGAAGCCCTGAGGATACTTATTATTTAGGTCCCCAGATTCAGTCACACCTCAGGTTAGCCTCTCCTCCATCCTTCCCAGCTACGGAAACCAACAAATTCTCTTTTTTGTTCAAGCTACTTTAATTTGAGTTCTGTCACCTTTTTCTTTTTTTTTTTTTTTTTTTGCGGTACGCGGGCCCCTCACTGTTGTGGCCTCTCCCGCTGCGGAGCACAGGCTCCGGACGCGCAGGCTCAGCGGCCACGGCTCACGGGCCCAGCCGCTCCGCGGCATGTGGGATCTTCCTGGACCGGGGCATGAACCCGTGTCCCCTGCATCGGCAGGCGGACTCTCAACCACTGCGCCACCAGGGAAGCCCAAGTTCTGTCACCCTTAATCAAGAGTCCAGATTAATATATACCTACTCTAAAGCAAGTGCATGATTATTTAACTAAAAGAAAGAAAAAAAAAACCTAACATTTTTAGGTGGAAAAACATGATGGAAACTGTAGAATGAAAATGCTTGAAAGTTGCTGGTTTTGAACACAGTTCTACCTCCACGGATCCTCCACGGATCCCTTTGAGATTTCATGGGGAAACTTTACCCTGTATGTGCGTACTTCTTTCTGCCACCAAAGACTTGTGACTTCCCAGAAAGAACTTTTGTCTGCTCCAGGTCAGTTGGCCCCAAAAGAATCATTTGCTGGGGTCACAGGGTCAAAAGCTCTCTTGGATGTTCAGAGTGCCTGCAGCTAATGTAAAGATTTCTTGCTGCCAGATTGTTAAAAGGGATTCAAGCAGAAAGGTATGGGAGAAGAAAGTTAAGAGGGGAGGTGTGGAGCTGAAGCCAGGTGGAGGTAACCCAGAAGAGGCAATAAATAGCTCATGCTCAAGACAGGCCAGGGGATGGAAATAGGAGAAATAAGATGCCAGGGTCAGTCTTGAGTCTACTGATGACAGGACAGGAAAAATCTGTTTTCAGCCTTTCCACGCATTTATTAAACACAGTGTTTGATGGCTTTGGAGAATCAAAAATAAAATAGCTCTGGTCCCAAAGAGTCAGAAATAGAGCATACATCTAGGATGAATTCCTTGTCCCCCAGAGCTCCTCAGCTTTCTAAACTTATTTACCCATCGATCCCTTTGTTTCCTGAACACAAGTTTTTGTTTTCATTGTTGTTTCAGATAACAGCATTAACATCCTCTGGTAGTATCAGGACTACCTTATCTTGCTTAATAATAGCTTTCATTTATTGAATACCTGATATGCACCAGGCATCCCACTAAGCACTTGACATGCCGTATCTCATTCCATTCTCACAGCAGGCCTATTACTTAGGAGGAAGCATTATCCCTATTTTACAGATGAGGTAACAGCCTCAGAATGGTTAAGTAACTTGCCCTAGGTTGCTGCTATTCAAAACGCTGCTCTGTGAGCTCTTTGCTATCAGTCAGCAAGGGAAAAAGAAACCTACTCTAGGAGGTAAATCAATACCCTGCTGCTTCCTTCATTGAGAAAGTTGTGCTTTGGGGTAAAAAAAAAAAAAAAAAGTCAGCAGACTAATGGTGTTTTTAGTGATGTAGCTGATTTACATTCTGGCACAAGCTCCTGATCTCTTCCCTGACTGGTAACAGTCTATGGACTGAGGGTGGTCTTTGTGTAGCACTGTTGCCGATCACAGAACTATGTGAGGAGAGGAGACAGGATTCAAACCCGAGCATGCCTGGCTTCAAAGCCTTGTCTCTGAAAAACACCCTACAACACTGTGAATCAACTATACTTCAATTAAAAAAAAAAAAAAAAAGCCCACCCTGATCCACTGTCTCCTGTAATGCAGTTCTACTGTCATCCACAATGTACCCAGGTTTCAGGCCATACCAGTTGGATTTCCCAAGCTATTAGATAAATGTACCCTCCCCCAAAAGTTTATATTCCCTTTCAAAGACAGACAAACCCACAGTCCAAGCAGAACCTGTAGAGTCTGTAAGACAAATACTTTATGACGTGGCCAGAGACCCGGTAGCTGAGCTGATGCATTCCAGAAGCAGGGAGCATCTGAGCCACACACTGACTTGTGCCCCTCTTCTCAGGTAGGGGGGAGCTTGCCACAGAGTCCCTTTCTAGACTTGTTTCACTGTAGCTTATAATTAGGCATTGTCACTTTGATGACTAAATGAATTAGTGAGGATGACATGGGGACTCAGCAAAGGCTGAGATGGGGAGACTTTACAAAAATAAACAGCCAGAAAAAATTGCTCTGAAACAGTAAGGCAGACTTGTGGGAAGTCAGCATCAGGAATTACATGTGGCATCCTATGATGATTTAAATGACAACATGCCAGGGGCATCTGTTCCCCTCTCCATCCTTGAGTCTTGTCTGTATTTGTATTTCCCTTTGAAATAGACACATTCCCTTCTCTGCCTCTTACAGGGATATTCTTTCATTTGAACATTTATTGGGTCCTCATGTGTGTCAGGCATGATATTGAGTACTTAAAAAAACAAAAACAAAAAAAAACAGCCAAACAAACAAAAAACTGAAAACATACCCTGATGCACCACAGAATTTCAAATAAAGCAATTCTACAGTCTTAGACCCCATCCAAGGAAACTGAGAAATAAAGATCAAATAAAGATCTTATGATCACACCGGCTTATTACATAGGCCTATAGCTGAACTCTGAGGCAGGTTAGAACAAGTCTTCAGGATAATAATAAGAGTAACAGGCAACACTTACTGCTGATCCAAGTATTATGTTAAGTACTTCACACGTGTTATTGTATTTAATTCTTACAACAATTCTAAGAAGTAGGGCTTATTATTTGCTTACTTTTATGGATGGGGAAATTGAAGCATAAAGAGGTTACTTAACTTATCCAATGTCACACGATTAGTGAGTGTTATATTTCAAGCCAATGCAGCCTGACTTCAGAGCCCTTGTTCTTTGCTTTCAACTTCTTTGAAATGGACTGTCAGGTTTCCTTTCTACCAGCTGAAGCCTATTTTTTATTTCAATTAATTCATCAAGAACAAGAACATGCTGAATTCAAGCCACCTATCTTTCCACCTATCTTTTCCAGTGAAAACAAGGAGGCCTGTGCCCTGGTCAGCTCTCTTGGCCCTTCCACTCTGGCTGGGCTGACAGGACATGTGGGCAAAACACCACTTACGGGCAAGATCCCTTTAGATATAATAGTATTGGATCACACTGCTGGGCCAAACTCCATGGTTCACACCAGTTGCAAAGAGATTGGAAAGCCATCTAGAGCACTGGTCCCAAACTGGTGTACTTAAAAAATACGATATCCACCCCCAGAGATTCTAATTTAATTAGACTGGCATACTACATGAGCCTCAGAGCCTTAACACCTACCTAGGTGATTTTAATATCCCATAAAGTATGAGGATGACTGGTCTGTTGTTCGTTGTGTAGTGAATCAGAGTAAAGAACCAGAGGGCTCACCACAGGCTATTAATTTTATACACAGTTGCCATATTACTACCTACTTTCACAAAAACGTGCTTTCACATAACTTATTTAGACATCTCAATCAATGAGGTACCTTTTGTTATACCCACTTTACAGGTGAGGGAATTGAGGAGCAGAGAGGAAAGCAACTTGCCTGGGGTAGAAATCAGAGTCAAGACTTCCACCTGAGGCTGTCTGCCTATAAGACTGTTCTCTTGGGCTTCCCTGGTGGCGCAGTGGTTGGGAGTCCGCCTGCCGATGCAGGGGACACGGGTTCGTGCCCCGGTCTGTGAAGATCCCACATGCCGCTGAGCGGCTGGGCCTGTGAGCCGTGGCCGCTGAGCCTGTGCGTCCAGAACCTGTGCTCCGCAACGGGAGAGGCCACAACAGTAAGAGGCCCGCATACCGCACAAAAAAAAAAAAAAAAAAAAGACTGTTCTCTTAACCACTAGCCTATTATGCTTCCCCACAGAAAGAGAGAACTCTCAAAGGAGTTCGATTAGGGCTGTACCCAGAAGGACAGACGCAAGGTCAAGGAAAGGGAAGCGTACCTATAAGAAGGATGGGTGCTCAGCAAAGTGTGGATGCCTCTGGGCATAAATGCATATGTATGGACAAATGCATATACTTCTGAGATGTTGAGAATTTCAGTCAAGAGCGTAACAGGCCACCCTCACCGTGGACCAAGCCATTGTGGCTCTAACATTTTTGTTCTTCCTCTGACCAGGTCTGAAGAGAGAGGTAGGTGACCTAGGATGTGTGAAAGCCTGGGTAGGGTCACGGTGAGGAATTCCTAGAATGTGGTAAGTAAAAGAAAAGTAGAGAAATGGGGGCCCCTGAGAGCAGAGGGCTTCAGGAGCTGCAGTATCTGATATCTGGTCCTGGGTTTACCCGGATATCACCGCTGCCACTGACTATGTGTCAGGAGATGCTCGCTCTTCTTTACAAGATATTGATTCATTTAAGCCTCATTGAAGCCCTATGAGGCAAATTCTATCATAATCCCTATTTTACAGTTGAGAAACTGAGGCAGAGGGAAGTTAAGCAACTTGCCCAAGATCACGCAGTTATTAACTAGCAGAGCTGGAACTTGAACCCAGTAGTCTGGTTCCAGCACCTCTCAGTGATAATGACAATGGCTAACTCTTTTTTTTTCTTTTTTTCTTTTCTTTTTTTTTTGCGGTACGCGGCCCTCTCACTGTTGTGGCCTCTCCCGTTGCGGAGCACAGGCTCCGGACACACAGGTTCAGCGGCCATGGCTCACGGGCCCAGCCGCTCTGCGGCATGTGGGATCTTCCCGGACCGGGGCACGAACCCATGTCCCCTGCATCGGCAGGCGGACTCTCAACCACTGCACCACCAGGGAAGCCCGACAATGGCTAACTCTTACTAGACTTACTCCGTGGGAGCCTGATATTTCACACACATTATCTCATGACCTCCTGATAATCACTATGAAATAGGCTCTACCGTCACTGCAGTCATTCTACAGAAGAGAAATCTTGGTACCAAATACCTCAGTCTGGCATTACCTGTGCTTTGGAAGAATTAAGGCAGGGGCTGGGCCCATCATTTGGGATAAGTGGTGAGGGGAGAGCACAGTGGACAGGAGGCGCAACTTTGAGGCACCATTTTGAGATCTACCAAGAAACCAAAAGAAGCATTTTGAACAAGCGGGTGCGATTAGACCAGGTTTGTGGGAATCAGCAGCATTCACTGGGGCTCTTTGGGAGGCCTTACAGAGGACACTACTCCTGGGAATCAAAGCAGATTGAGAATGGACTATGTTCATTGCCTATCATAATAAGTAAGGTGCCTACTTGATGTCTAGAGAACTTGGATTCATTCAGCCAATACTTTTTGACTCTCTTCTATGGCCCAGGCACTGTTCTAGGAATTTGTAGTTTGCTGGTGAATTAAAGAGACAAAGGGCATGCATCTTAGAGAATCACATGTTCTAATGAGCAGCTTCTTGGCAGAAAAGGAGAGATGAACAATCCCTACCCCTAGGGATGCTGAATGAAGGGTTAAGAGACCTGAATTCTAACGTGTCCTACACTGAAGCTCTCCATCATTCACTCTCTGGGTCTCAGTTTTCCCTTCTGTAAACTGGAGTGTATTCCTACTTTACCTGTATAGTGGGAACAGAGGAAGATAACAAATAGATGATCAAAAAGAAAGCATAGTGTAGCCACAAACAACAAACTCTCCTTCTGCTTTAAACCCACTTTCCCGAAAACTTTTATATAATTGCTGATAACAGATCGCTCAAGAGCGGGTGAGGACATGTTGCCTATTATACTTCATTTGAGCTCCAGGACTCCTGCTCTCTAGAGGGCCTTGGCAGATGAGTAACAAGTCGTCTGATGAATATGCAACGTGATTCTGTCTTAATAAGTTTCTCAGCTGTTGGAAACTTGACAAGGAAAAAAAAAGCCATAGAAAAAAAAAAGCCATGGAAATATGTAATGTGGAAAAACTGCCTGCCCACCTCTCAGAGTTCCCACAGATGGGTCTCTCAGCCACAAATGGGCCTGGGCTTTTCCAGAGACACAAAATGCACTGCTGGTGGGACGCACCCACCCAGTCAGGGGTCTACCTGAAAGCATCTTCTTTCCCCTTATGATTTGCCTCCTTAGCCCTCTGTCTCTGAATTCTCAATACAGACAGATACACACACACACACACACAAACACACACACCATTTTTCCGTATCAAATCAGAAGCAGGAAATGCTTACTTAGGGACAGGCACAACAGACTGAGCTAGGGTCCTAAGATAGATAGACCTGTGTTAAAATCCTGACTTCCCCACTTACTAGCTACTCAGTCTTGGCAATTCATTTAATCTTTTTGAGTTTCAGTGTCATTGTTAGTAAAATGGGCATAATAACCCCTATCTTATGGTGTTGTGATCAGGATTGTTTGTAGAGAGAGGTCGGAATACGTAGGTGTTTAATAAGCAGTAGTAATTGTGTTAACTAATATCACCATCACATCACCATTTCACATAAGATCAACGCCTCCTTCTGAGTTTTTGTGGACATTTATTGACTTTCTTGTCCAGCATCCATTCCTCCCTTTTCTGGTACTAGCACTCCGATTATCCTGTTCCCCAGCGCACGGGGGGAGGATAGAACCGACTCTACTAACCCCTGGCCACAGCAATTGGTTTTTGGAAAGGAGTTTATGACCCAATCCAAGCCAAAGAGCTGCAATCCTCTGACTTCAGTTGGAACTGCTAGAAAAAGTTCTCATCTTGTCTGGACTTCAACTCAGGAAAAGAGAAACCTGGAATTTCTAGAGGCACAAGGAGAGAGGATGGCTGAGACCAGCAAAGAAAGAAAGCAGAGCTAAGAAACAGACCGTCCTGATGACACTGCCTGAGCCCCTGCATCCAGCTGTATCTGAAGCCCTAGTACTTTCAGTTGCACGAGGCAACACACTCGTGGTGATTAAGTCAATGTAACTGAAGGTTTTGGTGGGTTTGGTAACATGCAAACTAAACATCTCTGACTTGGTGCATTTCACTGTATATAAATTGTAACACTAGAAATATATTTTTAAGTCAACGTTTTTTTCTGAGCTCTGTGCAGCTTAACATATCCTCCCAGGAACAATTCTCCTTGCCATTTTTACCAAGACATCTCTATGGAACTCATTTTTGGCCCATAAATGTGGCCCAAGTGCTAAAACAGCAGGTTCACACCACCTCCTACACAGTATCTGTGATTTGACACAGTCTTGCATGTTCAATAAAGATGTTAATTGATGCATCTTCTTCTAAACTCTGTGGGTTTTTAAAGTCTTAAGATACATAGATTAAAATTCACAGCATTTGTAGGCACTGATGTTTGGTTTCAGTTTTCAAGATTGTTATTTTAAAATGTGGGGATCTTCCAGGAAACATTAAGGTCTTGTTTACATGCAAACTATAGTTTAATTCTACAAATTGTAAGAGTTTCATGGAACTCTTTGAGGGGGATATACATGATAAAAACCACAGTCAGCCTCCTGTCTTTATGTTTGTTGACATAGGGCCAAATGTGCTTCATCATTATTCTTCAGTAAAGTGCTATTTGTGTGTTTTGCATTTCTCATTAACAACTGGTTTTCTTTCAGCTCATTAATGCTTGGGCCAAGTAGGTGGAAAGTGTACATGTCCAAGCAGTACATGGAGATGTTGCAGGTGAGTAAGACAGAGAGGAACCACAAAGGTTGTGACTGCGCACAGGGGTCGGGGTGCTGCCCACTTCCACGGTTCTGAACAGGCTGGGAACAATGGAGTGGCATCATGCTTGCTATTTACTCAGTGTTGGGTTCTGAGGGCAACCCACATTGTTCATGCCACGTAGCGACTATTCTCCGTTGTAGCTAATTAATGCCCTTAGGTCCTAGTTTATGTTACAGCTACTTAGATGAAGCATGCTCTTGAGTTGGACAGGCCTAAATTCCAATTCTGGTCATGAGACCTTGATTTGGATAATTTACTTCAATCTAAGTCTGAATGTCCTCATCTTTAAAATGGGGGCAATCATGTCCACCTTCCAGGGCTGTGGTGCAGATTCAGTGGCCTAACACTGGTGAAGTACGCAGCACAGGTCCTGGTCCATGGATGGTCCTCTGTAGATATTTGCCTCCTGGCTCTGCTGCTCCTCATGAGCTGTTCATGAGTGTTTCATCTTTGTGTGCCACCAGCTCTTAGAAAAACAGCACATGCTAAATGTTTCTGGAATAAATGCGTGAATAACAGTGACTTTAGTCATTGGTGCAATTATTTGATTGTTTGTCTCTCCTGCTAGCCTGGACTGAACTCCAGTAATAAACGACAGGAGCTGGAGGAACGGGTTTACCTGTGCTCATTATCTTCTCCTCAGAACCGTGGCACATGTTAGGCATTAAATAAACATTTACTGAGTGGATGAATGAGTGACCAAAAGACACAACTATCATTATTGGAGGCAAGACGAAGAAACAGAACTATCGGCCATGAGCGGTGTGTGCACATGCGTGTAATGTGTGTGTCCATATCATTCCACTGTATCAGTACCCTGAGAGAGGCAGAAAAGAGGCTGTACTGAGCAAAGGGATATGGAGATTGGGAGAAAATACGTTTAAAAAATTTAGAGAAGGGATGAAAGGGGAGGATCAAAGTCTGGCTTAGAGTTGACCCCATAAAAGCCATCTTTGGGGTTCTGGGGGAAGGCCATCACCATTTACAAATAAGGGTAATTTTGAATCTCCCTTTAAAATATGTTTTCATTTCTTCTTATTGCATGAGTAGAACTACCTGGATCACTTTTGTTTTCTTGCTATTAAATGAATAGACTATTTTTTAAAAGCAGTTTTAGCTTCACAGCAAAATTTAATGGAAAGGCCACAGTTCACACGTACTCCTGCTCTCCCTGCTTCCCTGACCCACCCCAACCCCCAAAACAGAGCCTCCTTCACTATCAACATCCTGAAACAGTAGTACATTTGTTACAATGAGTGAACCAACACATCACTATCAAGTCCACAGTTTACACTAGGATTCACTCTTTGAGCTTACGTTGTATGGGTTTTGACAAATGTATAATGCCATGTCACCACCATTATAGTATCATACAGAATAGTTTCCCTGCCCTAAAATTCCCCTGTGCTTCTCCTATTCATCACTCCTTCCTCTGAGGCCCTGGCATCCACTGATCTTTTTACTGTCTCTATAGTTTTGCCTTTTCCAGAATGTCATATAGTTGGAAACATGTACCATGTTACATTATTAGATTGGCTTCCAGCACTTAGTTATATGCCTTTAAGTTTCCTTTACGTCTTTTTGTGACTTGATAGCTCATTTCTTTTTAGCACTGAATAATAATATTCCACTCTCTGGTTGTACCACAGATCATTTATCTACCCTGCTACTGAAGGGTATCTTGGCTGATTCCAAGTTTGGGGACTTATGAATAAAACTGCCATAAATATTTGTGTGCAGATTTTGTATGGACATAAGTTTTGAGCTCCTTTGGGTAAATACCAAGAATTACTATGCTGGATTGTATGGTAATAGCATGTTTAGTTTTGTAAGAAAATGCCAAACTGTCTTCTGATACCATTTTGTATTCCCATCAGCAACAAATGGGGGTTTCTGTTCTACATCCTCACAGGCATTTGGTGTTGTCAGTGTTTTGGGTTTTAGACATTCTAGTAGGTATGTAGTAATATCTCACTGTTGTTTTAATTTGTAATTTCCTAATTATGTATGATGGTGAACATCTTTTTCATGTTTATTTACCCTCTGTATATCATCTTTGGTGAGGTGTCGGTTCAGATCTTTTGCCCATTTTTAAATTGGATAGTTCATTTTTTATTGTTGAGTTTTAAGAGTTCTTCATATATTTTGGATAAGTCCTTTACCAGAGGTGTCTTTTGCCAACATTTTCTCCCTAGATCACTTTCTAAACAGATGTGATAGAGCATATCCCATCTTACTTGTGACTTCAATGGGGATATCTCTATCATTTCAACAGGGATATCTTCAATAGGGATACTTCAATAGTGATATCAATAGGGATATCTCTATCATTTCAGTTATAGGTTTCAGATGAATAATTCTGCCACCGTAGAGGAAATCTGGATTTAAATTCCCAAATTACTGAATATGTAACTTGTAACTTAATACTTGTAACTTAATGCATATGGATATTGAATTACATGTCTTATCAAATCATGTTTCTCCCTTGACCCATTAATATAGATGACTTTTATTAATAGATTCTTACTACTAAACTATTTTTACACTTCTGGAATAAATCACGATAGTATAATTTTAATACACATAAATATACATTATAAATTATTTTAATATACATAACATACACTAATATATTATTTAGATTGATCTGTCCTACTCTCAGGTTTTAGTATTAGATTAAACCCATAAAAAGAACTGGTAAAATTTCTTTATATTCTATAATAGTCTATACAGTATGAAATATATCACTTTCCTTGAATTAGAAAAATCTTACTTTTAAAAACAAAATAATTTTTCTTTTATCTACATTAATTTCTATCTCCTGCTTCCTATTGTTTATTGCTTTTCTTATCCAATCTCTTATACTTAGTATTTAGCTTATTTTTTTCTTGTATTGTTTAAGAATAGAAGCATTTAAGGATAAGAATTTGCCTCTGAGTTTAGCTTTGATTATACTTTCCCATACTTAATATTATTATTATTAATTTCTAAATTTTAATTATTTTTGTTTTGCTTTTCTCTTTGACCAAGACTTATTTATAATATGTGCATTTTTCAAATGAGTAGATTTGCAAAACATGTGTTTATTAATTTTTAATATTATTTCCTTTAGGATAGTAAATTATTGTCTGAAAAACATATGACCTATCTGATTTCTGATACTTTTGGAATCATTTGGAACTATTATATGGTCTAATATATATATTTTTTTGGTAAGTACTTTATTGGAATTTAAATTTAAAAAAGGTATATTCTTTGTAGAGTATAAAGTTTGGTATATGTTTATTAAATTAACTTATACTTTTATTTTTCAAAAATCTCTAATTACCTATTTACTTTTATCTCTTGGCCTTTCAAATGCAAATAACTCTGCGAGCTCCCTACTTCATTTTCATCTTTCTGTCATTTTTCTCCTTGTACTTTTATTAGCCTTTGCTTTATGTATTTTGATGTCATGATGTTTAACAATTGTCATCCTTTTGCCTTTTTCATATGCATTTTAAAATAAATTGTCTTCTATACAAAGGATTAGATGTTTCCCAAGTATCAAATCAACGCTTTGGTGTTTCTAATATGGATTCAAATTCTGCCACTGCAATTTTAATTTCAATTTTATTTAAATTCATTCAGCTTCCTTTTATTTCTTCCTATATCTTGTCTGAATGAAAAAAATACATTTAGTATATTTTGAATAGTGCCTGGCTCAGAATAAATGTTTGGCAAATGCTAACTATTGTTATTATTGACATCTAATTTTTTTTTGCAGAGCATATTTTACAGAGAACATATTTTAAAGCTATCAAGGATCTTCTTATCTAAAATTGACATATTTCCTGTGTGTTTCATGAATGCCTTCTTTCTAGGCCACTTGATAGCAATACTCTCCTTTTTGTCATAGGCTCTATGAAGCTCTGCAGCCTTCTGTTTTCCCATCTTAACCTGCTTCTCTAAGCTTGATGTTTGCCCTTAAACAAGTTGGGTGTGTTCTCTTTGATCCTATTCACTGGACCGCTATTTGCTTTTAGAATCCCCCACCCAAATCTTAACTTGGAGGGCTGGATGCTATAAATTGCATTTTTGGTTCAGTGATTTAACAACCAGTATGGCAAGGGATGGGAAGAGGCTGAAGTCCTAGGTTGGTGCTACTGTTGAGAAAGCTCTAAGCCATTTGCTCTGTATTGTTTAGTGAATCATTTATGATAAGGTGACATTTTTCAACCAGCTTTATATTTGGTCTGGTCTTTTTGCCAGAGGCAACCGGCAGCCCTACCCAGATTCTTACCCAACTCCATAACCCACTGCCACCTTTTCTTCTCATCTGACTGCTATGGAAACCCTGGGATCTCCAGTAGCACTGACTTTGAAAGCCACTAATCTGTATGGTCAGTTCAAGTCCCACATTTTATGCCACACAGACTCCCTGTACTCTTAAAAACTAGGCGTTCCTAGCAGAGGTGTTCTCCTTGATTCTTACTGGGGGGAGATATCAACGTGTCCATTGTGCCATTGCTCCAGTTTGCCCAGGAGAGTCCCAGTTTATACTTGTTCTAGATCAATTAATGCCTATTGATTATTTTAATGCCTCCTTTCATTCTCAAAAAGTGTCCCTGTTTGGGATATAAGTAATTTTCATGAGTGATCTGTCTAGATGTGCTTGCATAGGAGGTGGCTCTGTAAAGAAAGAGCCAAATCTCTCTGAAAGGGACATAGGTCTGGCACCAGAAAGTAACAAATATTTCAATAAGAGGGTGAAAGTCCAATGAGGTTGTGTTTGTGACAGTAAATGCCAAGCTCTGTATTCATGTGAGGTCATTCTCTCTGTTCCATTTGTTTGGGACCTTTTCTCAGAATCAATACACTCCCTCGGGAAACCATATCAGAGTTCGTACTTGGAAAGCAACATTTCTAACACATTGAACTTCATAATCAGAGGCCATCTCTCTCTGCTCAGCCTCACTCATCTCCTGCTCATTACTAATCCCTTAAGCTCTTGGATGCTACAACTGACACACATCTTTAGGTGACAGAAAAGGCTGATGCAACCATAATAAGTTGTCAGCCAGTTCAACCCTGAGCAGTAGGAGGCAACAACAATAATTAGGTTCAGAATAAGTGTAAAACCTGAAGGGTAATGAAGTATTCCATGTTCCATTAGGTTACCAGGCACTCAGGGGTCCTGTAGCAGCTCCAGTCTGCTAGCCAGACTGACAAATTTGTGTCGGAGCCATTTGGCTCAGCAAATAATGAGCAGGCCTATCTGGCAACAGAATGGTTCTGCTAGTTCCAAGGTAGATTTCCTGCTTCCATTAATCTCTAAAACTCCAGCAGAGGCAAGCTAGAGTCTTAAAGTTTTCCTCCCAACATCTGAAGGCCTACTTAAGTAGGAAGCCAAGGTGGCAGGTAGAAACCAGGTTTAGACTTTGTAAGATGCTAGGTGCTGGGAGAAGGGAGTTGGGGCACAGGGCTCTCTTGCCTCACCAGCTCTCCTGACTTTCAAGCCATCCCTGGGGAGAGCAGCTATAATCCATGTTTTGCTTTCCATCAACAAGATGAGGAAAGGAGGTGACCACTGGCTTCAGTCTTGCCTTGCACCACTCCCTGTAAGAGCAGCGCTCAAGAACATGAGGTTTGAACCCAGACAGACCTGGCTTCAAATCCTTGCTCTGACACTTAATAACTGCTTTCTCGCTGCCTCAGTTCTCCGTTCTGTAAAAGGAGGATAATAAATACTTTCCTTGTAGTGTTGTTAGCATGAGACATTAAGGAGATGGCATTTACAAAGTGCTTAGCTCAGGCACTGGGATATATGGAATTTAACTAGCCTTTATCATGATTAATATTTATTAAATGAGGGAATCACTGAAGTTATGAATGAATGAATGAGTGCAATGGGACTAGAGTTGGGAGTGGAATGAATGAGTGAATAATAATTGAGTGACAACTCTGAGCCAGGCATTGGGGTAAAAATGGTGAGCAAAATTCAGATGCCATCCCTGCTGTCAGGGACTACATGTAGTACTAGAGCCAGACCTTAGTTATAAAAGGAAATACAGCACTGACAAATGTACTTTTAAAAATGGAGTGAAATGCTCCATGAGAACATAAAACAAGGGAACCTGATCTCAGAGAAAGCTTTTCTGAGAAAGAGCCATTTCTAGTGACGTGATCTCAGACCTGAGGGATGAGGGGTTCATGAACGATAGTGGTGGGCATTCTAGGAGAGGGCACAGCATGCATGGAAGCCCTGTGGTAGAAGGAAATACTGTGTGGTCAAGGAACCAAAGAAGGCAATAATGCATCTTTGAGATATTCAACTAGGCAACTGGATCCACGGAACTGGAAGTCAGAGGAAAGTACCAGGGTCCTAAGGCCATATCTATGCTGTCGGCATGTGGGCCTGGATGAGATGACATAGGAGTCCAAAAGTAGAGAGAGGTTTAGTAGGCCACAAGGAGAATCTGATATCATGTAAGCCAGGGTATGTCAGTCACTATTGTTGCAAAACAAATAGCCCCGAAATGTAGCAGCTTGAAACAACCATTATTTTGCTGATGATTTTGTGCGCTGGAAATTTGCAAAGGGCTTGGCTCAGCAGTTCTCACTTGGGGTCTCTCATGCAGATACAATCAGATGTCAGCTACGACTGCAGTCATCTGAAGGCTCAACTGGGCTGCACCTCCAGATTGCTCACTGGCATGGTTGTCAGTGGACACTGGTTTCAGCTGGAGACTCAGCTGAGGCTATTGACTAGAGTGCCTATACAGGACCTCTCCAACATGAGCTTCATGAATTACGGATGGTTTTGCCCAGAGCGAGTGTCCCCAGAGAAGCAGGAAAAGCCTATTATTAGGGCCTCTCCAACATGAATATCATCATAAGTTTTAGCTGGTTTCACTAGAGCAAGTGTCCCCAGAGATGCAGAAAAAGCCTATTACCACCTAGCCTCAGAAGTCACAGAGTCTAACTTATCCTGCACTCCATTGACTGAAGCAATCACAAAGCCAATCAGATTCAAGGGGAGGGGACACAGACCCTACCTCTTCATGGGAGGAGTGTGTAAATGTTGAAGTCAGGTTTTTAAAACCATCACACAAAAGAAAAAAGAATGATGACCCCTGTCAATTGTTGATAAAAGCTCAAGTACAATGGGACGTGAAAAGAAAGATAGGATTTAGGAATGTGGACATCACCATTGACCTTCACCCACGTGCTACACAAGACACATCAGAGTTAAATTGGCCCTCATTATTCACATGTATGTTTTGTAACCTCAGTAAACTATAAGGACTTGTTTTCTGCTGTAGTTCTCACAGTGCCTCGCAGAGAAAAACTGAGCTCTGGTGAAGTCTCAATAAATATGCTACTTATTAGTATATTTGGGTCACAGGCTCAGAAATCCACGAGGGCAGAGGCTAGGTTATCATGCTTTATGTCTTCCAATGCCTGGAACAGCACCTGGGCTATATGAGTGCTCAATACCTATTTAATAAACCAAACAAATCAAACCAAGAGTCAAAAGTGCTCCAGTGGAAGGAATGCTTTTTGAGAAAATGAACAATGACCATGCCAACCTCAAAAGTTCTCATTCTGGACTTCCGGGTAAGATGGCGGAAGAGTAAGACGCGGAGATCACCTTCCTCCCCACAGATACACCAGAAATACAGCTACACGTGGAACAACTCCTACAGAACACCTACTGAACGCTGGCAGAAGACCCCAGACCTCCCAAAAGGCAAGAAACTCCCCACATACCTGGGTGGGGCAAAGCGGAGAGATTCCCGCGTGGAGGGGCGGTGCAGAGGGGCGCTCACCAGCCCGGGAGGCTTGTCTGCTCCCCCGCCGGGGCGGGCGGCGCTGGAGCTGGGGCTCGGGCTTCGGTCGGAGAGCGGGGAGAGGACTGGGGCTGGCAGCGGGAACTCAGCCTGAAGGGGGCTGGTGTGCCACAGCTGGCCGGGAGGGAGTCCGGGGGAGCTCTGGAGCTGCCGAGGAGGCGGGAGACTTTTTCTTCCCTCTTGGTTTCCTGGTGCGCGAGGAGAGGGGATTGGGAGCGCCGCGTGGGGGAGCTCCAGAGACGGGCGCGAGTCGCGGCTGGGGGCGCGGAGCCCAGGGACGGGCGTGGGATGCTGGGGCTGCTGCTGCCGCCGCCGGGAGGCCTGTGTGCGAGCGCAGGTCACTGTCCGCGCCGCCCTTCCGGGAGCCTGTGCAGCCTGCCGCTGCGGGGGTCCCGGGATCCAGGGGCGGCTTCTCTGGGAGAGCGCACGGCGCGCCTCGGTCTGGTGCAACGTCACGCCGACCTCTGCCGCTGCAGGCTCGCCCCGCACTCCGTGCCCCTCCCTCCCGCCCGGCCTGAGTGAGCCAGAGTCCCCGAAGAGGCTGCTCCTTTAACCCTGTCCTGTCTGAGCGAAGAACAGACGCCCTCCGGCGACCTACACGCAGAGGCAGGGCCAAATCCAAAGCTGAGACCCAGGAGCTGTGAGAACAAAGAAGAGAAAGGGAAACCTCTCCCAGCAGCCTCAGAAGCAGCGGATTAAAGCTCCACAATCAACTCCATGTACCCTGCATCTGGGGAATACATGAATAGACAACAAATCATCCCAAATTGAGGAGCCAGGAGTCAGTGCTGTGCCTCTGAGGTGGGAGAGCGAACTTCAGGACACTGGTCCACAAGAGACCTCCCAGCTCCACATAATATCAAACGGCGAAAATCTTCCAGAGATCTCCATCTCAACACCAGCACCCAGCTTCACTCAACGACCAGCAAGCTACAGTGCTGGACACCCTATGCCAAACAACTAGCAAGACAGGAACACAACGCCACCCATTAGCAGAGAGGCTGCCTCAATTCATAAAAAGTCTGCAAACACCCCAAAACACACCACCAGACGTGGACCTGCCCACCAGAAAGACAAGATCCAGCCTCATCCACCAGAACACAGGCAGTAGTCCCCTCCACCAAGAAGCCTACACAACCCACTAAACCAACCTTAGCCAAAGGGGACAGACACCAAAAACAACGGGAACTATGAACCTGCAGCCTGCAAAAAGGTGACCCCAAACACAGTAACATAAGCAAAATGAGAAGACAGAAAAACACACAGCAGGAGAAGGAGCAAGATAAAAACCCACCAGAACTAACAAATGAAGAGGTAATAGGCAGTCTGTCTGAAAAAGAATTCATAATAATGATGGTAAAGATGATCCAAAATCTTGGAAATAGAATAGACAAAATGCAAGAAACAGTTAACAAGGACCTAGAAGAACTAAAGACGAATCAAGCATCGATTAAAAACACAATAAATGAAATAAAAAATACTCTAGATGGGATCAATAGCAGAATAACTGAGGCAGAAGAACGGATAAGTGAGGTGGAAGATAAAATAGTGGAAATAACTGCTGCACAGCAAAATAAAGAAAAAAGAATGAAAAGAACAGAGGACAGTCTCAGAGACCTCTGGGACAACATTAAACGCACCAACATTCGAATTATAGGGGTTCCAGAAGAAGAAGAGAAAAAGAAAGGGACTGAGAAAATATTTGAAGAGATTATAGTTGAAAACTTCCCTAATATGGGAAAGGAAATAGTTAATCAAGTCCAGGAGGCACAGAGAGTCCCATACAGAATAAATCCAAGGAGAAATACACCAAGACACATATTAATCAAACTGTCAAAAATTAAACACAAAGAAATCATATTAAAAGCAGCAAGGCAAAAACAACAAATAACACACAAGGGAATCCCCATCAGGATAACAGCTGATCTCTCAGCAGAAACTCTACAAGCCAGAAGGGAGTGGCAGGACATACTTAAAGTGATGAAGGAGAAAAACCTGCAACCAAGATTACTCTACCCAGCAAGGATCTCATTCAGATTTGATGGAGAAATTAAAACCTTTACAGACAAGCAAAAGCTGAGAGAGTTCAGCACCACCAAACCAGCTTTACAACAAATGCTAAAGGAACTTCTCTAGGCAAGAAACACAACAGAAGGAAAAGAACTACAATAACGAACCCAAAACAATTAAGAAAATGGGAATAGGAACATACATATCAATAATTACCTTAAATGTAAATGGACTAAATGCTCCCACCAAAAGACACAGACTGGCTGAATGGATACAAAAACAAGACCCATATATATGCTGTCTACAAGAGACCCACTTCAGACCTAGAGATACATACAGACTGAAAGTAAGGGGATGGAAAAAGATATTCCATGCAAATGGAAACCAAAAGAAAGCTGGAGTAGCAATTCTCATATCAGACAAAATAGACTTTAAAATAAAGACTACTAGAAGAGACAAAGAAGGACACTACATAATGATCAAGGGATCAATCCAAGAAGAAGATATAACAATTGTAAATATTTATGCACCAAACATAGGAGCACCTCAATACATAAGGGAAATATTAACAGCCATAAAAGGAGAAATCGACAGTAACACAATCATAGTAGGGGACTTTAACACCCCACTTTCACCAATGGACAGATCGTCCAAAATGAAAATAAATAAGGAAACACAAGCTTTAAATGATACATTAAACAAGATGGACTTAATTGATATTTATAGGACATTCCATCCAAAAACAACAGAATACACATTTTTCTCAAGTGCTCATGGAACATTCTCCAGGATAGATCATATCTTGGGTCACAAATCAAGCTTTGGTAAATTTAAGAAAATTGAAATTGTATCAAGTATCTTTTCCGACCACAATGCTATGAGACTAGATATCAATTACAGGAAAAGAGCTGTAAAACATACAAACACATGGAGGCTAAACAATACACTACTTAATAACGAAGTGATCACTGAAGAAATCAAAGAGGAAATTTAAAAATACCTAGAAACAAATGACAATGGAGACACGACGACCCAAAACCTATGGGATGCAGCAAAAGCAGTTCTAAGAGGGAAGTTTATGGCAATACAATCCCACCTTAAGAAACAGGAAATATCTCGAATAAACAACCTAACCTTGCACCTAAAGCAATTAGAGAAAGAAGAACAAAAACATCCCAAAGTTAGCAGAGGAAAGAAATCATAAAAATCAGATCAGAAATAAATGAAAAAGAAATGAAGGAAATGATAGCAAAGATCAATAAAACTAAAAGCTGGTTCTTTGAGAAGATAAACAAAATTGATAAACCATTAGCCAGACTCATCAAGAAAAAAAGGGAGAAGACTCAAATCAATAGAATTAGAAATGAAAAAGGAGAAGTAAAAACTGACACTGCAGAAATACAAAAGATCATGAGAGATTACTATAAGCAACTCTATGCCAATAAAATGGACAACCTGGAAGAAATGGACAAATTCTTAGAAATGCACAACCTGCCAAGATTGAATCAGGAAGAAATAGAAAATATGAACAGACCAATCACAAGCACTGAAATTGAAACTGTGATTAAAAATCTTCCAACAAACAAAAGCCCAGGACCAGATGGCTTCACAGGCGAATTCTATCAAGCATTTACAGAAGAGCTAACACCTATCCTTCTCAAACTCTTCCAAAATATAGCAGAGGGAGGAACACTCCCAAACTCATTCTACGAGGCCACCATCACCTTGATACCAAAACCAGACAAGGATGTCACAAAGAAAGAAAACTACAGGCCAATATCACTGATGAACATAGATGCAAAAATCCTCAACAAAATACTAGCAAACAGAATCCAACAGCACATTAAAAGGATCATACACCATGATCAAGTGGGGTTTATTCCAGGAATGCAAGGATTCTTCAATATATGCAAATCAATCAACGTGATACACCATATTAACAAACTGAAGGAGAAAAACCATATGATCATCTCAATAGATGCAGAGAAAGCTTTTGACAAAATTCAACACCCATTTATGATAAAAACCCTGCAGAAAGTAGGCATAGAGGGAACTTTCCTCAACATAATAAAGGCCATATATGAGAAACCCACAGCCAGCATTGTCCTCAATGGTGAAAAACTGAAACCATTTCCACTAAGATCAGGAACAAGACAAGGTTGCCCACTCTCACCACTCTTATTCAACATAGTTTTGGAAGTTTTAGCCACAGCAATCAGAGAAGAAAAGGAAATAAAAGGAATCCAAATGGGAAAAGAAGAAGTAAAGCTGTCACTGTTTGCAGATGACATGATACTATACATAGAGAATCCTAAAGATGCTACCAGAAAACTACTAGAGCTAATCAATGAATTTGGTAAAGTTGCAGGATACAAAATTAATGCACAGAAATCTCTGGCATTCCTATATACTAATGATGAAAAATCTGAAAGTGAAATCAAGGAAACACTCCCATTTACCATTGCAACAAAAAGAATAAAATATCTAGGAATAAACCTACCTAAGGAGACAAAAGACCTGTATGCAGAAAATTATAAGACACTGATGAAAGAAATTAAAGATGATACAAATAGATGGAGAGATGTACCATGTTCTTGGATTGGAAGAATCAACATTGTGAAAATGACTCTACTACCCAAAGCAATCTACAGATTCAATGCAATCCCTATCAAACTACCACTGGCATTTTTCACAGAACTAGAACAAAAAATTTCACAATTTGTATGGAAACACAAAAGACCCCGAATAGCCAAAGCAATCTTGAGAACGAAAAATGGAGGTGGAGGAATCAGGCTCCCTGACTTCAGACTATACTACAAAGCTACAGTAATCAAGACAGTATGGTACTGGCACAAAAACAGAAAGATAGATCAATGGAACAGGATAGAAAGCCCAGAGATAAACCCACGGACATATGGTCACCTTATCTTTGATAAAGGAGGCAGGAATGTACAGTGGAGAAAGGACAGTCTCTTCAATAATTGGTGCTGGGAAAACTGGACAGGGACATGTAAAAGTATGAGATTAGATCACTCCCTAACACCATACACAAAAATAAGCTCAAAATGGATTAAAGACCTAAATGTAAGGCCAGACACTATCAAACTCTTAGAGGAAAACATAGGCAGAACACTCTATGACATAAATCACAGCAAGATCCTTTTTGACCCACCTCCTAGAGAAATGGAAATAAAGACAAAAATAAACACATGGGACCTAATGAAACTTCAAAGCTTTTGCACAGCAAAGGAAACCATAAACAAGACGAAAAGACAACCCTCAGAATGGGAGAAAATATTTGCAAATGAAGCAACTGACAAAGGATTAATCTCCAAAATTTATAAGCAGCTCATGCAGCTCAATAGCAAAAAAACAAACAACCCAATCCAAAAATGGGCAGAAGACCTAAATAGACATTTCTCCACAGAAGATATACAGACAGCCAACAAACACATGAAAGGATGCTCAACATCTTTACTCATTAGAGAAATGCAAATCAAAACTACAATGAGATATCATCTCACACCAGTCAGAATGGCCATCATCAAAAAATCTAGAAACAATAAATGCTGGAGAGGGTGTGGAAAAAAGGGAACACTCTTGCACTGCTGGTGGGAATGTGAATTGGTACAGCCACTATGGAGAATGGTATGGAGGTTCCTTAAAAAACTACAAATAGAACTACCATATGACCCAGCAATCCCACTACTGGGCATATACCCTGAGAAAACCATAATTCAAAAAGAGACATGTACCAAAATGTTCATAGCAGCCCTATTTACAATAGCCCGGAGATGGAAACAACCTAAGTGTCCATCATCGGATGAATGGATAAAGAAGATGTAGCACATATATACAATGGAATATTACTCAGCCATAAAAAGAAATGAAATTGAGCTATTTGTAATGAGGTGGATGGACCTAGAGTCTGTCATACAGAGTGAAGTAAGTCAGAAAGAGAAAGACAAATACTGTATGCTGACACATATATATGGAATTTAAGAAAAAAATGTCATCAAGAACATAGGGGTAAGACAGGAATAAAGACACAGACCTACTAGAGAATGGACTTGAGGATATGGGGAGGGGGAAGGGTAAGCTGTGACAAAGTGAAAGAGCGGCATGGACATATATACACTACCAAACGTAAGGTAGATAGCTAGTGGGAAGCAGCCGCATAGCACAGGGAGATCAGCTCGGTTCTTTGTGACCGCGTGGAGGGGTGGGATAGGGAGAGTGGGAGGGAGACGCAAAAGGGAGGGGATATGGGAACATATGTATATGTATAACTGATTAAATTTGTAAAATAAAAAAAAAAAAAGGAAAAAAAAAAAAAGTTCTCATTCTGAAGACGTTTCAGATGTATTTGCTAAATGTTGAAGCAACTCTAGCCCTGGCCAATAGTGAGACCATTCTCCAGAGATGATGATCAGATCCAGATTTCATTCAATATTTATTGAGGACCTACAACATGCCAGATACCTTGGCCTGGGGAAAATCCATTCCTCAGACCTGACAGATTCCTGAGGCAGTGGCTGTTGGCTTCTATATTATATGTCCTAAATGCCAAATTTCTAGGTGTGTCAGAGCAGGCTGCTTTATTTAGACAGCAAACAATCCTTTTGGTTAGAGATTTTGAAAATAATGCAATCTGTTTTCCTTCCTCCTAGCTATTTTCCATTCTTATGTAATGTGTGTTCTACAAAGCTCTGGCCAAGCCAGGAAGCAGAAAGCAGCAGTCAGCACACATCTGATGTACTCAGGACCAGGGGCCCAGGGCTCTGTACCAGGGGACTCTGGACTTGCTGGATACCTAGACTGAACAAGTTTGCAGCAAAATAGGATGCTCAGGTGAGTTTAAAACCCATCAAACAGAGTGATGGACAGACAGTGTAGATGGAGGCCTAAGCCACGGATGACACTGGTTGTTTGGAGAATGACCTTCTTTGGCTAATGTTTCCTGGGAGAGGGAAAAATTGAGCCCAGGAAGTCAGCTCTCAGTTGAGGAGCCTTCATTCTGGCCTCTTTTTCTGGCTCTCTTCTTTGGCATGTCGTTGCCTGCTTGCAGTAAGTGTCTGCAGGGGACTTTCTAACTGAGTAGATGACTGACCTCTTCTGAAAGTTCACTGACTAGTTTAAAGTATGAGAAGTCCAGAGGGCTTCTTACCCAACTGGAATTGTTTTTACCTATTAGGGGGTGGAGAGACAGAACAGCTTAGAACTCTTCCACCACCTTTTGTTAGTGTAAGGGGGGAAAAGTTGTCTTCTACCCTCTTAGGGTCCCTGACTGGGTCTGAAAATTAAACTAACAGAGACAGATTAACAGGAGAAAAGCATACAAGTTGATTTAATATAAGTTTTGTGTGACACAGGGGCCTTCATAAGGAAATGAAGATCCCCCCAAAACAGACAATCTGAATTTTTGTGCTCGGTTTGATGAAGAATGGACAGTTGTGGAGGAGTATGTAGGTTAAGGAATATAAGGTCAGTGTAGTCAACCAGGGGAAACTTAGCAAGGTCTGACAGGATTCTTTTTGGAGTCCCTTTGTCTTTGGAGATAAGGATGTTCCTTTCCTTTTGAATATAGGGCGGGCACCTCTCACATGAGGATTTATAACCTATTTCAGGGGAAAAAGTAGAGGGAGGGAGGAGGTCAGAGTGACCTTCTTGCTTCTGTACTTTTCTCAAACCCTTTCAGCTTAAACTATTCAGGATGCCAGGTGCCACATTTGGGAGTAGCACATTCTAAACCCCGTTATTAGTCTTTCTCTACTTCCTAGTTTCTTACCCAACTTCATGTAAAATACAATATGCCACAACTGTCAGATTTAATGGACCCATTCTAACTGGTAGCACTTTTACTTCCTCCCAACTTTTGGAGATAGATGTAGATTTCCATGTTTAATTGAATAATACTTTTTTTTTTTTTTTTTTTTTTTTTTTTTTGTGGTACACGGGCCTCTCACTGCCGTGGCTTCTCCCGTTGCGGAGCACAGGCTCCGGACACACAGGCTCAGCGGCCATGGCTCACGGGCCCAGCCGCTCCGTGGCATGTGGGATCTTCCCAGACCGGGGCACGAACCCGCGTCCCCTGCATCAGCAGGCGGACTCTCAACCACTGTGCCACCAGGGAAGCCTGGATAATACATTTTAATAATTGTTCTTTTCTGAGCAGGAGCCTTGAAACACCCTGTCCAATAGTTTTTAATTCATTACAAAGTATCTCCTGATACTTTTATGAATCTTTCAATACAACGGAGAGGCTCCAATTAGCATACATGGCTGGAGAATACACAGTAAGTTAAATTTTCTACATAGCACCAGCTTGAACATTAATCACTTCGGCTGGAAGGAGAAGGGATAAACGGTAGCCTTTGATACAGAAGTGCGTTTTGAAACAACATTACTCTCTTTCCTTGGTTTATTTGGGAAGAGTTCAAAAATTTGGCCTCAACTTGTCCTCTAAGAAGAAAAAGAGGAGAAGCAGATATCCTCCAATTCTAGTCCTGCAGAAGCTCTGAAACTTTAAGAGGCACCTCCTGTAAGCTAGCAGTGAAAACTACTCCTTTCACTTAATATCCATTTGTACAACAGACGTCAGGCCAGTGGGGATGGAGTGAGTACAGCATTTGCTTAACCAGTAGTCAAACAAAGACATTACAATGTCGAAACATCACTGTCCTGTGCAGCCTCTCCCTTAGAGACAGATGTCTTGGTACCCACTGGCTTTAGGACCAATCACCTTTTGAACCACTTCTTGCCTAAAAGGATCTATCACATCTCTGGAGGCCCCAGTAGAAAATACAATTTATGGTGAAATGAATCACAATGTCTTGTCACAGTTATTGATCCCTCTTCTCTGTCTCCATTGCTAATCAGTCCCCAGGGAGCATGACTGTTTCTTTGTAAGTCTTGCACTTCTTTCCCTTCCACTCCATCTCAACAACCACCACTTCAGTGCAGGCTCTCAGCACCCTTGCCTGTCCCACTTCAATAGCTACTCTTCTGGCCCTCCAGCCTCACTCCAATCACTTGTCATCGTCTAATTCACCACTTTGTATGGGAGAGATTGAGTGAAGAGAGGGATGAGTTTGGGAATCTGAGAGACCTAGATTTGAACCTGACACTCTCCTGTAGCTCTGCGAATGTAAACAAGTCATTCCCCTTCTCTGAGCCCCTGCTCACCTCTGACATACGAATAGCAGTGCCCACCTCAAAAAGTTGCTGTGAAGATTATATGGGAAAACACATGTGAAACCCAAGTCAAACACCCTTACTGGTTCCAACCTGTCCATACACATCATCACTACCGGGCATACTCATGGTATCCAAATGTCATTCAAGCCAGTGAAATTCTGTGGGAACCCTTCTTCTGTGCCAGGCATGGTGCTACAGGCAGATAGAGTGTATTTAGCCCAACCTCATCCAGGGTCTGATATTTCAGCGGAGCAATTCTGCCATCTTTTTTTTTTTTTACCTGGCACCCAAAATTTCACTATTGACCTCCTGTATCTTCTCCAGTTATTTCCTTCTCCCAGTGCACTCATCAGTCTAACTCTTTTGTGAAACCTGCCTGTCAAGAGTACACCCCTTTCCAACCAAAGGGAATTCTCCCCTCGGAGAGGTCAGAGTATATATAAAGCCATACTTCTCATTTGATGCAGTTTTTGAATGTATGTCTCCTGAGTCACTGGGATGTCTCCTGAGTCACTGCATAATTATCTCACTTTTCCCAACCAAAGTGTAGGTTCCTCTAGGGCAAGAACTATATTTTCAGTCTTTTAGTATTTCCCACAAACCAAGGAGTGGGTGCTGGGGTTGGGAGGTGGGGAGAGACTATGTTTTTAAGAAGGAGGAACTGCACAATAGCATTAGGGAAAAAAGCAATGAGATAGTTTGCTGGTCACCAAAATGCTTATCCTCCTTTTGGGCATGTGAGAAATTGCACTTCCCAACCTCCTTGAAATTAGATGTGGTCATACAACTTGTACGACCCAATGAAATTTGAGCAGAAATGACACAGTCACTTCCAGAATTCTTTGAAGAGTTGGTGCAGTGTTCCCTTATGGTACTATCTTCCATGCTGACTAACTACAGACTTGATATTGAGGCTCAGGAGCCAGTACCCTTGAATGAGGCAGGATGGACTAACCTCCAGCTGGTCTCAGATGAACATAACATAATTAAACAAGTATTAAACCTTTGTTGTTTCAAGACATTAAGATTTGGGTTTTCTTTTAATAGCCTTATATTTTTAGAACAGTTTCAGACTGAGAAGATAGTATGGAAAAATTGATAGTACAGAGTTCTCACATAATTCTTGGATCCAGTTCCCCGTATTATTAACATTTTACATCAGTATAGTATATTTTTTACAATGAATGAACCAATAATGATATATTACTATTAACTAAAGTCCGTACTGTATTCATATTTCCTGTTTTTACCTAACATCCTTTTTCTGTTCCAGAATCCTATCCAGAATTACCACATTACATTTAGTTATCATGTCTCCTTTAGGCTCCTGGCTGGGACACCTTCTCAGACTTCCCTTTTCTTTGATGACCGATAGTTTTGAGGAGAGTACTGGTCAGGTATATTGTCAGATGCTTCTCTATTAGAATTTGTTTGATTTTTTTCTCATGATAACAGATTCAGGGAGGAAGATAAGAGAGATAAAATGCCACTTTCATCACATCATATCAAGAGTATACATAAACCATCAACATAAATCACAAGAGGTGTTGACCTTGATCACGTGGGTCAGGTAGTCTTTGCCAGTTTTCTCCACTGAAAAGTTTATTTAGCCCCTTTTTTCCATAGTGCACTCTTTGGAAGGAGATCACTATGCCTAGCCCACACTTGAGGAGTGGGGAGTCATGCTTCCCCTTTTTAGGGTGGAGTATCTATATAAGTTATTTGGAATCTTTCTACACAGGAGATTTTTCTTTTCTTCATTTATTAATTTATCCACTCATTTATTAATTTATCCACTCATTTATTTAAGTCAATTAAACTCATGAATATTTGTTGTATACTTTGGGTTATAATTCAAATCTACTTTATTTGTTGCCCAAATTTTTCCTACTTTGTACATTGAGTGCTCTTTTGGTTGGCTCCTGTTCTCCTTTGACATACTCCCATTGTTTTGGTTTTGAACACTTCCTTACTTTCTAAGGCACTACAGGATGTTTCAGGATCATCTTGCGTATTTCCTGCTCCAGTCCTAGTAACAGATATTTCTCCAGGAAACCCTGGTTTCCCCCCACCATTTTTTTTTTTTGGAGAGTGGTTTTAGACATCAAGATCTGAGTGCTAGGTATGCTCATTGCTACTGGAGTATCATTTCTTTCAAGCCCTCTCAGATGATGGAGCAAACAAATATATGAACATATACTAGCCCATGTATATACACATATTTAAGAATATTTCTACTCGCAACCATCTGTATCTATATCAAGCTAAACATGAGTTAGTACTGATGTCTCCAATTCTAATCCATTATCACTGCATCATTCTGGTCTCGTCTCTTGTTTATCTGTAAATTATCACTCTAACAGTGAGAAATATGGTTCCCACGAGGTACCACCCACTAACTTAGTTGTTCACATATACATATAGAGCAGTATCAGAATTTATAACCCATACTTTGATGGGAAATAACTTTACCCACTAAAGTTCTTGTGTGCAATTCCTTTTGCCATTAGTCTCACAGATGCCACTCATTTCCAAAGTTACTTAGGTCAGCACCTTTTCCCCCTACCTCCTTCAGTAAAATTGTTTCATACATTTGTAACACATTTAGGTTCTCTTGTCACAGTCTGTATTCCTTCCTTGGATCTGGGAAAACTTTTTTTAAGCTATATTTATACAATATTCTAGTCCTTCTTTATATATACATTAACTCATGAAAGTGCTTGAACCAATCTGAATGGTGTGCACACAGGGAAACTTCTGGCCTGCCTGTTAAATGCAGGGATGGCATTATGTTTCTAAGTAGCAGCAAATCCCTTGTCAAAGAAAGATTGTTTTAAAACCTGAAGGAGTTGTTAGCACTGAGTAATTAATGAAAATGCTTGCTGATTAATAGGAATATGCTAACACTAAGATTGCCTAGCACTTACAAAGCAGGTAGGGGTGTAGTGCACGCACGTACATAGATCCATACACTATAAAGAAAGGAAGGACTCTATCATGGCAACCTTTCTGACTCAGGTTGCACATTTAGAAATATTTTTAAATTATTAGAAGCAGTTTTATACTACACTATAGTCAGTGCTCATAAAGATTCACATTTAGGGAGCTCCAGTTCTAAAATGGTCTGCTTGGATAATTTTTTTTTTTTTTGCTTATTTTTCAAACTATGATTACTAAAAAGTCACCACAGGCCTGCATCCTCTAGTTAAGAAAACTATTATCCAGAGTCCCAACCTATGAGATAAGCACATGCTTCCACCAGCAAAGTGTTTGAGAAACTTCCAGTTTTATACCCAGAACACCAGCATGCATCTGTCAACACACTGAGTTACACTGCAAGCAGGAGACAATAAGTCAAACACAATTTTGAAAATGTAATGTGTCAGCTTAAGACTGCCACTTGCAGAGTGGTTAGAAACCAATTTTCAGAGGAGTGGGTCAGAAATGGTAAACAAATTCCCAGTCCTAAGCAGTTGCTGATGTAAATTGTCTGAAATGAAAGAAATTTATTCATGACCATGGTGGGCTCAAGAAATTAATTTAGAGAAGTTTTTTTCCACCTTCCCTGGAGTATGCAATTCTTAAATAAATGATCAATAGCTGATTGAGTCAAACAGAAGGACTTGTCCAGGATCAGGCAGGTAATTACAGTGATGAGCCGAGGAAGGGAGGCATCTGGGAACACAGCGGCATTAATCATGCCTTTAAACTATCCCTCCTTTCCTAGCCACATTATTTGAAAAATCACTGAATACCTTTGTCCACTAGAAAATTCACAGATCAGGGTGCGTGTTTCAGAGACCTTCATTTTCAGGCCAACCCCCAGAGTGGATAGAGAGAATTATTTATGGGAAATAATGTAATTTTCTGCTTTTTAGGAGACATTGGAGCTACTGGTCAGACAAGAGAGCCTGAGTGAATGGGAGCTGGGGGAGGCGAATGAGACATGGGCCATTTAGGCCTGAAAATATCTGTTTAGTCCTCTGGTGGGAATTAGGGTAGAACATTTGCTCTATTTAGTTCTCAGAACAAAATGCCTACTACTGGTGCTGAAACCATCAGCCTCTACAAGCTGGACCATGATGAAAGGGCTAATGTTGGTGGAATGAGTCTGGTACTTTGGCCCTGGAAGTTCCTTTATTTTTTTCCAAGGGTGATTAACTCACAGACCCATTGAAGAAAACTTCAGTGCAGTGTGGCAAAGCTGAAGGAACACTGGACGAGCATATGTACTCACCCTACAAATTCTACTTCTAGGAATCTAGAGATAGTCATCCAAGTATGTAAGTATTGCCACAGCTAAAACAATAAGCAATCTCAAGTCCATCACCAAGGAGACAGGCTTAATTAAAAACAAAGAATATTTTGTAGCCATGAAAAACAATAAGGTAGATCTATATGTATTGTGTGAATGATTTGGAAGATAAATTATTAAGGGCAAAAAAGCTAGAAACAGGATAGTACATATAGTTTGCTTCTATTTGGATAAAAGGACATATTTGTAAATATTTTATATGATATCATTATATAAACACAGAAAATTTCTGAAAAACACCTAAGAAACTATGTATGATGGTTGCCTTTTATAAGTAGGGATGGGAGTCATAAAAGTGGAGAAAAGGGTTTACCTTTTCCTTTTGTGTTTAATTATTTTTCTTACTATAAGCATGTATTGATATAAATTAACATTCAGTTAATTTTAAAAAAGTCCCTCTTTGTTAAAAAGAACATAGTTCTAGTAGTAGCTCTTAAGTTCCAATTCCTCTGTTATTTGATGACCAATGAGAACTTACTAAAACCAGACCCAGGGGTCTGGGCTCTACCAATGACTAGTTGCATTTCCTTGGGTAAGTCACTTATGGATTTTTCTGTAGATAAATAGGTTGGTCTAGACTTAGTATATTCAAAAAGATGTCATAAATGCTGCCTTAGCTAAGGGTATGGACGTCTAGGGGAGAAGCCCAGGGATTCCAGGTGATGTACACACATCTCTTCTTCAAAAATGGACCCAACTTTATCCAGTCTAGGTATATGGAGCTTCTATGTAAGTTAAAGGAAGAGTCCTGCAGCTAAAATTTATTGAAGAATCCGATATCCCATGGATGTAATGGATGCATAACCATATTGATTACTGTTTACTGAATGCCTGGGATGTGCCCAGCACTGTTCTAACAACCTTATATTCACCATTTTTATTAATCCTTACAATAACTCCATGAAGTAGGTACTATTATGATCTCCATCTTACAGCTGAGGAGACATAAATAACTTCTCTTGCCCTGGCCTATATCCCATAGCAAGAAAATACTGAAGCAGAGATGGAGAACAAACTCAAGAACTTGTGAACCTCATGTTCCTGATGACTATGAAGTATGTCAGGTATCTGAAGAGGGGAAAGTGTGTTCCCATCTGCCAACTCTACCTAACCCACTAGGAAGCTCACTGGCTTCTATGCATTATAAGGTAGATGCTCAGCCAGTGCTCTGTATAGAATGGTCCGGGGATGAGCAGCATCACCTGCAAGATTGTTAGAACTACAAAATCATAGGCCCAACCCAAGACCAACTGAATGAGCATCTCTGGGGGTGAGGTATTGCCGCCTGTATTAAATAAGATCCTCAGGGGATTCATAGGTACCTTCAGGTAAGAGAAATAGTCTGGGGACCACTACTCAAAGCTCAAAGCTCATTCTAGACCAGTGGTTCTCACCGCTGCTGAATATTAGAATTACCTAGAAACTTCCTTAAAACTATTGATGCTTAAACCCCACTCTAGACCAATTAAATCCTTGGTGGGGGGCATGGAGTGTGTATTTTAATAGCTGCCTAGATTATTCTGATGTGCAACCAAAGCTGAAAACCATTTTTCTAGAGCTCAAACTTCAAAGACACTGTGTCTCAACCACTGGTTGCACATTGGAATCACCTGGGGAGCACTTAAAATAAACCCTAATGCAGGGGTTCCCCCCTCCCTCCAAATTTTGTTTTAATTGCTCTGGGGAGTGGCCTGGACTCTGGATTTTTTTTAACACTCCCCAAGCAAGTTGAACATACAGCCAGTCAAGAAGTAATACTATAAGAGGTGGGGGGTGGGGGGTTAGGACCCGACACACACCTGGTTTCTGAGTCTACATGGCTCATCTTCTGATAGAGAAGCAACAGAAGCCTATGGCCAATGGCAAAATTGTTCTAATGGATAACCCATCAGCACCTGGGTACTCAGAGCAAACTCCCAGTCCTGGTCATGGCACTCTAAGACACTTATTTGCCAACTTGACTATAGTGTAAAAGTTCTACTGTACATCTTCACTTCCTCTTGCCTCCTCTAGACTCTCAGGTAAAAATGAGTACAGATACTGCAGTATATAACCTTGACACTTATTTAGCTGAAATCTTGGAAATCTGAACCGTCATTCCCAGGGAACAGCTAAAACTGTAGCCCATTGAGAAGGAGAAGCTAGAAGGAAATAAACTCAGACCTGAAATACTCCGGAGAAAACTATGCCTTTTGAGGAACAACAATGCATCATACCTTTTAATGAAAAGGATATATTCACTTGGGTCTCTTGTTAATTTAGAGTTCCTGCAAACCCCAATTGGGGAATTAAATTTGCATTTATACAGAGGCTGAATAATCTACCAAGAGGAATCTGTCCTCAAAATTTATTTTTCTATAGGAAACAGTAAAGTAAAAATGACACCATCAAATCATCAGGTGAAAGTATTGAACAGACCCTGGACTTCTAAGTCAGAGATCCCAGTTCAAGTATGGCCTCTACTTTTTACTCAGTAAGTTATTCTCTCTCTCTAAGTTACAACTTCCTCATATGAAAACTGGGGATAATATCACTTTCACCGGGTGATTGGTAATAATCAAATAGGATAATGTGCATAAAGCTCCTAACACAGTGTTTTGAATACTATAAGCACCAAATGTTTGTTTTCATCCCTTTCCTTGCCCTTTTTTTTTTCTCAAACAGTAGAGGAAATGGATTTATTACCATTATAGGAAATCCATTCTAGTACCTCAATAGGCAGCTATTGTAAATCACCTAGACCGATCAAAGCCAGCATCTCATTTCTTGGGATCCTTGTCAATTCTCTAGGCTCTTCATTAAGCAAAGGGACCACCATGACTTACACCAGGGAGAAAACACTCAGCATCAGAAATCAAAGAGCCATGAGAAATTGAAAGCCATCCAAGAAGAAGGAAATAAGACTAAGAAATCAGAAATTTTAAAATGGAACAGAACTTGAACTATGAGCTTGACCAACCCAGGCCTTATGAAGTCTTAAGGATTTCATCCCTTGACTACTCTGACACCACTCATTCCTGGGCCTCCTCCTGAATATCTAGTATCTCCTTCTCAGTCTTTATCTCCTGTTCGTCCTCTGGTCAACCCTTGCATACAGTGTTCTCTTAGGCAGAGAAGATGGCCAAAGGCAGAAACTTAGAATCTTGTCCTTGCCCATGATTTCAAGGACAGCATTTGAAGGATGGTTCTCAAAGCCATTCTCCACTCCAAGCTCCTCTTCTGAGCTCCAAACCTGAATATCCAACTGCCTGCTGGATATAGATACTTTGACTTCCAACTGAAACCTGAATCCGACATGTCTAAAACTTAACCAGCATTTCCCCCCAACTTTCTTCTGTCTCCTATAATCTGTATCTCAATGAAAAATGCCTCCAGTAATACAATCACAAGTCAGAAACCATTCTTGACACTTCATTCTTCCATATCTAATTACCAATACATCTTGATGGTTTAATTTTTTGTCATTAATTCATTGGATAACTCCAAAGGCCATCCACTTACTATTGTAGAGCCCAGTTATACACGTATGAAAAATTAATAAGAGTAAAATGTAGTTTTCATTCATTTGTTTAATAAATATGTATTGATGTTTTATTCTTCGGTAGACATTGCTCTAGGTTCTCTGATAAAGGAAGAACAAAACAGACACTCTGCCCTAGAGGGGCTCAGAGTCTAAAATAGGAGTGAAAGAAGAGGATGTTCATATATCAATGACAAAAATCCAAAGTTATGATAACTGCAATGTAGTACAATACTAGCCAAAATAAAGTCTCTCAACCTTGAACATTTTGAGAAGAGCTCATAGGGAGATAAAATTTGAGCAGGAAATGTAAGGATAAAAATGTTTATCAAGAAGATTCTACTTCCATCACTCCTATCATTACTGGCTAATATTTATTAAATACCTTACTATGTACCAGGCCCTGTGTTCAATACTAAACATACATTATCTTATTTATTCCTTACAACCCAGTATGATAGAGGCTGCAGGTAAAATATTTCCATTTTGCTGATGAAGAAACTGAAGTTTACAGAGGTTGAATATTGCCCAAGATCATATAATCAGTAAATGGCAGAGGTTCTAACTCAGGTTCATTCTTTTCATCACTGTGCCACATTGAGAATGGCGTGCCTAGCAGAATATAAAATCAGTGCCTTGGGAATGCCCCAGAAGGCAGGGCTCAAGCTGTGCTCTCCAGTATGGTAGCCAATAGGTGCATGTAGCTCCCAAGCACTTTGTGGCTAGGCCAAATTGAGATGTGTGCTATAAACATGAAATACAAGCCACATTTTGAAAACTTCATATAAACAGAAGAATGCAAACTATCTTAATAATGGCCTTTATCTTGATTACATATTAAACTGATAATACTTTGGATATACTGAGTAAAATGAAATAAATTATTAAAATTAACATTACATGTTTCTTTTTACATTTTTCTGTGGCTATTAGAAAATTTTAAATTATGTATGTGACTTGTATCTGTGGCTTGTGTTATATTCCTATTGGATATTACTGAGCTCGAGGCGTTGAGGGGGTGGTGAGGTGACTGGGAGCAGAGCTTTCTGAGAAGGTGTCACAGAAGCATGGAGACCCAAGCTGGTGGTTCAGAAGGATGAGTCAACATTTACTGAGTAGAGACAGGGGGCAGACCTTTTAAGTGGAAGGAATAGCTAAGGAGGAAAGACGGCCTGATTTCTGTTGGGGAATAGAGGTCAGGAGAAGCTGAACCATGGAGTTTGTGCAGGGTATCTGTACATAAATTAAAGCTCTCATTTAGACTGATGTCTGTAAACAGGAAATACCTTTCATTGAATTCTTCATTAGATAAAATGTAAGACCTATTGTAATTCTATTGCAAAGGGAAGTAAACTGTCAGTTTAAATAACAGTGCTATTTGGAGAATTATTTTTCTGTGAAAATATTAGGTGAGACAGGTCCTTGGAAACACAAGACTGCAATTTGTTCATCCTTGAAATTTTCAAGTACATTATCTCTAACTGGAAAGTAGCACTCTAATAAATTAAAGATTTTATTTCAGATGAAAAACTGTACTTCGGACTATAGGTTCTGGCCCTAAATTTGCATTAAGCTTTCCTTTTTTATAAAGGGTCATCTGAATGTGTCTCCAGTGGAGGTATCATGCTTGTGTATACGTGTGAAGCTGGGGTGACACTGTCACAAGAAAGTTCATGGGTTTTGGAGTCAAACAGATCTGGGTGGCCAAGCTGATTCTCCTACTTACCAGCTAGCTATGTAACCTCTCTGAACTTAAATAACCTCATCTGTAAAATGGGGCCAACAATACCTACCCACTCACCTACTCACAGAGAGGTGTTAAGAATTGAAAAAAAGTATGCAGTGCATTTAGCACAGTGCCAGGAATGTGATGGAAGCTTAGTGAATGGCAGGAGCACCTACTCAAACCCACGTACAAAAGTATGCGCCTAGTATGAGAAACATAGGATCGAATATTTGAATATACTGACTATGAATGCTGAATGGTCATAGGAAAGCATATGCAAACCTGTCCAAGTGACTTCCTGAGGTATCAAGGCACTAAGACCACTCAGCCCCTGGCTCTCTTAATGAGTCTTTGGAATGCTCCATTAATGCCAAGTCAACTGAGAATATATCATTTGTACAAGAAGCAGCAATTTCCTTTTCAAACTTTCTTAAACAAGATGAGGAAACAGTCTTCCAGACCAAGAAGTATGTATCTCAAGATTCTGAGCACATATTGATGAAATCCCAGGAGGCCTAGTCTTACAGAGCAATCCAGCATGGTCAGAAAGAAAGAGGATCTGGCCATTCTATCAACCATAATTATTAAATTTTCAGCCCTTCACACAGATAGAAATAATCAAGCCAATTCTGAATTAATCACATACCCATATCTGGAAGTATAGGCTGGATACTCTTTTTATTTTATGATACTGAGTCTCAAGATACACAATAGGGCTTTGAACTCTGAGTGAGTAAGGATTATTTTACCCATACTTGACCCGCAATGATCAGATTGAGTACCACCAACCAAATAATTTAATGAATGAACCAATGCATGAATGATTTGGGGTGAAAACGAATACATTTTTACACACTTTCATGGGAAATGAGTTTACTCTTGTACAGGGCAGAGGTGTTGGACTGTCCAAGGACCCCTGGGACAGTGATGTTTAAATGTGCTTATAATTGAAAACCCAGAGGAATCATTTTAAAATGACAGATATCCCTGTTTCTGACTCTTTGTATTTCTAAGGTGGGGAACAAAAATATTCCTCCCAGACAATTCAGATAATCAAGCAGACTTTGGACTCATTGTCTCAGGGATAAAGCACTAGGGGAATACAGACCCCAGGGCTGGGTGAAATTCACTGAATCCTCAATCAGAATCCTAAAAATCTTCCATCCTGGGAGTAGAACAGGTAAATGTGCACTTCAACAACAACAACAACAAAAAGCAGTAGATTTCAACTATTTAGGAGCAGTGATAAATAACTACTCCCAACCCTAAGAGAAAGGGTATGCAGTTCTTTGAATTCATTAGTCACCACAGGCTTACCAGGTGAATGTGTTTAAAGCAATGATGAATGATGTCAGCTGTCATTAGTAGGCAGACTTTTCTCTGGTGATTTCTGTTGCCAAGTTCATAAATGGAAAGGGAGAATCACTGAGGTACTTAGAAGCCAGACTGTCAACTGTGAGGATAATGATTCTTTTCTCAAATTTGCTTAACCAGGAAGGAAGGAACAGTACCAGTTACGGAAGGACACCAGAAAGTCAGGGGTTTCACATACCATGTCCCTACTAAACAGCAGAGCAGGGGGGTGAAAGGCTGAGTGGAGCTGCTTGCGTGTGTTATCTCACAAATTAAGAGGCAAGGTTGGATGAAAAAGGAGAAGTAACAACTAACACTGCAGAAATACAAAGGATCATGAGAGATTACTACAAGCAACTATATGCCAATAAAATGGACAACCTGGAAGAAATGGACAAATTCTTAGAAAAGCACAACCTTCTGAGACTGAAACAGGAAGAAATAGAAAATATAAACAGACGAATCACAAGCACTGAAATTGAGATTGTGATTAAAAATCTTCCAACAAACAAAAGCTCAGGACCAGATGGCTTCACAGGCGAATTCTATCAAACATTTAGAGAAGAGCTGACACCTATCCTTCTCAAACGCTTCCAAAATATAGCAGAGGGAGGGACACTCCCAAACTCATTCTACGAGGCCACCATCACCCTGATACCAAAATCAGACAAAGATGTCACAAAGAAAGAAAACTACAGGCCAATATCACTGATGAACAATGATGAAAAAATCCTCAACAAAATACTAGCAAACAGAATCCAACAGCACATTAAAAGTATCACACACCATGATCAAGTGGGGTTTATCCCATGAATGCAAGAATTCTTCAATATATGCAAATCAATCAACGTGATAAACCACATTAACAAATTGAAGGAGAAAAACGATATGATCATCTCAATAGGTGCAGAAAAAAATTTGTCAAAATTCTACACCCATTTATGATAAAAACCCTCCAGAAAGTTGGCATAGAGGGAACTTACCTCAACATAATAAAGGCCATATATGACAAACCCACAGCCAACATCATTCTCAATGGTGAAAAACTGAAACCATTTCCTCTAAGATCAGGAAAAAGACAAGGTTGTCCACTCTCACCACTATTATTCAACACAGTTTTGGAAGTTTTAGCCACAGCAATAAGAGAAGAAAAAGAAACAGAAGAAATCCAAATCAGAAAATAAGAAGTAAAACTGTCACTGTTTGCAAATGACATGATACTATACATAGAGAATCCTAAAGATGCCATCAGAAAACTACTAGAGCTAATCAATGAATTTGGTAAAGTAGCAGGATACAAAATGAATGCACAGAAATCTCTTGCATTCCTATACAGTAATGATGAAAAATCTGAAAGAGAAATTAAGGAAACATTCCCACTTACCATTGCAACAAAAAGAATAAAATACCTAGGAATAAACCTACCTAAGGAGACAAAAGACCTGTATGCAGAAAACCATAAGACATTGATGAAAGAAATTAAAGATGATACAAACAGATGGAGAGATACACCATGTTCTTGGATTGGAAGAATCAATATTGTGAAAATGACTATACTACTCAAAGCAATCTACAGATTCAATGCAATCCCTATCAAACTACCAATGGCATTTTTCACAGAACTAGAACAAAAAATTTCACAATTTGTATGGAAACACAAAAGACCCCGAATAGCCAAAGCAATCTTGAGAGAGAAAAACGGAGCTGGAGGAATCAGGTTCCCAGAGTTCAGACTATACTACAAAGCTACAGTAATCAAGACAGTATGGTCCTAGCACAAAAACAGAAAGATAGATCAATGGAACAGGATAGAAAGCTCAGAGATAAACCCACGCACCTATGGTCACCTTATTTTTGATAAAGGAGGCAAGAATATACAATGGAGAAAAGGTAGCCTCTTCAATAAATGGTGCTGGGAAAACTGGACAGCTACCTGTAAAAGAATGAAATTAGAACACTCTCTAACACCATACACAAAAATAAACTCCAAATGGATTGAAGACCTAAATGTAAGATGAGACACTATAAAACTCTTAGAGGAAAACATAGGCAGAACACTCTATGACATAAATCACAGGAAGATCCTTTTTGACCCACCTCCTAGAGAAATGGAAATAAAAACAAAAATTAAAAAATGGGACCTAATGAAACTTCAAAGCTTTTGAACAGCAAAGGAAACCATAAACAAGATGAAAAGACAACCCTCAGAATGGGAGAAAATATTTGCAAATGAAGCAACTGACAAAGGATTAATCTCCAAAATTTACAAGCAGCCCATGCAGCTCTGTATCAAAGAAACAAACAACCTAATCCAAAAATGGGCAGAAGACCTAAATAGACATTTCTCCAAAGAAGATATACAGATTGCCATCAAACACATGAAAGGATGCTCAACATCACTAATCATTAGAGAAATGCAGATCAAAACTACAATGTGGTATCATCTCACACCAGTCAGAATGGCCATCATCAAAAAATCTACAAACAATAAATGCTGGAGAGGGTGTGGAGAAAAGGTAACCCTCTGGCACTGTTGGTGGGAATGTAAACTGATACAGCCACTATGGAGAACAGTATGCATTCCTTAAAAAACTAAAAATAGAACTACCATACGACTCAGCAACCCCACTACTGGGCATATACCCTGAGAAAACCCTAATTCAAAAAGAGTCATGTACCACAATGTTCATTGCAGCTCTATTTACAATAGCCAGGACATGGAAGCAACCTAAGTGTCCATTGACAGATGAATGGATAAAGAAGATGTGGCACATATATACAATAGGATATTACTCGGCCATAAAAAGAAATGAAATTGGGATATTTGTAGTGAGGTGGATGGACCTAGAGTCTGCCATAGAGGGTGAAGTAAGTCAGAAAGAGAAAAACAAATACCATATGCTAACACATATATGGATTAAAAAAAAAAGTTCTGAAGAACCTAGGGGCAAGACAGGAATAAAGACACAGACCTACTAGAGAATGGACTTGAGGACATGGGGAGGGGGAAGGGTAAGGTGGGATGAAGTGAGAGAGTGGCATGGACATACATACACTACCAAATGTAAAATAGATAGCTAGTGGGAAGCAGCCGCATAGCACAGGGAGATCAGCTGGGTGCTTTGTGACCACATAGAGGGGTGGGATAGGGAGGGTGGGAGGGAGATGCAAGAGGGAGGAGATATGGAGATATATGTATAACTGATTCATTTTGTTATAAAGCAGAAACTAACACACAATTGTATAGCAATTATACTCCAATAAAGATGTCTAAAAAAAAAAAGAGGCAAGGTTGGGCAATGAGGCTTCTCATGAATATCTCAAGCCCAGAGGCTAGTGTGGCGGTGGACACATGGTTGCACCTTCCATACCTTTACCCAAGGTGGATTCCCCAACCTGAGGATGCTATGTTGTCATGCTTATCAAAAGCCCAGCCAATATGAAACAATTTAAATATAGGAGGAAAGAGATTCAACATCCACTAAAGAAGTGCTTGATCAGTGGATGAGGTCTGGCTCAGAACTACAGAAGGGTCCCACTAGCTCTCATTTCTAAAGGCCTCTTGGACAATGACAGCTTAGAAATACAGCCGGGGAGAGCTGTCTGACTGTTAACAAAGATGCCTGTAGGGCTATCCAATATAAGCAGAATCGGAAGGCAGGCAGTGTAGGCGGGGTGGCAAGCATCCTCGGCGGGAGGTGGCCGACCGGAATTCTAGTTGGACTGCATAGATTTTAATTCCTGTTCTGCCCCTTGCTGGCAGCATGAGCTTGGACAAGTTAGTTACTGTTTTGAGTCTGTTTCATCTGACAAAGGGAATAAAAAGTGTATCTAACTCAGAGGGTGGTTGTGGAGGTTAAATGTGATAATTATTGTGAAGTGTGTAGCTGAATGCTTCCCAATGCTTAGCTGAGATATATTCAGAAGATGCTCACCATCCGCTGGGAGTACCCCTCAATGACAAGGTCTGTGTTTTGGTAGGTAGATAAAGCTGAGGTACCACTTAACAAGGTAACGAAGATTAGAGTTCTGTTCTCCACTGCTCTGTAAGATTGACGTGAAGAGTAGCCCTGAAGGAGCTGACTGCGTTGAGATTAGCTGATGAACTTTTTTTTGGCCTGAGTTGTGTCTTTTATTCTCCAGGACATGTGCCATGTAGCTTTGTGAAGTCAGTCATCTGTGTTCCCATAAATCAATACCTAATTTGCATCAAATGTGTCAACAAGTTAGCAAAAAGACAGCAAAGCTGGTTCTTCTGGCACTTGTAATTTCTCTGGCAGCTAATTTACAAGCTAAATTGAATCATCAGCACCCAATTAAATTGCGCCTGCATCATGGCACAAAATGCTCATTTTTATTTTCTTGATGAAGGGGGGAAAGTGGTGGAGGTGGGGAGAGTCATCACATTCTCATCCATGTATTTCCTTGAATTAGAATATGTTTCACTCTTGAATTCATCTAGTTTCCCAAGTCTAGTGAAGTAAGGAAATGTTCTAATTATATTTCCTGGTTGCCTACATATTTCTCTCCTTTGCTATAATCTCGGTTACTCATTAAACTCCCACTGATTCCATCAAGGTTAAAAAATTTATCTGCACAGATCCCAATATCCGCTGCAGTCCCCAAGCACCCATGAACCAGCAGCTTTTGCACTGAATCCCAGCCAGAGAAGGGGTTTGCCATTTCTGGATGGGACCTGCCAATGAAATATTAAAGTCTGCAGTCTCAATGCCGCCACCAAAAATCAATTGTTCTGTCAAACAAGGACAAAAGGGACAGTTCTTCCTCCTGGAAGGAGGTTGAAGTAAGAAGCCATACCACCCAGCTGCAACTTCCAACATCCCACTGTTAGCACCACTGGTTCCCTGTCTCAAACCTGTCTGATACCCTGTACACCAGGGCTAGGACATAAAGACAAGTTGAGAGCACCCCGGCCTACACCAGATCCAATCTCAATTCTGTCTGCATTCTGATTCTTGGCCACAGATCCTGTTTGCAAACTCAATCTTGCCCTGTAGACGTGATGCTCAGAGGAGAGTGCTCCAGACCTAAGTAAAGCCCTTCACTCAGGATTATACTTCTAGCTGTCCCTGTATGGTCTGCCTTAAGGATGGTTTCAGTTTGGATTCCCCCAAATCAGACCCTGAAACAAGGATTTGGGTACAAGATAATCTTAGAAAGCACTGTGAGAGATGGGAGGAAATGCAGCAGGAAAGGGTGTATTGCTGAACAATTTACTGTGTGGACAATTTGTACTCAACCCCACCGGGCATTGCTCAAGAGATGGCGTAGAAACAACTTAGAGTTGTCCCATGGATGAATCAAGAAGCTGGAGAATTAAGTAGCCACAAACTTCCATCTCTCCTCACTGGTTGAGGGTCCCTCCTAAAGCGTGACCTCCCTGGGGTGTCCAGCTTGCCCTACAGGCAGACTATATTGTGCACCCAGAGAAGGCCTTCAGACAAGGAAGCTCAGGAGGCCTCAGGGTATCTGTTGACTTCCAGTAGGCTGAGGGGACACAGCAAGGCACCAACAGTCTTCAATAAGGACGTTCTCCCAGCTCAGAAGGAGCACAACCTTATTATTGGTCACCAGCTGAAGAGGTCAAAGGCCAACTGGAGACAATGTTATGATGATTTTCATTCCCTCCCAAGAACATCTCAGGCAAGAGTAACACAGATGAACATACTGAACCAAAGAAATGGGCCACAAAATGACAGTTGTGGGTTGGAGTCTGTCTACTGTGGGGATAGAAAATAATGGTTTGAGGAACTGTTGTTAAATGCTGAGCAGTGCCCAGAGCTGGCCTGTGTTGTTTATTCTGCATATGTTTACAATAGCATAAGTTATTGTGCTTAATTCTCACCAGGATATTGTGAAATAGACATTTGTATTCCCATTTTATAGATGAAACTGCTGAAGTTTGGAAAAATTAAGTAACTTGCCAAAAGTCACACTGTAAGTCATAACTGGGCTAAAACCCTCCAAAGCCCTCCTTTTTTTTTGCAGGGTTGCCGATTTCTTGTTCTCCCTAAGACAAGACTGGCCTACTGGTGAAGAGGAACAGATAGCTTGCTCTCTGCAGAGAGCTTAGGGACTCATAACACCAGCACACATGCTAAATATCTCCATTCCGGGACTGTAACTGATACCTAAAATTCCACGGTCATCGACTTGTTCTTTGGGGCTAAGCATAAAAAAAAAACCACATAATTCTCTTGGGATGTATAGCAAGTAAATCCAATAGACTCTGAGCTAATCTAAGGTAAGGACCTTATGAATCATCATTTTCTCTCCAGTACTTAGCACAGAGCTTGGTGTGTTAAAAGGTCCTTAGTATTTCTCTGCTGAATAAATGAGTAAACGTCAGTGTGAATAAATTTAGGAAATAAATATATGAGGGCTATAAGAGCTAAATATAAAAATAGAAAAGAGTAAACAATGCAGGCAAAGAATTTCCCCCATTTCTCATTAATCCCATTAACCCAGAAATCTGTATGTAAACTTTCCTTTTGTTTCCTTGATCACTATAGCTAATATTTATAGGCTGACTGCTACTTTCCCAAAGTCTTCCTACATATATTTACCTTTTAAGGCCTTAGGGGCCTAGATTCCCCTCTAGACTTGATACTCAGAAGGAATCAACTTTTTCTCTGTTTTGAATTTCGCTGTATACTTATTCCCTACTCAGCATTGGCCCTGACACAGAATAGGATGAGATATACAAGTAAGATCTTCAAAAGTGAGCTGCTGATCTTCACTCTAAAGAATATTTGAGACGGTCAGAAAATGTGCAAATTTGCTGTTTGCTCTAAAGGTCATAAAGAATATATGATACTCAAGAAATACAGACATCAAATCCTACTGTGGTCTCCCTAAATCTATATCAAAATATTCTCCTTCAGTATGAAGTTGAAGGTTTTATTGTTCTTCTCTATAGAGTCTTTGGGGGATATTATGGGGATAGCATGGGGTAATTTAAATGTCCTGTTAAAGAAAAAATTATTCATGACACTTGTTACAACAGAAAGGCAGACATTATTCAAGACCATCACAACAGGTCTAGGGATTACTGCAATGGTGTTTTGCAGTAGGGGAGAGGGATTGGGCTTAACTCTGAATAACAAGGAAGAAGTGGGAATTTATAGGCGAGGAACAGAGTTCTGTGGGAGAGGGTTGGTGGATGGAAAATTACTAGGAGAAAATATCGAGGGTAAGGGGTGGAGGGAGGGCGAGGTGGGCGCGGGATTCTGGCTAAGCCTGACCTAACAGGATTCCTGCTGAAGGCAGTCCGGGCGCTCAGACATCACCTGGAGGATGGGGTGGGGGGGATGAGAAATCCAGTCAGATATCAAGGGTGGCCAGATAATCCTGACTTAGCAGGATTCTTGCTAAAATTGGGCTCTTGAGAACGTGCAGAAGGGTGAGGTTTAGTTAAAGAAGAGCTCAGAGGAGCCTAGAGTTTGGACAAGGAGAGAATCTTTGTCATTCCTCCCTGCCAGGTCTGTCTGTATCTCCTCTAGATCACCAAAGCCCTCAGGAGCCCCCAGCATCTAGGGGGCAAATTCCAAATTATGACAAATATATCAGATTATTTCAGTCCAGCTCCAAAAGTTCTATAAATCCTTCTAAATTCTCAATCACAGCATTACAAACAGTAAAATAATTTTACAAAATTAAAAAACTGAACCTGCAAGTGGCAAAGTAGGGATTTAAACCCAGCAGTTGAGACTCTAAATTTAGTGCTTTTCTACTACACCAACCGATAGGGTATAGGAGTCTTAGAGGGTACCTTTTTTTTTTTTAATGGTAAAAATCATGACTCACATACAAATATAAAAGAACACATCAAAGATTTTCTTTTTAGTCTAGTTAATATTGAGAGAACCAGTAAGATGGCATAGTTGGTTCAAAGGAGAAGGTAAAGGACACGTATGTCTGTAGGTATTCGGGAATGAGGAAGATTTTCTAATAGATACAACACTGGCCTCTTCCATAGGAAGGAAATCAAAAGCATCTTCACTCCATTTATTTGCATTTCTATGACTGGGAATCATTTGCATCACCATCAGGTCTCCATAGGTTAACTTCTGTCTCTACAAAATTGCAAAATAGTGAAAGACAATGAAAGGTTCAGGCCCCTGTGCAATCGGACAACCTTGCAAGGATTCTCAGACAAAACCTAGGTTCCATCAAAAGGATTTCAAGTAACCTTTGGTCCATTTCAGAGTCTTTCACAATTGTTCCCGTTAGTAGCAGGACATGGGATGAGATGTCTCTGGAAGGGCTCAGCTAAAAGGACAATCTATCTAGAAGCCCTCCTGGTCTCTTTCCTAACCTGTTCTATTTCATTGCCTGCCTTAAAATGAGAATCAGGATCCTGTCCCAGGGTCTGGTTCAGGGAACTCTGCCAAAGTGGGAAAGAGATCCTGTGGAGACATCTAGAAACCATGGGAACCTCAAGCCGCGGCGATTCTTAACAGAGCAAAATCACAGTGCTCAGCCTCCCCACTCTCAAAGAGCTATTGCCAAGGGCTGATCACTCAGATAGAGGGCGAATAAACAGCCTCGCCAGGCAGCCTGGCTTGCTGGCAAACCTCAAAGAACGAAAATTAACTTAGAGCAATTTTTGAATGTGAGTCAAGAATTCTGTACTTTTTTCCTTCCCTGTACATTTAGATGTGTACATCAAAACCAAACATTTATGGGCTTCCCTGGTGGCACAGTGGTTGGGAGTCCGCCTGCCGATGCAGGGGACAAGGGTTTGTGCCCCCATCCGGGAGGGTCCCACATGCCGCGGAGCGGCTGGGCCCGTGAGCCATGGCCGCTGAGCCTGCGCGTCCGGAGCCTGTGCTCCGCAACGGGAGAGGCCACAACAGTGAGAGGCCCGCGTACGCAAAAACAAAACAAAACAAAACAAAAAAACCAAACATTTATGAAACACTCAAGGTATTCCTTGGTGGAGTAGGCATGACGCGGCGTACAGAAAGAGGGGCAGGGAATCTTTGGGATCTGGCTACATACATTTCAACATAGAGCAAAAGAACACATTGCTCATTCAATAAGGTTGTAAAAGACATTTTAGGGAACACTTAAAAGAGTACAAGAGAAAGGAAGCCTGAGGTGGCATCAGGGAAGACCCCAGGGCAGGGGTTGGCGGTGGACACCAGGCCTGGGTATTAACAGGTCTGTTAACAGTTAACAGGCAAGAGTTAACTACGTCAAGGAAGGTGAGGAAACAGCATTCCTTGCCTGGGGAAATGCTACTGTAACCGCTGCAAATAATCTCCCTGGGCCCTGATGTCCTGGCTCAGAAAAGAGTAACCTAATTCTCCTTTCTCCCCAATTCTTCATGTGGACAATCAACTGAATCTTGTCCACTGCAGAGGCTGCAGCTACTAGATGTATCAAATTGCTTAGAGGGAGGATTCAAGGGATGCCACCAGCATGAAGATAGTTGCATGATGGACAGAAGAGGATCCTGAAAAACAACCTGTCTCTTATCAGAATGAGTCAGAGAGGCCTCCAGGCTGATGGAACAGAGTTAGAGAGTGAGGCCACTGTGAATATTAGATGAGACCACATGTAAAATCCTTGATCCAAGGTCTGGCACTTAGTAAGTCTTCAGTAATAGCTAGCCATGAGGCTCTCTACCTTCCTGCCTCTCTGAGTACATCCGGGAACACAACCTGTTTTATTCAGTATCTACTGGGGCATTTGATGCCCTGATGATATTTCATATCAATCATTTACTTGGTAGATCTTTTAATCTGCAATATATCATTAGGAAGAAAACCCACCTCTCATTACTAAGTCTTTCACTTAAAAATTTATTTTCATGCATCTAGAAGGTCACCAATTAACAGTGTTCATTTCTGTATTGTAAAACCAGTATAGATGCTTCCACTAATAAGATGCTTTTAAACACAGCAGCTCGGGCTTCCCTGGTGGCGCAGTGTTTGAGAGTCCGCCTGCCGATGCAGGGGACACGGGTTCGTGCCCCGGTCTGGGAAGATCCCACATGTAGCGGAGTGGCTGGGCCCATGAGCCATGGCTGCTGAGCCTGAGAGTCCGGAGACTGTGTGCCGCAACGGGAAAGGCCACAACAGTGAGAGGCCCACGTACCACAAAAAAACAGAACAAACAAACAAAACAGCAGTTCTGTATATCTCCCAATGCCACATAAAGGACTTTATGAGGCTATTGGCTTTCCTCAAATCATCACTTTAGTGATACATCCTAAATGTAACTGTAAACACTCAGTGGTGCCATTTAACCTCAATGACACGTGAGTAGCGAAAAGCAAAAAAAATAGTGGGCTCCCTCAAGAGAAACCTGAAGTTATGAAACTGGGAAAGTCTTTGTCTCCTAATTAAACAGGATTTATAGAATGGTCTACTTGGAGACAGGGTAGCCTAGTGGGTGAAAAGACAGACTTTGGAATCCAGCTGAGACCTCAGGTCTTAACATCTGTGAGGCTGTTTCCTTTAAAATGATGTGAGGTTTGTGTTAAACCCCGCTCAACATGAATGTGAGAATTCCCTTAAATGAAGGCATAAATGGAAAGTGCTTGCACACAGGTGATCAATCAATTGTAACTATTTTCACCATGATATACATACAGTATATGCCAGACTCAGAGACGCTTGACTATGACCCTTTACAGACATGAAGAGTCACTTTCTTCTGGAGAATCAGTGCAGTCAGGAATCGCTCAGTGAAAGCTTTGTTCTCCAGCACATAATTGAGTCCTCTAAGTTCAAACTAAAAGGAAGATTTTTCTTAGGACTTACATACAGTTATTTCATTTTAGGTCTGCTCACATGAGCATTTTGTAATAAGATTTGTGGCTAAAAGGCTCAGGCATGAGCAAAGAAGCAGAGAGTTCCCTCCAAAAGTGTGCTCCCCACATTTATTTCTCAGCACTCTATCTGTAGGGCAGTTTAGAAATTTCCATTATGCCACCTGGAATCTGTTTTTCCACAGGGGAAAAAAAAGTGTAGCTTCTTTGAGATGATGGTGTACAATCTATTTCTTTTTAATCAGACAGGCTCCGGAGGTGAGTATAACAAAAAGCAATCTTCAGAAACAAAGTTCAGGGCTTCCCTGGTGGCGCAGTGGTTGGGAGTCCGCCTGCCGATGCAGGGGACACGGGTTCGTGCCCCGGTCCGGGAAGATCCCACATGCCGCGGAGCGGCTGGGCCTGTGAGCCATGGCCGCTGAGGCTGCGCGTCCGGAGCCTGTGCTCCACAGCGGGAGAGGCCACAACAGTGAGAGGCCCGCGTACTGGGAAAAAAAAAAAAAAAAAAAAGAAGTTCAGGCACTGCTTTCCAGGACATGTACTGATCCATATAGACACACACTTGCAGACTATGGCCTCAGTGCTTGACATTACATCCAGGAAAAAGAGTGTTGGGGTGAGCACATGTGTGTCTCGCTTTTTTTTTAAATGATGATGCAGATAAGCTAGTGAAAGGGTATTTGGGAAAAAAAATAGAAAAGGTGAGAGGATTCTCAACCCATCTATGTTTCAAAGTAAATCCCCAGGCAAAATGAATCAGCTCTTGAAAGATGTTTTCCATCAAAGAGCATTTTGAGATTGCATGACAGGTTTCACTGTGGAATCCCAAACCGATCAATTAACTACCTTACTAGAATTTAGTAGTCAGCTCTCTTCCAATAATTGGGGGTTTATGTCCCTGCTAATCACCTTGGAAAATCAGCTTTAGAATACAAGGCATCCTCCAGCCAGAAATGCCCTTAGAATTCACCTGTCTAATCCCCTTATTTTAGAGATAAGGGACCAAACTCTTATCAGCCAGGATATATTGCAGATGACAGAAGCCCTCAACTCAGACTGGCTTAAAGCAAAACAGAAATGTTTATTCAAGTAACTGGAAAGTCCAGGGGTAGTGCAAGCTTCCAATATGGGTATATCAAAGTGCTTAAGCAGCAGCATCTGGCATGTATCTGTCTCAATCCCTCATTCTGTTTATTTCCATATTGCCTTAGCTTTAGATGAGATTCTCTTTCTGAAGAAACAAAGATGGCTAGCATGACCTCCAGCCTAGAACTTCAACAGGAAGAGAGCCCTCTTCCCAGAATTCCAGCAAAAGCCCCAGGGCTCACTCTCATTGGCTAACTGGAGTCACAGATGCATGCTCTCCTGTACTTGGAGCAGATGGAACATGGTGGTGAGACCTGGCCACATGCCCACCCCAAGACCATGGGCTAGAGGGGAGGAGTAAGTCACCGTAGGAAAATAAGACTACTCTCGAGCTAGAAGACAGATGAGTCGTATTAGGCAAAATCAACAGATGTTTACTGCAGGCATCAAGAAGGGCTGTGACTTACTCCAAATCACACACCGTTAATGGAACACAGAGCTCCTGCATCATGCTACATTGACGTTTGATCTACTCGGGTCAGAGGAATAATTATTAAGAGGAAACAGGAAATGACTCTGAGTCAACAGATTCACATCAGGTTACCTGAAGGGCTTACAAGTACACACTGCCAACTAAGAAAATACATGGGGACAAAAAAGAAACTATGAATTCAGCGACTCCTTTAACATAATTATTATTATTATTATTTTTTTGCGGTACGCGGGCCTCTCACTGTTGTGGCCTCTCCCGTTGCGGAGCGCAGGCTCAGCGGCCATGGCTCACGGACCCAGCCGCTCCGCGGCATGTGGGATCTTCCCGGACTGGGGCATGAACCCGTGTCCCCTGCATCGGCAGGCGGACTCTCAACCACTGCGCCACCAGGGAAGCCCTAACATAATTATTAATCACAAAGATATCTACATACATCTGAAAAAGAGCCTCTCCAATATATGCCAGATATTCTACTAATTCAGTCTACAGACAGTGCTTGGTGCCCACACGGATTCAGACTCTCCGGAACAAATAGTAAATACCTTGCGCGTTTCACTGATCAGAGAATCATTAAGAATCGTTATTCTAATCCTAACCTTTCCAGAAAAGAAAGCAATGTCTTTGGCAAAACTCAAGTAATCATCAAGCCTAGAGACCGCTCCACGGAGGAGATAGAACTTGAGTGCTACAGGAAGAGAGGGATTGCAGCGTTGAAAAGAGGGAAGGCTACCTTCCATTTTGTGGGAACAGCTGGAGTGGAGACCATCAGAAGACCAGCCTGTGTGGAGTCAACATGGAGGCTGGGAGTCAGCAGTAGCCCAGATTTTGGAGACCCAGGAAATCAGCCTCTGGCTTCTGTTTCCACACAGCTACTACATGTATATTTTGATTCAGTATTCAGCATGGGGGTGGGTCCAGGTTCTTGAATTTGCAGATATTAGAAACAACAGAGTGATAAGCTCCAAAAGAAAAACAAAACCTTTGGCACTGTTAGGAAACCAGTTATCCGGATCTATAGTGTTTGTGGAACGATAATACATTAATTTCAGCGTATCCTTCTTAGACTAAATAAGCCATTTCAGGTTCCACTGAATGTCCACTGTGTGATGAGCAACCAGCCCCCTTGTTGCCATTTTACATGAAAAGGGCCATGGAGGCTCAGAGTAGGAAGTGCTGGCCTGAGCAGCAGAGGCTCATGGTCCTACTCTTATTCTGCTGAGGAGACCTTCTTGGTGCTACATAATCAAGGCTTAATACTTGGTCATCTGCTAAGGTCTTTAAATGGGCAAAACTATTCACTCACCTCAAGGGGCCAACAAGGTGTTGGTGTCATGACTCTTGATAAGACATATGACTAACATCATCTCTGCTCCTCTTTCTCTTGGCTATTTGAATGGTCCACCCCTGGGCCAAGCACTGGACTATTGGAAAGGCCCAAGGTCTGGATCATGACAAAAGATAGGGGAAAATAAAGTGAAATAAACCCAAAACTGATGGAGCCAAAGACCATGCTGGATTCATTCTCACTTATTTTCTCATTTAACCCTCCCAAACACACTGCATGCTAGGTGTTATAGCCTTCATCTGGACAGGATGAGGTTCAGAGAGGCTGACTGACTTCATGACACATAGCTTGGAACAGTCTAGTTCAGAGGTCTGAGTCTAAAGTCCACACACTTTCCAATACAGTATACAACTGTGACACATCAGGGTGGGGGTAGCAGGAGTGGCAAAATGGTTTTGTCTATTATGACTCCATTGTTATTTAAGTGAGAAATACCTGGGACCTTGAATAGTTAGAGAACCTTAGTCTGCCCACCTCACACTTCTTAGACTCATTCCTTCAACTGTAGATGATCATCAACCCATTTCCATTCAATTTTATTTTGAGCTCACCCATGGAGACCTTATAATGTGCTGGCCAGTAATGCACATAATCTCACTTCATTCTCACGGAAACTCAATAAAGTGGGTGCTATTTGTCCTTATTTAACATATGGGAAATCTATGTAAGAAGTCACACAACAAGAAAAGTACAAAAGTAAAATTCCCGCCCAAGTCTGGTTCCAAACCCAAGCTCTCCCCTGAATGGCAGGAACTCAGCGATGCCTAGCACTTGAAGACACCCTAGCCACCAGCCATTTTTGTTCAAAACCACTTGCCACAGAGACTTTCAATTAGGCTCTGAAGAGCCACTGTCAGCCGAGCATTCAGAAGTCTCTTCATTCAATTATAAACTTCCCCAAAGGAATAGAGACTCCAGTAGGGCTCCTTCCTGCTTCAGGTGCCAGCTGCCAAGTAGCAACTGGGTGTTTCCTACAAGGCTGAGTGGCGCTGAAGTTGCCAGGAGTCATTAAACTGTCAAATCCTTTCCTGGAGCCCCAGCGGTCTGACAAGCTAATTGTCAGGTGTTCAAATCAACAAGTTTTCAAAGGTTTCACAATTAATCCCCCTCTACCTTTTGCAGCCTTACTGCTCTTTCAGCTGAGGCTACCCTCACTCTGCTTCCACTGTTCAAAGTCTTCCTGTGCTGGCTGGCCTTCAAGTCCAGGAAACCCACATTCTTTTTAGCGTGGCCAGTGCGAAAGCATGACCAGGCAGGTAAATCAGCGGCAACTGACACATGCGAGTGCATTCCCAAGACAAAAGCATTTCTGAAGATCCACTAGGTTACTTGCCATGGAATATGAATGCCCATCATTGTTAGAGCACAAAGCAGAAAACAAAAAATTAAATCTTAACATATATTCCCAAATATCTCAATTCCCTTATTTGAGGCTGAAAGGGTGTTGGAATTACTCTTCCCCAGTTAATCAAAACAAAAATAAAACAAAAGCCAACCCTAACATTCACAGTAAATTTATAACATAGAAAACTGCATTTATTTGAGTTATCTAAGCTATAAATCAACCCTGTGAGAAGTATGAGGTGGTATTCTTAGCTCAAGGTAACACAGTGATTATCAGAATATGAAATAGAGAATGTTTTTCTTGACTCCCCTTTCAGTGCTCTTTTCTTTGGGCAACACTGTCTTCAAGTATTCTCCAGAGAGAATGGAAGGTGACCAATTGGTGACTTGAGGATTTGGAGCTCAGGAATTGAAAGAAAGAAGAAATAAACTTCCAGAGAGAATTCTGACTTCCTACAGATCTAGTCCAGCATTCCCAGCCAATCTTGCAATTTTAACAAATACTTACAGAGTTTCTATCATGGGCCAGGACAGTCCCAGATGCTAGAAACATGGAGTTTAACAAAACAGTCTTTGGGGGCTCACAAAACAGTTGTTCAACAATGATCTACAGAAATAGCTGCTATTAGAGAAGGATGTGCTAGACATATGGAAACTCAAAAGGGGGTTAAGGGGGAAGACAGAGAAGAAAGGCACCCCAGATAAAGGAAAAGTATGTACAAAAGGCAGGTGCATTTGGGGAACTTATCTGAGTATATTTGAGAATCTTACTTGGTGTGGCTGGAATGAAGCTAGAAATGTAGGTAAGAACAAAATTCTGAAGGGTCTTAAATATCACAATAAAGGATTTCAACATTATTCTGAAGGCATGGGCAACCAATAAAGATATTTCAAACACTGAAGAAATTTGCAATTATTTAACTTGCATTTTAGAAAAGTGTCTCTGATGGGAGTGGGTAAATTGGATTGGGCAAGAATAGAAGTGGGAAAACCAGTTAGGAAGTTATTAAAACAATTCAGATTGCTTTTAGTGGTGTGAACTACAGTATCCACAGGGGGAAATGGATGGGCAAGGACTGATTTGACAGATGTTTAGGAGATTGAATTAAGAGGAATTTGTGATAGATTAAAAGTAGGGGTTGAAAAGACAGAAGGTCAATAATGACTCCCAAATTTCTGATTTCCGTGATAGGAAAGAGTCATGCATTCACTAGGGAAGACCAGACTAGAGAGGAAGATGAAGAATAGACTTTTAAACATATCAAGTTTGTGAATCATCAGATGGAGTTCAGAAAATCTATGGGCATGCAGGTGTGGGCTTTTAGAAGGAGATGAGAGATGGAGTGAGGGTTGGGAAGTCCTCAGTATGTAGTCAACAGTTGAAGTCAAAGGCAAAGATGACACTACCCACTGAGAGGGGGTAAGAGTGAAAAGATAAAACCTGGGACATACCAACACCTGGATCAGGCAGAAGTTCTAGATATCAAGGATAGACAGAGGTCAAGAAGGAGGAAAGATCAACAGTGAGCTGAAAGATGATCATTTCTTTTTTTGAATTTTATTTTTTACAAAGCTGGTTCTTATTAGTTATCTATTTTATACATATTAGTGTATATATGCCAAACCCAATTTCCCAATTCATGCCACCCCCCCACCCCCACTTTCCCCCCTTGGTGTCCATACATTTGTTCTCTACATCTGTGTCTCTATTTCTGCCTTGCAAACTGGTTCATCTGTACCATTTTTCTAGATTCCACATATATGCATTAATATACGCTATTTTTCTCTTTCTTACTTTACTCTGTATGACAGTCTTTAGGTCCATCCACGTCTGTACAAATGACTCAGTTGTGTTCCTTTGTATGACTGAGTAATATTCCATAGTACATATGTACCACATCTGCTTTATCCATTCATCTATCGATGGACATTTAGTTTGTTTCCATGTCCTGGCTATTGTAAATAGTGCTGCAATGAACATTGTGGTACAAGTGTCTTTTTGAATTATGGTTTTCTCTGTGTATATGTCCAGTAGTGGGATTGCTGGGTCACATGGTAGTTCTATTTTTAGTTTTTTAAGCAACCTCCATACTGTTCTCCACAGTGGTTGTATCAATTTACATTCCCACCAACAGTGCAAGAGGGTTCCCTTTTCTCCACACCCTCTCCAGCATTTGTTGTTTCTAGATTTTCTGATGATGCCCATTCTAACTGGTGTGAGGTGATACCTCATTGTAGTTTTGATTTGCATTTCTCTAATAATTAGTGATGTTGAGCAGCTTATCATGTGCCTCTTGGCCATCTATATGTCTTCTTTGGAGTAATGTCTATTTAGGTTTTCTGCCCATTTTTGGATTGGGTTGTTTGTTTTTTTGATATTGAGCTGCATGAGCTGCTTGTATATTTTGGAGATTAATATTTTGTCAGTTACTTCATATGCAAATATTTTCTCCCATTCTGAGGGTTGTCTTTTCATCTTGTTTATAGTCTCCTTTGCTGTGCAAAAGCTTTTAAATTTCATTAGGTCCCATTTGTTTATTTTTGTTTTATTTCCATCACTCTAGCAGGTGGGTCAAGAAAGATCTTGCTGTGATTTATGTCAAAGAACGTTCTTCCTATGTTTTCCTCTAAGGGTATTATAGTGACTGGCCTTACATTTAGGTCTTTAATCCATTTTGAGTTTATTTTTGTGTATGGTGTTAGGAAGTGTTCTAATTTCATTCTTTCACATGTAGCTGTCCAGTTTTCCCAGCACCACTTATTAAAGAGACTTTCTTTTCTCCATTGTATATCCTTGCCTCCTTTGTCATACATTAGCTGACCATAGGTGTGTGGGTTTATCTCTGGACTTTCTATCCTGTTCCATTTATCTATATTTAGGTTTTTGTGCCAGTACCATATTGGCTTGATTACTGTAGCTTTGTAGTATAGTCTGAAGCCAGGGAATCTGATTCCGCAAGCTGCATTTTTTTCCCTCAAGATTGCTTTGGTTACGCAGGGTCTTTTGTGTCTCCATAAAAATTTTAAGATTTTTTTGTTCTAGTTCTGTAAAAAATACCATTGGAAATTTGACAGGGATTGCACTGACTCTATAGATTGCTTTGGGTAGTATAGTCATTTTCAAGGTATCGATTCTTCCTATCCAAGAACATGGTATATCTCCTCATCTGTTCGTGTCATCTTTGATTTCCTTCATCAGTGTCTTAGAGTTTTCTCACTACAGGTCTTTTACCTTTTTAGGTAGGTTTATTCCTAGGTATTTTATTCTCTTTGTTGCAATGGTGAATGGGATTGTTTCCTTAATTACTCTTTCTGATCTTTCATTGTTAGTGTACAGGAATGCAAGAGAATTCTGTGCATTAATTTTGTATCCTGCAACTTTACCAAATTCATTGATTAGCTTACTAGAGTTAATTTGGTTTTCTGGTGGCATCCTTAGGATTCTCTATGTATAGTATCATGTCATTTGCATACAGTGACAGTTTTACTTCTTCAATTGCCATGGCTAGGACTTCCAAAACTATGTTGAATAGTAGTGGTGAGAGTGGACATCCTTGTCTTCTTCCTGATCTTGGAGGAAATGCTTCAAGTTTTTCACTACTGAGAATGATATTTGCTGTGGGTTTGTCATATATGGCCTTTATTATGTTGAGGTAGTTTCCCTCTATGCCCACTTTCAGGAGAGTTTTTATCATAAATGGGTGTTGAATTTTGTCAAAAGCTTTTCCTGCATCTATCCAGATGATCATATGGTTTTTATTCTTCAATTTGTTAATATGGTGTATCACATTGATTGATTTGCATATACTGAAGAATCTTTGCATCCCTGGGATAAATCCCACTTGATCATGGTGTATGATACTTTTAATGTGTTGTTGGATTCTGTTTGCTAGTACTTTGTTGAGGATTTTTTCATCTATATTCATCAGTGATATTGGTCTGTAATTTTCTTTTTTTGTAGTATCTTTGTCTGGTTTTGGTATCATGGTGATGATGGCCACATAATATGAGTTTGGGAGTGTTCCTTCTCTGCAATTCCTTGGAAGAGTTTGAGAAGGATAGGTGTTGGCTCTTCCCTAAATGTTTGATAGAATTTGATAGAATTCACCTGTGAAGCCATCTGGTCCTGGACTTCTGTTTGTTGGAAGATTTTAATCACAGTTTCAATTTCATTACTTGTGATTGGTCTGTTCATATTTTCCATTTCTTCCTGGTCCACTCTTGGAATCTTATACTTTTCTAAGAATTTGTCCATTTCTTCCAGGTTGTCCACTTTGTTGGCATAGACTTGCTTGTAGTAGTCTCTTAGGATGCCATGTATTTCTGTGGTGTCATAACTTATCCTTTTTCATTTCTCACTTTATTGATTTGAGTCCTCTCTCCCTTTTTCTTTTTTTCTTTTAAATAAGATATCTTTAAATTTATTTATTTATTTATGGCTGTGTTGGGTCTTCATTTCTGTGCGAGGGCTTTCTCTAGTTGTGGCAAGCGGGGGCCCCTCTTCATCGCGGTGCGCGGGCCTCTCACTATCGCAGCCTCTCGTTGTGGAGCACAGGCTCCAGACGCGCAAGCTCAGTAATTGTGGATCACGGGCGCAGTTGCTCTGCGGCATGTGGGACCCTCCCAGACCAGGGCTCAAACCCGTGTCCCCTGCATTGGCAGGCAGACTCTCAACCACTGCGCCACCAGGGAAGCCCCTCTCTCCCTTTTTCTTGATGAGTTTGGCTAAAGGTTTATCAATTTGTTTATTTTCTCAAAGAACCAGCTTATAGTTTTATTGACCTTTGCTGTTGTTTTCTTTGTTTCTATTTCATTTATTTCTGCTCTGATCTTTAAGATTTCTTTCCTTCTACTAACTTTGGGTTTTGTTTGTTCTTCTTTCTCTAGTTCCTTTAAGTGTAAGGTTAGATTGTTTGAGATTTTTCTTATTTCTTGAGGTAGGATTGTATTGCTGTAACTTCCCTCTTAGAACTGCTTTTGCTGCATCCCATAGGTTTTGGATCATCATGTCTTCATTGTCATTTGTCTCTAGGTATTTTTTTATTTCCTCTTTGATTTCTTCAGTGATCTCTTGGTTATTTAGTAACATATTGTTTAGTCTTCATGTGTTTGTGTTTTTTACTTTTTTTCCCCCTGTGATTTCTAATCTCATAGTGTTGTGGTTGGAAAAGATGCTTGATATGATTTCAGTTTTCTTAAATTTACTGAGGCTTGATTTGTGACCCAAGATGTGATCTATCCTGGAGAATGTTCCATGCGCACTTGAGAAGAAAGTTTGATCTGCTGTTTTTGGATGGAATGTCCTATAAATATCAATTAAATCTGGTCTACTGTGTCATTTAAAGCTTGTGTTTCCTTATTAATTTTCTGTCTGGATGATCTGTCCATTGGTGTGAGATGTTAAAGTCCCCCACTATTATTGTGTTGCTGTCAGTCTCCCCTTTTATGACTGTTAGCATTTGCCTTTTGTATTGAGGTGCTCCTATGTTGTGTGCATATATATTTATAATTGTTATATCTTCTTCTTGGATTGATCCCCTGACCATTATGTAGTGTCCTTCCTTGTCTCATGTAACATTCATTTTAAAGTCTATTTTATCTGAGTATTGCTACTCCAGTTTTCTTTTGATTTCCATTTGCATGGAATATCTTTTTCCATCCCCACACTTTCAGTCTGTATGTGTCCCTAGGTCTGAAGTGGGTCTCTTGTAGACAGCATATATACAGGTCTTGTTTTTGTATCCATTCAGCGAGCCTGGGTCCTGATGCACACACTACTTTGTGTGTGCCCTCCAAGAGTGAAGTCTCTGTTTCTCCCAGTCTTGTCAAAGTCCTGCAATCAAACCCCACTAGCCTTCAAAATCTGATTCTCCAGGAATTCCTCCTCCTGTTGCTGGACACCCAGGTTGGGAAGCTTGACATGGGGCTCAGAACCTTTACTCCAGTTGGTGGACTTCTGTGGTATAATTGTTCTCCAGTTTGTGAGTCACCCACTCAGTGGTTGTGGGATTTGATTTTATTGTGATTGCGCCCCTCCTACCCTCTCATTGTGGCTTCTCCTTTATCTTTGGATGTGGGGTATCATTTTGGTGAGTTCCAGTGTCTTCCTGTCCATGACTGTTCAGCAGTTAGTTGTGATTCTGGTGCTCTCGCAAGAGGGAGTGAGTGCATGTCCTTCTACTCCGTCATCTTGAACCCAAAGGTGATCATTTCATTTAGCACCAGCAAGTTTCTGCTAAACCTTAACAAGTTCCTCTTGGTCTAGTTAAATGGGAGGGGAAACAGTAGGGATGGCAGTTTTTGTTTCTTTGAAGCAGGTTATTTCTTTTTACAGACACAAAGTCTTCCAAATGTTTATATATATAAACATCTATCCACATTTCATTGTGTAAGTCAGGGAATTGCAGGTGGGAAACAGGACTCCTAAATCTAACATATCATTCTTTCATCTCTCTAAGCTTCAAATGTTTCCTACAATTCTCTCTTTCCTGGACACCCAATTAGGTATGTCACTTAAAAAAATAATACCCATATGTAAGCTGAAACCCCATATGGTCCTATCTAGAGATGATGTTGCAGTCAAAGAAGTATAGTCCAGTAACCATAAATACTTTAAGAGTAATTCCAATTAATACTTAAAGAACGTGAAAGGGAATTGAATTCATAATATGCCCCCAACCTCCTTAATGATTTTCCAGCCTTCTTCCTTTCTTGTGCGTCAGTGCAAGAAAGTGCTTCAGAGCCTCACACTCTTAAACTCACAATTTCCTCTTGCACCCTCAAAACTTCCAAAGCCCCAGAATCTGTGTTATTTTTTTCCCCTTGCCCCTTTAGCCAATGAACTAGCTGCAGAGGCAGAACTTTCATCAAAAAGAAAGAGGGAGAGAGAGGAGTTGAACAAGCAAAGATTAGGTCCCTTCAAAGCCAGCATTGTGAAGTTCAGCAAAGGCTGGGAAGTGCTCATTTTAATAAATTTTGTCCCAGAATCATCTAGCACTTTAAGCTTTTCAAAGCACACTAATGTTTGCACTCTCATATTCTCCTCATCTGACTATTCCTATCAGATTAGTGGGACTAATTTCAACACATCCATTTCTAGATGAGAAAACAGGCACTGAGATACTAAAACCCCTGTCTGAATTCACCTATTCAGTTATACCAGAGGCAAACTGAACCTTCAGCAAAGTTGACTGACTCCTGCCTAGGAGTGTCATCCCAGCCACTTTTCCCCTCCTCAAGCACCACATGGCTCAGCCTCAGCAGAAGCTACCTGGCTGTGCTGTGGCTGATGAGAATGAAGATGGGAGTGTAGACACATCTATGAAACCTGGCATCTTAAGTGCAGTCCATTGTAGGGGAGGAAAAATTATTTTCCTTCTACTCTCCTGAGCTCTTAGCTGAGACCCCCTAAGATTAACAGGTGAAAAGCAAACTGAAGTTTATTAATATGTATACCTGGGAGATACCCAGGGAAAAATGTGTAATTCAAAGAGGTGGCTCAGAATTCAGGCTTAATTACCCTGCTAATAGGGAAAGGCTTGGGGCAATGTAGATTTCTTATGGGAGAGTAAATGATTTTTAGAAAAGATGAAAGAGCTCTCAGGAGAATAGAAGGAAGGTACGATAGTTTGCAAAAAAGTTTATCTGGGTGTGATGTCCCCTCCTCTGACAAGAGTCAATTCTCCCTCGTTAATGAGAAACTTCAGGGAAGGGATTTATGAAAATTGAGTTCCTTTTGGAGGTTCTATCTTTAGGCAGATAAGGGGAATTCCAAGAAAGGCTCTCTCTGCATCTGCTATATTTCAAGTGCCTACAGCTCAAAATAACCAGTATGTCAAAGTGGTCTACCCTACCCTTACCATACTAAACATGGAACCTAAATCCATGGAAGAAGAAGATGGGGAGAGATGAACTCCATTCTCTCAAATTTTTACTACAGCTGTAGTCTAGGCACTCTGGGGACCCAACCAGCAACCTTAAACATCATATTACTTCTTTTATGCTTGAATTTTGCATGCCTACAATTTTTGTTAAAATAATACCTTTTCATGCCTCCTACTGGACTGATAGCTCCCTCCCAGCCCTATTATCTGCCAGATGCACAAAATTAGGAAGGAAATACTAGAAACGTAGCCCCCCTCTTCAAAGATAATTATATATGAATTATTCAGAAATTCTATGGTATTGGGCAGCATTTTGGTGGCAATATTGCCCACCTGCCACCTTTTCTCATGGTAGCAAACAAAATTCAGCCTTCTACAGAATAGTTTATTTCAACTCTTCCTAACTTGCAAACTACTTTAATTGAGAGATAGGTGAAAAAAAAAGAACTTATTTTTTATGGAAGAAGATCATGTACCTAACAGATATTTGTTTCTATGCTATTGTGCTTGGATGAAAGGAGAGAACAGATAGCAATAATACTACCAGCAATTCTTCATGGGATGCTTGGGCAGCAACCTGGTCTCCTCCTCTGTCAGCAAAGTCAGGACCTTATCTGAAAATAAGTGTGGAAACCCTATTTACTCTGCACATCTCAGGGGAATATCACTGCAAAATTAAAAGCACCATTTGCACCAGGTGCATGCTAAGAATGTAAGTAGTGCTGTCAATTTACTCTAATTAATTAATTACAGTAATGCCCTGATCTACAGGGAATTTCCCTAGAAAGAGAAATGGAATGGTAAAAGGCAGCTCTAACTCTGCTTCATCTCTCACGCTGAAGGAAATTCACCCCAAAATGGCAGTTCTTGGAAATCTGGGGCAAGTGAGGAGTTTGAAGAAACTTCCCAGGAGGATCCACATACCAGTGGTTCTCAGCAAGCATCAGAACACCTGGAGGGCTTGTTAGGACACACACACTGCTGGGCCCTCCTGCCAGAGTTCCTAATTCACTTCCAACAAGTTCCCAGGTGATGCTTGCTGTTGCTGGTCCAGGCACCACACGTAAGCGCTATGGTCCTAGACCCACAGAGTACGAGGCAGCCAGAGCTGGGTGTAACTTACCGCTCATCTAACTAATTACAAGACCCCATGGAAATACCTTAACCAGTCAAAGAGACACGCTGCTCATCTATGGATGGGTGACAGTAACCACCTCCAGGGCTGCGGTGAAGAGAGGCGTTCAGCCTGACACCATGTGTGACCCTTAGCAGGGTACGGAGATGTGGACTGGCCACAGAATTAGCAGCAGCAAAGGCAGATTTTTCCTATGCACTCAGTCAAGTGTTCATCGGTGAAAACCAGGAAAGGATGCAAGTTTACCCTGGCAGTGTTCCCTCTGTGCCCCTTTGGGTCCATCTTTTTAAAGCCCTGTTCTTAAGACCAGGATAAACTACAACATATAATAATAATGACAGTAAATGACAGCTAATGAGCACTTCCAAGATGCTGGGCGCCACGCCAAGAGAGGCATCATATTTACAGATAAACATCCTGACAACTGTATGAGGTAGGAAGCATCATCCCTACAAGGTAACTGAGAGGAAACCAAGTCTCAAATAGGATTAGTAACTGCCCAAGGTTAGCCCACCAGCAAGTGGCAGAACGGAGATTCAGACCCGGTTTGGCCTACCTCCTGAGCCCAGGTGCTAGCTGCTATGCTGTGGGCTTACTTAGGACAGTGATGATATTTCACACTGGCTCTGTACTTTCCAGCTTACACAACACTTCTTTTCTCCATTATCGAGGCTGTCCTCCCCCTGCCCTATGAAATATGCAAGGTAAGCATTACTCTGTCCATTTTACAGACTCAGAAAAATAACAGATGGCACAACCAGCGGGGCTCAGAGCTTCACGCTCTGACACTCACTGTGCTGTCTTTTCATTACATACAGACGAGCCCGGCTGCCATCATTTGTTACAAATCTAACCTTCTCAGGAAGGAACAGCCGGTTGGTCACAAGTGTAGGTGATAAATCCTGGTCCCTGTCTCCACGCAGAGAAAGGCTGTCTGGGGATTCCAGCTTTAGCAGCAGGGGCCATGGGAAAGCTGGACCAGAGATAAGAGACACTGGGTTTGATTTGTGACTTTGCTACTTCTTACTGTGTGCCTGTGAAGAAGTCATTTAAAATCTCTGAATAACTATAAAAGCCTCAGCAACTTAGTGATTACTTATGGCAATAAGAAAAGATGTAAGAGGGAAAGAAATTTGGAAAAGGGAAGGACATGGAACCTCACTCCCACCCACTCCTCATTCCAGTTTAAGGATCTATTCATATGTGTTAACCAGAGGGTGGGGCTCTAGACCCTCAAACCAAGAGTAGATTAATAAGTGATCCAGCTCAGAAGTAGTAATGGTTATTAAAAGAAGGGATAGAAATAAAATTTATGAGCATCTATTGTGTACTGGGCCCTCTGGTAGGGTGCTTCAAATAAATTTGTATATTTAATTTCATCCTTTTTTTTTTTTTTTTTTTTTTGCGGTACACGGTCCTCTCACTGCTGTGGCCTCTCCCGCTGCGGAGCACAGGCTCTGGACGCGCAGGCTCAGTGGCCATGGCTCACGGGCCCAGCCGCTCCATGGCATGTGGGATCTTCCCAGTCCGGGGCACGAACCCGTGTCGCCTGCATCGGCAGGCGGACTCTCAACCACTGCGCCACCAGGGGAGCCCAATTTCATCCTTTTAAAGCACTGTGGGAGTAGTACAGATGTTCTGGTCCTCCAGTTGAGCTTAGTTTAGAGAAGTTACCCAGCTCGACACAAACCTAGAGCTGTCTGCTTCCAGTGATCTCTCATCCCATAAGAAAACCCATAAAGGTAGGGAGACTCATCTACCAGTGATGTGCTGCACTGGACTCCACCTGCTCTTGAAAGCCTGTTGTATACACCTCTTCCCAACTCTGCTTTCAGTCATTTCATGTCAATAGCTTGAAACCAGTCAGGGTTGGAGTATTTACACCAAGTAAATCAGCAAATACTACAAAGCAGGGCTTCCCTTCCCACCAAGAAGCTTCACCAGCACATCATTGTCCTCTCCCCCTCTGCATGGCACGCACTAGGGAAGCCAAGGCCTGTATTTCTTTTCAGTCAAGGTGGGTCTCCCAGCAGGCAATAAAGAAGTTACTAGGTAATAAACCGCTACTTAATAGTTCTGGGAGGAAAACTAAAGTTGTTTTGAACAAAAATTGTCTTGACTTCAAAAGACTCTGTTCCCTTTCCGACCTCACTCAGTGGATGGTGTTCATTATCCCCAGAGCCCAAGCATAGCACTGAGTGTGCCAGGGACATGGTTCTATAGGTTCTGTTTGGCCTCTTCAGACCCCACACTGAGCGTAGAATATCAGCCCCAGAACATAAAAGCATCAGCAGTGTCCTGTTCTCCATCCCAGCCTTAGGGCTCAATAAGGAGAGGCCGTGGAAATGTCAGGCAGCAAAGACAGAAAGACATATCTTCACTTCATCTCCAGTATATTCCTTTCTAGGGATCATAAAGAGGCCCCTCTCTCTGGGCTCCTGGAAACAAAGCAGTCTTTTCAATGTTGATACTGAAAGCCTCTATGTTTCATCTCTGGTTGGAAGCCTCTATGTTTCATCTCTGGTTGGAAGCAGGAAAATTCCTTGGTGGAATCTCCTTCTGAGCAGGATGATTAAACTAATGAAAAGAGGCCTTTACCTTCTCTTGCCTTTAAATTGCCCTGCATACTCTGCATGCTGCCTGGTGCTCGTTAGGAGCTTGTCTCTGACTCTTCTTTCTTAGACCTTCATGGCTATCAGGATACAAGAAATTCTGCTAACAGCCATTTTTCCCCCCCAATTCCACAGAGCAAAAAATAACTGCCTTTTATGTTTCTTCATTTGATAAAAATAAATAAATGTTTTAAAACAACAGCAACAAAACCCTGTCTCTTTTCTGTCCCACCCTCAAATGCAAGGCACCTTATTCTGGTGGAGAGTCCGTTCCTCAGCCTCTCCTGTTACTCTTTTCAAGGATCACTTGTTTTTTCTGTTTGCTACTAAGCTCTACACTCCCTCTGTGGTCTTGAAATCTCATCGTCCTGTCCAGAAGACAACTGGTCATAGCTCAAGCTCCCAGTGGCCCGGGGGCTACATTGCTGAGAAGCAGAGAAAAAACTTGAGCAGAAGCTGAGCCTGGGGACAAACACCAACCAGAAGCTTAAGGCTCCTGCGAGGGGACAAGGGATCTTCAGTTGTGATTGTGAACACACACCTGGAGTTTGAATATTTCCTTTTTTAGTGACGAATAAATAAGAGAGATTAACTTAGAAAACAGAACCTGATTTTAATTCCCTAGTCTAACTTTTCAATGAAAGTTTGCTTTTCATTAAGCAAACATTTTCTGAGGGAAAAATTTTTCTCATGAACAGAGCATACTGCTAGAGGACACAGAAGATAAAGAGTTTAAAAATGAGAAGGAATTACCCCCCTCCCCAAACAAACAAACAAACACAGAATCCCAGAGGGTGGAGCCCAGGAGTCTTTTTTTTTTTTTTTAAGTTGACCAAATGCATCGATCAGGGTTCTTCAGAGAAACAAAATAGGAGATTATCTATCTATCTATCTATCTATCTATCTATCTATCTATCTATCTACCTACCTACCTACCTACCTACCTACCTACCTATTGAAGAGGGAGAAAGGGAGAGAGAGAAAGAGATTTATTTTTAAAAATTGGCTCATGTGATCATGGAGCGGGGCAGTGGCTGGCAAGACAGAAATCTGCAGGGTAGGCTGGCAGGCTGAGAATTCAGACAAGAGTTGCTGTTGCAGTCTTGAGTACAAATCTGTGGCCCCAGAAACAAAGGCAGGGTTTCTTGTTACAGTCTTGAGGCAGAATTCTTTCTTCTCTGGTAAACCTCAGCTTTTGCTCTTAAAGCCTTTCAAGCGATTGGATGAAGCCCACGCACATATTGGAAGATAATCTGCTTTAGTTATAGTTAGCTTATTGTAAATACGAATTGCCTCTACAAAATACCTTTGCAGCAATATCTAGACTGGTGTTTGACCAAACCACCAGGCTCCACAGCCTAGCCAAGATGGCACATAAAATTAATCATCACACCAACTGATTCTGTTGTAAAGCCAAAGTTGAGAACAACTGCCTTAGAATAAAGTTATCTTAGAGGTAACTCTTAGGATTTTGTGGGTGCTTAAAGATGGCTTAAGTTCCTAAGAAATTGGATAACTTGGACCATTAGTCAAAATAATGTTTCTCCATCCTCCTTCAATTAAAATGTACCTCCCGATTACTCACTTTGTACCAGTCACTGCTCTGAGCATACTGTAGATTATTCAAGTATAACCCTGCCCTCCATAAGTTCATATCCTAGTAAGAGAGGATAAAAGCTAGCTGCTTGTGCCAACAGCTCTTAAGACTATTACACTTCTTGCCCCTGGATCTTCCCCAACTGGTTGCTTCTAACCATTTCCGCTCCTCTGAGTCCTTCACCCCGTTCTTCCTTCACTTATATCAGATAAGCTTACCTCCTGTCTTGTTGAAAAGATGGAGGCAAACAAAGGTGAAATGCCTTTACTCCAGAAACTTTTAATATCTATAGGTGGGAGGCATTTACTGAGTACTCTACATGAAGATTAATTATGCCCAGAGAAGGAATCATTTGGGTTACTGCCTCTGTTGGCTGTGATCATGAAGTTCCCAATCAATTCAGACATCCCTTCATCTACATGTATGTTGCCACATAAGAGCATGGATTGTCTCCACTTGGTTTAGCAATATGTGACTCATTATTCTCCAAATAAGTGCTTCCCCCAGTAAGTTTTTACGCAAATCCAAATTTATAGTTCCTAACGGATTGAGAACTATAATTCCAAACGGTCTCTGACCCTCATTCATGAATTGTAACCTAGGAAGATGTTGCTGAATCTCCAGTTGGTAGCAGGCAGGAAATGTCAGATTGTCTGTCATCACAACTATGGCAAATAAGCAATGGGAAAAAAATCCAACCTTCAGAGAGATATACATAAAACAACTAGATAAGGGGAAACTATAAACTACTCTACTTGCAAATATTTTATAACATAGACAAACGGATGAATTCTTTGAAAAACAAACTACCACAACTCACTCACTATGAAATATATAATTTAATTATTCCTATAACTATTAAGAAACTGAATTCATAATTTTAAAACTCCCAAAAAAGAAATTTCCAAAACAGGGTAGTTTGACTGGAGAATTCTATCCAACATTTAAAGAAGGATTGACAGTAATTCTACACAATCTCTTCCAAAGAACAGAAGAGGATGTAAATGATATTACTGTTAAGGGATTAATATCCAAAGTAAACACCTCATAACAACTCAATATCAAAAAACAAACAACCTCATTAAAAAATGGGCAAGCAGCGCGTCAAGCCCCGCGGGGTTGCTGTGGGGTCCCCGGGGACATGCTCTCAGCCTTGGCCCGTCCCCTGTCACCTGGGGCTGAGCGCAGCAGGTACCCGGGCAGCGACCTCGCCGTGGGCTTGGTCGGGCGCCCAGCGCGCAGACGCAGAGCGCAAGCCGGGAGCCGCCGAGCCTCGGGTGGCCTCGGGAGGTGGCAGCAGGCACCCCCGCGTTGAGCCTCCAATTTCTGGAGACGACTGCAAGGACCCCGCTTGCGGAAGAAGGTCCGGCTGGGAGGAAACGCACTTGCTTGGCCCTATTGCTTTGCTTGTGCAAATGATTCGGCGCTTATTCACATGGCATTTTGGTATGCCAGGAACCAAAAGTAAGATAGTTAAAGGCAGTAAAACTGAAGTCAAATAGGAAGATCATCCATCAGCCAACAAAGACCTACTGGAGAAAGCAGAGGATGGAAAATAAAGTGAAGCACTGTTTTATTGTAGCAGCAGGTCTTTGAAATTGAACTTAAAAAAAAAATGACTGCTCTTACTTCAGAGAACTGCTCTTTTCAGTACCAGCTACATCAAACAAAACATCCCCTAGATGGTAACTGTTATTCTTTTTTTTTTTTTTTAACATCTTTATTGGAGTATAACTGCTTTACAATGTTGTGTTAGTTTCTGCTTTATAACAAAGTGAATCAGCCATATATATATATATATATATATATATATATATATATATATATATCTCCATATCCATATCCATATCTCCTCCCTCTTGCATCTCCCTCCCACCCTCCCTATCCCACCCCTCTAGGTGGTCACAAAGCACCCAGCTGATCTCCCTGTGCTATGCGGCTGCTTCCCACTAGCTATCTATTTTACATTTGGTAGTGTATATATGTCAGTGCCACTCTCTCACTTCATCCCAGCTTACCCTTCCCCCTCCCCATGTCCTCAAGTCCATTCTCTATGTCTGTGTCTTTATTCCCGTCCTGCCCCTAGGTTCTTCATGACCTTTTTTCTTTTTCTTAGATTCCATATATATGTGTTAGCACATTGTATTTGTTTTTCTCTTTCTGACTTACTTCACTCTGTATGACAGACCCTAGGTTCATCCACCTCACTACAAATAACTCAATTTTGTTTCTTTTTATGGCTGAGTAATACTGGCATAAAAACAGAAATACAGATCAATGGAACAGGATAGAAAGCCCAGAGATAAACCCATGCACATATGGTCACCTTATTTTTGATAAAGGAGGCAAGAACATACAACAGAGAAAAGACAGCCTCTTCAATAAGTGGTGCTGGGAAAACTGGACAGCTACCTGTAAAAGAATGAAATTAGAACACTCCCTAACACCATACACAAAAATTAACTCAAAATGGATTAAAGACCTAAATGTAAGGTCAGACACTATAAAACTCTTAGAGGAAACCGTAGGCAGAACACGCTATGACATAAATCACAGGAAGATCCTTTTTGACCCACCTCCTATAGAAATGGAAATAAAAACAAAAATGAACAAATGGGACCTAATGAAACTCAAAATCTTTTGCACAGCAAAGGAAAACATAAACAAGACAAAAAGACAACCCTCAGAATGGGAGAAAATATTTGCAAATGAAGCAACTGACAAAGAATTAATCTCCAAAATTTACAAGCAGCTCATGCAGCTCAATAACAAAAAAACAAACAACCCAATCCAAAAATGGGCAGAAGACCTAAATAGACATTTCTCCAAAGAAGATATACAGATTGCCAACAAACACATGAAAGGATGCTCAACATCATTAATCATTAGAGAAATGCAAATCAAAACTACAATGAGGTATCACCTCACACCAGTCAGAATGGCCATCATTAAAAATCTACAAACAATAAATGCTGGAGAGGGTGTGGAGAAAAGGGAACACTCTTGCACTGTTGGTGGGAATGTAAATTGATACAGCCACTATGGAGAACAGTATGCAGGTTCCTTAAAAAACTAAAAATAGAACTACCATATGACCCAGCAATCCCATTACTGGGCATATACTCTGAGAAAACCATAATTCAAAAAGAGTCATGTACCATAATGTTCATTGCAGCTCTATTTACAATAGCCAGGACATGGAACTAATCTAAGTGTCCATTGACAGATGAATGGATAAAGAAGATGTAGCACATATATACAATGGTAACTGCTATTCTTGATTATACTTGAGAAAATATTATTAAATATCCTCACACTAGGAATGAGAAGAAAAAACACCTATCAAAAGAAAAAAAAAAGGGGCTTCCCTGGTGGCGCAGTGGTTGGGAGTCCGCCTGCCGATGTAGGGGGCACAGGTTTGTGCCCCGGTCCGGGAGGATCCCACGTGCCGCGGAGCGGCTGGGCCCATGAGCCATGGCCGCTGGGCCTGTGCGTCCAGAGCCTGTGCTCTGCAGCAGGAGAGGCCGCAGCGGTGAGAAGCCCGCGTACCGAAAAAAAAAAAAAAAAAAAGGGCAAAAGACCTGAATAGACTGTTTTCCAAAGAAGACATACAGATAGCTAAAAGGCACGTGAAAAGATGCTCCATATCACTTAATTACTGGAGAAATGCAAATAGAAACCACAATGAGATATCACCTCACACGTGTCAGAATGGCTAGCATCAAAAAGTCTACAAATAACAAATGTTGGCAAGGATGTGGAGAAAAGAGAACCCTTGTACACTGTTAGTGGAAATGAAATTGGTGCCACCGTTATGGAAAACAGTATTGAAACTCCTCAAAAAACTAAAAATAGAACTCCCATATGACCCAGCAATTCCAGTGCTGCGTATATATCCAAATAAAATGAAAATACTAACTTGAAAAGATACATGTACCCCAATGTTCATAGCAGCATTATTTACAACAGCCAAGGTATGGAAGCAACCCAAGTGTTTACCAACAGATGAATGGATAAAGAAGATGTAATACAGACACACACTCACACACACAATGGAATACTGTTCAGCCACAAAAAAGAATGAAATTCTGTGATTCGCAACAAAGTGGTTATGCTTAGTGAAATAAGACAGAGAAAGACAAATACTGCATGTTATCCCTTGTATGTGTAATCTAAAAAATAAAACAAGTGAATGTACATAACAAAAGGGAAACAGACTCACAGATATAGAAAACAAGCTAGTGGTTACTAGCGGGGGAGGGAACGGGGAGGGCAAGATAGAGGAATGGGATTGAGAGATACAAACTACTATGTATAAAATAGATAGGCAACAAGGATATATTGTACAGCACAGAGAAATATAGTCATTATTTTCTAATAACTTTAAATGGAGTAAAACCTAGAAAAATATTGAATCACTATGCTGTACACCTGAAACTAATATTGTAAACAAGTATACTTCAAACATATATACGTATATACTTGGTCTCTGGCCCTGATTCGTGACACAGAACTCTTAAAACCTTAGCGATTTCCTGAGTGTTAGTAGTAATAGGAGCATCTTACACACAGCTCCTAAATCTCTTGGAATTTCTTGGATAATAGTAGTATCTTTTGGTATAATAAGTTAACTCTTGGTGGTCTCTTGATAGTTTCAGGATGCGGGCTGGTCATCAGAAAGACCAAGCCATGATTAGAAGTGTGGAACTTTCAGTCCCATTCTCCATCCTGCAGGGAGGGAGAGTGACTGGAGATTGAGTTAATTACCCATCATGCCTATGTGATGAAGCATCCATAAAAATCCCTAAACTACAAGATTCAGAGAACTTCCAGGTTGGTGAATTCATCTACATGTTGGGAGGGTGGTGTATCCCTACTCCACAGGGATAGAAGCTCCTGTGCTCAGGCTACTTCTAGACCTTGCCCCATGTACATCTTCATCTTCCCATTAAAATAAACTGGCAAACATAAGTAAAATGCTTCCCTTGGTCTTGTGAGTGGTTCTAACAAATTATTGAAACTGAGCAGGGAGTTGTGGGAACCTCTGATTTATAGCTAGTTGGTCAGAAGTACAGATAACAACCTGGGACTTGGAACAATAAGATTGCCCCCACTTGTATCTGAAATGGGGGCAATCTTATGATTCTGAGCTCTTAACCTGGGGTGTCTGTGCTAATGCTGGGTACTTAGTTCAGAACTAAATTAAATTTTAGGACACCAGTTGGTGTCTGCAGAGAATTGGAGAATTTCTTGGTGTGGAAAACCCACACATTTAGTTTAAGTAGTTTTCTGTGAGTAGAGAAAGTTTCCTTTACTCTGATATCAAATTCAGGAAAAGACATTATAAGAAAACTACGAATATTGCTCCTGAACATAGATGCAAACCTATAAAATTTTAGCACATTGACTTCAACAATAGGTAAAATGTTAAAACATTATGACTGAGCAGGGTTTATCCCAGGAATGCAAAGATAAGAATCAATCAGTGTAATCTACCATGCTACAGACTAACAAAAAATAAATTATATGATGCTCTCAATAGATCTAGGGAAAAAACATTTGATAAAATCTAATATTCATTTCTTATTTTAAAACTCACATAAAACAAAGAGTGGAAGGGAACTTTGTAATTAAAGAGGCTCTATGAAAAACCTACAGCTAACATCATACTTTAAAATGAAACACTGAATGTTTTCCCCTAGGACCAGGAACAAGGCAAGAATGTCCCCTCTCACCACTTCTATTCAGCACTGTACTAGAGGATCCAGCCACTAAGGCAAGGAAATTAAATAAAACTCATTCATATTGGAAAGCAAAAAATAAAACTGTCTCTATTTGCAGACAACAAGGTCATCTATACATAAAGTCCTATGGAATGTGCAAAAAAGCTATTATAATTATAAGTTTGCTCACAAGGTTTCCAGACTCAAGATCAATAATAAAATTCAATTATATTTCTATTATCTACCCTTAAACAACCATAAATTGAAATTAAAAATCAATGCTACTTATAATAGCATCAAAATATAACATATATGGTAATAAACCAGATAAAAGATATGTAAGGCCTACATACTGAAAACTAAAAACCAACAAAAAAATGCTATGTAAAGTTAAAGAAGCCCTGAATAAATGGATGTTATAATATTTCAGAAGATTTAACACTGTTTAGACATTTATTCACCCAAAATTGATTCCATGCAATCTTGATCAAAATGCCTGCAGACTTTTGTTGTAGACATTGACAAGCTACTTTTAAAATTCGTATGAAAATGCAATGGACAAAGCAACCATGATGAACAAGGACAAATTTGGAGAACAAGAACTACCTGATTTCAGACTTATCATAAATCTGCACTAATCAAGATATAGTGTGGTACTGGAGCAAAAGTGTGTACACACACATACACAATCAGTTGACTTTTGACAAAGGTGCAAAGGTACCCAATGAAGAAAGGGTAGTCTTTTCAGAGAATGATGCTGAAAATTGGATATCAATAAGGAAAGAAAAGTTAAATCCATACTCCATCTCATATATGATATTTACTCAAAATAGAACATAAAACTATAATATTGTTAGAAAACATATAAGAAAATACAATATTTATGAACAATGAATGGGTGAAGCAAAGATTTCTTTCACACACCAAAAGTTCAATCCATAAAAGAAACATTTGATAAACTGGACTTCATCAAAGAACTTCTTCTCTTAAAACAAAACAAAACAAACAAACAAACAAAAAAACACTGTTAAGCAACTAAAAAATGTGGCATAGACTAGCAGAAAATCTGTCAGTCACATAGCTGACAAAGGACATGTGTCTAGAATATAAAAAGAACTCACACAACTTAAGAAAATAAAACCCAATAAAAAAGGACAAATATTTGAACAGACACTTTCCCAAAGAAGATTTCAGATTGCAATTAAACACATGAAAAGATACTCAACATCATTTGTCATTAGGAAAACAAATTAAAACCACAATCAGATGCTACTATATACTACATACCTACTAGAACATCTAAAATTCAAATGACTGACAATATTGAATGTTGATGAATCTGAGGAGTAGCTAGAACTCTCATATACTTCCTATAAAAATGTAAAATGATACAACCACTTTGGAAAATGGTTTGGCTGTGTTTTAAAAAGTTACACATGTGGGTTTCCCTGGTGGTGCAGTGGTTGAGAATCCGCCTGCCGATGCAGGGGACATGGGTTCGTGCCCCGGTCTGGGAGGATCCCACATGCCGCGGAGTGGCTGGGCCCATAAGCCATGGCCGCTGAGCCTGCACGTCCGGAGCCTTTGCTCTGCAATGGGAGAGGCCACAACAGTGAGAAGCCCACATACCGCAAAAAAAAAAAAAAAGTTACACATGTGCCCGTATATAAGATCTACACATTCCACTCCTAGAGATTTCCTAAGAGAAATAAAAGCATATGTCCATGCAAAGACATATTAATTTGTAATAATCTCAAACTGAAAAAACCCAAATGTCCATAAACAGGTGAATGGATAAACAAATAGTGGTATATCCATACAATGTAATATTACAATGAAAAGGAATGAGCTCAACATGGATGAACCTCAAAATAATTATGGTGAATGAAAGAAGCCAGATTTTAAAAAAAGAGTATGTTCTTTATGATTCCATTTATAAAAAATTCTGTAAAAATCAAACTGATGTGTAGTGACAGGAAGCAAATCAGTGGTTGCCTTGGGGTAGAGAGACAGGAGAGAGGAATCACAAAGGGGGAAGAAAAACCTTGAGGATAGTACATATGTCCATTATTTTGATGGTGGTGATGGTTTAATGAATGTAAATATATCTCAAAACTTGTCAAATTTTACATTTTACCTATGGGCAGATGCCAACTATACCTCAATAAGCTGTTAAAAATGGAAATCAAAATTAAAATTAAAATGTATTTTAAATGAATGGCAATGTGAACATTAAATATTAAACCCGCTGAATGAGACCAAAGCTGTATTCATAGGAAAATAAATAGCCATAAGTATTTACGTTCAGGGGACAAAAGAAATTGGAAAAAAATGAATTATTCATTCAACACTGAAAGCTAAAAATGTAAAGTAAATAGAAATAAGGACTTAATAAGAATGAAAGCATACATAAATAATATAAAATGCCAAGCCAAAAACGTCTCATTTGATTAAAAAGTTGCTTTCTGTTTTTAAAACCAATGAATTGATCAAACTTGTAGGATATCTGCTTCAGGAAAAAAAAAGAAAGAAGGCACAAAATCTGGGAATGGAAAGGATAGTCATAACTACTAATATACAGAAGGTTTTCAAAAGTGTATACTACATAGCATTATAAAAATACATTTGAAAAATCTCGATTAAGATAACTGATTTTCTAGAAAAATATAAATCACAAATTTAACTCAAGAAACCAGTAGGTACACAAATACTTTAAAAGTAGTCAATTTTCTCTTGTTACCACACCTAAGTTGTTTCCCTAGTTACCTCTTCGAAACCTTCAAGACAGCTAATTCCTATGTTATAAACTCTTAAAGAATAGAAAAACTCAGATAATTTGCCAACTCAATCTAAAAGCCCAGTTTAACTCTGTACTTATTACACAGAGACAAAACAAAAGTAGAAAAAGTAGGTCAATCTCATTTATATTTATAGATTTCTCATCCTAAATAAATATTAGCAAACCTAATCTAGTAGTGTATTAAAGAAAAATAAATTTTAACTATTATGTCCCAATAATGCAAGGATGCTTAACATTAGGAAATCTACTATATGAAGATTTCAACTAGCTAATTAAAGTATAAGAACAATATGATCACTTTAATAAAAAGGTGCTAGAAAACGTTAATAAAATTTAATACTTTGTGTTTGCAAATCAACAAACCTCTCAATAAGCTTAGATTGATAAAATATCTATAGATATTTTCCTTAGACTGATAAAATATCTATAAAAAAACTAAGTTAACATTTTTTTAAAGGTGAAACATTACTAAAAACATTTTCATAGAAGAATTAAGATAAGAATGCCCATAATTACACTTGCTAATCAACACTGAACTGGAGAATGAGTAAATGAATTAAGAATAGAAAACAATAAAACATATAAACAGTGAAAAGAAGAGATAAAGCTGTCAGTGCTTTCATCTACATAGAAATCCAACAAAAACCACTGGCCAAATATTATTACTAATAGGAAAGCTCTGGGAGTTGACTGAATTGAATACCAACAAAAGGCCAGAAATAATCTTCTAGAAAATGGTATAGTGGGAAAAAACATCACAAAATACAGTAAAACATAGGAGAAAAAAAATCAACAAGAAATATGCAAAACAGGAAGGAAACAATTTTTTAAAAATTGTACAAGCTCGGGCCTCCCTGGTGGCGCAAGTGGTTGAGAGTCCGCCTGCCGATGCAGGGGATACGGGTTCGTGCCCCGGTTTGGGAGGATCCCATATGCCGCGGAGCGGCTGGGCCCGTGAGCCATGGCCGCTGAGCCTGCGCGTCCGGAGCCTGCGCGTCCGGAGCCTGTGCTCCGCAACGGGGGAGGCCACAGCAGTGAGAGGCCCGCATACCGCAAAAAAAAAAAAAAAAAAAAAAAAAAAAAAAAAAAAAAAAAAATTGTACAAGCTCAAATAAGCCCAAATGCATGGAAATACAGGTCATTTTCCTGCCTGGAAAGATTTAAAGATATCATTTCTATTTAAATTAATCAATAAGTCAATCACAACAAAAATCTCAAGATGATTTATGATTCTAAAATTATGAAGAAAGTAAAATACACAGGAATGAGAAAGATCTTTGTATAAAACAATGAGAGGGTTTAGAATCATCAAATATAAAGACATTGACAAATAGAGCAATAGAACAGATTAGAGAGTACAGAAACAGATCCATATTGTATTACATTGATTCATAGTGTTGAGGCTATGTGTTTCCCGAGATTCAATCAGGCCTACCTACTCCCCATGTCTGGACTTCTTGCTCAGTGGAGATCTTGGGATCCCCAGCCATCACTTATCCTCTAATACTGATGGGTGTCTCATTTTCCCTGAGAGACTTGAGGTTGGGTTCCATCATGGCATCATTGTGCCGGCTGCAATGGAGTCCCAGTCACTTCAGTGCTCAGGCCTGACCCTATCATATCCACAGCTGCTCTGATTTCCTTGGAAGCTGGGAGACAGGGGTAATAGTGTGGAAAATTAATAAACAGAAACCTCAATTAAATAGAACTGAGAGACAAGAAGAGGGAGCGCTCATGCCCTACAATGATAGCAGAGCCCAAGAGGAAGAAGAAAGACTTCCTTCTCTTTCCTGGCAAGAACACAGCCCATGAGAGACGATCACAACTCAGCTAATGAAAAACCATGGACTCTTTGTTTACTAAAGCCCTCCCAACTTCCTTTTTCCCTCTATAAAACAGTGTTCCTTTCCATTTTTACTGGGGACTTGCACCAGGCTCACCATGGTTGCAGACCCAGAATTACAATTCTTTGCTGAGCCTGAATAAACCCATTTTTTGCTGGAGAAATAACTAGCAGTCTATTTGTTTCAGGTCATCAGTGGTTAATATAACTGGAAAGTGCTTCCAAGTTAACTAGATTGAGGAAAAATTTGACCAGTGAGAGATATAAAGGGGACAAGATTAAGAAACAAGACTGCACATAGATTTCTCATTCCTCCCCCTGCCCCCACCCCGACTCAACAGACTATACCAAAACACAGTGATTCCATATGGCCTTGCCAGCCCTGAAGGACTGAGAAATTAGCTATGGTTTTGTTTTGGGGTTTTTTTTTGAGGCTGTGGCCAGTTCAGTAACTAACCATTTTGTATTTACTTCCTCTTCTTCACTCTCTCACACTTTTTTTTTTAACTTGGAGTAGAATTGCTTTACAATGTTGTGTTAGTTTCTGCTGTACAACGAAGTGAATCAGCTATACATATACATATATCCCCATATCCCCTCCCTCTTGCGTCTCCCTCCCACCCTCCCTATCCCACCCCTCTAGGTGGTCACAGAGCACATAGCTGCGCTCCCTGTGCTATACCACAGGTTCCCACTAGCAATCTATTTTACACATGGTAGCGTATTTATGTCAAACCTAATCTCCCAATTCATCCCACCTTCTCCTTCCCCACCTGGGTCCACGCATCCATTATCTATGTCTGAGTCTTTATTCCTGCCCTGCAAATAGGTTCATCTGTACCATTTTTCTAGATTCCACATATATGCGTTAATATACAATATTTTTTTCTCTTTCTGACTTACTTCACTCTGTATAACAGATTCTATGTCCATCCACATCTCTACAAATGACCCAGTTTCCTTTTTTATGGCTGAGTAATATTCTATTGTATATATGTACCACATCTTCTTTATTTCCCCACATTCTGGGGGCATGGCTTGCATCCTCTACTAAATCATCTTCATATAGTCTTTGCCTCAAGCTGTATTTTCTAGGGAACTCAAGCGAAGATACAAACATAATATGGAAATTTTGCATATAATAATCATGACATTTCCAGTAGTTGGGATAACATTGACTATTCAATAATTGAATATGAACTGGCAACAACTGGCTATTAATTTTGGAAAAATAAGTTAGCTTCCTGCCTTACACAAAAATAAGTTTGATACGAATTAAAGATCTAGATACAAAAGACAAAACTATAGGATATAAGAAGAAAATATAGAAAAATATTTCTTATACTACTCCATACAGAGAGGGTTTTTTGGTTGTTGTTGTTCACTTGTTTGTCTGTTTTTAGCAAAACACAAAATTCAGACATCATAAAGAACAGGATTTAAGCCCCACCTACCCAAATGCAAAACTTTTGTAAGAAAAAAGACAACAGAGAGAAGGTTAACGCCAAGGTGATGACTAGGAGAATATATTTACAACATTTAAAACAGTGTATAAAATCAGAAAAAGCTCCTGCAAATTAATATAAATAATACAGATATCCTACTTGACAAATCAGCCCATAGTCAAGAGTCAGCCAGGAAACCAGAAACACATTAAGTAATTCAAACAGGGGACTTCATACAGGAAATTGGTTACCCAAGTGTTGGAGGGCTGAAGGAACCAAGAGACAACACTGAGGTAACCTAGATAAAATAACTGTAGGAAGCAGCTATCTCTTCTAGAGCTGGAGGCACAAGAAAATAAAGAGGTAGGGTGACCAGAACCTGAAGTTGTGGGGGAGTGATGTGACTTGTTCTCAGGAGGCTGAAAGAAGCCGGCAGCTGGAGTTAATTACTGCTGGTGGAGCAATATAACATTGCCATTGCCCCAGTCTCTTAGGCTAACAGGGAAAGGAAGAGAAGTCAGTCTCTTCTCTCTCTCTCCTATCTTCCAACTTCCCTCTAATATAGACTCCATCCTACTGACAGACCCAAGAATCAAGGATGAGGGAGACATCTGGTTTGCAGAGTTACAGCTCCAGCACACAGAGCAGAATACGGAAGGATGGATTTGGAGTTGAGATATAACAGGTAAATAACCAGCAGAGCTATGCATAATTAATTCCCAAAAGAAGAAGTCAAATGGCCAAAAAGATTTTGAAAAACTGGTTTTTTCCTCACTAGTGGCCAAGTGAATGCAATTTGAAACAATGATGCCATTATCCTACCATCAAAAATATAGAGTGATAACACCCAGTATTGGCAAAGCGGGGGGAAATGGGTCACCTCTTAGACTTTGATGCATGGCCATGTTGTCCTTGCCCTTTGGAGGCACTGGCAGCAACTATCAACGTTTAAAATAGGCATATTCTTCAGACTGGGAAATACTGGCCATGTGCACAAAATGCAGCATCCTTTGTAAAAGTAACAGTAGCAACACCAACTATGACAACAACAAAAACCCTTAAACGTTCTCCTGTTGAAGAACGATACAACCTCAAAGCATAAATAGTGATTACTTTGGGAAGGGAACAGAACTGGGAGGGTAGAGTATGGGGAAAGGGAAGCTTTTACTTTTTAATCTAGATACATATCTACTGTTTAAAAAGTTTTATAAGAATATAGAATCATGCTGTGCAATTAGAGATGAATCTTTAGTACTGAAATATTTTTAATATTTTAATTATTTTTAATATATTTATTTAAAATAACATTAATGGTAAATTGCTAAATTTGCAATCAAGTACTTTTTAGTAGGACATGTCCTCTTTTTTTTTTTTTTTTTTTTTTTTGCAGTACGTGGGCCTCTCACTGTTGTGGCCTCTCCCATTGCAGAGCACAGGCTCCAGATGCGCAGGCTCAGTGGCCATGGCCCACGGGCCTAGCCACTCCGCGGCATGTGGGATCTTCCCGGACCGGGGCACGAACCCGTGTCCCCTGCATCGGCAGGTGGACTCTCAACCACTGCGCCACCAGGGAAGCCCTGGACATGTCCTCTTGAATGAGAGAAAAGTGACACTATAGCCAGTGTTGGGTGTGCCCATAAGAGAGGCGTCATGAAGCATCATCCATCCTGTATCTCATGGAGGGAAGTGGCCTGAGGACCACTGCATTGTACTCCACTTCCAAGAATCAGAATTTCTATGTGACTAAGTCTTTGTTTTTATTTTACCTTCAAGGTTCAGAAAGCCATTTGTCATTGTCCCAATCTCTCAGAATTATCTTCAGAGTATTGGATATATTGAAAACTACAAAAAGTAGATAAAGACTAACTGACATAGAGTTGAACTGTGGTGGTGACACAGCACAAATATTTATTATACAGAAACTCCGAGGCAAGAAAACCCAAAGGCCAGCTTTTCATTGTTCATTTTACTTTCTTTCAAAAGATCTCCAGTGAATTTTTTTCCCAGATCTGGAGCTGTAGGCCTTGTTCCTAATTTTCCTATTTAAATCATTAAGGTTTCTCTATTTTAAATCCTTAAGTAAAAACCCCTATCATTCCTGCTCTTTTAATTCAAGAATAAAGCAATTTTAACTCAAGACGCTCTCCTGAAATCAAACATATGGTTCACAAATTGAATTTCTCAGAAAGATCTAAATGAGTCGAGAGAAGAGGTTGTGACATCAGACATACTGGAATGAAAATCTTGTTCACTACCACGGCGACCATAATGTGGTTAAGAAAAAAAAAAAGAACATGACAGAAAGGGAAACCAACACAGACTTTTATTTCTATCCAAAGATACCACAAGGTAAGAGCCCATAATACAAACTCCCAGATTCTCACTCTTAATTATTTCCAATCCTCTTGTTCCTGCATCACACAGAAGCAATGCAGACAAAGAAAACAACACTGGGCTAGGAGGGGGATATGACTTGTGGCCCTGAACTTATTTTTTAGCAGTGCAACTTTGGATACTTCACTTAACCTTTCTGAGAGCTTTAGTTTCCTCATTTATAAAATGGGAACCATATCTATCTTTCCAAATCACAAAGTGTTATATTTCAAATCAAAGTCACAAGGCTTAAAATGTTTCTGCATTTACCATTGCTATTACTTCCTTGCCACGGCCTTAGTAACTGAGTTGTCCCATCATTTGAGCTGTCTGCTCACCAAGGTTGATCGTCTACTGGTAGAGCTGAAGTTATGACCTCACAATTGTTCACAGTTTCTCACCCTTTGAAAACCATGATAGGCTATTCCAACTACTCATAACGAATAATTCCAATGTAAAAATTCCTAATCCTTTAAGGCTAAGCATCTTGCTGCAAAACATTTCTTATAAGGAGGTTTTGTTGGTGTTAGAATGTCTCAAAAGTAAAATTCCCAAGTTTGTTCCTTACACACTAATCTCATAAAATGCTTGGGGGAGTGTTGGGGTAGGAGGGGAGACAATCCTAATTAAGTTTGGGAATAATCCACACTAATCCCCTCCCTTTGAGATTCACAATAAATATTAGCATATTAAAGAATCTGAGAAGTAGACACCTGTGTAATTTTCAACTCAAGACTTTCCAAATTTCTCTGACTAAGGAGGCCATTTGATGTAATCGTTCCCTGAGAAGTGGAACTAAGATAAGGATTTGAATGCAAATAGTTTATTTATTAAGGAAGTGAGGAAGTGAAACGGGATGGAGAAGGAGACCAACATAGAGTGCGTTAACAGGCAAGTTGCCTCTATTGATCCCTTTGGGGACTTCTAGGTGACACTGTTGAACATACCTCAGAGTTGTGCCACCTAAGAGGCAAAGAAGCTGAGGTTTTCATCTACCAACTCCCTTGCATCCTTGGCCAAAGGCTAATCCCAGGGCCATCAACTCCTCAGCACCTCTACTGTCCTGCAGCTGGTTTGAGTTCAGAGAAAGCCCTTGGGCGAAGAGTTCTAACAGCGTGCAGGAGAAAGCCAGCAGAGCTCCTGAAACAGTGTCTACCAAGAAGAGATGAGTGGCTACTGCCAGCATCCCATACATCATGTGACAAGGTGATATCGGCACCTCGTGGAACTAAAATCCCATGGCCCACACTTTGGAGAATAGATTTGAAGAACGGTAAATTCTGATGACACCCATTTGGGTGGTTCTTTTTTCTGTTAGGTTAAAGGTTAAGGAGAAGAAAAATGATGAAAAGGAGACACAGAGGACACCAAATATGACTGAGAGAGCCCTGGTGCTCTTCTAACCTCTGATGGTACCTGGTCTCATTTCTATCAGGACTTATTGCAATGATTATGACCTTTAACTGTCTGTTTTCCTCTCACTCAGCAAACATGTGCCATGTTCTAGGCTGGTAACATAAAATCCTATAAGCCATATTCTATAATAAAGAAAGCAAAAGAGACAGAAGCATTTTTCTTAGTGAAGGCTGAGACGTTGGATCCATCAAGACCCCATCCCCAAAGGTACTGAGTCATATTTTAAAGATTTGGGTCTTCAAAGTAACAGCCAGTCTAGAAAATGACAGCACTCATCCATCCAGAGGAATCATCACTTATCACATCACTACTACTGAGTCTGTGCAGAAACTTAAAAAACACTGTGATATTTAAGCCTGCCAAAACAACTCATAGGGAAGAATATGGGGGAGGTGGGCAGAGGTAACCCTAACATGAGAACATTGGTAACAGGTTGAATGTCCAGCAGTAATTTGCCAAGAACAGATCAATAGTGATTAACTAGGGGCCTCCCTGGTGGTGCAGTGGTTGAGAGTCTGCCTGCCGATGCAGGGGGTTCATGCCCCGGTCTGGGAAGATCCCACATGCCGCGGAGCAGCTGGACCCGTGAGCCATGGCTGCTGGGCCTGCGCGTCCGGAGCCTGTGCTCCGCAGCGGGAGAGGCCACAACAGTGAGAGGCCCGCATACCGCAAAAAAAAAAAAAAAAAAAATTAGTGATTAACTAGTTTAACATCGTGAACCATGAAGTAATGACTGAATTATGGAAGTAAAACCTGGAGAGTTTTTCTCAGATATTGGTGATAAACAACAGCTTTCCAGTTACCCTATTTCTCAAAATATACACATTCTTTTGATCCAGTTAAATACTGAGGTCTGGCCAGGTTAAGAAGCATAACTAGACTTCAAATAAGCAAGCTTAATAAGAAGATATCACCACTTTGTACCTACATAACTCAGTTCATTCAGTCATTCATTGAGAAAATATATGACTGTCTCCTTCGTGTCAACACAAGACGAAATCATTGCCTTCAAGGAGCTTATGTTCTCTTGAAAGTAACAGAGGCAATTGTCATTCAGGATGCTAAATGCCATGATAAGGGATTTCTGGGTGGGCTGGAAGAGAACATAAGGCAGGCATCCACCCAGTCCTTAGGGCTGAGTCAGGATTTCTAAGAGGAGATATTAAGGCGAGTAGGACTTTCAAAGTGCGAGAAGAAAATTGTTGAAGTGGTTAGAATGAAGGTTTTATCCAGCTGATGCACATCAGGGGGTACCCCAGACGAGATAACTCTGAATCAAAGCAGAGTTGGAGTTCTATAAGGGTGAGTAGCAGAGAGAGATGTGTCTGTGTAGTGTTTGTGTTTAACTGGTGCGAAACTTGCAGTTAGAACAGTGGGTGATGGTTCTAGTTTTCGTGCCCCTTGCTTAGGATCATCTGTGCCCTACTCTTCTGATAACTGTCAGAACATTACTTTCAAAAACTGTTTTAGCAAGCCTTGCAGTTTTTTCAATTAGCTAAGGTTCAGGGTCAGGGAAGATAGCCAGAAAAAAGGTGGAGAGCTTCCCTGGTGGCTCAGTGGTTGAGAGTCTGCCTGTCAATGCAGGGGACACGGGTTCGTGCCCCGGTCCGGGAAGATCCCACATGCCGCGGAGCGGCTGGGCCCGTGAGCCACGGCCGCTGAGCTTGAGCATCCGGAGCCTGTGCTCTGCAGCGGGAGAGGCCACAACAGTGAGAGGCCCGCGTACCGCAAAAAAAAAAAAAAAAAAAAAAAAAAAAAAAGGTGGAAAGGGGAACATTAGGGAGAAAAAAAAGGCAAGGGTTGAAGGCAAGAGAAACCGGAGTTCCTCTGTGACATGTATTTTTTTTTCCTTTTATAAAAAAGACTCTTATTAATGTCATGGACCTCATTTTCTTCACCTTTAAAGAAAAAACAGGAAGGGAACATCTATACATACAAAATGCTTAGTTAGGTTTCCCAAGAGTTCAGCAGGGGGTGGTTTCATAAGAGTCCCTCCAGCCAATGAATACTCCAGCCTTCAATGGTTGCACGAAGGCCATAATGTTAATATTCAAATGTTGAAGGAAAGACTTTTAAAAGAATTGGTGTTATCTTCTGATATTTGTATTTGACCTTGGGCAGGTAACATTGCACTCTCAGGATTTTCTTCTTTGAACTCATTAAGTGTTTTATCTGAGAGGAACTAAATTGGTAAATATGTTTACAATGAAATATGAATAAATACATAACATGTATTAATATGTTATTAATAAGCCTTAAGATCTGCTAGAATGAGCATATGTGCCAGGTTCTGCCAGCCGAGATAAAAGACTCAAACATGGTTTGATATTCTCAGAAGACACAGTCTGTACTCAAGCTGTTGTTTCTAACACTGTGAATAATCACAAATATAACTACACATACTGATGGCAAAATTTCTGAGCAAAGGAGGTAGTAAAAAATCCTCACAATTCAATGGCTTTGCCAACGGTAACTTTTATGTTGGAAGAGGTTAGAAACTAAGATATTTTCTTGAGCAAAGCACTTTTCCTTTCTGTGCAAGGGACCTCAGTGTCTTCATCTGAGCCATGTGGACACAGAAAGGGATCATGGGGAGGGGCAATTCCTTCTTAAACATTTCAACAGTGTTTGGCTCCTGTGCCAGGTAGCTGCATGGAGATGGTTTCAGCTCTGGACCTCCCGGCTTGATTTCACAGAAAAATTTCTTACTGCCAATTGGCGTTTTCCCCACTTCGTGACATTCAAAGTCTTACCTGAGGGCCAAGAATTGGGATGTAGGGAGGAGAAAATGGAAAGGGGGAAACATAACCAATTTCTCTTGAATAAGTGCAGTGTTTCTGGGCCCAGAGACCTACGTATTCTTGGGTATTAGAGAAAGGAAGCCTCCATTTTTATTGTTTATAGCAGAATCATGGAGAAGGAAGATGGATTACAATAAAAAGAGATGGTCTAGAAACAAAGGAAACTAGCCTGGTAGTAGCTCAAAGAATTGGTTTTCTATTTGAAAACTAAAGGACACAAAAACTAAGAAAAGAAAACAGCAGACATCAAAAGAATTTGATAAACTGAAAACCCTCACAATATAATCTATTCTAACTTTCTAAACCTTTGCAAGTAGACCCCACTATGATTCGCAGCCTGGTGATTCCAATGAACATACTAACACCAAGAGTGGTCCTAGAGAATTCACTGGAAGAGGCTCAACCAACCCACCACATCTCTATATACTGCAGATACACCCACTTCTATTCTTGAGCCATTTTGACATTAAACTATTTGCAAAATTTAAACCATAAATAAGTATTACACCTACTAATAGATTTATAAGGATAACTGTGACCTAGACACTAATCATTAGAAAACAATTTTAGAATGAGCAGTTAACCAACCATTATTTCCAAAGGTTTGCAAATGAAATATTCTTTTGAAATGAAAAGAGTGTTTTGTTGTTTTTATTCTTTTAGGTGCACTGTTGCTTAGGTTTGTTTTGTTTTGCTATTCAATAATTTTCAGCACATAGCCTTGTCCTGAAGATACCCATTTTTGTCAAGTTTCCAAAACTGTTGCTTATTTCCTTAGCACCAAAGGGCAAATTTTTGCCTCTTTACATCCTAAACTCTCCAATAAAAAAATAATTCTTAGGTTTTCCATAGACGGTTTCACAACCAAGAAGGAATAAATGTAAGTGGAAAGAGCCCTGACACAGCCTCCTTTGCTCTGCTCACCCCCTTCTTGTGCTACTCTCTGAAGTGCCCAATCTCCGCACATCTTCAGCTCTTCTTTTTCCTTCTGAAAGCCGAAACCATTTACCCCACATGGTTTACCTTTTCTTCATTAACATGACTTTGCGACACTGTTGTTTCCATCAATACAGCTTTACCATTCCAGGAGACCCTTGCCCGGGCAAATCATTTGTTTGTGATTATTATACTGTGATACTCAATTCTAATAATTCTAATCAAACTCCACATTGAAAGACCTGCCTGGTAAAGAGCCCCTTTCCCATAACTCCTCATAACTGTCTACTTTATAGATTTTATTTAAATGACTTACTTTGGATCATTGACATGAAGGGCTTTCCCCAACTCATAACTTGGTAGAATGAGCACTGGACTAGGAATCAAGAGTGTTGAATCTTGGCTTTGGCTCTGCCATAAGAGACCCTGTACACTTGAAGCAGTCTTCGTTTTATTTTGCTCATTTGAAAACGGTAGTTCACTTATTCCACATGTATGTGTCGACTGAAAAAAAAAAAGTACAACCTAACAGTTGAAAGTTATGTTTCATTTGGCAGACAAAACTGAGGACTTAAGCCTGGGACACAGCATCTCAGATACCTCTGAGGGACTGCTCCGAAGAGGCAAGGAAGGGGAGCCAGGATATACAGAAGTTTTTGCAACAAAGACCAGGTAGTCAGAACATCAAAAGATTACTGTTAATTAAAGAAAACTAGATAGCTCAAGTTAAGGAATTCACCGCTTTTCTATGTATGGAAGATGCAAAGTCTGGGCTCATTGAACTCATTCCTTTGATAGGCACCTCAGCTATCCAGGGCCAGTATCCTGAGCTTCTCATCCTGAGTCTCCTCAGGGTGAACCGTTGGGAGTGGCTGCACCGGCTGACTGCTAGATAGGGGGGCATCCTGTTCCATCCTGAGTTCCCTCAGGACTCACTATTGGGCAGCTGTAATGTGATGGCTTGATGGCTGCAACATCCTTTGTTTACTGATATGGCAGGCAATATTTTTCATTCACAATGCTGGGTGTGTATAATCTGCTATACCAGGCATAATGAGATATTTCCAGCTCTCAGTTTCTATCATTTCTATAAGATTCAGAACTTAACAAGGGTCACAACAGAGTCAACAACATACTGACCTCTCAGGACCATTACATTGCTTCACTGCACTGTATACTCCAATATCTCTCAACATGACAATTCTAAAAGTCATACCCCTATTACACTTAGATCCCCCAAGTGAATTAATTTGCAGCATGCTGGTTAAGTTTTGGATACCATTTATAGAACACACAGAGCAAAAGAAAAATAAAAGAAAATTAAGACAGATTCCAGCCACCAGCAGGACATGTTTTATTCAGTATTTTAGTAATTTTCCTGTTAATTAATGCTTGTTCTTCTACTTTTAGTGAAACAAAGAAGTTCTAAAAGTTTTAATTCCTTGCTGAGGAAGTGCATTATGTCCTGGAGATTTGGCTGCTGTAATGCTCTTCCTAAACTTTTTCTTCATGCATAAAAAGCTGCCAGCATTAAGAATTTTTAACAGCTGAAGCCCTTAGGGACAGAAAAAGTAGAACATTCAGGCTGAGTATGAGGCAAAAATCTAGTTAGAAATTGCCTAAGAGAATTAAGACAAATACAAAGTGCTTAAGTCCTCCTATAGAAATTTAAAAATAAAATCAGCCTAAAATGACCCAGTTAGATACCTACTCCACCCAGGATGGCTTGCTAATGTGTGACTTTATATCTAATAGATGTTAGTTGATAAATGGCTGCACCACAAGTTAAGAGACACAGGTTCAAATCTTTTTCTCAGACACTAACTAACGCGCCTTTGAAAAACACACAACCTCCCTGAACCTCTGTCTCCACATTTAAGCAGTAGGAGTGGGCTTTCCTGGTGGCGCAGTGGTTGAGAGTCCGCCTGCCGATTCAGGGGACATGGGTTCGTGCCCCAGTCCGGGAAGGTCCCACATGCCGTGGAGCGCCTGGACCCGGGAGCCATGGCCGCTGAGCCTGCACATCCGGAGCCTGTGCTCCGCAAGGGGAGAGGCCACAACAGTGAGAGGCCCGCGTACCGCAAAAAAAAAACTAGGAGCAATAAAACACATCCTGCCTACTAGATGGGAAATGAAACATATGTAAAAATGCTCCAATATTTTAAAATGTCATTTCATTATAAGGAAATACCATGAACTTCCATGCATCACCTGTCGAAGCTAATAAAGTAATGAGTCAGAATCAGGTTTGTGCCTAGAAATGTTGGCATCTGCAGTAGACCTTGTGGTTGACTCCCCATCATCCACTTTATACCAAACAATTAACCGGAGCTAAGCCAATCATGCTAACCCATCCCCTTGCCAGTGGTGCAGGGATGGGAGGCAGACTGGGCAAGTGTGGGCCAAAGACACAAAGGGAGAGGCAGACTCAGGAATAAGAAAAATAAACTGGTCCATTTCCCCCGTTAAACATACATAAAGAAGTGCACTGCCCCAGCTGCTGCTGGCAGCCACTTTGTTCTCATTCCATAAGGTGAAGCAGAGACAGGAGGTGGGATATTTGTGCACATGAATGCCACTGAGTTACTAAATCAACCAATCCTGAGACCTGCTCTGCCTATCTATGACCTGATATGGGACTCCATAAATGGAGTGGCCAGAAGAACTGGCTGAGGAGCTACTTTCTGAGTTCAAATCTTGGCTCTGTCACTAACTACTTATGTGGCTGAGGCAAGTTACATAATGCCTCTAGACCTCAATATCTATAGCACTGAAATAATCAGAATACTTCCCCCATAGGGTTGTTATGAGGATTAAGTAATAATTTCAGGGCTGTCTGCATCTGGCATATTTTAGGTACTATATAAGTGTTTGTTAATAAATGATTTAGAAATTATTTACTTATTTATTATTTTAAACAGTCTAGGTTAGATTTTGTTATTTGGTCCCAAAAGCAAGCTAAATAAGACCGTTTTTCTTAGTCCTCTGAGTCAGCTACTCTTAATTACAATTTCAAAAATCAATGGTGTATCAAAAGTAAATTTTAGTAATTCTAATTAAAATTTTAAAGTCCTCAAATTATTTACTTTAACATATGTATATGTATATAATTATATGTCTATATATGTATAGGTATGTATGTATATATGTGTATATATACACATATACATACATATATACGTGTTAAAGTAAATAATAATGAAAGTAAACCATTATGGACAGAGAAGCAAATTCAACATTATCTTGATATCAACACAATGCTTGCATACTTTGCCACAATTAGCTATGTGGTCTGGAATAAACATTTTCCCTCTCTGGATCTTGGTTTCTTGAGAAATGGCTGGAATTACACCCAGTAATGCATAGGGAGGTGAGAGTAACCTGGTTTGCCTATAGGAGTGTGTTGCCCATGGGGTACCAAAGGCTGCACACTAGTTCTAACCCTCCACAAGGAACCCACCAGGGAACCTAACTTAGGGCCGGGTCTGCCAATCCTCTTCTATCATCTTGCTCATGGGAAAGACCAAGTTCGGAACATTGTCCTTCATGGCAGAGATTAGCTAAGATGCTCACTATGCCTATCATCTCTTCTCCCTGGGCACAAAGCTGGGCTACATATTTCAGCTTCCCTTGCTTTAGGTGGGGCATGTGATTGAGTTTTAGCCAATGGGACGCGGGCAGAAATGAAGTAAGCCACTACCAGGCCGGACTCATAAAAGTCTCCCACATTTGATACCACATCTTCTTTCTCTATCCACTTCCGAATGGAGAAGATTCTGAGGGCCTAGAGAGGGTGAAGCCGCAACATGAACAGAGCGTGGGTCCTTGACCAGGGAAAGGCTAACTGTCCAGAAACAACTGCACTGGACAGTGATATAAACCAGAAATGAACTTGTATTGTGCTAATAACTCCCTGAGAAATTGAGGCTTATCTATTAAAACAGCTCATGTTCCCTTAATTAATAAACTGGGCAAAAAGAAAAGTGATGTCCCTTAAAAAAAGACATCATCAAATTCAGAAAGAAACTTAATGCTGCCCTCCTTAATCTTGCTTTTAGTAAGGACTCTGGGTAATCAGGTGAATTACTGGATTTGCTTGGTTGCTTTCACATGACACATAGAACATAGGTGAAGAGTTCTGTCTTCCTCTAACGAGGCCAAATCACAGCACTCACAGGCCCTCCAGCTTTTAACTGATTGCCTACGCGGTCCACAGGACATGTTCCGTTTGCTTTGAAGAGGAAATGTCTTTCAGAGAGTATGTCAGTTCATTCAGGCAGTAGTTATGAAGAGAAAGTTTACTATTCTATTTCCAATATAATTGTTCCTTTCAGGAGGTGATGTCACCTGTCAGAATGACTTTCAGGAACCCCTAAAATGTGTTTTTGAACTCCTAGCAAGGACTCAACAGTCACCGTCACTCTATCACATGCCCTCCTACAAGTGGATTTGGGCTGTTATTTAACTTTGATGGTTCACCTATTCCATAGCTAAATGCTCTTAATCCATTAAATACGGGGAAAAAATGTAAATGAAATGGTATGAAGCAAAGAGGCTCTACATTATAGTGAAAATCATTCCAGAATATTCTCTACAGTTCATCTCTCTAGTGGCTTCTTTAAATAAGACAGCAAAAACAACAGATGCTCTGCCTTTTGCCCCTTCTCATACCCTCACTCTCACTGTTTTTTCCCCCCTTTTGGAGTCATTTTTAAATAAATGTATGAATTGTGACATCAGCTGCAATTTTTTTTTTTTTTTTTTTTTTTTTTTTTGTGGTACGTGGGCCTCTCACTGTTGTGGCCTCTCCCGTTGCGGAGCATAGGCTCTGGACATGCAGGCTCAGCGGCCATGGCTCACGGGCCCAGCCACTCCGCGGCATGTGGGATCTTCCCGGACTGGGGCACGAACCCGTGTCCCCTGCATCGGCAGGCAGACTCTCAACCACTGCGCCACCAGGGAAGCCCCCAGCTGCATTTTTTTATATCACTTTTCAGACCCATTTTCATTAAGGATTGCTCCCAAGTTCTTCACCATATGATATTCTCAGCACAACACCCAGGGGCTCAGGGAAGGGTGAGATTCAGAAAACTTACACCAAGATGGGGCTCTGTTAAGGACAGTAAACGTTAACGGTCTCTCTGGAGACATGGTAAAAATTCCCTAGGTGAGCTGAAAACAGCAGTGGCCAAAAGTATCAGAAAGTCAGGAAATCAGATCCAACCTCCACCCCACCGCACCCTAACACCTCACCATATTTTCTTTAGTGAGAAAAGAGAACCTATGGTGGTCCAAGTACTTTGGTGACTTCTTTTGTTCTTATTAATCAACTCATTTAACAGACATGTGCTGGCCTCCTATTATATGCCACGCACTGGCACACTCCCAACTCCTAAAATCACCGAAAGAAACTACCCTGAAGACACCATTAGTTTTACTCTTTTTCATTGCCAATATATAATATTTCTGGTACATTAAAGTTTAAAAGGCTTTAACTTTAAAAAACTTTTAACTTTGGGGCTTCCCTGGTGGCGCAGTGGTTAAGAAGCCGCCTGCCAATGCAGGGGACACGGGTTCAAGCCCTGGTCCAAGAAGATCCCACAAGCCACGGAGCAACTAAGCCCATGCGCCACAACTACTGAGCCTGTGCCCTACAGCCTTCGAGCCACAGCTACTGAAGCCCGCGCGCCTAGAGCCTGTGCTCCACAACAAGAGAAGTCACTGCAGTGAGAAGCCCACGCACAGCAACGAAGACCCGATGCAGCCATAAATTAATTAATTAATTAATTTAAAAAAAACAAAAACACTTTTAACTTTAAAAGATAGCCTGGGACCCTAATCATTATTTATCACATTCTTTCTCAGGAAAAATACAATGTGAGTTCCAAACAACTGCCTTTTATTTGTTCATAATTGCTTCTCCACCTCTCCTTCTCAAAAGGATTTTAGGTGGTTAGCTGAGGATACATAGAACTCAAAGGTCATTTAAAAAAAAAAAAAGGAAGAACACACTCTAGCAGGGTTAAGCTATTAAAATTGAGCTCTAAATCAGTTAAATGATTAACTGAACAAGAATATTTTAAAGTTCTTACTAGATGCCAGGCTTACAGCATAAGATGGAAAAAAGTCCCAGCTCGCATAAAACTAATATTCTAGTGTGTTGGACCTGGAAGGTAGTAGAAGGATTCAAACAGTAAACAAGGATCACAAATAAGACCCAAATAATTCCAGACAGTGATGGGTGCTGTGTAGGCAATATGAACTATGATGAGTGCTGTGTGTTGAACAGCATCCCCCCAAAATGCATTTCTACTGGAACCTCAGAATATGATGTTATTTAGCAGTAGGGTCTTTGCAGATATAGTTAGTTAAGATGAGATCACCTGAATTAGGTTGGGCCCTAAATTCAGTGACTGGTATCTTTATAAGAAGGCCATGTGAACACACAGAGGAAACACAGAGGGAAGATGGCCATGAAAAGAGGGAGTCAGAAAGTGAAGTGATGCTGCTCTAAGCCAAGCAAGGCCAAGGAGTGCCAGCAACCATCAGACGCTAGGAATTCGTATGGAAGGATTCTTCCCTAGAGCCTTCATAGGGAGCATGGCCCTCCTGACACCTTGATTTAAGATGTCTATCTTGTGTCGGCTCCGTGGCTTAGCTGGTTAAAGCCCTGTATAGTAAGATGTCTATCTTACAGAACTGTGAGATAATCAATTTCTCTTGTTCCAAGCCACCCAGTTTGTGGTGCTTTGTTTCAACAGTCCTAAGAAAATAAATACAGTAAGTTAGAGTGATCAGAAGCAAAGCTAGCTGATGTAATTAGACTGGATGAATTAAGTTACCTTTCTCAAGAAGTGACATGTGAGCTGAAATCTGCACGACACTATCACACTGAGCTCCCTAGCAGACAAGGTAAAAACGAGGCAGGGTTTCTTTGCTGTTAAAAGCAAGCACACATATTCATTTTGAGAAGGCAAACATTTTAATAATCACCTTACAAGTGAATTTGGGGGATTAGAACGTGTCTTTATGTTAAGGATTTTTTATCTTAAAGGCCAATCTTGCTCTCTTTCTTTCCAAAAGCTAATTTTTAAAAACCTAAGCCATCCCATTGGTTGTATTATAGGGTCTCCCTCTTTTCCTAGAAGTGGGAATGTGTTTAAAGGCAGCAGGACTTAATAAGGTAAAGTGGAGCTGGTCCCAGCATTCTGCCTTGGTCTCAACTGCTACAAAATGAAATAAACTGCTTTGATCACAGTTTATTTTACATGGTCCTTACCGGCAATGTGCATCATCTGCTACTCCTAAAAGTTAAATAATTTAGTGCAGAAAATAATACATGATATAAATTATAGAAAACAATGCATAAATGACATTGTGCAGTATGGAGAAAAATTACAGCATTCGGTCTTAAGGCCATTAATAGAAAGAGAAATAAAGACATGGCAGAGAAGACAAAGATGGGCTCTGAGATCAGATCCTACAAGATGGAGAGTCAGTGAGGTGTCATGAAATTCAGGAAAGCAGAATGATTATTCTTGAAGTCACAGCACTGATTAAGTATGACTAATGAAAAAAAAATGTCAGCTATAGAACTTTTCGTGGACTTTTCAGAGCGTACAGCATCCGGTCTGAATTAAGGCAACATAGCTAGTTCCATCTCCACATTCTACCAGTATTAAAGACTAAACACGGTAAGTGCTTTGAGTAAAAACCTTACCTCCTACCCACCCCAACCTTTTCCATAGATTAGACATGACTTCCAAACAAGTGCCCACTGAGTCCTAGTAGGTCACATCACCTGTTTCAGCCTTGCTTCAACAAGCAGCTTATATGTTTCATGTACAAATGATCTGCCTATAAGTAAATTTTTTAAAAAGACCTACTGTTTTGTGTTTTTTTCTTTTTTAATAGAAAACCACTTATTTATATCCAAAAAAGTAGCAATAAAACTATAAAGGCTTGAACATTATTATCAGGAACAAACCCTCCAGGAGGCGTCATCATTTTATTCTACAGAAAAAGCCACCTGAAAATGAACTTTAAAATCTGTTATAGCTTGAGCAGAACATTGCCCAGCATGGTCAGGGAGACTCTGTTGGCTAGCTGCTCAGAGGACTCCCAAGAAGTCATCTGCCTTGGTGAATTCACCATGGCTCACCTCTGGCATCTGCCTTTGAAGTCTCAGAATCTGGATTTTGTCAGCACTGAAAGAGTGAGCTCAGTGTTCTGGGGTTGACTCTTGTTAACCCAAACAAAGAGAGGCTGATGTAAAAGCCAGAAGACCAAGCAATTTGTTAATGTGATGAGAAATAGAAATGTCACGAGAACCACAGCTCTCAAGCAGATATGACTGTGGCTTTCTCTGCCTGTAGACAAATCCACACGAAATGCCAAAGGATATTCCAAAGAGGAAAGACTGAGGAACAAGTCTCTATACTAAACGATGCAGGAAAATAAACGATCCAGCATGTTCACTTTTTGTTGCCAACGTCCACTACCCCTGAATGCTAGCCTGCCTGTGAGGAAGGCTTTTCAGCACCATAGCAACCCAAGATATTATAGTTTCATCCACCCAACCCCACCTCCACAGAGTTGGTACAGCAGGTAGAGAAAAATGGGAAAGTGTAGATTCTGGCCATCTTGGGCTCCCAGGGGCCTAGCCCCATCAGCAAGGGTTCTTTTTTATATATATATAAATTTATTTATTTTATTTATTTATTTTGGGTTGTATTGGGTCTTCGTTGTTGCACACAGGCTTTCTCTAGTTGCGGCGAGCAGGGGCTACTCTTCATTGCGTGCACAGGCTTCTCATTGTGGTGGCTTCTCTTGTTGTGGAGCATGGGCTCTATGGTGTGTGGGATTCAGTAGTTGCGGCATGTGGGCTCAGTAGTTGTGGCTCACAGGCTCTAGAGTGCAGGTTCAGTAGTTGTGGTGCACGGGCTTAGTTGCTCTGCGGCACGTGGGATCTTCCCGGACCTGGGCTCAAACCTGTGTCCCCTGCATTGGCAGGCGGATTCTTAACCACTGCGCCACCAGGGAAGTCCCAGCAGAGGTTCTTTAGACACGATGCTTTGACTAGCATAAGCCTCTACTGAAGTGCCTGAAACCTCCCATCTCAATCAAGCAAAAACAACTACTGTTAGTGGGGGTTGGGAGGCATTAGCCATTTTTACCCCTTGGGGATGAGAGTGGAGGCCACACCTGGGGCTGCAGAGGATGTCAATCACAACGCATTTATAATAAAGACTCCAATCATCCTTGTTACTTCAAACTTTGAATTCTTCTTGCTAGTGTGCCCTTTAAACAGGCAACCTGCCCTTAGGAGTTATTGCATCTTATTAAAAGGAACACTCTCTTATAATCAATTAGACTCATTACCTTGAATATTCAATTTCTGCCAAGCCACAGTTTAAATAACCACTTCAGAGAATATGCTTGTGAACATCTACAGTCATGACTGAGTGCTCTCACACACTTTTTTTTTTTTTTTTTTTTTTGCGGTACGCGGGCCTCTCACTGTTGTGGCCTCTCCCGTTGCGGAGCACAGGCCCCGGACGTGCAGGCTCAGCGGCCATGGCTCATGGGCCCAGCCACTCCATGGCGTGTGGGATCTTCCTGGACCGGGGCACGAACCTGCGTCCCCTGCATCAGCAGGCGGACTCTCAACCACTGCGCCACCAGGGAAGCCCTCACACACTTTTTGGATGTCTTTTCTAGGCTGATCTGCTCCCTTCTGCTCACATCGTCTCTTTCCCAATATGGTACAACACGATGATTAGGTTTCTGCTTAATGACTTACAATTACGTGCCTGCCTTGTCTCTCTGAGAATAAACACAGACGACCTTATATACAGTTCTGTGTGTCCTCAAAGTCTGCAGTACCAGAGTTAGGGATGGAATCACAGTTTAATCTTATAGCTGGGTCATCAAAGCCATAGGAGTGTAGGTTTTACCTGTTTAACTCTCATAGAGCAATCTCATTTCTCTAGTAGCTGCACTAGATCTCACTGCTAACCTCATGTCATGTCAACAGTCTTGATACCCGTGGTGAAGTCTTGGCCAATTATCCAGCTACTGTCTCTCCGCTTCAAAAACACCGTTCTATACTCTGCTCTGCGGTGCTGGGTCTGGGACTCTGCAAAATAGCTTGCTCCTTGGTTATCTGGCTCCCAGTTAGGTTTTACCAATATGGGGCTCTAAAGAGAGATCAGAAGTTAGGAAGGAAGGAGAGGGATCTGTTGCTTCCTGTTGGCCTGCAGATCTCCTGTCCTTTCATTTGAAAAGGAAGCTACTCTCAGGCACATGCAACTTGGCTAATTGACTACAGAAGCTTTTAATTATTTTTATTTCCCAGTACTGTAAGTTTTCTGGTTATTGCAGAAAGCACCAAAGTTTGGGAGACCCAGCAGGCCCAGAGCCAGGGCTTTATGAAATCTAGGGCAGAGGTTGGCAAGCTACAGCCCAAGGGACAAATCAAGCCTGCCACCTGATTTGTAAATAAAGTTTTATTGGAACGCAGTCATGCTCATTTGTTTCTATGTTGTCTATGGCTGTGTTCGCACTGTGACAGGGTTGAATAGTTGCAACAGAGACCATATGTAGCCCACAAAGTCTAAAATATTTACTGTATAGCTGTGGATGAAGAATGTAGCCTGCCATATCAGTAAGCAAAGGATGTTGTGGCCACCAAACCATCAGTCACTGCAGCTGTCCCCAGACTGTGCACCCTGAGGGGATTCAGGATGGAAAAAAGCAGGATACTGGCCCTAGATAGTTAAGGTGCATATCAAAGAAATGATTTTAATGAGCCCAGACTCTTGCATCCTCCCATATGTGGAAAAGTACTAAATTTATTAACTTGAAATGTCTGGGTTTTCCTTAATTAACAGTAATCTTTTGATGTTCAGACCACCTGGTTTTTGTTGCCAAACTCCTGTATATCTTGGCTCTTCCCTTACCTCTTTGGAAGCAGTCCCTCAGAGGTATCTGAGAGGCTGCCTCCCAGGCTTAAGTCCTCAGCAAGTCCACTGACTAAAACATAATTCTCAACTTTTAGGTTGTGCTGTATTTTTCAGTTGTCAGAGAAAAGCTTACCATACTCTGATTCCTCACTGCTACCTTCACAAAGGTGTTTACATCCTACTGGCCCCACTTCCATCCACTCTGGCTCCCACAGAAGACCTGTAGTTAAGCCGAGAAAAGCCCCTGAGACTGAGTGGAGAGCTACACAGTCAGAATGAGGATGAGGTAAGAAAGCCTTCCATTTCACCCAAAAAAAGTTGGCATGGGTTATTAACAGCCATAATGATTCCAGGAGAAAAGGAGAAAGAGTGACTATTTGATCTTTCAAAGGACATAGTCATCTCAATCAGAGAAGACTTTTACAGCCAGGTACGGCACTTTCATCCATTTCCCAAATACACAGCTCAACTTTGAAGTAACTGGCAGCTTTTAATCTTTCTAGCCTCTTTTGAAAGGGGTGGATAGAAAGTGGAAACCCTCCTTGCTAATGGTCTCCCATTTCCCAGAAGCAGATGAAAATCAATTTATTATTATTGTTATTATTATTTTAATTCTGACTGTATATTCAATGTTGGGCTGGGCATTAGTAGTAAAGGACTCAGAAAAAGTAGAACGTGTGGTCCCCCCTGTAGGAGCCTGAAATCCAATAGCAAAACAAGATTTACACACTTGAAAAAGATGAGATACTGTATATGTATATATATTTCACACATACACACATAAATATATATATTCTGTCCTCAAAGGAGTTACTAATCTAGTCTGGAGGTGATAAATCCATAGACCAAATAATTATAATATCATTTGATCAGTGCTATAAAAAGCACAGGCTTTTTTTTTTTGGACACATAGGAATAAATAACTATCTCAGAAGGATCGGGAAAGATTTGCTGAAAATATATTGGAACTGTCTTCAAGATATCTGGGAGATCACTGAGGAAAGTATAGCCCAGGCAGAGAGAAAATTATCACTACTATCAGGATATCCCCTCCCTCGCCCTAGACCACAGCCTGCTGGCCAAACCCAAACAATGGGAAGAAGGACTGAGAGTTGTGCGGCTCGCTGACCCTTCTGGACACGTACTAGCCTTCTGACTTCCGCTGGTATCAGAACAGGAAAAGTGACCCTGAAAGTCAGGCTCCACGTAGTTCACTTTGACAAAAATGGACACCGGTCATACCCTTGTTTACAATGACAAGTCCTTTTCCAGAGATGCATCAGCACTAACCTCCCTTTATCTCTCTAACAGTCCACATCCCACCACAAGCAAAACACAACAGAGCAAACAGCCCGAAAATGCCAATTTAGCTCAGTTTGTCCCCAAGAGGTGTTTGTCTTCTCGGAGTTCACCTCTCATCTTCCGCCCTCGATGTGTGTTGGCTTAAATGGTGGTTTTCAACATGCAGTCTCCAGGTCAGCAGCATCAGCATCATCTGGGAACTTGTTAGAAGTGCAGATTCTCAGGCCACGCCCCAGCCTCCTGAATCAGAAACTCTGGGGGGTGGGAGCCAACAATCTGTATTTTAACAAACTCCCCAGAGGATTCCAATGCACACTCAAGTTTGAGAACTAGTAAGCTGAATATTTCTAGGTGCTAGAGAATGATGCTTAGACTCCTAAAGGGTCTGGTCCAGTAAAAAGTAGAAGAAAGAAAATTCTGGCTTGACTATAACTACAAATACCAAAGGGAATATAGACATCACTATATGGCCTAATCTATAGATTGGGCAAGACTGGGTGTTAGAAGACAGTGACATAGTAGCAAGTAAGATGGAGAAGATATTAATTACATATCCCAGCCCCGACAACTAGATGAAAATTCCTGCCCATGTTTTCAGGTTACTCTAGCAGAGAGCATTGTGAAGACCCAGAAACTTGGAAGAGCAAGAATTTTGCTGTGATTCAGTCCTACAATGGAAGTGAGGAAGGATTAAAAAATAGGCCATAAATGTAGATTCGGGTGAGGTCATGAAAAGCTGAGTTCTTCTGCGTTGGGGCTTTTATACCATAGAAAACAGGAACCCACTAAAGCTGTTTTTGGTGTTTGAGCAGCGTGGTGTTGTAAGGAGAACTGAATTTCAGCATATCATTCTGGTGGTAAGGTTAGGGTACAGGAGACAGGATTGAAGAGAAAGATGGAAGCTTATCACTTAAGAAACTATCATTCCAGGTGATGAGAACTGAAATCAAGGACCCCTAGGGGATGGAAAAGGGGTGTCAAATTATAGGGAACTTTCAAGGAAGCACTTTTAGGACACGGTGCCAGACTGGATACCGAAAGTGTAGGACAGGGTTAGTGAAGATGACCCAATTTCTAGTTTGAATGTGGGACAGGTAATGGGGCCACTCATCAAGGAAGGTAATACAGAGGAGGAAGAAGGTTTAGAGGAGAAAAAAGAGTTTTCTTTTGAACAGATAATTCTCATGGAGTCTGTGTGAAATTCACAGAGATAGCTAACGCCATTGAATTTCTTTACGTATAACAGCTGAATGCATGCAGCAAACTCACACTGGGTTTAGCCTTCACTACTCACATCAGAACCCTATGTGTTACACAGGTGTCTACCAATCTCTAATATGGAACAGAGATATTTAATGATTAGTACAGGAGCTGTCTCAATCTAGGTTTGCATATGCAATCATGTCTGCAATATGATTCATAATTGAGCTGTACTGGAAAACGTTTTCTATTCTGTTGGACTTATTTGGGATATCATTTTCTAAGTGATATTACTTACCAGCTTTTCAGGTCTCAGCTGGCTTTGGTTGGAAATTAAGCCAGTTTAGAACAAATCCATCATTCGATCTGGCATCTCAGTGTTTCAAAGGATAAGAATTAGAAGACACAGCCAGTTACCTGACAGCATGTGATGTGAACGTCATGCAAATTAACAATGAACCTCTTTGCCAAGTTTTAATCAATAGTAGTGAATTGAAAAGAAGGTACCAGTCCTGATAATAATGCTATTTCTGCAATCTCTTCATACACAATTGACTCTGCTTGTTGCCTCAAACTATTTTAAAAACAAACAAACAAAAGCAACAAAAAAAACCTTCATTCCTGGCATTCTTAAGCCCTTCTTCTATTTATGGTTTAAGGAAGCTGAAGGAAATGTGTCCAGTGGTATAATCCAATCATGAGAAGTCAGCCAGAGCCCAATTCGGATGAGGTGCATCTATGGGGGGCTGGGAGATTCACCTCTGGTCCCTTAGTTTCTCCTTGTTGTAAAGTGAGTTAATAAAAAATGAGGCATATGTTGGCAGTGGGCCTTCTCAAGGCAGTTATTTGCTCTATTTTATGTTTGCGTCCAGACTTGATGAGAAAGAATCTTCTAAAATTATCCTGGCCGCCCAGTGAATAATATCTGGTATGAAATGTTCAAAGAATAATTAGCCATGAGAATGTAAGCACGAGAGCAAGAGTGTTGTGTATCATCTGCAGAGAAATCATCTGCATTCAAACAACCTCAAAGCCATAGGTCTAATAGGACTGGATGGAAGTCTTCTGAACCTCTGAATGAACCAAAAGCTGACGAGGAAGGAAGCAAAAAATCAGCCTGTTCCATTTTCTGGGAAAAAAAAACAGAAATGCATGTTACCCCCTGACTGTTTGAATACTCCACAGATTAAAGAAAAACACTTGGCTGCAGAGATAATTACTTGAGTAAGAGTGTTAGAGCATAAAGGGGCATCAGATCTATGAGCTGACCAAATACCAATAAGCGTTGCCTCAGAGCAGCAGAGGGGTGATTCTTTCACGCCATTAAAAAAAATTAGAAAGAGCTCATTGTCCTGACTGGAGGGTTGAGTGGTCCTGAAGGTTAGGGAGGGAAGGGACCAAGAGCTGCTCCCCTCATTGTCCACTCCTTTGTATTTGAACCCCTGTCCTGTGGCAAAAAGTTTGGGGTTGGGGAAGGTGAGAATGAAGCAAAGTGTTTGTGTGTGTATATGGATGCGCAAAATGGATGGAATATAGCTTGGGTAAAGCTATATTCTTACACAGCAAGGGGGATAGTGTGAAATGAATAGCTGACACTGGCTAAAAGCATTTCACCTTAACACTAATGTAATGATCATATCAACAAAGCAAACCATTTCAGCAACCAAAGAGTGGGCTCTCAAGAAAGGGGTAAGGGCCTAGAAGGTTGACCATGACTTTTGCACACTCAGTGCTAGGCAATAATGGTGTACAGAGTGACCAGTGCAAGGTGCATGCCCTATAGATTGACAGGTAACCTCCACTTCGCCAGCAACAGCACTCCTGCCCTGGTCAACCAGTGGTCATCCATCAGGTAAGAATGGTGGGCAGCTGATTCACGGTCCAGATAGATACTGGCAGGCCAGTATGGCTATGATCACAGAGACAGAAAGACTCCAGGCTCTACCTTTACCCTCAGACCTCTAAGTCAGGTATTGAAAGCCTAAACCCAAAAAAACCAACTGGGGACATAAATGCATAAAAAGGGGCAAATGGGGGAGACACTTCTTTGTGAAAGATCCCCAGTGTTCTCCTTATTTGTTGCAAGTAATAATAAATCCTTCTCACGCACACAAAAAAAGGGGGGGTGGGGCAAATGGGGACCCTGGTGCCTCTGCTCAGTGCCAATCAAGTGCTGTCAAATGGGAAGGTGGTCATTGTGATGTTGTGAGACTGTCCAACATCCCAAGAAAAGCTAACCCATCCAACTTCCATGTGAAATCTCATGAGATTTAATATTTCACAAACATCATGCAGGCCAAACAAAATGCTGCTCCCGAGTGGGTCCACCAGCCTATGATCTTTGTTTTACTCCTTAACCAGGCTCAAAAGCCTACATGGCAAAATCAGTAATACAAAGCTCCAAGTGAAAGCCTGTGGGAACTGGGGCCCACTGCCCTTTGCTGGGACTTGGGGAAAGTGGGATGAAGGACATATGCTGTAGGTTCCCAAAGAGGGCAGTGTGAGTTGCAAGATCAAAGGAAGCCAGAAGTAGAGCCTCTGAGGCTCTGCACTCTGAGGACTTGACATTTCATCAAGGACCAGTCCTAGGCAGGAATATTTTGTAGTTATGGCCACTGTTTTAGAGTAACCAGTGACCCCAACAGCCAAAACCATTCTTGTCATCAAAGAAACGTGCGTATGTATGTGCATGTGGATGAGAGAGGGGCATGAGTGAGCAAGAAAAAGTCTACTAGGACCCCAGAAGATGCAGCCAAGATCACTCTTCCAGATCAGTTCCATTCCTACTCTTGACAACCTCTCCACCAATTCAAAGCAGGGCCATTGTCATTCTGAACACAAGAATCAAGCTTATTCATAGTTAGCACATTCATGAACTTTTTATTATTTAAAGGATATTCAGAGCATCTCATTTGTACAATTTAAATAGAATGCAAATGGTCAGGAACAGAATTTGGTGAATGGGATAAGGAAATGTAATGACTGAGGGTGTCCTCCTTAGGGCAAGGGCATTAGCAATCAGGGCAGCTTTACTGAAATCCTGCTCCAAGGCTGGAGGCTCTCACTGCAAAGGGGTCTGTTTATTTTTTCATATAGAAGACAGCTTCAAAGGGCATTTTTTCTTCTTTTGCTTTGGTTTTCCTTTGGGCAACATAAAAGGGAGAACAAAGGGAATTCGGAACCTCTTTTTTTTTTTTTTTTTTTGGCCACAGGCTACTCAGTAGACAATCTAAGTTCAGAAGTGCCAGTGAAGTTCTGGTCTGCTCTTCTGCATGCACAATGCACCTGCCCTTGACGTTGCAGGCAGTCCTGATGCTGCTTCTCCAACCAGGACCAGCTGGAAAGAGATCCCTTCTCAGGCCAGAAAGAAACTTGTCTCAGCAAAGTGAAGAAATGTGTCTGGGATCCCAGAGCAGGTGTCAAGAGCAGGAGCTCTATCAGGCTTCCTGGTTTCAAATCCTGGCTCTGACACTTCTTAGTTCTGTGATCTTGGCAAGTTACTTAACCTCTATGTGCCCCTGTTACCTCATCTATAAAGATAATAATACCTACTTTGTAGGATTGCCATGAGGATTAAACAAGATAATGTACATGCCTAGCACATAGTAAACACTGAAGAAATGTTAACTAGTTTTGTTGTTATTACCATTATCACAGAAATCAGTACTTTAACTGTATACTTCCTATTTTGTTCTGACTGCTTCATAGGTAAACCATGTTATGGCAACAGAAATTGTGCCATCTAAAGAATGCTGATTTAGAAGTCGGAAGGCCAAGAGATGGGAGTCAATATTTAAGCTAAGCAGCTGACCAGCTGGATGACTGTGGCCAAGTCACTGCACCTTCTTGAGTCTCAGTTCGATCCTCTATAAAATAGGAATAATCTTTGCCTTTTAGCCTTTACAGGACTGTTGTTAAAATCCATGCTAGAATTATTTGTCCTTATAGCAAAATACATTATATCAGTCTTAGTTATTTCTACTCTCCCTTTCTATTTCACTCACTTCTCTACTTCTGGCACCTAAGTCAAACTGAGGGCATGGCTGAGATTACTGAAAAGAGGAGAGGAAAGGAGAGCAAGAGAGGGGAGGGGAGGGGAGGAGAGTGGAGGGGGACACAATGATATTCACTTACTCAAAAACAATGTAGTACTTTTTCATTTTACAAAATTCTCCTTAATCTAGTTTCCTATGATTTTCAACAACTGATGTTAACTGGCCACCCTGAATATGAGCAAAGCATTTGCTAGACTAAAGATATTAGAGTAAAATTGCTGCAAATCTTCTGGAAAGTTACATCAGTATGCTTCAGGCCCTATTAAGAAGCTTATTCCCTATGACTCTGTAATCCCATTCCTGGGGACTTGTCCTGGAGAAGTATTTTAAAAGAAGAAAAGCCATCACTAGGTGAAGTTGTTTATGCAGTATTACATATAATAGTAAAACACTGAAAGCAACCGGAATGTCCAACCACTGGGGGATGAACTAGTAAGTTAGAGACCATTAACTTGGTGGACTATATTGCAGGCAGTAAAAATGAAAGCCATAGCTCTCAGTAGCAGTATGAAAAGGCACACCAAATTTCATACAAATCATGATTACTGTACTATTCTCTAAAAGTAAAGAAATTGTCTGTGTGTGGTGAAGTTATGGAGGTTGGTTAAAAATTCTTAAATGTACTTTAAAGTTTAACATTATTTTTTGCAATTGGGAAAATTAGAGAACTGAAGGTTTAAAAATTTATAGGCATCAGGGTTTTTTTTTGTCCTGGGGACAAGAAGGTTGAAGACAGACAGCCATTTTCCAGAAATGATCAAGACCAGCCCAGCAAAATGGCCAACTATGGCTTCCCAAGGATATGTCTTGTCAGTGGGTTTGGCTCACAAAAACCAAGTGCTAATTTATAATGCTTAGTAACTCCAAGAAATACCTGCATTTTCAAAGGAATCTCAACTACAAAGCTTTTTAGCCCCAAAGTATAGGATACTGGTCCAAGGTAGGCCACTGAAGTCAAAACTTGGGGGGACACGAAATAGGAACTAAGAGAGACAGCCACATGTACAAGAATGAGATTAGAACATTACCTCATACCAAATGCTAAAATAAACTCAAAATGGATTAAAGACCTAAATGTAAAACTTGAAACCATAAAATTCCTAGAAAAGCACATCGTCAGAACATAAATTGTAGCAATATTTATTTTGGATCCGTCTCCTAAGGCAAAATAAATAAAAGCAAAAATAAACAAACAGGACCTAATTAAACGTAAAAGCTTTTGCACAGCAAAGGAATCCATTGACAAAATAAAAAGGCAACCTACGGAATGGGAGAAAAATATTTGCAAATAATATGACTGACAAGGGGTTAATCTCCAAAATATAGGAATAGCTCATAGAGCTCAATATAAAAACAAACAAACAAACAAACAAACACCCGATCAGAAAAAAGAATGGTCAGAAGACCTGAGCAGACATTTTTCCAAATAAGACACACAGATGGCCAACAGCCACATGAAAAGATACCGAACATCGCTAATTATTAGAGAAATGCAAATCAAAACAACAATGGGATATTACCTCACACCTGTCAGAATGGTTATCAAAGAGTCTACAAATAACAAATGTTGGCGAGGATGTGGAGAAAAGGGAAGGAACCCTTGTACATTGTCGGTGGGAATGTAGATTGGTGCAGCCACTATGGAAAACAGTATGGAGGGTCCTCAAAAAACTAAAAATAGAACTACCATATGATCCAGCAATTTCACTCCTGGGTATATATCTGGAATAAAAACTGAAATAGGAGCTAATAGGGATTGAAACTCCCTTTGCTGGGTCCTCTTCTAATCCCTTGCATATCTGTCCTCTCACTGACTCCTCAAAAAAATCTCGAGAGACAAGCAAAGCATCATAAACTCTATTATCAGTTTAACGCAGAAAGGCTGTATTAACAGGCTGACAGTCATGCAGCTAGAGACTCAAATTCTAATCCAACACAAAATTTATGGGGACAGTAAAGCAACATGGAAAACTGTTTTTGGTCTAGTGTTAACTGGAAGAAAAAAATACAAAATCATATTCACACTGTAATTACCACAGAGTAAAAGCATTCAAGTAATTTAGAAAGAAATAGGAAAAATTAAAAGTTTTGCAAAAGTGGTGAAATTAGGAATGTTATTTTCCTTTTCAACTTCCTGTTATTGTAATATTGTTTTTGCAATAAAGAGGTCAGGGAACTAAGATCCCACATGCCATGGGGCAACCATGCCCGTGTGCCACAACTACTGAGTTCATGCACCTCAATCAGAGAGCCCCCATGCCGCAAACTACAGAGCCCACACGCTCTGGAACCGTGTGCTACAACGACAGAACCCATGCACCCTGGAGCCTGAGCACCACAACTAGAGAAGAGAAAACCCACGCACCACAACTAGAGAGAAGCCCATGAGCCACAACGAAGAGCCCACATGTCACAAAAAAAGATCCTGCACGGCTCAACGAAGATCCCATGTGCCATAACTAAGACCCAATGCAGCCAAAAATAAATTAAATAAATAATAAATCTTTTTTGTATTAGTTATCTATTTTATACATATTAGTGTATATATGTCAATCCCAATCTCCTAATTCATCCCACCACCACCATCTCGCCTGCTTCCCCCCCTTAGTGTCCATATATTTGTTCTCTACACCTGTACCTCTATTTTTACCTTGCAGACTGGTTCATCTGTACCATTTTTTTGATTCCACATACACGTATTAATATACAATATTTGTTTTTCTCTTTCTTACTTACTTCACTCTGTATGACAGTCTATAGGTCCATCCACGTCTCTACAAATGACCCAATTTCATTCCTCTGTATGGCTGAGTAATATTCCATTGTATATACATACCACATCTTCTTTACCCATTCATCTGTCGATGGGCATTTAGGTTGCTTCCATGACCTGGCTGTTGTAAATAGTGCTGCAGTGAACACTGGGGTGCACGTGTCTTCTTGAATTATGATTTTCTCTGTGTATATGCCTGCTAGTAAGATTGCTGGGTCATACAGTAATTCTATTTTTAGCTTTTTAAGCAACCTCCATACTATTCTCCATAGTAGCTGTATCAATTTACATTCCCACAAACAGTGCAAGAGGGTTCCCTTTCCCCAACACCCTCCCAGCATTTGTTGTTTGTAGATTTTCTGATGATGCACATTCTAATGGGTGTAAGGTGATACCTCATTGTAGTTTTGATTTGCATTTCTCTAATAATTAGTGATGTTGAGCAGCTTTTCATGTGCCTCTTGGCCATCTCTATATCTTCTTTGGAGAAATGTCTATTTAGGTCTTCTGCCCATTTTTGGATTGGGTTTTTTTTTTTTTTAATATTGAGCTGGATGAGCTGTTTATATATTTTGGAGATTAATCCTTTGTCCATTGATTCGTTTGCAAATATTTTCTCCCATTCTGAGGGTTTTCATCTTGTTTACAGTTTCCTTTGCTGTGCAAAAGCTTTTAAGTTTCATTAGGCCCCATTTGTTTATTTTCATTTCCTTTACTCTAGGAGGTGGGTCAAAAAAGATCTTTCTGTGACTTATGTCATAGAGTGTTCTATGTTTTCCTCTAAGAGTTTTACAGTGTCTGGCCTTCCATTTAGGTCTTTAATTGATTGAGTTCATTTTTGTGCATGGTGTTAGGGAGTGTTCTGATTTCAATCTTTTACATGTAGCTGCCCAGTTTTTCCAGCACCACTTATTGAAGAGACTGCCTTTCCTCCATTGTATATCCTTGCCTCTTTTGTCATAGATTAGTTGAACCCACAGGTGTGTGGGTTTATCTCTGGGATTTCTATCCTGTTCCACTGATCTATATTTAGGTTTTTGTGCCAGTACCATACTGTCTTCATTACTGTAGCTTTGTAGTATAGTCTGAAGTCAGGGAGTCTGATTCCTGCAGCTCCGTTTTTTTCCCCTCAAGATCGTTTTGCCTATTTGGGGTCTTTTGTGTCTCCATACAAATTTTAAGATTTTTTGTTCTAGTTCCGTAAGAAGTACAACTGGTAATTTGATAGGGATTGCACTGAATCTGTAGACTGCTTTGGGTAGTATAGTCATTTTCACAGTATTGATTCTTCCTATCTAAGAACATGGTATCTCTCTCCATCTGTTTGTGTCATCTTTGATTTCTTTCATCAGTGTCTTATAGTTTTCTCACTACAGGTCTTTTACCTTCTTAGGTAGGTTTATTCCTAGGTACTTTATTCTTTTTGTTGCAGTGATGAATGGGATTGTTTCCTTAACTACTCTTTCTGATCTTTTGTTGTTAATGTATATGAATGAAAGACATTTCTGTGCATTAATTTTGTATTCTGCAACTTTACCAAAGTCACTGATTAGCTCTAGTAGTTTTCTGGTGGCAACTTTAGGATTCTCTATGTATAGTATCATGTCATCTGCAAACAATGACAGTTTTACTTCTTCTTTTCCAATTTGTATTCCTTTTATTTCTTTTTCTTCTCCAATTGCCATGGCTAGGACTTCCAAAACTATGCTGAATAATAGTGGTGAGAGTGGACATCCTTGTCTTGTTCCTGAAATGCTTTCAGTTTTTCAACATTGAGAATGATGTTTGCTGTGGGTTTGTAGTATATGGCCTTTATTATGTTGAGGTAGGTTTGCTCTGTGCCCACTTTCTGGAGAGTTTTTATGATAAATGGGTGATGAATTTTGTCAAAAGCTTTTTCTGCATCTATCGAGATGATCATAATGGTTTTTCTTCTTCAATTTGTTAATATGGTGTATCACATTGATTGATTTACATATATTGCTGTATCCTTGAATCCCTGGGATAAATCCCACTTGATCATGGTGTATGAGCCTTTCAATGTGTTGTTGGATTCTGTTTGCTAGTATTTTGTTGAGGATTTTTACATCTATATTCATCAGTGATAGTGGTCTGTAATTTTTTTTTTTTTTTGTAGTATCTTTGTCTGGTTTTGGTATCTGGGTGATGGTGGCCTCGTAGAATGAGTTTGAGAGTGTTCTTTCTCTGCAATTCTTTGGAAGAGTTTGAGAAGGTTGGGTGTTAGCTCTTCCCTAAATGTTTGATAGAATTCGCCCATGAAGCCATCTGGTCCTGGACTTCTGTTTGTTGGAAGATTTTTAATTACAGTTTCAATTTCATTACTTGTGATTGGTCTGTTCATATTTTCTATTTCTTCCTGGTTCAGTCTTGGAATCTTATACCTTTCTAAGAATTTGTCCATTTCTTCCAGGTTGTCCATTTTGTTGGTATAGAGTTGCTTGTAGTAGTCTCTTATGATGCTTTGTATTTCTGTGGTGTCCACTGTAACTTTTCCTTTTTCATTTCTAATTTTATTGATTTGAGTCCTCTCCCGCTTTTTTTGATGAGTCTGGCTAAAAGTTTATCAATTTGCTTATCTTCTCTAAGAAACAGCTTTTAGTTTTATTCATCTTTGGTACTGTTTTCTTTGCTTCTATTTCATTTATTTCTGCTCTGATCTTTATGATTTCTTTCCTTCTATTAACTTTGGGTTTTGTTTGTTCTTCTTTCTCTAGTTCCTTTAGGTTTAAGGTTAGATTGTTTGGGACTTTTCTTGTTCCTTGAGGTAGTATTGTATTGCTATAAACTTCCCTCTTAGAACATCCCATACATTTTGGATCGTGATGTTTTCCTTGTCATTTGTCTCTAGGTATTTATTGATTTCCTCTGATTTCTTCAGTGCTCTCTTAGTTATTTAGTAACATATTGTTTATGCTCCATATGTTTCTGTTTTTTATGGGTTTTTTTCCCTGTAATTGATTTCTAACCTCATAGCATTGTGGTCAGAAAACATGCTTGATGTGATTTCAATTTTCTTAAACTTACCAAGGCTTGATTTGTGACCCAAGATGTGATCGATCCTGGAGAATATTCCATGTGCACTTGAGAAGAAAGTGTAATCTGCTATTTTTGGATGGAATGCCCTATCAATATCAATTAAATCTATCTGGCCTATTGTGTCATTTAAAGCTTGTGTTTCCTTATTAATTTTCTGTCTGGATGATCTGTCCATTGGTGTAAGTGAGGTGTTAAAGTCCACCACTATTATTGTGTTACTGTTGATCTCCTCTTTTATAGCTGTTACTATTTGCCTTATGTATTGAGGTGCTCCTATGTTGGGTGCATATATATTTATAATTTTTATATCTTCTGGTTTGATCCCTTTATCATTATGTAGTGTCCTTCCCTGTCTCTTGTAACATTCTTTATTTTGAAGTCTATTTTATCTGATACGAGTATTGTTACTCCAGCTTTCTTTTGATTTCCACTTGCATGGAATATCTTTTTCCATCCCCTTTCAGTCTGTATGTGTCCCTAGGTCTGAAGTGGGTCTCTTGTAGACAGCATATACATGGGTTTTGTTTTTGTATCCATTCAGCAAGCCTGTGTCTCTTGGTTGGAGCATTTAATTCATTCACATTTAAGGTAACTCTAAGTATGTATGTTCCTATTACCTTTCTCTTAATTGTTTTGGGTTTGTTTTTGTAGGTCCTTTTCTTCTCTTGTGTTTCCCACTTAGAGAAGTTCCTTTAGCATTTGTTGTAGAGCTGGTTTGGTGGTGCTGAATTCTCTTAGCTTTTGCTTGCCTAAAGCTTTTGATTTCTCCATCAAATCTAAATGAGATCCTTGCTGGGTAGAGTAATCTTGGTTGTAGGTTCTTCCCTTTCATCACTTTAAATATGTCCTGTCGCTCCCTTCTGGCTTGTAGATGTTCTGCTGATAAATCAGCTGTTAACCTTATGGGAGTTCCCTTGTATGCTATTTGTTGTTTTACCCTTCTTGCTTTTAATAATTTTTCTTTGTCTTTAATTTTTGTCAATTTGATTATTATGTGTCTTGGCGTGTTTCTCCTTGGGTGTATCCTGCCTGGGACTCTCTGTGCTTCCTGGACTTGGATGGCTATTTCCTTTCCTATGTTAGGGAAGTTTTCAACTATAACCTCTTCAAATATTTTCTCAGGTTCTCTCTCTCTCTTCTCCTTCTGAGGCCTGTAAAATGCAAATCTTAGTGCATTTAATGTTCTCCCAGTGGTCTCTTAAACTGTCTTCATTTGTTTTCACTTCTTTTTCTTTATTCTCTTCTGTGGCAGTGATTTCCAACATTCTGTCTTCCAGGTCACTTAGCTGTTCCTCTGCCTCAGTTATTCTGCTATTGATTCCTTCTAGTGTAGTTTTCATTTCACTTATTGTATTGTTCATCTCTGTTTGCTCTTTAATTCTTCTATGTGTTTGTTAAACATTTCATGCATCTTCTCAATCTTTGCCTCCATTCTTTTTCCGAGGTCCTGGATCATCTTCACTATCATTATTCTGAGTGTTTTTTCTGGAAGGTTGCCTATCTCCACTTCATTTAATTGTTTTTCTGGGGTTTTATCTTGTTCCTTCATCTGGTACATAGTCCTCTGCCTTTTCTTTTTCTTTTTTTTTTTTTTTGCGGTATGCGGACCTCTCACTGCCGTGCCCTCTCCCGTTGCAGAGCACAGGCTCTGGATGCACAGGCCCAGCGGCCATGGCTCATGGGCCCAGCCACTCTGCAGCATGTGGGATCTTCCCAGACCGGGGCACAAACCCATGTCCCCTGCATCGGCAGGCGGACTCTCAACCACTGCACCACCAGGGAAGCCCTCTGTCTTTTCATTTTGCCTATCTTTCTATGAATGTGGTTTTTGTTCCACAGGCTGCAGGATTGTCGTTCTTTTTGCCTCTGTTGTCTGCCCTCTGGTGGATGAGGCTATCTAAGAGGCTTGTGCAAGCTTCCTGATGGGAGAGACTGGTGGTGGGTAGAGCTGGGTGTTGCTCTGGTGGACAGAGCTCAGTAAAACTTTAATCTGTCTGTTGATGGCTGGGGCTGAGTTCCCTCCCTCTTTGTTGTTCGGCCTGAGGCAACCCAGCACTGGAGCCTACTGGCTCTTTGATGGGCCTAACTGTGGAGTCTGGGAGGGCTCACACCAAGGAGCACTTCCCAGAGCTTCTGCTGCCTGAGTCCTTGTCCCCATGGTGAGTCACAGCTGCCCCTGCCTCTTCAGGAGACCCTCCAGCACTAGCAGGTAGGTCTGGTTCAGTTTCCTGTGGGGTCACTGCTCCTTCCCCCCGGGTCCTGCTGCACATGCTACATCGTGTGTGCCCTCCAATAGTGGCATCTCTCTTTCCCCGAGTCCCATTGAAGTCCTGCAATCACATCGTGCTGGCCTTCAAAGTCTGATTCTCTGGGAATTCCTCCTCCCGTTGCCAGACCCCCAGGTTGGGAAGCCTGATGTGAGGCTCAGAACCTTCACTCCAGTGGGTGGACTTCTGTGGTATAAGTGTTCTCCAGTTTGTGAGTCACTCACCCAGCAGTTATGGGATTTGATTTTGTTGTGATTGCGCCCCTCATACCATCTCATTGTGGCTTCTCCTTTGTCCTTGGATGTGGGGTATCCCTTTTGGTGAGTTCCAGTGTCTTCCTGTCAATGATTATTCAGCAGCCAGTTTTGATCAATAAATAAATTTTTAAAAAGAAAAGACAACAAACCCTATACCCATCTGACAGTTGAGGAAGCCAAGACTGAAAGAGGCTAATTTGATCACTCAAAGCTGATGAATGTCAGAGCTGACGTTTGAACACAGGCCCCTCATCCTGCAAAGCTAATTCTTTTTCTACTGAACCACACTGTTGAGGGTCATGATACTCCATAGTAACTGCTTTGCAGTAGTACCTTATTAATTGCCAATGAGAGAAAGCAGGTAGGTTAGCAGACACTTAGAGGATACACAGTGCAGTCTTGAGGCACAAAATATGAAGACAGAGAAGGAAGATGTTTAGAAGACACCCATCCCTGACACCCTAGCACTACATATCTCAAACTGCACACATATACTATACTACATCTCCCCAACCTAACATCATTTGACCCTTTATTTGCAGATAAACAAGAAGACCAATTCTATACTGAAGGAGAATTCCAGAGCCTGTGCTTCTCTAAACATGGTAAGAGAAAGGAGCAGAATGGGGTAAGGGTAGAGACTAGAAGGAATGCCCCAAAGACTCAAAACTCCTTCCGCGAACAGAGCCTCAAGGGGAAAATCAATATAAAGTATACCTGTGCTCCAGTTTTCAAGATTTCCTCTGCACAACCCAAGCCTCTACTTTCAGGGTATCATTGCCTTTACTCCCTAGGGGATTGCTCTCAACCCATCTCTACCAGTTTCCTAGAGAAATGCTCATCCTGGAGTGTAGGTTGTGGTCTTCCAACTGCTTTGCTAGTATACTCCCCTAAAATCGGGGGGAAAATATGTACTTTCCAAAGATGATGACTAGGGACTTCCCTGGTGGTGCAGCGGTTAAGAATCCGCCTGCCAATGCAGAGGACATGGGTTTGATCCCTGGTCCGGGAAGCTCCCACATGCTGCGGAGCAACTAAGCCCATGTGCCACAACTACTGAACCTGCACTCTAGAGCCCGCAAGCCACAGCTACTGAAGCCTGCCTGCCACAATTACTGAAGCCCACACGCCTAGAGCCTGTGCTCCGCAACAAGAGAAGCCATCGCGATGAGAAGCCCGTGCACCACAACAAAGAGTAGCTCCTGCTCGCTGCAACTAGAGAAAGCCCGCATGCAGCAATGAAGATCCAACGCAGCCAAAAATAAATAAATTTTAGAAAAAAGGAAAACGAGGACTAAAAATTTAAATTTTAAGTTTAAAAAGATGTAAAGAATATAATTTCAGCATACGATAAATGTTTTCCCAACATATCAGATATATACTTTTAATTAAGTTTGAGTTACAGATTCAGATAGAGTTGTAAGAAATAATGCAGAGAGACTATGTACTCTTTATCCAGTTCCCCACAAAGGTAACATACTACAAAACTACAGTACAATATCAATACCAGGATATTGATATTCATACAGTCAAGACTCAGAACTTTTCCATCACAAGGATCTTTCATGTTGCCCTCTTCTAGCCACACCCACTTTCTGCCCACCACTTTTACCCTTTATATTCGTTTCCTAGGGCTGATATATAACAAAGTTCCACACACTGGGTGGCTTAAATAACAGAAATCCATTTTTTCACAATTCTGAAAGGCTAGAAGTCCAAGATCAAGGTTCGTTCCTCCTGAGGAGAATGAGAAAGAATCTGTCCCATCCCTTTCTTTTGGCATTCCTCAACCTGTAGATCTCTTGCCTTCATCTCCTCATGGTTTTCTGTGTGTCTATCTCCAAAATTTCCACTTTTTATAAGGAGTCATATTGGATCAATGACCCACCCTACAGCAGTTTGCCCTCATCTTAACTCATTAATTATAAGTGCAACACGCCTATTTCCAATTAAGGTCACATTCTGAGGACCTGGGAGTTCGGATTTCAACATATTAATTTAGAGGGTAGGGGGACTTCCCTGGTTGTCCAGTGGGTAAGACTCCATGCTCCCAATGCAGGAGGGCCAGGTTCAATCCCTGGTTAGGGAACTAGATCCTGCATGCATGCTGCAACTAAGAGTCCACATGTCACAACTAAGAAGTCTGCACGCTCCAACTAAATGACCCCATGCTCCAACTAAATGATCTCACAGGCTGCAACGAAGATCCCACCTGCCACAACTAAGACACAGCGCAGCCTAAATAAATAAATAAATAATTTAGAGGGTGGGCAATTTAACCCATAACACACCCCTCCCCCACCCTCAACCTCTGGTAGACATTAATCTATTCTTCATTTCTATAGTGTTGTCATTCCAAGAATGTTATAGTATACAACCTTTGGGGATTAGCTTTTTCCACTTAATATATTTCTTTGGAGACTTAGCCAAGTACATTTACCTCATTATCTGTAGGGCTTTGGTTCCAGGACCCACGCTGTTACCAAAATTTACAGATGCTCAATTCCCTTATATAAAATGGCACAGTATCTGCATATAGCCTATGTACATCCTCCTATGAAATCACATTAAATATATATATCAGCTTGGGAGAACTAAAATTTTTACTATGTTTTATCTGCTAATCCATGAACACTGTATGCTCTCCACTTATTTAAGTCTTGATTTCTTTCATTAGTGTTTTGAAATTTTCAGCACACTGATAAAGTGCTTTATTGTACACCTAAGTAATTTTCTTTGAAGTGATTTTAAATGGTATCATGTTTTAAATTTTGGTTTCTATATGTTCATTTTGAGCTTATATAATGTGGTTGCTTTTTGTATTGATTTTGTATCCTGTGACCTCAGTGAACTCACATATTACTTCAATATGTTTCTAGGTAGCTTCCTTGGGATTTTCTATTCAAACAACTATGTCATTTACAAATAGAAATCGTTTTATTCCTTTCCCATCTGTGGCTTTCATTCTTTTTCTTGCCTTGATGCAGTGGCTGATATTTCCAGTAATATGCTGAATAAGAGTGGTGAAAGTGCACATCATTTCCTTGTGCCTGATCTTAGGGAGAAGGCACTCAGTCTTTCACTGTTAAGTATGATATTACCTGTATGGTTTTTGTAGATGTTCTTTATCAAGTTGAGGTAGTTTCTCTCTATTCCTAATTTTGCTGAGAGTATTCATCATGAATGAGTGTTGGATTATTCAAATGCTTTTTTTCTACATCAACTGAGTATATGATTCTTCTTCTTTAACCTGCTAATATGGTGTATTATATTGATTGCTTTTTAAACTTTTGAACCAGCATTGTATATCTGACAAATTACACTTGGTCATGGTACATAAATCTTTTTATAATGGTGGGATTTGATTTGCTAATATTTTGTTAAGGGTTTTTTTACATCTTGGGTTCATTAGCAATATTGGCCTGTAGTTTTGTTTCATTTTGTTTTGCTTCTTGTTTGGTTTGACTTGAATTGGACTGGTTTGGTACTGCCTTTGTATGGTTTTAGTATTAGGGGAACACTGGCTTCATAAAATGAGTAGGGAAGTATTCCTTTATCTTCTCTATTTTAGAAAGCATTATGTAAAATCAGTGTTAATTTTAATTTAAATATTAGAATTTTCTAGTAAAACAATCTGAGCCTGGATATTTCTTTTGTAGATATTTAATTGAGAATTCAATTCCTTTGATGATTATAAGGCTGTTCAGATTGTTGATTTTATCTTGGTTGAGTTTCGGTAGTTTGTGGTTTTCAAAGAATGGTTTATTTCTTCCAAATTGCTGAATTTAGTAATGTAAAACTGTTCATATTATTATTTTTCAATGAATGCAAGAATTGATATAATATCCCCTATTTCCTTCATGATATTGGTGACTTATATCTTTTTATTTTTGCCAATCTTGCTAGAGGTTTATCAATTGATTTTTTTAAAAGAACTAGCTCCTCCCCAATTGATTTTCTCTACTGTTTCCTTATTTTCAATTTAATTGATTTCTGCTCTTTATTACTTACTCCTTATCATTTTGTTCTTCTAGACTTGGGATGGGAATGTAGGTTAATGATCTAAGACTTTTCTTCATTTCTAATGTAAGCATTTAGTGTTATAAGTTTTCCTCATTACTGTAGCTGCATCCCACAGATTTTGACATGTCATGTTTTTGCTTCCATTCAGTTGTTTTTTTAAGATTTCTCTCAAGACTTCCTCTTCGACACTTGAGTTATTTCGAAGCATATTGTTTAACTTCCACACATTTGGATATTTCCTGTTTTCTTACTATTATTGATTTCTAATTTGATTCCACTAAGGCCAGAGAATATACTTGTATGATTTCAATTATTTTTAAGTTTGTTGACATTTCTTTTATGGCCTAAGATCCTTCTTGGTGATTTTTCCATGAACACTTGAAAAAAGATGTATTATGCTATTGTTCAGTAAAGTATTCTATATGTTTCTTAAATGCTATTGGTTGATTGTGTTGTACAGATCTTCTGTATCCTTGTTGATTTTCCATCAGTTGCTAATTCTATCAGTTGCTTGGAGGATGTGTAGTTCCTACTGTAATTGTGGATTTGTCTATTTCTACTTTGGGCTACCACTATTTGTCTCATGTATTTTGAGACACTGTTGTGTGGTACATACATACTCAGGATTGTAATGTCTTCTTAGTGGTTGATCCTTTCATCATTATGTTATGTTTCTAGTAATTTTCTTTGCTCTGGAGTCTACTTTATGAGATATTGATTTGGGTATGCCTACTCTATTTGATTAATGTTTGAAAGTAAAATGTTGGAATATTCAATCTACTTATATTATCGAATTTGAGGTGAGTTCTTGTAAGCATCTTATAGTGGAGCCATGATTATTTTTTAATCAACTGTCAATGTCTGCCTTTTGGTTAATATATTTAGGCTATGCATATTTAGTGTAATTATTGATATGTTAGTGCTTAAGTCTATCATTTTGTTGCTGTTGTTTTGTCTGGTTTTTATTTCTGTTTTTCTTTTCTTGCCTTCCTTTGAATACTTAAACATATTTTAGGATTCCATCTTTATAATGTTTTTCAATGTATCTTTTTGTATAGTTTTCTTACTCATTTCTCTGGGTATTACAAATATACATATGTAACTCATAACAGTCTAATGATATCAATATTCTACCATTTTGAGTGAAGTGTGGAAACCTCACTTCAAGTCTTTTTACCTTCCTCACTATTAAATATCACTGTCTTGAGTATCAGATGGTGTTATAATTTTTGTTTCAATCATAAAATATGTGTATAAAACTCATGAAGAAAGGGATAATCTATCATTTGTGCTCTTATTTCTATTCTTTTCATTATCTCTTCTTCCTTCCTGATGCTTCAAGATTTCTTCTTTTAACATTTCCATTCTGTTGTAAGAAACTGCTTTAGCCAGTTTATAAGGGTAGGTCTGTTAATGAGAAAATTTTTAGCTTACCTTCATCTGAGAAGGTTTTCCCTTTCATTCCTGAAAAGGATCGTTTTGCCAGATGTAGAATTCATGGTTAACAGTTGTTTTTTTTTCTTTCAATAGTTGAAAAACATTGTGCCACTTCCATCTAGCCTCCATGATTTCATATAGAAATCTTCCATAATTCAAATTAATGCTCCCCTATAGGTAATGAATCATTTCTCTTGGCTGCTTTCAAGATTATTTCTTTAACTTTAGTTTCAAAAGTTTAGTTATAATGTCTCAGTGAGAATTTCTCTAGGTTTATCATGTTTTCAACTTCTTGAATTGTAGTTTTATGTTTTTCACCAAATTTGGGAAGTCTTCAGACATTATATCTTCAAATACCATTTCAGCTCTACTCTTTCTCCTATTCCTCTGAGACTCCAATGATATAAGTATTGGATTATTGGATCATATCTCACAGATTTCTGAGACTCTTCATTTTTTACTTCCATCCAATTTCTCTCTGGTGTTCAGAATGGGAAATTTTTATTGTTCTATCCTCAAGTTAGCAGATTCTATCTTTTGTTATCTTCCCTCTACTACTGAGCCCATCCAACAAGTTTTCTATATATTTTTTTAGTTCTATAAATTCCATTTGGTTCTTGTATATAACTTCTATTTCTTTGCTTAGATTTTATATATTTTAAAATTTGTTTCAAAAGGATTTATAATTGGTTATTGAATTATGTTATGATGGCTGCTTTAAAATCCTTTAATTACTTCAATATCTTAATCCATCTCAGTATTGGCATCAGTTGATTGTCTTTGCTCATTCAAGTTGTAATTTTCCTTGTTCTTGGATGCATGGGTGAGTTGTTTTTTCTTGTATCCTATACATTTTGTTTATTATGTTAGGAGATTCTGGTCCTATTTAAGTCTTTTATCTTAGCAGGAAGTCACACTGTTTAGATTTAGGTTTAGCTCATGTGTCCTAACTTTTGTGGACTATGTTACAATGATAGTTTAATTTTCAGAGACTTTGTGGTTTTATTTTGGTTTGCTTGGTTTATCTGGTACTTCTGGGGCTCCACTGGGTCCTGCTGGTGCTGCCTGAGACAGTAGAAGAGATTTCTCTAGCCTGGACTACCAAGGTTAGGAGAGGGGGCAGAATAATTTTAATCAGACAAATTATATAATCAGTATTGCATTTTTAAATTGCTTTTTTTCACTTAATATTATAATGTAAACATATGGCATTAAATTCTAAATCATGAGTAACATCATTATTCTTATGTTGTTTCAACCTCAGGTCATTCCAGAAGATAAAACGTGGGGACATTAAAAAATTGGGGAGCTAATATTGGTATTCCTATCCCATTTTGATTTTTAAGATATAACTGGTAAGTTAATCTTACCTTTTGTCTTTCTTGCTCCCTTAACATTCCAGGATGGAGAGTTTAATGAAAATTATGGTTTCAAGGATAGGAGAGAGTCCCCCCTCTGGGGATATTACCCAGGTCTGGAGTTTGAATAGTGGGTACCATTTCTCCTTTTCAAAGTGTTATAATGTGAGAGTTTATATTTTTAATTATGATTAACTAAATTTGACAACATACAAAAATTATGTGCAATGGGCATGAATCTCAGTCTATGAACTCAGGTGAACAAAAAGTAATAAAGAAAATGTGATATATTAAGTCTATTTAATATTATCTCCAGCCCCTCTTCCAATGGACTAGCTACATATACAAGTTCCATCAGTCTTGGAGACCATCCCACAGACATAAAGCAAAGGACACAGAGTTCCCACCTGACACCATGATACTGAGGTGCCCCTTCACATGTTTCAGTCCTGACAAATCCATCATCCTAGTTTGTAAGGTCCTTTCAGAGCCTGGACTTCTCCAGTGAGACCGTTTTTCCCCCAAGTAGCAGGGTATCACTTCCCACAGCTGCGAAAACCATAATTCCTCTCTCATTTTTCTAGACTCTGGAAATCTCTTGCTAGTTTTGTTAAGATCCTTTCATTTTTCTTCGTGGACTATGCTGTACAGCAGACTATGGGCTCAAACTCTGGCTCTGCCACATATGAGCCCAGTTTCCTTGGATAAAAGCCTCAACCTCTCTGGGCTTCAGCTTCCTCACCCACCCATAAAATGGGAACAGAAACAGAACCTTCCTCACAGAATGTTATGAGTATTAAGTGAGCCAATATTTCTAAAAGCCCCCAGATTGGGACCTGGCATTTCATCCTTCTCTTTACCATCATCGTCATCACCATCTTCCTTCTTGTTTCTCTCCAGGGCACTCCCTTTCTTCCTCACCAGGAGGCCTAGCATAAGCTCCTCCATTGGCTGAGGATTTTGAAAACCAAAGTCAGGAAGTGATGAGTCTTGCAGGCTGTTTGCCCTTTGCACAGCCAAACCTCCTCTAAGTCAGGAAATTAGAGCCTGCTTCCCATATGGGAAGTGGAAAGAGAAAATTATGAATCATTATCTACAAAGATCACCCTGCCAATTGTGGTGGTGGTTTTATGACTGTATATATTTGTCAAATTTCATCAAATGGTGCACTTTAAATTGGTGAAATTTATTGTATGCAAATTCTACCTCAATAAAAATGACAAAAAAATTACCCTGCTACATGAATAACACTATATTCAAAGAAATTATTTTTGGGGAAAAATACCTTGGATATGGATTTTTATATGGAGGAAATTACTATTCTAGGCTGTCTTACCACTTCCAATGTCTCCACCATGAGATGAAATCAAAGTTTTAGCCATAAATAACCCAGTTTGGGTTTTGGTTGGGGTTGTGGAGGTGCAAGGTGGTAGTTGCTTTTATATGTATTCAGCAAAGGAGGGCAGAAAACAGTCTTCAGCCCCTAAGAATTTGGTTTTATAGCCTGGGATCATGACACAGTAAGAATCACAACTTCCGTGTGCAGAGCCCTAAATTAGGGCTAGAGATACACCTTCACACATTGTCTAATTTGATCGATTCTATGGCCCAATATGTCAGTAAGGCAGGTCTTGACCACACTTGACAGATGAGATGATTATATCCAGAGAGAGGAGGTCACTTGTCCAAGGTCACACAGATGGAAAGTCCCATAGTCAGGCCCTGAGTCCTGGTATTTTGTGGTCAAATACAACGTTCTTTTTACTACATAACTAGACACAGTGATCATATTTTCAGGCTCTGGAATTGGCCACATTTGCCTCCAGGGTAGATTAGTATAAATTCCTATGATAAAATAGGATTCTGCTGGTCCAAGTCTAGAGCCTCGTGTTGGCATCCCACAGTGAATGCCATATTGTTATCACACTGGCCTCACAGGAACAGATGGGGAGAAAATGCAGAATGTTCTTCCTCCTGTTCCTGTTGTCCTGATCCACATTAATTGTGGTGCAGCAAAGGGAAAATGAAAAGGTAGCAGTTTGTCTCTAAAGTATCAAATTGCCATCTGGTCTTAAGGAAATTATTATTTAACCATTGCCACGTAGGATTTGAGGCCACTCCAAAGTTTTAGTTTTGCCATGAGAAGTTGCACAGTTTCAGAAGCACGTTTTACCACCTCTTTGTTTCCTGAAAGCAAAGGGCTCGCTTTCTGAAATTAGACAACTGATTGATATGCCCCATGCACCGGGGAGACAGCAAGAATCTCCTGGAATCTCAAGAAAGGAAAGGAAGAGAATTAAATGGTGATGGAGGAGATTTCCATCTGCTGGAGTGATCCAACTGATTTCTGCAAAGAGGAAGCTGAAGAAACCTGGGGACAGTCAAGTTTAATCATTGAGTGTTAGAGACATCTCCAGGGGAGACAATGGAACTTACTGTGTCTCAGAATGCTGCAACCTCCTTGTATTAGTTTACTAGAGCTGCCGTAACAATGTACCACACAGACTAGGTGGCTTAAACAACAAAAAAATGTATTTTCTCATGATTCTGGAAGCTAGAAGTCCAAGCTCAAGGTGTCAGCAGGGTTGGTTTCTTCTGAGGCCTCTCTCTTAGTTTTGTAGATGGCCTATGTCTTCCTCAAGGTCTCCTCTCTGTGCTTGTGTCCAAATTTTCTCTTCTCATAAGGACACGAGTCATATTGCGTTAGGGCCACCCTACCGACCTCATTAATTTGCTGTTTAAAAACCCCATCTCCAAATACAGTCACATATGAGGTACTGGGAATTAGGTCTGCAATGGATGAGTTTGGGGGGTGAGATACAATTCAGCCTGTAACATTCTTTACTGTGTTATCTCTTGTGCTGAGACTTGTTGCTCTCAGATCTATTTCCAATCTTTGCTCAGTAGTGCAGAAAAGGACATTTCCCAGGCTCCCTTGACAAATGGCTCTGGGTAAGAAGGCATTGGGGAAATACTGAATAGCAGGGGAGGGAAGGAGCCAGCACAGTTCTCCCTCTGCCTCAAGCAGCCTCTTTGACAATGGATGACTTTCCTCCATTATCCCAGAACCTGGTAGAAAGCTCCTCCTTCAAGATTCCCATTGCTGCTGGGCAGTCCTCACCACAGCTGTAGCTCCTGTCATACAGTCCGTGGCTTCTGGCTCTGGTAACTCCATTTCCTTCCTTCATCCTCCCATCCCGAAGGATGGAAGTAGATTTCTGCAGTTTCTAATCTCCATGGTGCTTCCACACCCTCTGTTTGGCTTCTCAGCTCTTCCATCATCTGGCCAACCAATTCCCTACATTAACTCTCCACTGTTAGAACATCTTTTGTTTCCCTACTATACTGAATGTTACCTCCCCAATCTCAGAAAGATAATTCTAACAGAAGGCAAGCAATAGAATCTAGAATCTTAGAATACAAAGGCGTGCCTTCTATGTGACAATAAAGTAGAAAACAAGAACCATGTATTCTACTTATAGAGTTTCTTTCTAGGTAAAGAGATGGACATTAATAAAGGACTCACAAACAGCAAAACTGTGTGACCCCCTCCCACCAGATACAAAGCCAGCAGTCAACTGCCACTGAATAGCTTAATCTTCAGGGTTCCTCACCTTCATGGGCTCTTCTAAGGCCCTGGGAGAAACCCCAGCTATGTGTATATAAGGTCATATTTTTATGTAGAAGTTTTGAAAGAAACATATATTGTATTCTTTTTCTTAAAGATGATTTCTAAATTTGCATATACATGAAGCCCAGAAAAATCTCCATCTGCCTCTACTGCAATTATTTCAGAATAGGCAGTCAGAAGTTCAGCCCTTACAGAAGCAGATATTGGCATTTGAGAAAAGACCTTAATCTGTTCTCTAGATTCTTGAGTTCTGGATACTCTGATCATGGATTAGAACCTGCTTCTGGTTATAGTCATCCTTATTTCTCAACAGTATACTGAGGAAGCAGTATGCAGTTAAGTACATACTCTAGGGTCAGACAGCCTCAATTATATTCCAGATCCTCCTCTTATTACTGCATGACTTAGAGCCTCAGATTTCTCATATATTAAATGGACATAATATTAGCCCTTAACTCATAGGTTTGTTTGGGGAATTTAATGAGGTGATCTAGATTGCTTTATGTAGTTAAGTGCTACATACATGTTAGCCACTGTTAATATCACTATTATAGATTTGATCTCAGACTTCCTGTGTCTTTGTTCCTATCTCCATGTTTCGTTGCCTGGACTTACTCAGCTCCCCACTTAGAACACTTTACTGTCTCCAAATGGTAAACTGACTGTATCACCTCTGTTGGCTCTGTCCTAGCCCCAGCCTTTGGCGTGGAACTTGAGCTTACAAGTCAGACTCCCTAGGAATGGACATTGACAACTTCTTTCCAGCCCACCAGTGCAGAGGCTCCAGAGTTGTCTCAAGCATTCTGTTAGACCTCCCCAGCAATGTGCAGCACTGCCCCCACAAGGTAGCAGGTAGATCTTTTGTGTAACCTTTTGTGTCCGTAAACAGCTTCTTGTGTCAAAACAGAAAAAGACAAAACTAGCCAAGCAGGCACAGTTATTACCAGAACTTCCTCCTACTTCCTGTGAACTGTCTTTGTCCATTCCATACCAGACCTCCAGAGCTCCTGTGACACCTGATAATCAGGGCTCCCATCAGAGACCTCTTCCCTTAAGTTCCCCCTTGACACTTTCCACCACTACACCCCTAACTCCTGCCAAAATTCTATTATTCCTGGTCCATCTTTATTACTGTTTCTATGAGGAAAGAGAATTGATATAAATAAGATGGAAATTAATGACAGCTCCATTTGCATTTTCATGAAGGTTTTTTCCTTTAAATAAGCACATTATGTAATAGTTAAGGTCTATAGAAAGGAATAAGGAATAATACAGTGAAGACCTAGACACCAGCACACAGTTTAAGACATAAAATATTACCAATTAAAGCCTCTGGTGTACTCCTTCCCTATCACATTACCCTCCCTCCTCCCAGCAGTAACCACCATTCTGAATTTGCTGCTCCTCACTCCCTCATACTTCTTTATACTTTTCAAGTATACAGGCAGATATGTATTCTTAGAGCAAGTAAGAGAACATATATAATATTTCTATAAAGGGTAAAACACATCTAGCTTTTTTTTTTTTTAACCAAATAGATCTGTGGTTTGCTCAATGAGGGAAATATGGAAGATATCAGGAGGGAAGGCCAACTATCCACTGAGTGTTTCATTTAGGATATTGTAATTTTCAGTTCTAAAATTTCACTTGGTTGTATTTTTATAGTTTCATTTTTATATCAATTTCCTATCTTTTCAATAGTATGACTACATTTTCTTTTAAGTTTTTGAACATATTTACAATAACTTCTTTAAAGTGCTTATCTGTTCATTTCAAACTCAGGATCATCTTATGTCTTTTTCTACTGATTGCTTTTTCTCTCGATTATGGATCACATTCTCCTATCTCCTACTTTACATTTCCTGCATATTCAATAATATTTTTAGCATACTGGATATGGTACATGATATGTGGTTGACTCTGGGTTCTGGCATATCCTCCTGACAAGTGTTGTTACAGAAGACCAACATAAAAAATGGCTGGCATTTTTATCATGTGGAAGCCTGATTTTACCCTTTATTTTGTTGTATCTGTTTGTATTTGGCCCTTGATTCTAAGGCAAATCCCTTAGACCAGAGAGATATGGTGGGATTTCAATGGAAAGCTCAAGGTGTTCAGCAAGACCCACTCACTTGGAAGGACTAAAACTCTTAATTCTGTCTCCTCTTTACTATGTAGAAATTGACATCTCTGCTTAAATCTTTCAACTTTCCAGCTATTGCTTTCTGTTGAGCCTCTTAGAATCTCCCCTGTGTGTATGCAATTTAGGGTTAGCCAAGGATTCAAGGAGGGTTTATATGCATATTTGGGGGCTCTCCATTCTGGAAAAACTCCTTCACTTTCCATCTTCTCTGGCAGCTTTGAATTCTGCCCTGTGTCATGTCAAGTCAGTAACACTGTGTCTTTCTGGCTCAGTTCTAGTCATCTCATCACATGTAGACTAGGTGACCCAAAGGAGAAAACCATATAAACGTGTATTTCATCCAGGGCAGTTTCCTTCTTTCAAGTATTAAATACTCTCCAGTTTCTGCCTGCTTTGGGTCACTCTCTCCAGTGCCTTAAAATGTCTTTTGTTCTATATTTTGTCCAGAGTTTATGATTATTGTCAGTGGAAGCACGAGTTGATACAAGATACTCTGCTATCATTGAATTGGATCGGAAGTGACATTTTTACCAATTAAAAATATGTTCTAGGCCTTCCCTGGTGGCGCAATGGTTGAGAGTCCGCCTGTCGATGCAGGGGACATGGGTTCGTGCCCCGGTCCGGGAAGATCCCACATGCTGCGGAGCGGCTAGGCCCATGAGCCATGGCCACTGAGCCTGCGCATCCGGAGCCTGTGCTCCGCAACGGGATAGGCCACAGCAGTGAGAGGCCTGCGTACCACACACACAAAAAAATATATATATGTTCTAAAGGATCAAATAATCACTTCTCTCTTTTTCTCACCTAGGGCATTACGGACATGTCAGACCAGCTGTTCAAGGAAAAATAGTTGTTTCAATAACCTGGAAGCAGTGTCACAGAAATACAGTTTACATTTTCCTGATACGTAAGTACTGCCTTGCAGGAGGTAATATGCCTCAGGCATTTCTTACATCATCAGTCAAAAGTTCCATAACCAAAATATCAATTCTGATAGGTTATTTTATAGACGTACCTTATCTTCCACCCAAACTTTATGGTCATCATAGGACATTTGTCCTAAGTAAAATATCCAGCACAATTCCACTCAGAAGCTTCTAATTCCTCAAGTAAGTACAGTTTTGCAGTAGGCAGGAGAATTCCTATTTCCCATAGTTATGAAAATAAAGTGCCAAAAGCTCCAATTTACTTTTCACAGGCACCTGGATTTTCCTGCCAGGGTCAGCGGTTAGAAAAACATTTATAGAACTTTCCAGAAATCTGACCTAACGTCCCCAGTCTATCCATCACCCTGACCTAGCACAGATTCAAACTGTGAAAACCCATTATATAATAGAGATGAAAGCAGAACTGCTCTGTTTGAAGTAAATTAGACCCCGAGAACCTTGTCAACTGACGCTCATGCCCCAGTGACAGAGGCTTTTGAGTTCCATTTCAGTGAACTTATAGGCCTCTGGAGAATATGGTTTGCAAACTGTTCCTTTAGACCCTGGGTCAGCAAACCTTCTCTGTAAAGGGCCAGAGAGTAAATATTTAGGCTCTGCGACCCATACAGTCTCCAGCACAAATTCTCAAATTTGCCATCGTAATACAAAAGCAGCCACCATGGACAATCAGTAATGAATGAATATGACTGTGTTTCAATAAATCTTTATTTATAAAAACAGGTGGTAGACTGAATTTGGCCCACAGGCAGTAGATCACCGATCCCTGCTTTAGCTGAAAGGGGAAGGGATCCTGAGAAAGCCAGGGCAGTCCTAGGAGCCAGCACATGCTCTTTTTGAAGGTCTGAAGGGTTAGGTACTTAACCTTTCCTTATTTTATCATTGTTGATGTCATTGGTTACACTTTGCCTCGACAGTCTATGAAGTAAATAGCCACTGACATTCTCAGCATCTTTGAAGTGTCCTTTCTTATCTGTAGAAAATGTTTATTAAAATTTTAAAAAGAGAGAGGGCACAACCATGATGATTGGTAAGCACCACCATTACTAGCTGTGCAAACCTGGGCAATTTTCTTCCGCTCTCTGAGCCCCCTTTCATCATCTGTAAAATGGGAATCATAATTGCTACTTTATGGGGTTGTCATGAGGATTAAAGAACTTCAGAGTAAGTGAATAAGTGGCAGGTCCTTTTCTCTTTATTAGACACAGAGGGCAAGGATGGATTTCTTCTGAAAAGTGGAATCAAAGTAATAAAATTTAAAAATCCAACTTGCCTAGAAAATTAGTCTAGCAATCCCTCCTGAAATGTATTATTTTAAAGAAGTCCAAGTCTTTCTCTTCCAATGGAATATGCAACAAGTTCAGCCTGATACAGTGGGAAAAACCTCAAAATTAGGAAAAGTCCAAGTGACCCAGGTTCTTGTTCTAGCTCTGCCATGATGTGTTGTGTAAATCACTTCTCTTTATTATCAATTTCCTTAATTTTCTCAATTGTCAAAACGACAGTGGCTGAACAAGATCGGGGGTTTCCAAACTGTCAGAAAACCATCATCAGAGGTTCTTGAATCCACGCAAGCATCAGGTATTGTCTGAATAAAATGCTTACATGCAGAGGCAGAAAAAAGCAACGTTAAAAGTGGTCCTAGAATTCAAAGTGTGAGCAACACTGGGTTAGATGATTCCTCAGGTGCCTGCCAGTTCTAATTGCCCATGTTTCAGTGAAGCTGTGCAGTCCTATTATTTCCATGCACATCACATAAATGGAATTGCCAATATGACATCGTTATTCAGGAGACATTTTATTAGTCACATTGAGTTCGCACTGTGAATGCAGACTAGGGATATGGATTCTCTCTTTGGCTGTTTGAAAATCAGTTGAAGCCCAGCTCCACCATAGGGAGGCATTGTAGCAATGTACACAATGCATCTTCCCTCTCTGAAGACGTCACAGTGCCCAGTGACAAGGCAAAAGTTACTACGATGGAGAAAGGGATTTGAGGCAGGACCTCAAGGGTGGCTAAAGTTAAGCAATTTCATTCAGCAAGTGCACAGCTGCTGCTCTAGAACTAGAAGTAAATCATGGGAGATGTCATTTGTTTTTGCCTGCTCAGCATCCTTTCCCATTCTTGCTGTAGTACTTCAGTTTTCCTTGGAAGGGAAGGGACGTGATTTCAAGTCTTACTATAAAACTGTAAGCAAGATAGTGTTGTCTTAGCATCAAGATGAACAAATACTTCAATCGAACAAAACAGAGTTTAGAAGCAGACCCAAACATATATGGATAACTGAGGTTTTGACAAAGATGCAAAGGCAATTCAATGGAGAAAGTATAATATTTGCAACAAATAGTAAGGAAACAACTGGAAATCTATACCTCCACACGGCATACAAAAATTAACTCAATATAGTTGTGGGACCTAAAACAATAAACTTTATAAAATGAACTATACAACTTCTAGAAGAAACCATACGAGAAAGCCTTAGTGACTTTGGGTTAAGAAAAGAGCTTTTAGATAAAACATCAAAAGCACAATCCATAAAAGAAAAAAACGATAAACTGGACTTCAACAAGGTTTTAAACTTTTGCTCTTCAAAGACACAGTTAAGAGAATGAAAAGAAAAGCCACAAAATGGGAGAAGATATTTGCAAATTATACTTCTGAAAAGGGACTTATATCCGGAATAAATAATTCTTAAAAGTCAATAAGAAAAACAAACCAGTTTTAAAAATGAGCAAAAGATTTGAACAGATATTTCACTACAGAAGATACACCAGTGGCAAATAAGCACATGAAAAGATGCTCATTTATTAATCGTTAGGGAAATTCAAATGAAAATCTCAATGAGGTACCTGTGCACACCTATCAGAGTAGCTAAAATTTTAAAAGTTACCAATTCCAAGGCACAGTCATGACTTAGAGAACTAGAACCTTCACACCCTGCTGGTGGAAATGTAAAATGGTGCAGCCATTTTGGAAAACAGTGTGGCAGTTTCTTAAAAAACTTAAATGTAAAACTACTTTATGATTCAGTCATTCCACTCCTAGGTATTTACCCAAGAGAAATGAAAGTCTATCTCCATACAGAGACGTATACATGAATATTCATAGCAGCTTCATGTGTACTGGCCAAAAATTAGAAACACCACCACTCCATCAACAGGTGATAACTGGATGAACTCTCATACATACACAAATGAATACTCACAAATAAAAAGGGATACACTATGGATAAATGATTCAAAATGGATAATACTCAAAATATGCTAAGGGAGAAAGGCAGGCAAAAAGAGTAAGGTTCCATTTATGTAAAATTCTAGAAAATGCAAGCTAATCAAAAGCAGATCAGTGGTCACCTGGCTGGGGGAAGGTACAGGAGGGAAGGATTACAAAGGGACATAGGAAACTTTTCAGGGTGACAGGTATGTCCAAAATCTTGATTATGAGGATGGTTTCACAGGCATATGGAAACGTCAAAACATATCAAATTTTACACTTTCAATACGGGCTGTTTGTTGTTATGTTAATTATACTTCAATAAAGCTGTTTTTAAAGACTAATCATAATTGTTTCCCTTTGTATATCCACATCCCTGTGCTATATAATTTTGCAGCTAGTCCCATCATGAGGAAGTGTCTTTCTCCATCCTTAGAACCTGGGATGGCTAATAGAATGTGCTGGAAGTGATACAGTTGCCTGTTCTGAGCCTAGGCCTTAAGAGACCTGTACATTCCCCACTGTCTTAGTCCATTTGCGTTGCTGTAACAAAACCATCAGCTGGGCGGCTCAAACTACAACCATTTATTTCTCACAGTTCTGGAGGCTGGGAATTCTGAGATCAAGGTGACAGAAGATTCAATGTCTGGTGAGAGCTCACTTCCTGGTTCATGGATGACTCCCTTCTCAATGGGTCCTCACATGGCAGAAGGGGCAAAGGTGCTCTTAGGGGGTCTCTTTTGTAAGGGCACTGATTCCATTCATGGAGACTCTGCCCTCCTGACCTAATCACCTACCAAAGGCTCCCACCTCCTCATACCATCACATTGGGGGGTTAGGACTTCAACATATGAATTCTGGGGGGACACAAACATTCAGACCATAGCACCCACTCTCCCTCAGAACCCTGATGCTACCACACGAACAGGTAAGTGTGGTGGAGGATGAGAGACATATGACCCCTTCATCCCCTCTCCCTTTTGACATACAGCCAACCCCCAGGAGTACAGCCACTGACCTGATCTGCAGCAAAGGAAACTGAGCACAGGAGGGGGTTCAGCCAAGACCATACAACCTGCCCAGCTGAGGCCAACTTGAACTTTCAACCCTCTGAATCATCATCTCAGTAATCATTGTGTTAAGGCACTAAGTTTGGGATGGTCTCATTTGTAGTTAATACATAAGTGATCTCCTTCCCAGCCAGGACCATATTCCTCACTCACTCAGTTTTGCTTGGTCTTGGTAGGGCAGCTAGAGATTTAGGAACTGTTCACTATCATAGGTCAGCTACCTTCACTCCACTGAAAACTCATTTTTCATATACCAAACGTGAGTGTCTACTATGCTCTAGGCACTGTGCTAGACCCCAGGGGTAGATTACGAGAGAGATGGTCCCACCACAGGAGATCTGAGATTACAAGCTAGAGTTATGGGTGGGTAGCAGTGAACAGATCAAATTCATTATTTCCCTTTTTTAGGTGGATTTTGCTGTCCTTCATGTTTCCAAATCAGTTAATTTCTCTCTAAACTCAATACCAAATCCCTCCCTCCTCTGAGAAGAATTAAAGAGAAAGGGGGTAAACCTCCAATGAAGCAAGACGGAATTCAGACAGCATTAGAGAAGGATGCCATTCAAAGAAGGAAGGGATCAGAAGCAAGGAGGAGGCGAGCTTGTGCAAGAATTGCTGAGGGGCAAAGTTGCATAGTTTGGAAGCAGATGAGAAGCCACAGGATTGGGCTACAGAAGAAAAAAAAAAGGAACTAAATTCATCAAGTGCAAGTATCAAGCATTTGCCCTTCATATTTTTAAAAAGTTGAAAAACCCAGTTTCCAGATGTTCTATGTCAGAGACTTTGAACCTGGAGACAGGCTGATCCATCTCAGTCAACTGCCATTTAAATGTCCTGCCCTCAGCTGAAGAACACACATATTTTATAATGACCTCCGGGAGAGCATGGCTTCTCAAGGCTGGGGCCATTTCCCTCCCAAGAAATGGTTTATGTATGTAACAATGAGGGCAAGGAACAAAAGTATAAGGTGTTCTTTGCTCTTTATATCTCTCTAGATCAAGAGAATACTTACGATTGTGCTAGGAAAAATTCCTATTAGAGTATCGAGAAAATCCACCTCTTTATGCCCCAAATATCATCCTGATTGTTCATCTCCTATTAAAAGAGTAGCCTGTCACCTTAAGGGGAAGGACAGCCGCCAGGTCATGTTCACAGAGCTCGATTTTGGATGAATCTCTTTCCGCCATCCTTCCTAAGACAGGATGCATCACTGGTTCTACTCAGATGCCAGAAATAACTAAGGACTAGTAGTTATCCCCTTATCGGCCAAGGGCTGAAGAAACAGGACAAGGAATAGCTAATTGATATCTAATGGCATTTTGAGGAAAAAACAAAAACCAAAAAACTTGGTTTAAGAACCCTGATTTAAAGAGAAAGACAAATACCATATTATATCTCTTACATGTGGAATCTAAAATATGACACAAACGAACTTATCTACAAAACAGACTCACAGACACAGAGAACAGACTTGTGGTTGCCAAGGGGGGTGGGGTGGGGGGGAGGGATGGATTGGGAATCTGGGATCAGCAGATGCAAACTAGTACATATAGGATGGATAAACAACAAGGTGCTACTGTAGAGCACAGGGAACTATATTCAATATCCTGTGATAAACCATAATGGAGAAGAATATGAAAAAGAACGTATACATATGTATAACTGAATCACTTTGCCGTATAGCAGAAGTTCACACAACATTGTAAATCAACTATATTTCAATAAAATAAATTAAAGGAAAAAAAAAAAACCTCCTGACTTACATCTCACCACCTTTTTAAGAGAACCTATTCATTAACTTAAGACTTGGCCATGCACACCCTAAGACAGAAGCCCAGGGGGAACTTAGAGACAAGTGGAGCAGCTTCTGCAGCCCTTTGGGTACTCCTCCAGTCCCCTGGTAACAAACAGACCCTTGTTCATCTAGCACGAGCTGACACCACCCCCAAGAGGCAGGCTCTTCTTATCTCGCAGGACCCCTGGGGATCCTGCTCAGATGAGGGTTCTCTAGGGAGCGCTTCACCAGGAACCCCACTCTTCTTCCAAATTACGTCTTTCCAGATTCCTGGAAAAGCTTTCACCTCAATGGAGAAAAGTCTCTTTAAGCTGGTCACACGTTTTTTTTTAAATGGTTTTATTCTTTTTTTTTTTTCCTTTGAGCTTTGTGCCTTTTATTATTAAAAGTGCAGGATCATTTAAATACAAGTGAAGAGTGACACATCTAAGAAAACAATTTCCGCTGGGGGATAGCACTATTAATTTTAAAAGGTTATTACTTCAAAGAGCACCCTTCTAGCACATGGTATTAAACAGCGCAAAGCTTATTAGTATGTCAACAGGCCATACACCAGCAATTTGCCTTTGGTTCTGAGACCTCAAAAAGAATCTCCTGGGGTTCCCTGGTGGCGCAGTGGTTGGGAGTCTGCCTGCCGATGCGGGGGGCGCGGGTTCGTGCCCCGGTCCGGGAAGATCCCACATGCCGCGGAGCGGCTGGGCCCGTGAGCCATGGCCGCTGAGCCTGCGCATCCGGAGCCTGTGCTCCGCAGTGGGAGAGGCCGCAGCGGTGAGAGGCCCGCGTACTGCAAAAAAAAAAAAAAAGAAAGAAAGAAGCTCCTTTGCTGGGAGCAGGCTGGCTGTGCCTCTAGCCCTCTCCACGTCAGTACTGCTGAGATCCAGGCACTGGGCCACGGCCACCTGCTTAGCGAGCAAAACTAGATGCACTCATTCTCCAAGTACCACAGCTCTTTCTTTTTTTTTTCATCAGATGTGTTCCCAACTTCTGGCTCCACTTGGCAACAGGCCAAGCCCAGTAGCCTTGACGGAGGAGCAGTGAACTTGTGAACCATCTGGAAATTCAGTCCCCACAAGACATCAGGGAAATCTTTCCATTATATCCCGTTTCAACTATCATGGTAGATTAAAAAGCCCAAAAATTAAAGTCCAAAACAAGCCAGTCATAGCCCAATTCACTGGCAGACTGTATTCTGTACCTGCCAGATGCACTGACCTCTGAGACAGAAGCCAACAGAGAAAAGACCATTCTGTAGGAAAGAAAATCATCTTAGCTAAGAGACAAGAATGTTGGATATTGGGGTTTGGCAGCCTTAATTTTAGCCATAGTAAAAAGTAACATCACTATATTGCTTAAATAGCTAGTAAATGGAGTAACTAAAATGGACCTGCACATTAAAAAGAAAAATCAAGTACCAATTCTACTTTCATTATTGCAAATACCGCTTAGAGAAAATAGTCTTGCTGGCGCGTGTCTGTTATGCAACCAATAAAATTCAGAAGGGGCCAGGGTGAAGGAGAATCAAAGGGACTTTTTCCAAAGCCCAGGTGCATGCATTCTAAGAGGAGAACCGGTTTGATAATACATGCCTGGTATGTCCTGCAGCACTGCTCTGTGCCGATCAGGAAATTACTGTCATCATACATACTGCTAACAAAACCAGGCTCCCTCATCTCACCTCACTTCAATTTGACCTTGTGGTTTTGCAGGAGAGACCAACAGTAAGTCCAAATGCAATACTGGTGGTACAGAAAATAAACAGTGTCTCCAAGACACACAAAATTAAAGTTGGCCTATAACATTGAAGATCTATATCCGACAGTTTTGAAAATTTATCAGGATTCCCCCACTACTGAAGAAGAAAAATCCTTTCAAATTTCCTAGGAAGGGCTTTACAAATGAAGATATGGCGGGTGGACATGCTCTCCCTTTAGAAGTGGATAGTTCAGAGATAAAACTAATAAAAAGTGCCATCAAAAATCAATGCTACAAATACAGTTTGATCACTGGTGCTAAGAGTGAATGCCACACAACTCAGCTTGCTCCTTTCTCTGTATGAAATGTGACTTGTCATCTGTCACATGGAACAGGTTGACAATTGCCATCACATTAGGGAACATCACATCTGCTCATGCCATCAGCCACTTGCCACAAACGCTCTTCAGTCTGAGGGTGTTACTTGAGAATCAGTTACAATGTTGGCAAAACCTGAAGTCTTTTCAAGGCTGAGCTCTGGCGTCGAAGGCTGACATGATGAATGTCTCCAAAGGTGACTGAACCCACTCTCGGTGACCAGATTCCTGGGACCAGACTCAGTTCCATGTGGCAGCTTTAAAGCTCATACACACGTCTATTTTTGATGCCCATGTACTGATTTAGTCTTAGCTCAGTTTAAAGAACTAAAATCAGATGCTGTCAGAACCAGTGTACATTTTCTAATGCTCTAACATGAGGATATCTGTTGCCCACATTGGCCATCAGAAGCAAATATTGCCAAAATGAAGAGTCCTGGGGTCTGCTACCGATTTGAACCATTACTCTGAGTGAGCAGTTGATATCGTCTCTGCATCTAGATCTTCTGAGGGGATTAGACTCAGTAACGCCTGAGACCCCTTTCTGTTTTAAGATTCTGTGCTTAGGAATTGCCAATAAAAAGGGAAATGTATGTCAAAAGACTGAAATTTTGACTTCAAAATATTTCAAAATTCCTTTAAATGCTGAGTAACAAATTTCTGACTTCTTTCAACCGTGAAGGAAATGCCTATATTTGAATAAAGGCAACATCAAGGAAAGCAGAACACAGAAGGAGACCAGCCACAACGACAGTATTCAAGCCCCTAGATGCAGCCATTCCTGAAGCATCTGCTTCAGGACCTTTCGGTTATGTGAGCCAATAAATTTCCTTTTATGCTTAAGCTTGTTTACAGGTTGAGTTTCTGGTCGTTCAAAACAAGATGATTCCTGACTAAGAGAATAGAGAATCTTTAGGACCCCTGAGGAGTGTTCAATATTTTAGTTTCTCTCATTATTTTGGGTACCAGATTAAATATACTTCAACCTCAGTAACTTGATCCTTAAAGAAGAATTGGACTTTGTGACCAAACTTCTTATCCTGAAATCTGCATTTGTCTAGCTTAGTCTGTAATCCAGTGGAAAGAAATTCGTATAGGCTCCACTGAAGGAAAAGGGAAAATGTAAAGAGGAGTGAGAGTTAACTGTGGGGATGAATTAGTGAATGGCTAGCCTCTCTCTAGAAGCCCTGGGCCAACCACACAGAGGCACTGGCCATGACTGCTGAGGCCTCATTTGGTCCTGGCTGTGCAGAATAGCCAAGGGCAGATGGAGGCAGAAAACAAGAGCACACCCACATCTCAGAGATTGCCAAAGGACAAACCTAAGAAGTCACAACATACCTGCAGGTCCAGGGAATGAGAGCTGGCTAGAACCACAGCAAAACGTAATTCAGAAGCACGGAGTGAAGAAGTCCAGCATAATAATGCAAAATGGGACTGCATACTCAAACCTCATTAAAAATGGATTCCATAAAGACACAGACCTACTAGAGAATGGACTTGAAGATACGGGGAGGGGGAAGGGTAAGCTGTGACAAAGCGAGAGAGTGGCATGGACATATATACACTACCAAACGTAAAATAGATAGCTAGTGGGAAGCAGCCACATAGCACAGGGAGATCAGCTCGGTGCTTTGTGATCACCTAGAGGGGTGGGATAGGGAGGGTGTGAGGGAGACGCAAGAGGGAAGAGATATGGGGATATATGTATATGTATAACTGATTCACTTTGTTATAAAGCAGAAACTAACACACCATTGTAAAGCAATTATTCTCCAATAAAGATGTAAAAAAAAAAAAATGGATTCCAGTGTCATGGCACACAGAGTCAGCCTGGGAAAAGATTCAAGGTGGACAGAAGGTAGCCTACCTTTAAGTGTAGGAGAAAGAAAGAAAATGAAAAGGGGACTGGAAAAGGGAGAGAGAAGATAGAACAAGAGAAACAATAAAGTACAGTGGTTAAGACCAGAGCTTCTGGAAACAGACAGACCTGGGTTCAGATGTGGGTTCTGCTCCTTCCTGTGACACTTCTTTTTTTCTCCTTTCTTCCTTTCCTACTTCCTCCCTCCCTCCCTTCCTTTTATGGTTTCTTTTTTAAACAATTTTATTGAATTATAGTGTACATACCATAAATTCACACATTTCAAGGGCACAAGTCACTGACTTAGTAACTTTACCAAATGGCACAGCCTTCACCATAAATCGGTTCTAGAATATTGTCATCTCTCCAGTAAGAACCTTCATTCTCACCTACAATTAATCCCCATTCCCACTCTCAACTCCAGGCAACCACTATTTTCTGTCTCTATAAATAAATCTATTTTCTGCCTCTATAAATTTGCCCTTTCTGGACACCTCACATAAATGGAATCACACAATATGAGGTCTCTTATGTCTGACCTCTTTTATTTAACATGTTTTTGAGGTTCATCCATCATCCATGGCATAGCAAATGTCAGAAGCCTGCCCCTTATTTTTGCTGAAGAGTAGTTCACTGTAGGTATGAGACATTTTCTTAAGCCTCAGTTTCCTCATCTGTAAAATAAGGATAGGAATAATAGAGCCAATTTGATAGGGTGTTACAGTGATAAATGAAATAGTGCATATTAAGAGTGTAGCACAGGGCTTCCCTCGTGGCGCAGTGGTTGAGGGTCCGCCTCTCAATGCAGGGGACACGGGTTCGTGCCCCGGTCTGGGAGGATCCCACATGCCATGGAGCGGCTGGGCCCGTGAGCCATGACCGCTGGGCCTGCACGCCCAGAGACTGTGCTCCGCAATGGGAGAGGCCACAGCAGTGAGAGGCCCACGTACAACAAGAAAAAAAAAAAAAAGAAAAAAAGAAAAAAAAGAGTGTAGCACAGCAGTGGGCACCAGCACATGCATAATTAATCTTAAGAAGCTACAGTAGTAATATAAAGAAAGCATTGCTATTTCAACCATCCTCAATTCTCTGACTTTACAAACATCACCTTCCTCCTACTTGCTATTCAGCAAAGAAAAGGAAGTTACATTTGCCTGCATTTTTACAGAAAAGGAAAGAAAAACAAAAGCTAAGTGAGTGCCTCGGTCCCCACAAGAACCTCTGGGTGGAATGGGGAGGAGTGCTTTGGCACAGACAGCTCACGAAATATAGCATCTCCTAAATAGCATCACCCCCACTGTTAGAGAGCATATTGCCTCTAAGTGCATCTGGGGGAAGATGGCAGAATGGCGTCCATAATGCACAGATTCATTTTCTAAAAAATGGAATGATAATAATGTAAGAGAAAGCTCTCTAAGTAGGAATAATTGTGTGAAAGTGAGGAAAGGAACAAATACAAGTGAATTAGAAAGTGTCACCCAGATCCTGCCATGTATTCAGTTGCTACAAGTTCTCTCCCAGGGAACTGCAGAGGCAGCCCTGCTGCAGCTGCCGAAACTCAGACAGGACAAAGGAAAGAGGCTGCCCATTGTGAAGAAGCATCCTGCAGCTCTGACTACTGGTCCAGCCTTCCCTCTCTTTCCTGTAACTGACTCTGAAAATACACTTTTTAAAGCTCAGGACTTTAAATTTTCATCATTCCTGCCACAGAAATACATTAACCAAACGCAGAAATGTGCATGGGGAAATGGATTACAGGGTCCCAAGCAGGGAAACTACTGACACCTTTCTCTGCTGCAGGGCCCATGGAAGGAAGACCCACAGAGACCTTTAGCGAAAGCATATTGAATGGAGCTGGAATTTTCAGGAGAGGAAATAGCCAGATTATAAAAGGGTGGGGTTTTAGGTATGGGAGACTTTCATATGCTTAGTAAATGTTCCTGAAAATAGTGAATATCCAACCCAGAATTTGAATTTCAGTTAGAGCACAGCGTTACTGGAAAGACCCACAGAAACCTCTAAGTCAACCCATCCATTTAATATCTAGGAGGAGGAGGAGGAAGAATAGAAACACACACACAAACACATCCATGACCTTGGCAGGGCAGATGAGGACCTTTCATCATTAATTTGATCTAAGATAAATAAAAGAAAGAACTATAATTGTGAAGGCTACACATTCTTTGCTAAGAATAGAGGCTCAATGGATGGCTTTTGTGTTTAGTTAAAATAAACACTTCAGTTAAGTTTCTTTAGACCTACAAAGTCACAGCAGGAGCCAAATATGAGATCAAGGTTAGACATTAAATTGCTCTAGGTAATGATGTATGAAGATTTTTTTTTTTTTCCTGCAGTACGCAGGCCTCTCACTGTTGTGGCCTCTCCTGTTGTGGAGCACAGGCTCCGGATGCGCAGGCTCAGCGGCCATGGCTCACGGGCCCAGCCGCTCCACGGCATGTGGGATCTTCCCAGACCGGGGCACGAACCCATGTCCCCTGCATCGGCAGGCGGACTCTCAACCACTGCACCACCAGGGAAGCCCCGAAGAATTTTTTGAGTCTTCTCTTGGTGCTTGAGGGACTAAGGAGTCTAGGGACCCAAGAATGATAAAAAAGAGGGATGAAGAGAAGATAACTCTAGAACAGTGATCCTCAACAAGGTATGTTTTGACTCTCAGGGGATATTTAGCAGTAGCTGGAGACAGTTTTAGTTGTCACAACTGGAGGGAGAGAGGTACAGCTGGCATCTAGCGGGTAGAAGCCAGGGACGCTGCCAAACATCCTACAGTGCACGGGTTGGCTCCACAGCAAGGACTTATCCCAACCAAAATGTCAATAGGGCCAATTTTAAGAAACCTGCTGTAGAAGAAAATAAAAGGATTCTGTTAACAACTTGAAAGGCCGGGGATCAAACAGAAAGACAATAGGGGAGAAATTCCCTGGGACCAAGGATGGACCAGGAAGTTTTAATGACATCTATTAAATTGTAAGTTATTTTGTGTGCTTATAAGTACCGAGATCTCTCTTTCCATTTCCCTACGTTAAATTTTATTACACACCAGCCTTGTGGTAGGGATGCTTTGGAGAATAAGGAAGAAGAGCTACAATCATCAGGGAGCAGAGAGATAGGAAAATAAGGTGCAGTGACAGAGACCAGCGGTGATGCTTGAACCAGGCAAGAACAGAGAGGGCGGCAGCAGAGCAGGCTGCTGTGTCCTCACCTCGGCAATCTCCCAAATCATTGGGGAAGGGGTGGAAACTCTGCCAGAATGTGGCAAGGAGGCTTGGGGAGATGGTGACACAGGTAAGGATACCTCAGAGTAACAAACTTGCTTGCTGCAAGGTGTTTAGATCAGAGAGTTCCACTTATAGCCAAGGCTGACCAGAGCCTGCAGAGCTGGTGTGCACAGCCTTAAATTGACCGAAGACATGAAAAAATCTAAATAGAGGATCAGTCTGCCTCTCTCAAGCCTCACAATCCCCATGCCAAAGTTTTCAAGCACCCACATATGCCAGGCGTGGTGCATGGCACTCTTCATCGTCAGGACAAGATTGTGACACACATATAAATATTCCCATTTTAGTGATGAGAAAACAGACTTGGAAAGACAAAGTTATTTCTCAGGGTTACACAGATGGAAAATGTTTGAGCCAGTCTTGGAACCTGGTCACCTTGACTTTAAGGACTGAGGAACAAATTATAGTGGAAATATAACAAGTGGACTAGAAATGAGTACCTAGCACATAAACAGATGATCAATATTATCCGTTCAAATAAATGTGAATTAAAACAAAGTAACATTTTAAAATCTATTAGCAGATGTGAAAAATCATAAGGGTTAAGGAAGTATAAATTGAAATATACTTTCAGGAAGGCAATTAGGCAATAAATATAAAGAGGGCTAGCAAGATTCCTATTGTTTGACCAAGTAATTCTATTTCTAGGATCTTATTCTGAAGAAATAACACAAATGAAGGCAGAGATTTATGTATAAATATTAATTATGGGGTCATTTATTATAGCAAAAAAGGAGAAATCTGCTGAATATCATAATTAATAAATTTTAGCATATCCATAAAATAGAATTGCATACATTTACTAAAAATTATTTTACCATAATATTTAGTACAGAACAGTGCTTAAAATATCAAAATAGAAAGGACTATACAATCACATTGTCACTGGGATACCAATTTTTTTAATGTCTAAGAAAAAGGATGGCAATAAGATATGCCAAAATATTAGTACATTTTTCTCTTTTAAATACCTTCCTGTATTTTAAATTTTTCTATAAAATCTATACCTTGCATTTATAATTGTAAACAAAATGAAAACCAAGACGACCTAGATGTTTCAGTAAGTTGCAGAAAGAATTTCCTAAATGATGACTGGGTTAGGCGACAGTAAAGTAGACAAGAAAGACCTTCAACAAAGAAGTCTTATTGTGCAAAATAACTCCATGATAATGCCCCCCAAAACCAGCACCACCTGTGGGGTGCCAGAGATACACAGAAGACTCACAGTGCTTCCATGGAGAGGGAGCTCAGGGGAAAGAAGGAGAGGGGTCCAAAATCCTAAGAAAAGATCAGGGCTCACCAAGAAACGTGAAATTAGGTAGAAGCTAAGCAGGCAGAAGCCAGGCTGACACTGCACGGTGTAAACAATTCTTAAAGCATCCTCTACCTCAGGAGGAGGAGATGATTATAATCTCTGGTGACGTTAATCAAAATAAGAAGGAGCCTCTTGACATTTCTGTAATAAAGTGCTTCCTACTACTATACAACGCCTGCAAGCAACAGCCAACTCTTAAAACACGAGTCAGCTGACTTATTTCTGTAACCAGCCAGACAGTAAATATTTTAGGCTTTGCAGGCAGTAGAGCTGCTCAACACTGCCATTGTAGGGTGAAAACAGCTGGGAGACAAGGCGTAAATAAATGGGTGTGACTGCATTCCAAAAAAAAACGGAATTTACAAAAACACTCATTGCCATAGTTTGGCGCACTGGCCATATATAGTTTACTGATCTCTTAAGACTTCAAGCATGGCAAGGAAAGCTTTCTATTGTGGCTTTTCCCATTGGTCATGCTTCCTCGTATTAATGCACCAGAGTTTGAATTTGGTGGATAATGTGATTATTTGGGGAGAGAGTCTGGGTGGATTCTAAGGTGAATCAGAATACACGTTCATTTTACAACATTTTGGTAACTGAACAGACAGCAGGCAAAGTGTTAGGTCCTCTGCAAGGTGCTCCTAAATCTTGCGGTGACACAGGTTGATCAACGTACAGTGTGACTCTGGTGGTGTGAAGTTTATTGGTTGCCCTAGTGGAGCGAGCGTCACAGACTGGCGGGAAGAGGAGCCAGAGACTGGGGACCCAGGAGTGACAGGAGGGCACTATTTGAGTGGAGTCTTTTAGGCTGAAACTCCAAAACCACAGGTCAGGCTTTGATTAGTCACATGGCCTTCACTTCATCTCTCACTCAGAAAAAATGTCTAACGGCCTGACAACGTTGAATTTTACCTGAGCCCTGTGATCCTACAAAACAGTGAAAATTAAGAAATGGCCCTTTGTGTTCCAGAAATCAGCTTACTTCAGAGAACGGCCCTTACCCTGTGACTTAGAAAAGACTCATGGGTTCCCCCCTGTCCCTGTTTACCTATGGCAAAGACAGGCACAAACCCTCCAAATTCCTATTCTTTGCCTCATAAATAACCAAATGAACTGCTTATCTCCACTGATCAGAGCAAAAATGTTTATTAACCAAGGTTTGGTTCTGCTTCCCTCACTCCTCCAGGCCCCTGAACTCTGGTCCACCCTCAACATGAATTAGGACAGAGCCCGCCCCTCACCCCGCCCCCAGAGAACAGGTGGCCTCAGGGTCCCATTCTCTGATCACAACATCCTTTGCTCCCACACGCCCACACCTGGCTCCCTGTAGCCTTGGGTACTCCTCTAGAACAGAAAACCCCTTTTTGCCTAATTTGAGACACTTGTAGGTTTTATGGTCACAACAATTTCCCTACTGCAATTGTCCCTTTCTGCTTTGTCACATTCCTTTTGAATAAGTCTCTCCTTACTGAGTCTGGATTGGTTTTTCTTCGACAGGCTCTAGATGAGATGGTTGATAATGGTCCCCTACCATCTCTCCATCTCCCTCCCCTCCTCCCCTTTTCCCCCTCTTCCCACCTCCACGTCTGCTTTCTCCCACTCCACCCTGGCCCCACTACCTTCCTCAAACTCCAAGCATGTTTCCATTCCAGGGTCTTGGCACTTAACCTTGAAACTGATATAATCTACAAGGACCTGGGTTACTCCTGCAGTTTATTCCAGCATTTGTTCAAATGCTAGCCTGTCTGAGAGGCCTTCCCTGAGAGCTCTCTATAAAATACCAACTCCATCTCTTTCCTTTCTCCCTAATTCCATACTGCCTTTTTTCTTTCTTCCTTGTGTATACCTCCACCTGACATAGATTTGTTTATTGTCTGTCTCCCAGCACTTAGGCTATAAACTCTATATGACCAGGGACTGTGCCTTCTTTGTTTGTTGCTGTACCTTTTGTGTCTAAAACATGGTCTGGGGTGGGACAAAGTCAGCTGTCTGTAAATATCTGGCTAAATAGAATGACCTGACTAAATAAAGTGAAATCTACTAGTGATAATTATTGAATACTTACTCGTTATCAGCTCCGTGCTATGATTTCTAAGTCTCACAATTATCTGTCAAGGTAGGGATAATCATCTCCTTTTATAGATGAGGACACTGAATTATAAAGATTCACTAAAATGCTCAAAATTTTACAGTTGAGATGTGCTCAGGCTAGGATTCAAACTGACCCCCAAACCTTTATATTTTTTACTATAATATAGCAAGTTCCCTTCTAAACCTTTATGGCTGGTGCCATGCAATTGCCTGCAAAGAAAAGCAGAAAGTAGTCCTAGAGAACCACTTCTTTTTGGCACCAGGAGCAAGGATCTGGAGGAGAACCTGCAGGGGCAACTGACGAAAGGCGCCCTCCAGCAGAGTCCGGGGGAGTGAGGGTGAGAATGCCAGCAACTGCGTGTGTACGAGAGCCGAGAGCCGGAAGCTGGCCACTCCAGCTCATCACCATTGCCTCAATAGCCAGCTGTGCCTGACACACAGTAGGGGCTAGACATGTGTTGAATGAAAATGCCACACAGACATGGAGGAAATGTAACCACCAGAGGAGGAAGGGCACACTGGGGAGAAGCTGCGAGGGCTTATGCTAGAGGTGGCATTTAAAAGTCCCCTAAAAGGACAAGTAGAATTTGCATTTAGATAAGCAACTGGAGGAAAGGCCTTCATGTCCTAGCTGGGACTTACTCAGTCCCAAGTCTCCTTGCCCACTCCATCTCACTGTGTCTGACCCAGGGCACAGCTCTCCAATGGGAGGTGTTCCAACCTGACCTGCTATTTCATAGAATCACAAAAATTAATTACCGAGCTAGAGGTGGAACGTGTGTCTCACTTATTCTTCTCAAAACCAACTCTAATTTTTGAGGGCAAAAATAGCAGGCATTGAATACACTTACCATTTCCCCATGGATGCAATGAATACTTAAATAAATCTATATACCTTATTTCTGACTGAAAAATGTTTGTCAAACATAGTAATGACCTAGCTTTTATTGAGCTCCTAATATGTGTCAGGAACTGTGTTAGGCATGTTACGTGTGACAATGCATCTACTTCTCACAAGACCCTATAAGATAATGATTATGTCCATTTTACTGAAAAGAGACTGAGGCTCAAAGAGGTCCATCATCACTCGGTTATAAAATCAGGGTAAAGATTTAGGTCCATCTGACCGTAATACCCTTGCTGTGTCAGCTGTGCTATTTTGCCTTCCAAGACATGAACTTTTTACTAACTTCTTCATATTTTGCTAAATTAAGCACCAACACAGAAATGGGGCTCCTCCCCCAGGAAACCAGTTCCCTTTGACAGCAGCATTATCCAACATAGTAATCGGTGCATAAAATTGCAGGTGTATTCCTCCTTCATGAATGTTAAAAATGAGAAAATAAACTGAGCTATCAGATAAATCAAGGGCAACTATTTACCTCTTAAGGGGATTGTGCCTTTTAAAAAAGACTGAAATCAATGTCCTAATTTATTTCATTGTTGTTAATAAAGAATGTGTTAGTGGATTGGGAAAATGGTAATCAATTTACCTGTCATGCAATGTCTAGTTTTAGTAAAATCTGCCCATTTCTCAGCCTGGGCAAAGAAAACCCTCAGTGCTATGTGACCTGGCCCCTGGTCACAGCTGATTGTCACAATAGACAATCTGACTCAAGCTGGGCTGATCAGATTTTCTCCAGAGAATGTTTCAGGCATGGAGTATGAATATAAGGAGTCAGGGTAGCTATAACCCACAGTAACCCCACAACACACCCAAACAAGAACAGAGAGAAATCAATATACAGAATGAGAGACAGGAAACTGAACGCAGCAGACACATGAGGCCAGACTACACCAAAAAGCCAGAGAGACTGGCTGACTGACATTGCGGAGTGACAACTTTCTACTTCTGGGGAGGCCCACCTATTTCCTGATATTCAGTTCTGAGAGTCCCCTGATATATTAAATTTCCCTTTATTTAAGCAATTTTCGGGGCCTGTACAGGCATACCTTGGAGATACTACAGATTCAGTTCCAGACCACAGCAATAAATATCTCAGAGAGTCACACAAATTTTTTGGTCTCCCAGTGCATATAAAAGTTATGTTTACACCACACTGTAGCCTTTCAACTACAATAGCATTATGTGCAATAGCACATAATGTGCAATGGCATTATGTCTAAAAAAACAATGTACATACTGTAATTAAAAAAATAATTTATTGCTAAAAAATGCTAACCATCACCTGAGCCTTCAATGAGTCTTCATTATATTTCTGTAATAGTAACATCAAAGATCATTGATCATAAATCACCATACAAATATAATAATGAAAAAGTGTGGAACACTGCGAGAATTACTAAAATGTGACACAGAGATGCAAAGTGAGCAAATGTTGTTGGAAAAATGGAGTGAGCCAATAGGCTCACTCGACGACTCAGGGCTGCCACAAACCTTTAATATGTAAAAGAGGCAATGTCTTTGAAGCACAATAAAATGAGGTACGCCTGAATTAGTTACCTGTTGCTGTGCAAAAAATTATCCCCCAAATGTAACAGGTTGAAACAATTAGATTTCTTATCTCACACAGTTTCAGAGGGTCAGAAGTTCAGCAGCGATTTAGTGGGGTGGTCTAACTCAGGGTGTCTCCCAGTCTGCAGGCCAGCTGGGCTGCTGGCTGGGTCTCCAGTCACTTCCAGGCTTGACTGGAGCTGGGGAATCCACTTGTAGACTCACTCACCTGGCTTTTGGCAGGCCTCAGCTCCTTCCTGGCTGCTTCCGCCAGAAGGAGAGAGAAAGAGAAAGAGATCCTGCTGGGTTCCTATCCTGGTTTCTCCCTTATGGCTGTGGGACTGTGGACAAGTCACTGAATGGCTGGACCTTGGTTCCCTCATTTGTAGAAGGGGTTGATTACCATAGCAACTATCTCTTAGAACTGATGAAACGATGCAATTGGACCTGTACAGTGTTTACAACAGGACCTGGCACAGAATCAGTGCTCGACAAATGTCAGCTGTTACTCTTAGTTCCTGAGTCTGCCATGCACTATACAACTTACCTCCTAGGCCAGAAACCCCTGAATCACAGAGCCAGACACAGCATGTCCTCCCTCTCCCCCAAATACAAATGAAGAACAAAGGGATACAGATTCAGTGAAAAAGGTTTCTCAACCACCAAGGGCCCCACAAGGAGAGGCAAGGGGACCAGGAGAGGCTACTGCCAATTCTTCATCTGTACAGAGAAAGTTCAAAACTTCTTCATATTCTCTAGTCCGTCCATTGCTTCACTCCTACCACAAAAACCTTCACAATGCTTTTTTATATAAATGATTTTTATTTTTTTTAACATCTTTATTGGAGTATAATTGCTTTACAATGTTTTGTTAGTTTCTGCTATATAACAAAGTGAATTAGAGTCCATCATACAGAGTGAAGTAAGTCAGAAAGAGAAAAACACCGTATGCTAATGTGGCTCTTTATGTAACGTAAAATTCTCAGACTAGTGTTTAAGGGCTTGCACAGCCTGGGCCCAAGCTACCTTTTCCAACTTCCAGGCAATTATTTCTTACACATATTAACTGCTTCAGAGAGACTGGACTCCTTGCCTTATTCTGAGCTCTTGGTGGCTTTGTCTGCATCTTTCCCCTTGCCACTGCTCTTCCCTCCTTCCCGTTTGAATCTTTCCCAATTCCATTCATGTCTCAACTCTGTCTACTCCATGTAGCCTTCTCTGGCCATGAGCTCATGAGTGGTTGCTCTTGCTTCTGAACTCCTGTAATTCTCTGGTCTGTTTAGTAATTCATTTGTTTACTCGGACTATTATTGACAATTCTTTTTCCCCTTGAGAAAAAAAAGTCACAACTCTACACCACCCATAAAAATAGATTCCAGATGGATTAAAAAGCTAACTGGAGTGAACAGGCAATTCTAGAGAGACAGAAAATAGATCAGTGGTTGCCAGGGCCTCAGGGGTTGGTGGGAAATAGGGAATGACTGTTAAGGGGTCAGGGTTTTCTCCTTGGGATGATAAAATTGTTCTAAAATTGATTGTAATTGATTGTAGCAATGGTTTCACAACCCTATAAATGCATTAAAACCACTGAATGGTACACTTCAATGAGTAAATTATGTGTATTATAACTTTGTTACATTTTTTAAAGTATGATTTTAAAAACTTATGAAAAAAGCTAACCAGAGACAATTCACGCTTACACTTATGATTTGTATATTTTTCTTTATGTGTATTACATCTCAATAACAAGTTTATTTAAAAAGCTAACTGGAAGGCTTCCCTGGTGGCACAGTGGTTGAGAGTCCGCCTGCCGATGCAGGGGACACGGGTTCGTGCCCCGGTCCGGGAAGATCCCATATGCCGCGGAGCGGCTGGGCCCGTGAGCCATGGCCGCTGAGCCTGCGCGTTCGGAGCCTGTGCTCCGCAACGGGAGAGGCCACAGCAGCGAGAGGCCCGCATACCAAAAAAAAAAAAAAAAAAAAAAAAAGCTAACTGGAAAAAGGGAGATCTAGTAAAGTCTTAGGAGACACTACAGAAAAATAGTTTTTATAATACTTGAATGGGCAGAACCTTCCTCAGCTTGACAAGGTACCAAAAGTCATAAAAGAAAACAACTGACATGTCATATTTTACTATCCATACACAACAAATTAAATTTCCTGTCAGTAAATGACATTGTAAAAACTTAGAAGACCAGAGAATATTTACTACACATATAGAAACATATATATACATAATTTACAACTATCAAGGATTTAATATTCGTAATATAAAAAGAGCTCTTACAAGTTAATTATAAACAACCAAGTGTAAAATAATATAGGCAAAGATATGAACAAGGGATGCAAATGGCTGTGACCAAGACAAAGTGCAACTGATGGGGAGGGGACTCTATCCCATGATATGGCCTCATTGCTCCTTGGTAACTAACACAACACCTTATCCACACTGTGGTCAATGCATGTTTATCTAGGGCAACACTCTTATCCCCGTTCCCTTGAGTTTCAATTTTCCCTGTATCTTTTTCACTCTAACAAATTTTACATTCTCCATCTCTACTTCTGCGATAGCAGATGTTCCTTTTACTTTTATTTGAAAGCAAAAACATGTGTGTATGTGATTTTAGTAAAACCCTTCTGTCTCATAGTTATCTTTTTTTTCCTTAAAGATGATTTTTCTTTTGATATGAGTTTGCAGCCCTAACTAATCCCGTTTCCTTTCACACTGAGTTATGTGATCTGTTGAGAACAAGTGAGGAACATTTTGATGGAGGCAGGATGGGAACTCAGCCTTTTCATCAGGAATTCCATCCTCAATGTAACAGGCAAAATTATTATGCTTTTGGGAAATTAAAATAATTGCCTCTGGCAAAAAGCAGAATTTCCCATTTGCTAATGAAAATACTGAGGAATTCTAAGGGACTAAATTGGCTTTAGTGCCATGTTTCCCTCTAAAAAAGCATTTGAAAAAATGCACACAGGTGGATAGAAGGAAAGAAAAATCTTAATCTTGGATTAGCCACAAGAGCATGATGAGAGTTTACAAAGAACTGTAGGGTAGATTTTTTTTTTTCTTTTCTGTCTTTTGCTGAGGAATTTAATGGGGAAAAAATCCTTTCAGGAAACAAATTTCTTAACAGTAGCCGAGTTTGAGGGAGCCATGGAAGTCACAGGATTGAACCTCCAATTACCAGCCCTTCCCCACATGCAGCCTACATTTGAAGGTCGAATTAGAAACGAACTGAAAATCCCGCAGGCACCTCAGATACCACAGGTCGAAAGCCCTCTAGCAGCTGTTCCTCTTATTGTGCTCCCCATAGCACAACAAACCCTGTCATCCAAGGTAAACACTGGTCCTCCTGGACCCCTCTCTCTTCCCTCTCCCTCACCACCCAGCCAGCCATACACCGAGCCCTGAAGAGTTTGCCTCCAAGACTTTTCTCAAACTCCTCTCTTGCTCTGATTCATGGAGTGATGCTTATACTCTTGGGTCTCTGAAGTCATGCTAGACAAGGAATGGACATTTCTTGCACAAATGGGACCACTTCTTTCAGTCCACCAATGGTTCTTCACCTATCCTTCCCATGATGGGACACAGTCAATGTTGAAAGAGATCAGATTCTAGGAATGCAGTGATATTTTAGAGAGTTCAAGACGACAAAATTGCAAGTTGTGTTGTTCTGCTTATAATAATTCTGAAAAGTGAACTTAACATGACTAGAAAATGAATTACCATTCTCATTTTCCTGTATACTCTAGGTAAGACTTTAATTTGTGGTCATAAACAAAGCACAGTAAAAATCTGAGAAAATCACTGGAAGCCAACTGTCACAGGTGACATTATGGATTATGCAGTATCATCAATAATGATATAACTAACATTAAATAAGTAGCATTAGGGAGTTGCAGAGGTCAGAAGGTCCATACTGGCTTAATTCAAACAGCTGCTAAAGAACTATGGCATTTTGAACAATAACAACATTGCCACCTTTTTCTCTCAGTGGGAGTTATGAAATTTGCCAGAAATGGTTCATTCAACAGGAAAGAACATGAAGAAATAGTTTATGGACCAGAACATGAAGAGGTGATGCCTGGACACTATGATGAATCTTTGTACATTGATTGGTCAATGAACTAATACATAAGTACCACTTCTACCCCACTCTAAATCTTTATCAATAAATCACTATAGTGTACATGGGCTCATGAATTTTGTAATACATTTTACTTGACCCTGACATCCTCAGATTATTCAAAAAGTAGGGGGAGAACATTTTAAGGAAGTTGGATTTTGGTGTATCCCATTATGTTATGCTTAAACTTTATTTACAGCCCCAAAATGTGACTTATCCAATTGACTAAGACCTGATTCCAGTGAGTGGGAGAAGGGACAGTTTATTCATTCCTCTTTGTATTGCCAGGAAGAAAGACCTTGACACATAGCAGATGCTCAAATAAATTTTCATCAAATGAATAATAACCTTAACTATAACACTGATTTTGTCCTCGTAGAAAAAGTCTAAGATATCTCACTTGCTTGCATTTAAGAGACATCTCTGAATGTTTTTGATCTCTGAGTATAGACTTTCTGGTTTACGAAGCACCATAGGATGAATTATCTCATCAGACAGGAAACATTTTCTGAGCCCTAATATATGTCAGGTTCTGGAGAAGAAGGATGAAGAGAAAAGTCACTGCTCTCAAGGATCTTGAAATCCACCATAAGAAAGAGTGAGACATAATATTATAAGGCAGCGTTATTAAGGGCTGTGTGATGATTAATATTGTGTGTCATCTTAACTGGGCTAAGGGATACCCAGGTAGTTGGTAAAATATTATTTCTGGGTGTGTCTTTGAGGGTGTTTCCAGGAGAGATTAGCACTTGAATCTGTAGACTGAGTAAAGAATGTCACCCACACCACTGCAGGTAGGCATCATCCTATCCACTGAGGGCCTGAATAGAACAAAAATGCAGAGGAAAGACAAATTTGCTTTCTCTGCCTAAACTGGGATATCCATCATCCTCTGCCCTTAGGATCCGCAATCCTGGTTCTCAGGCCTTCAGATTCAGACTGATTTACACCACTGGCTTTTCTGCTTCTCCAGCTTGCAAACAAGAGATTGTGAAACTTCTTGGTCTCTGTAATCACATGAGCCAGTTTCTATAATAAGTTTCCATATATATATAAGGGCATCAACAAATTGATGGTGGAAGAGACAATATAAGTGCAGCCAAGGATATGTTGAATTAGACATGCCTGTAATACATCCAAGTTCAAAAAGCCAAGATATGAAGCTTAGGAGAGAAGTTAGGGCTGGAAATATGAATGGATGGTCATCTGCTAGAGGAAATTTCTCAAAGGCCATGGGAGAGGATCATTATTCTTGAGTATCAATTATTGCAGCACACCATATGTGAAAAGTAGAAAAAGAGAACTAAGAGGAAGGACCGAGTGGCCAGGGAAGGAGAAGAAACAAGAGCTCACTGTCTTGGCCGTCAAGTGATGAGGGATTAGATCTATTTTATCTTCTCAACCACCCTTTCAGTAGAGCAAAAAGCAAGTACTTTATCTCTAATTCACAAACGTGAAGACGTACACTCAGAAGAGCTTAGAGACCTGGCCAAGGCTCTGTGGGGAGCAGAGGCAAGACCCAAATCCAGGTCTTCTCACTGCAAGTTCAAAACTTAAAGCAACCGTTGCTCCTAAGCATAAGGGAAGAGTTGTGTTAAGTGTGGTGGGTGTCTCCGATGGCTCAATTCAGACACATTCAATCACTAACGTTCCCCACTCTGTGAAATTTTCATCACCAGCATCACTCTTTGGGATAAAGGAATTTTAAGAAGGCCTTTAAAATGGTACGTTTGCAGGGAGGATTTTAACACATTGAACACTTTAGCAGCTAAGTCTTAAGGTGATTTTTCCCTCAGAGCAGGCCTGCTCACAGCCCCTTTTCATCAAATTTCCAAAGAACAAATAACAGGTCATGAAGGATGCCAGCACATGAGAGGGAGAGGGGGAAATGTCTTTTGCAGGCTGAAAAGCCTCAGCAGCTACCAGTTAAGTGCACTCCAACCAAATTAAGTGGGGTAATGGAAGGAACCGACCACTGGAATTGGGCAACCAGGTAGATCTAGGGTAGGCTTAGGTTCTGTGGGGCTGGAATTGAAGCTGAGCGCCCCTAGGTGAGGCAACGCAGGCACTGAGGATCAGAGGGAAGGCAAGTATCACATTTCCAAGACCAGAGAAGATGCCCCAAAATCAGAGGCCAGAGGCAAGATTGGGGCAGGGAGATCACAGAATCAGATAGAGATGGAAACAGAAGCGAGGTCAGGAATTGGTAAAGGAGGCTGAGGGAATGGCAAAGAGGGTATGAGGGGGGATATGACCACCAACAACCATGAATATTTATACAACCATGAATATTTATACAATCATGAATATTTATGACTAATGTTCATGAGCCAATGGGTTCATGGGCTGGACACAAGCGAACCCAGCACCATGACCATCTAGCCGTGTGACCTTGGAAAAGACACTTTGCCTTTCTGAGTCTCATATTGCTCGTCTATAAAAATGAAAATTTGATTATTTCTAAAACCTTCTCCAAATCCAAAAGCAAAACCATACTCAAAATCTCTTTTTAAAATACATTTCTTACCGACATTAAGGAAACTATCAGATGCTTAGAAAAGAAATTACCCATTGATTTATTTCTTACCTTCTAAACAGCTATTCCTTTCAGCAAGAATAAAAGTGAAACAAACCAAGGGTTGAAAACATGAGGGCATTTTAAATCTCTAAATTGAAACAGAAAAAGTTTTAAAGGTAGCATAACAGCAGCTTTTCTGTTTTCTCACTAAGAGCTTTTTATCTAAAAGGTTCACCCAGAACGCTAACAAGTCAAAGGTTCAGAAACTCATCAGATGAAACCATTTCCATTTCCAATTTCCATTTCCATTTCCAGAGGCATTAATCCTCTCTGTGGTTCAGGCAGAATTAAAGGTAACCCCTAAGGAGTTGGCATCCCTCAGGTGTTTTCCAAGTACACCTGTTTAGGTGTTCCTAGACAAGGGCATTGGCCTGATTCCCCCCTACATTCCTGCAGTCACTCATGGACTTCTCCAGCATGTCATCCCCTGAAATCACCTGCTTGCTACAAAGGGCACTAGTTAGAAACCAACTGGATGAGTGTTCTCCTTCTACTGGATGCAGTTCAGCACTGGGAATTTCATTTTCAGGACAAACCTATTGATAGGTCATATTTATGCTGATAACATTATCCTATTCAAAGACAAAAGATGAGATCTCCCATATAAATAAACATGTGAGATTAAAATTCTACCTTCATTGTGATGCTTTTCGTTAGTTCATTTATTCTGTAGATTCCATGTGAAATAGCTGGCAGCATTAGGAGCTAAAAAAGCTGTCTACTTTAAAACTGATCAGTTACATCTTTGACAACTATACCAAACCTCTCCCATGCTTTTAAAATATGAAGAATGCAAATAAAGAAAAACGTTGTGAAAAATGACTTAAATTCTCCAGGAGCCTCGTCTCTGGACCAATGCAGCACCAGGAATATCAAGTTCTACTGCCGCTAGATAAAGATTTCGGTCAGCACAAGCTGCTTTACTCTCTCTGACTTCTGTTTCCACTTCATCTTGGAAATTTCGTCGAGCTTATACAAGAAGAGGCCAATCATGTAGGATAAGTAACATTGGAATCTCATCAAAATCATCTTTAAAGTTGTACTCCAAAAGAGCATCTGGAGTTTGCAGCTTCAAAATACTTAGTAGTTAGAGATGCTACACATCAGGAAGAAAATGACAAAAGCTGACATTTCTACTGAAAAGTCACTAGAACCAAGGGATTTGTCTCCAAATGTATTAATTACAGGAAGCCACTTCTGCATGGTGGTTGGTGGTAATTGCTAATGCTAAAAGTAATGTTTTCTCTACATCAGTTGTGCCAGCTTCATTCAGGCTCCCAGAAGTCTCATATTCTCTACAAAGTCTTCTCAGATAATGGGTTTTATTTTCATAGAACAAAAAGCATGCTCGTTACGTGTTCAGATGACCCCAAGCTAATGGGGTTTACTATACCAAGGAGGTAGTGGAGTTCAAGTTGGCATGGACAAACTGGATTAGCTGTCAGTATCCAAGCCAGGGCATGCAAGGAGCACACATACCACAGAGTCCCTGAGAAAAGGGGAGCCACCTAGGGTATCTTGGTTCCTATGTCCTGAGATGGTCAAAAGGCTTATACGCTCAGTTCATGCCCTCAGAAAGCACCAGGCTTACACAGAACCAACGAAGAACAAAGTCAGAGCACAGAGGGTGAAACAAACATTCCTTTTCCTGCTCTTTCTGGGTATCCTTTCAGTCAAGGCTGGGGAATCTGCCCACATGAATGTCCTGAAGACCCTTCTCCTACTTCTTCCTTCATCTTCCTTCCCTTACTAACCCCCCAAGGGTCATAGCGAGATCTCCCCTGTGTTGAAGGCTCATAGCTCCCCTCTTTCATACAGTTTCTTCTTGTCTCTTAACACACTGTAGGTCTATTTCACACCGACACTCCCAGAATCAGCCCTGGCAAGCACAGTTTGGTCTCATTGGGATAGTCTCATCTATCAGTGCAGTATCTATAAAGAAAGAATTCTTTCTCTTGCTAGTATAGATCCCCTCTCATTGCATAACTTATGCTAAGTGACCTCCTGCCCACGCTGACAGAAGATGGGATAGGGTAAAGGGAGGGCCCTGCCATGTACGCAAACCTAGATTAGGGTCCAGAACCACCGCTACAAGTTTTGTGAGTTTAGGCAACACACTTCTCTCTGGGTCTCAGTTTCCTCATCTGCAAAATAAATAGTGAAGACCCTCAGATCATCAGATTCCCTTCCAGCACTAACATCCTTTGAGTCTTGTCTCTACATTGGTCTTGCTCTTTTGTCCTCAGCTCACTCCATACTTTTCAGCTCTTGAGAGTGAGTGTATTCTCAGGCTGTCTACTCCATTAGTACCACCTTGCTCATTTTATCGTAAACTCATGGCCTCTTTGCATCTTAGGGCAGGAAGGGATCCCAGCTGACTTACCATCGGCTTCATCAGCTTCAGAGGAGGAACATGTAGCCCAAAATCACAGTCGTTGTGACCTATACCCTCACTGTTCCAAACAAGATCTATGGCAGCTTAGCGGGATATGTTATAAAATGCAGGATACATTAGAAGAAAAGCTCGAAAGAAAAGCAAGGGTAAGGACATATGGAGCCTGAAAGCTCCCCCTCGACCACGAATACGAAAAGCTCCCTTCGAAAATTCTGTGGGTAGTACCAATTACAAGCCACATATTTGGCTCTGAGCTCTCTAACAGCCAAAAGGAAAAGGGGAACCCAGTGAGTCAGCAAAGGAGAAGCCTCCCTCTTCTCCCCAGCATTGTTTCTTCTGTTCTGCACTGCCTTTTGGCTGCACCTAAGACAGTGCTCAAAGCTAACAATCACTGCCTGAAAGGGGTATCGACTGATGGTGGTTGGAGTTCTTCAGTCTTTGGCTAACTCACAGCTCGAGAGGGAAATAGAAACCATAACCTCAGAGACTGATCCTGTTTCTTATCAGACATGGGTTGCACAGTGCTGCTCCTTCTTTGCGTCCCTGCCAGGGAAAACCACAAGGAAACGTTGGTCCATTGTAATCATTCTAGGTTTTCTTGTAACATCTTACTCACTGGCAGAAGATTTGAAAGACGACTCCTGAAAATGTGCATTTCTTGCTCTTTCTCTTTATAATACAAAAGGCTTCATGTGCTTCAAAAAGAGCCTTTGACGCATCATTAAATAAACACCTGGCTTTCTGAAGGGAGGCACCTTTTCTCAGCAGGGCAAAGACTATTTCCAAACATTTCCATTCTAAACCATCAGCGTGAACAAGCTCTACCTTCCCCTCAAAGAGCAGCCACAGTCCGGAATGGCACTGGATGAGAAACCTAGGAGAGGGAGTATTTTCAGAAGTCTGGGAGGCACTGAGGCACTGCAGAGATCAATCCTCTAAGTAGCCTTCTATCCAAATAATGTGTGTGTCTCCTATGTGTCCCCGAGTCCGTGTGAGGTGGGTAAGAGAGCCCCACTTCTGGATGAAGAGCTGAAAGTGACTAAAGGACTTTTTAGAAATGGGTTGCATAGTGACAAAGATTCTCTTCCTGACCAAACTTCAGTTATGCTCCCTTGAGCCCTCTGCTTGACAAGGCCCCCCGATGGGCTCCCGTCTCCATCCTTGTAGAGTCCAGTTTTAGTAAGAATCCTATCAGGTTGGTTCGGCCAGAATTCCCCACCCTTGATGCCTGATCAAATTCCCCATCCTCTGCCACCCGCTAGGTGATGTCTGATGCCCCTGGCCTTCCTTTAGCAAGAATCAGCTTAGGCCATTTTAGCCAGAACCCCCCCCCCCCTTATCCCTGATGTTTCCTCTTAGTAATTTTCCATCCACTGACCCCCACTCTGCTCCTTGGCTATAAACCCACACCTGCCCATGCTGCACTCGGAGCTGAGCCCAGCTCTATACTGAGGTCTCTTTTCCCCCATTGCAATAGTTCCTGAATAAAATCTGGTTTTATCACTTTAACAACTGTCCAGCTCTGGTTATTCTTTGGCAATAGCCATGGTCCATGTCTTCTGATTCCAAGTGTGGTAGAAGCCCTGGGAGTCGGAAGGTGGGTGGTGAGGCCCTGGACCTGCCCTCCCACTAACTAGTTGCTTGATCTCAGACAAGCCACCTTCTCTAGGGTTAGGGTTAGGGTTGGGTTGGGAGCATGAAACGTGACTCAAACCATCACTACTGGGCAAGCGTAAAGCAAGCCCATCTCTCCAGCCCGCCTCTCTCCATCTGTCCCTGCTCTCCTCAAGTCCATCTCTTCACTGGGACATTGGCTTCTGTATCCCCTTCCCACATTTGCTCTGCACAGCATTTATACGAGGGGAGAGACAAAGTCATTGATCTAGAACATGTGAGCACACGTGGGCTCATTCGGTCCTGGCTTGCCTCTGTAATCTACAAAAGACTTTATAGTGTTGTAGGTGCAGGATGGTAGGAGCATTTTGCCTTTACTAAAGTAAGCTTTTCATTTACTTGGCTTCATTCTTTGCACGTAAACAAGATAATGATGCCTCTGCTGCTCCAAAAGGTTTCCCATCATTTAATACAATCAACCCAGGTTCTTTTCTATAACTATTTGTGAATGAAAAGGAACAGCCTTTATTAGGTCATTCAAGCTTCTTTTTAATTTAGAAAGATCAGAACAGCTTCCCCTTCCCCAAAGTCATTACAGATGAGAGCAGCTTTACCGGTAGGCAATCCACAACCTGCTCCCCAGCCCCAAACCAGCAGAGATTGGTCTTCACTCTCTAATCTGCCCACAGTGCAGGCTCTCTAACCTAATGCTGCTGAATGCTGTTTTTAAACCCTGCTTCATCTGCTAGAGAAGGTCTCTGGATGTTCCTACTGATACAGTAAGAAAGAGGGGCTGTGTATCCCATATTCCCTAAGTCCTGCATGGGCCAGTTTAGAATCCCCATAGCCCCTAAGTCCTATATGGGCCAGTTTAGAATTCCCATAGCCCCTAAGTCTTGCATGGGCCAGTTTAGAATTCCCATAGCCCCTAAGTCTTGCATGGGCCAGTTTAGAATTCCCATAGCCCCTAAGTCCTGCATGGGCCAGTTTAGAATTCCCATAGCCCCTAAGTCCTGCATGGGCCAGTTTAGAATTCCGATAGCCCCTAAGTCCTACCTGGGCCAGTTTAGAATTCTTTGTCAGAAAGAGTTCCATTTCTATTTCCTGGCTATGTTGTCATCATGGCCCAATTTAATCTCTCCCTATAAATGAATATGATTTCACCAGGTCTCCTTAGGACCTGCCCTTCTGCACAGTGATGCTCTCCAGTTAATTACCCAGAGCTGCTCTTAGATGAGAGCTGTGAACTGCCCTTCTTCCCTGCCTTGGCTACTCAGAAATGACAATGACAGACTATAGGGCAAGACCTAAGGGTGGATTATAACCTCTATTGTTTCCAATAGTCACACTGACCTTAAATCTCAGAAAAAAATAAATTTCAACCAAGTGATCCTTTAAAAGACAGAGCTAGGGCTTCCCCGGTGGTGCAGTGGTTGAGAGTCCGCCTGCCGATGCAGGGGACACGGGTTCGTGCCCCGGTCCGGGAAGATCCCACATGCCGCGGAGCAGCTGGGCCCGTGAGCCATGGCCGCTGAGCCTGCGCGTCCGGAGCCTGTGCTCCGCAATGGGAGAGGCCACAGCAGTGAGAGGCCCGTGTACCGCAAAAAGAAAAAAAAAAAAAGACAGAGGTAGTATGAAAATCTTTGGGATGTCTTACTAGCCTTCCAAAGGGAAAGCACTTTTGTTGTATTATGGCAATGATTCCATTGTTCCTGGTAAAATAATAATTTATATACAATACTGCCAATCATGTGCCATAGTGAGACAGGCAGGCCTACAATCTCCTTCAGTGGGAGTATAGCCACAAACGTGTATGTGTGTTCAAAATCTGTCCACTGTCAATGTGACTCTGTCCCTAAATGAGCGGTCTACCAGACTGATCTCAGCTTCGACACATTTACAATTTCCCATTGTGACAGCAGAAGCTGTTGGAGCCTCATCCTGATGCTCTTTACAGACTGGTACACTCGCCCTTCTTCCAGACCTCAAATGAGAGTGTTGGCTGCCAAAGACAGCTGCCACGCTTCCCTTAAGAAGGTCCCTCATCATAAACAAGGTCCTACTGTATAGCAGAGGGAACTATATTCAATATCCTGAGATAAGCCACAATGGAAAAGTATATAAAAAAGAATGTATATATATGTATAACTGAATCACTGGGCTGCACAGCAGAAATTAACACAACATGGTAAATCAACTATACTTCAATTAAAAAAAAAGATAGCAACACATTGAAACAAAAAGAGAGAGAGAATGATCCTCATCAACAGGACCCACTTTCCCTAGCAATGCCATGGAGGATACTCAAGGCACAGTCCCCCAGGGAAGAGACAGCAAAGCCTATATCCAATGACTGAATAATATGGGGTGTTAAAGGATGTCTCCCTTACCTCCCCCTGGGACAACTCTGGGGTGCTACTTATGCTCAGAGCCCCCTATACCATCATACTGAAGCTAGACACCCCCATCCCTGTCCAAGTTTTCTGCAGTCTTCTCCAGCTACATTTGCTCCTTTGAAGGCTGTACCTGAGAGCACTAGCTCAAGGAATCTGTTACACAGGAATCCATTCTTGGCTCTGCTTCTAGGAATCCCAGCCTAAAGCCCCAGTCAGGTGCAAAGCTAAGCACAGGAAACCACACCTGGATGTCAATGGTGGGAGTCCCTTATGAGGAGGAGGTGTTATGTCTCTTATTTTCATTCCATGGTGCTATTTCAGCATCAAAGAATAGGAGCGTCCCTGGATTTCAAAGGCTCAGTGTGTCTGGATACGCACATAGCCTGAATCTTACTCACATAACCATCAGGGATCATGCTCTAAGGAATGGTTGCATGGAAAATATGCCTTAGGACTGTATGTATTCGCATAAGGTTTTTGGGAAACCACTACTGAGTTCTAATTAAGACGAAGTTCAATAGTTTAATTGGGGATAGGATGGTGTTAAGATTAGGGCAGATATATTTTAACTGTTGGTGAAGTTGTATTTAAACTTGATCAAACATTTATTGAGGAGTCCCTGATACAAAGTTTTATACTAAGCGCCTTGCATTTGAACACTCTGTGAAAGTAGATTCCCATGTCTGAATTCTACCCAGGAATATGGATGAAATACAAGTAGGTTAATTTTGTAATAAAATCTGTAAATAGTTTAAGTACTGCAACAGACTGTAAGCTCCTGGAAGGCTGAGGTTGTTTCAGATAAATGTGTCAATACTCTTGAATGGGCATGTACTTCTTTTTGCCTGTCTTGAATCTATTCTGCCTTTTAGTAGCAGCACTTGGATTGCCTTGTGAACTTCCTCTGTGGACTTGCAGCCCAAGTGTCTCTGGTGGAGTTAGCCCTGTCCTTCAGATCCAGTCGTGACTTACATATCCCCTGGTAGCAGTGATTGGTTCAGGGATGGGAGACTATGAATGAGACTATGAGAGACTATGGATTCAAGTCAGTCTGAGATGCTTGCTGCAACAAGTGGAAGAAATGTTTCTCCTCCCAAATTAGTGAAACTTATAGAATGCAGGCCTGGAGGTGCTGGTGCTACCTTTTCATAACAAGGAGACATCCTGCAGAAAAATAAAGCCAACACAGAGGCAAGCAGAGCTGAGACATGAAAAGCAAAAAATTCTTTTTTCCAAAAATATTCTTGGTTTCTCTATTACAAAGAGCAATGAATTCAAAAAATATTTAGGTCATTTTGAGTTGGATTTCTGTCAGTTTCAGTCAAATGCCACAACTAAGCCCTAAACCCATGATAGGCATTCCATTCATATTTTAGGTATGAATGTGTTCATCAGAATGTATTGGTACCTTTACTATACAAGCAGACCAGTACTTTTAACCTACAGCAATTACATCTAATTTTAAAAATATGTATTGATCACTTACACTGAGCCAGATATTGGGCTGGGATTTTTGAAAGATTCTAAGAGGATTAAGACATGATTCCCTTCCCTTAAAACATTTATAATACATCTAGCATCTGAGAGAAACCCATTAGATTTCAACTCATCTCCATTGGAAATAACACATGGACATCCATCTGAAGAAGTGATACTGAGAAATGTTTTATTAAAAACCCAACGGAGAAATAGGTGAGTCAAGCTGCTTCCTGGATCTAAACCATAAGTTGGTGTACCAAGCCATAGATGATGACTCCACTGGGCCACAGGAAAGAAAAGTATTTTTAAACTTTTGAGATTGGAGAGTAGCTTGAACAGCCAAAAGGAACAGCCTGTCCTGTTGAGTGACTCACTTGAGAAATTTCCATTTTTATGCCATTTCAAGCAGAATTTTTGTGACAAAATTTGGATTGCCTTTTAAGTAGATGTGCTATTTGGAAAACTTTCTTAGGATGAAATATGTCATCACATCATAGATATTATGGCTTCTGTTTTTAATCTACCTTTTTTTTTTTTTTTTACTTTCTCTGGCTGCTCTTAAGATTTTCTACTGATCACTTCTTTTGGTGTGCCTGGATCACTTGATTATGATGTACCTTTATGTAGCTTTCTTCATGTTTCTTTTTTTGTTTTTTAATTTTTATTTATTTTTGGCTGTGTTTGGTCTTCATTGCTGCACGCGGGCTTTCTCTAGTTGCGGTCAGTGGGGGCTACTCTTTGTTGTGGTGCCCGGGCTTCTCATTGCGGTGGCTTCTCTTGTTGCGGAGCACGGGCTCTAAGCGCACAGGCTTCGGTAGTTACAGCACATGGGCTCAGTAGTTGCGGCATGCGGACCCTAGAGTGCACGGGCTTCAGTACTTGCAGCACATGGGCCCTAGGGTGCGCAGGCTTTAGTAGTTGTGGCCCTCGGGCTCTAGAGTGCAGACTCAGTAGTTGTGGCACATGGGCTTAGCTGTTCCAGGGCATGTGGGATCTTCCTGGACCAGGGATTGAACCCATGTCCCCCGCGTTGGCAGGAGAATTCTTAACCACTGCACCACCAGGGAAGTCCTAATCTACCTGTTTTGATAATCATTAAATTTAATAGTTTTTCCAAGACTTGGATAAACTAATGAGCAATGAGCTACTAATAGCAATATCCTACTTCAACATAGTACTTCCTAGTTTATGAAAGCACTTTCCTATGCATAATCTCCTAGGAAGTTGGGAGAGTCAACAACTAAGTCTAAACAGTTGCTAATCTTTCTATAGGGTATTATTTAGTTCATTCATTTTTATTCCCTTTTCTCCATCTGTAGTACCCTTTTTCATCTCTCACTTGGATTTTTGCAATAGCCTCATAACTAGTCTCTATTTCTTAGCTTTTTTCCTCAATATTCCTCCTGCATAGCTCTGACCATATCCCTACTCCTTAGTGCTCCATGCTTAGCAGAAAAAATCCAGACATCTCAGCTAGTCATCCAATGATCCATCTTACATTTCCAATACCAGATCCTACCCACCCATCACTCTGACAAGTTTCACAGAGAAGAGGAATTGGTGTTGTACTGAAGGATGGCAAGGGTCTGAATAGGAAGATAGTCATAGAAGCTGAAGGAAAGAAGGAAGGACACTGGCAAAAATCACATGACTAGGAAGGTTCAAGGTGCAACCAGGAATGTTAAGGCACCAGATTTGCCCAAAACAAGGTCCTAGGGACAAGTTGATACCCACAGAGCCTTGCCAGCTCTAAAATGCCTCAATTCTACTCAACAGCCCAGGGATATTGATTCTAAATACTGACTGCCTCTGACAGGAATGAAAAGTAAAAGGAACAGAAAGAAGAAAGAAATCTTTCTCTAAATACAGAATGTGCTTAGGGGCTTTAGCCCTCAAAGCCAGAAAAGGTAATTCAAAAAGGAGAGGACTGCCACAGGGCATACAAGTCCATGGGAGCTGAGGCTTAGGGTGGAGCCTAGAGCTCCATTCTGAGCACAGCTTTGTCTCCCAAGACTGCGGTGACCTCTTCTGGAAAGGGCTGAGGTCAGACCAAAGTGATACTGGGAGTGCACCAGGAGAAGCAATGGCTGGGTAGGTCCCAGAGTTCTGGAATCATTTCAGTCTAATCCACTGTGGCCAGCCACTAAATAGCTATCATAGGAGAGGAACAGCAGTACATCAGAATTTTTATAAGACAGATATACTTTGTAGCTTGGAATAAATGACCCCTGTGAAAGGCCCCTGAGAGATGACTGTTCAGCTCACATGGGCCAACACCTGGGCTGGGCAGGCCATTCTCAAGTGCCTGAGGAGCTTATTAGAAATACACATTTCCAGGACCCCATTTCAGAGATTCAAATTCAGTAAATCTGGGATGATGCTCTGAATTTCAGTTTTGTAACAAGCTCCCAGGTGATTCGGATGGATGCCCAGCTAGCTTTGGAATCACAGGATGAGCTTACTCTGCAAGTCACTCCCTCAGAAGATGCTACACTCTCCCTCCACCTGGCTCCCATGCTAGGTGGGCTGTTGATGAGTCTATTGGGTTATGCTATTTATCAGTTCCTCTAGAGCAGTGAGTTCCAACTTATGGGCACATTAGAATCATCTGGAGTCTTAAGTTTCAATGTCTAGGCCAGCCCCAGCCCAATTATCACAATCATGGGAGGGGGTGGGACATGTCAATTGTTGGTTAAGCTCCCCAGGTGATTCCAATGTACACATGAGATTGGAAATCAACACTCTATAGTCTTGCTACTCAAATAAGTGTCCACAGACCAGCAGCAACATCACCTGGGACCTTCTTAGAAATTCAGAACTTGGGGAATCAGAATTCCCTTCCCAGAACTGAATGAAAATCTGCATCTTAACAAATCTCCATATAATGTACATGCACACTCCAATTTGAAAAGCCCAGTTCGACTGATTTTTAATCTCTTCATTTGTTTGTGGATATGGAGGTCAGTTCTGCAGAACTGGATAGGAAGAAGAACCATAACTCTCCCCAGTAGATTACCAAGGTCACATGAGCCAACCAAAAAGAAATCATTTTTCAGTACCTAGCGACTGCAGGAAGGTCCAGCCTGTCACCCCCGTTCTTCAGCACTTAGAGACACCGCATGCTCATTTCAACATTCCTATTTGGTAACTATCAATAAAGCTAAAAGAGCCCTGCATAAATTGACTAATTTGTAGGACGTATGCTCCACCCAGGTCACTCAGTCTGAGCGGAACCGGGCCCACCCCAGATTCCACAGGTCATGTGGAAGATACACCTGGGTGATGACAGCTCCCACTGCTGAGTTGGCTAAGGATGAGTGCAACACAGTTGGAAAACTGCCTGCTCTTTTCCTTGAAGAGAGGGGAGGGAGAGGTTCAAGGAGATGTCGTGTGCAACACCTGCCTCTGGGAAATCTCCAGCAAGCACGAGCTCAGGAACAAAAGTCTGGAGCAGAATTATTTCTGTTGTAATTGCCAACTTGTCCATGTCAGCACGACAGCCACATCTAATTTACTGTGCATAAGCAGCCGGGCCCGTAGCGGGAGGAGAAAAGCCCGAGGATTGCACCAACCAATGAGCAGGACCCTGACAGGCATCACCCAAGGGTCAGGCTCTCCGAAGGATGGATTTATCCTGCAGCAGAATTTTTCTCTCTCTGACCACCCAGGCAAGCATGAGTGAGATCGTCTTTTCAAGGCACTTTAGGAACGACAATTTTACTATCGTGTTTATCAGGTCATTTTTTAAGGGGACAAGGAATGATCCTGACCTTCCTGTACCCTCTCTCTGCAACTTAAAGAGGAAATACGTTTAATAAACATGTGTTCCCTGTCTCTCCCCTCTCTGTTTTACCCACTCTAGCATCCTTTGTAGATTTTATCTGGATCTGCAGTAGCTGGAAACCTCTGAAGACTGGCCAAAGAAATCAAGAAGAACTGGGCCTAATGATTTATGTGCCAGTCATAGGTTGGGGAGCAGTGAAAGCCCAGATGGAGCACCCCCTCTTTAGCTGCTCTTGTCAAGCATCTGGAGGCTCTGCTGAGTTAGGCTGGTGGTTCTCAGGTTGAACAGGCAACAAGATCCCCTGGGGTTTGTGCTAAAAACCTGAAATTGCTGGGCTCCACCCCCAGAGGCTCTGAATTAGCAGCACAGAAATTTCCATTTCTATTAAGTCCCCAGGTGATGTTGTTGCTGCTGATCCAGGGGACCATACTTTGAGAACCAGTGAGCTAGGGCCACCCTGAGAGCAGCTGTGGGATTCAGAATGTGGAGACAAGCATCGCTAGGTAAGTCACCCCATCTTCCCCTTGTGAACAGAGCATCTTTGTCCCATACTTCGAATAGTTTCTTAAAGATTGATTCTCAAAAGTGGGACCTATAGACCCAAAGCATATAATCATCTTTATGGCTCGATATTTATTTCTAAATTGCTTTCCAAAAGGTTTGGGCCAATGTATTATCATGTATGAATACTGAATATCAGTACTTTCATTACCAGAACTGAATATAATTCTTTTGACTTATTTCATATGCAAAATAATAGTTTGGGTGATGATGATTGCATTTAAAAACATATCCACTTCTTTGATTACTCTGTACCATGGAATATTGTTCCGAGTTTGTATCACCATCGTAATTTGAGCATAAAAATTAGTACCACTTCCCACCTCTATCAAAGCTCCATGACACCAGATTCTGTCTTGCTCTGCACCACATCCTAAGCACCTAGTTCAATGCCTGCCACATAGCAGGTGCTCAACAAAGGAATAAATGATAACTTCCCTTGCTTTTCTAGAGAAAAGTTATATACAGTTGCTGCTTAAAAATAACATGCTTTTCACTTCCCATCACTTCTGTGCCATTTGTTCAAAGGAATAAAAGTTTGATAGGGTTTTTGAATTTCCAATGCTACGTATGCATGAATGCCCCTGCGCTTTTCCAATCAGCTAACAAGCATCCCTGAGCATCCATAGTAAGCAGGGAGACAGGAGAGAGGCAAGCACCACGTCACCTGAGGTCACGCCACACGGGCTCCCTCTCCCAGCCCGATTCTCTCTTATGTTTGTTTCCAACTGTCGCGCTTTTCCCAACCCAATTCCACTAGATTAAAAGGGAATCAGAGCCTCCTCTGTGCATGTCCCTGGCCAACTTGCAGCCAGGCAGCAGTGAGTGGAGGAAGAGACCGACTTTGTCCCCTTCCCTCGTGGGCTACAAGAAGCACAAGACTTGCCGGGGCACTGCACCCCTGGAACACAGCAGCTCCCCAAGCAGCCCGGCTCATTACGGAAGCTGCAGTGATTCACACTCAGAGAGAGGCAGGCCCAGGCTCTGCCGCTGGGCTTATCCTGGAGACTGATGACTTTAATTTGTTCTGAGTACTTCATACGGTGGCCCAAGTGTCCTCATCGGCACTGTCACTTGGTAATGAATCACGAAATCAAAGGCAGGCCTCCGTGATTCCCGTGTGGGGCTGTTCTCAGCTCCGGCTGCCAATTCATTGTGGAGGCTCTGAACAGTCTTCCCAGTCTTACTTGCAAACAAAGATGTGCCATGATTCCCTCTGCCTCCAGCTAAGATGCCAGCTGCCCTCTAGAACATGACCCCGATATACTTTTCAAGTTCAGTTGTTATTCCTCCCTGGGGTTGCAGAGGAGACCACACACACCATTCCTGTCTCCACACCTTGGACCACACCCTATTCTCCAGTCCTCAGAGTGAAGAACGCCCCCGGCCTCTCATCTTCTGAATCCTAGTCACCCACCAAGTTCATTTCGGGCCCTATTTCCTCAAGGAATATGTACCTGACAGCCTCATCCCAAGGAGAACACGCTCCTCTCAATGAAAGCAAACTGTGTCTGCAACACCCAGCCTCTTACACACAAATCCAGTTAACAGCACAAAACGGTTTCACATCTTGTCTTCCCAACTAGCATGCAGGATTCAAGCCTCAAATGTCTTTGCCCCTCCCAGAGACTTGAATGCACTAGGGATTCAACAGCTGTGGAGAACATTTCTTTAATGAGAAGGAATCTCGCAGGCGTCCTGTTCTAATATAACCTTTATGTCCCTAACAACTCTGCAAGCCAAACCATAATTAGGTACAAACCTAATCTGACCCCAGGGTCCCCAGCATGACATGTGTGTGCACTCATGTGTGGACACACTAATCTGAACATCAGTGGCGTCTTCAAAATCTGAACACAAAGGCTCGGGCCTCTCTGGCAAAGCCATCTTAGCATTTCCCTTGAAACAACTATACTGGACTTTGTAAAATCACCTCGTGTTACTTTGATTTTTCCCGTATAAAACCCCTTCCCAAAGATTCCTGGAAAATCCATTTCTCGTCTGGCTCCTGTTTACGCATCCATGTCAGTAACAAAGCTTTCACAAGGGCTTGATCCAGGTGCTGCTTTTATCTGTAACACCACACGCTGACTGCTTTCATCCTGTCGCTCTGAAACACCCACTGCCCATCAAGTCTCTCTCACCCTACAATACCGTGTACTGCTACTACACTAGCAGAGTTTTCAACCAACCTGTTTTACACGTTATCGACTTTTATTATTAACTCGAGGAGAGGGGTTGATAGATGTATTTATCACGTACGCAGTTGAAATGTATCTGCATCACAGCTGCAGACTACAAACCATTTAAGGCTATCAAGAATTACCTCATTAATAAATGCTACCAGTAATAGGTGGAATGCCCGATTTATTTACCCAATGGCTAGTTTAATCTTCATAGTTTCCTAGAAAAAACCATATATGTGGAGTCAGATGAAATGTAAACTATGCTTCTGTTTTCTCTCTTGCTCACAGGTTAATATTTATCTTTTGTATCTCTACATTTTTTTTTCAAACATGGAAGTATTCTACATAAATACACATGAATCTAGGACTTTAAGAAATTAAGGGCAAAAAATAAGATAGTGAAATGGAACCAGGTGCAGCAAATTGCATTTTACAAAAATGGATGCAACAATATCTCCCATTCCACAAGCTCTTCTACAATGTGACCTTGACATTCCACCCATCAAGAGGTAGCGTATGTGCCCCCTTTTCCTTGTTGGGTGGGGGGGGGCGGGGGAGGGGGGACAAGGAAAGGTAATTCAGCTTCTTCCATGTCCAGTGAAATACTTGCACTTGGAGTCCTGAGCTGCTATTTAAGAAAATTATCCCGAGGCAGCCATGCTGTGAGAAAACCCAGGCCATATATAAGACCAGCAGTGCTGGTCTTCTTCCTAGTCCAAGCACCAGACATGTGAGTGAAAGAGCCCTCAGGTCATCCCAGGCTCCAGCAGTAGCGTCCTCTCCAGCCTTTAGATCTCCCCAGTTAAGGCCCCAGACATCATGGAGATTCACATTGTCTCCACTGTGTGCCCTTTGGGGATTTCTAACCCATGGAATCCATAACCTTAATAAAACGTTTTACTCCACTAAATTTGGAGTGGTCTGCTCTGCAGCAGTAGTGACCAAAACATCTAGTAATGGTAATTCACAGACTTGCTTAACATTCACCTGATTCCTTTGCTATTCTAAGAGGCCTCAATAAAACAACCGTCCTACAGAAGCAGAATCACTGTGCTGCTCCAGAAGTCAAAAAGCACGCCTTTGGGGTTTCCCTGGTGGCACAGTGGTTGAGAGTCCGCCTGCCGATGCAGGGGACACGGGTTCGTGCCCCGGTCCGGGAAGATCCCACATGCCGCGGAGCGGCTGGGCCCGTGAGCCATGGCCGCTGAGCCTGCGCGTCCGGAGCCTGTGCTCCGCGACGGGAGAGGCCGCGGCGGTGAGAGGCCCGAATACCGCAAAAAAAAAAAAAAAAAAAAAAAAAAAAAGCACGCCTTTGGATGCCAGCTCTGCCACTAAGGAGATGTGTGACTTTGGGAACAATAATATCTGCATAATGCTTTACTTTCTACAAATATCTTCTCACATCATAATTTCATTTATTCTTCCCCAAAACCCTGTGAAGTAGAACAAGCGTTCAACTCTCTGAACCTCAGCTTCCATACTGTAAAATGAGGACAAGTTCTGTTCTAACGACCTCATAAAGGCTTTTGTAAGATTCAAATGAGGTATTATAAGTGAACGCACATTTGAAGGGCAAAAAATAAGGATTTGTCAGCTCAGGAGACAGAAATGTCAACAGAGGCACAATATATCAATCTTTGTCAGAACTACAGACTCAACAACTACACAAACACATGCTCTAACGTAGACTCCATATTCTTGCCACCCCAGAATAAATAAATTTGGTTAAAAGAAATTCTAACCTGGGAGGAGAGGCTTCCTTTTCCTGCCGAGGAACTCACAGAGACTGCTGGACTCGACCATCCCTCCTACTGCAGGGCCACGGGAGCCTTGCAAACTGATTTCAGGTGGAGCCCCACGTCTTATAATACATCGCAGGCATCTTGACCATATTCACCTGGGCCACATCACGGGAACACGGAGCGCAGAGACAACTGCACCTGGCAACGGCCTCGTGCACAGGGAGTATTGTGAGGAGGAGACAGCAAAAGGGAACGAGTAGCAGAAAACAAACCCCAGTGATAAACCCCATGTGAACATTTTGCTTCCTCTTCCAGAGAGCCTCTTTTCGGAAGAAAGCGAAAGAACGAGATGTTTCGTGCCAACAACAGGACTGATCTCTGAAACTGAGAAGGGAGTGTCAAAAAGAGGAATGTAAATTGCCGGAGAGTGTTTAACGCTCGCCTGTGGGTCCATAACTCAGCTTGGAGAGAGCAAAGAACACTGTACCAAGAGTCTGAAGACCTGGGGTATCACTCCAGTTCTGCCACTGACTAATTGTGAATATGTCACTACTGGACTATGAGCTCCTTGAGAGTAGATCTGCATCTTGACCATCACTATACCCCTCGCACTAGCATGGCTAGCCTGTAGATGTCCAAGAAGTGTTCATTCCATGAATGAATGAAATTCATTAATGTAACAAATGTACGGCATAGGGAATATAGTCAATAATATTGTAAGAACTTTGTATGGTTAACAGATGGTAACTAGACTTATCGTGGTGATCATTTCATAATGTATGAAAATATCAAATCACTATGTGGTACACCTGAAACTAATAAATACTGTAAATCAATTACACGTCAATTTAAAAAATTCAGTGGCTGAGAGTGTGGGTTCTGCAATCAAATAGACTAAATTCAAATTCAAACTCCATCATTTGTTATCGGTTACTCGACTTCTCTCTCAGTTTCATCATCTGGAAAATAGGGATAATAACACCACCTTCCTGTAGCAGGTGCTGCTGATGTTTTGCCTATTCCTAGCCCACCACATCCCCTGGCACAGCTGAGTTTCTAGCTAAAACTGACAGCCTCCCACCTTAAACACCTCTTTCATCTCTGCTGGAAGGCTTTCTCTTGCACCAAAGAAGCCTGCTCAGCAGAGGCAGAGGCAATCCCAAAGTGCTAGAGAGTGATGTCCAATGCGGAGGCTTGGGGTAAATGCTCCAGCCTCCCCAGGCTCTGCTCGGGCAACTCTGACCTGTGTTCCCCAGCAGGACTGAGACCCAGTAACCTACTCATTAATATATCCTTTACTGGCTTTTCTACCTCTCACTTCCCCCCTCCCGCTGCAAAAAACCTCAATTGTGCTTCTTAAGTAAATTATCTGCACTCAAGGCCTTGTCTCAGAGTTTTCATTGGGGGTGTTATGGAAGGAACTGTGTCCTCCCCAAATTCATGTGTTGAAGCACTGACCCCTAGTATCTCAGAACATGGCTGTGTTTGGACGTAGGGCTACTAAAGAGGGGATTGAGTTAAACTGAGGCTGTTAGGGTGGGCCCTACTCCAATCTGACTGCTGTCAGAAGAGGTCAGATTGGAGTAGTCGAGGAAATTTAAACAAAGAGGCACCTGGGATGCAAACACAGAGAGAAAGGATATGTTAGAAGACAGCAAGAAAGCAGTCATGTGCAAGCCAAGGAGAGCAGTTTCAGGAGAAACCAAACCTGCTGACACCCTGACCTTGGACTTCCAGACTCCAGAACCATGAGAAATACATTTCTGTTGTTTAACCCACCCAGTCTGTGGTATTTTGTTATGGTGGCCCAAGCAAATGAATATGGGAGAAACCCCAAATAAGATACCACCTCATGAAGTTATCATGAAGAATAAATAAGACAATATGTCTACGGTACCCAGCTCACGCCTGGGGTAACTCAAAACCTGGCCGTTGTCGCGATTGTTAGTATCGTTAGTTAGTAGTGATGGGAGGAGTAGGAATAGCTGTGTCGTCATCATCACCATCTATAAAATAATCACTGCTCTGCTACAATATCTCAAAGGGTAGCTGTGAAGCACAAAGAAGAGAGCAGATGTGGAAAGATGTTACGTGTTACCGCCTGGACTTCCCTGGTGGTCCAGTGGTTAAGATTCTGTGCTTCCACTACAGGGGGCAGAGGTTCAATCCATGGCCAGGGAACTAAGATCCTGCATGCCACGGCACGGCCAAAAAAAAAAAAAAACAAAAAAACATTCACTCACTCTTTCATTCAACAAACTTCTATTAGGATCAACCCCAGGCACTGGCCTAGGTGCTGGAACTATAGAGCACCATGCTGTCTGGTACCATGGACATTAGTCATGTGCAGCTCTTTTTAAATTTAAATTATTTAAAATAAAATACAATTTAAAATTTAGTTTCCCAGTCATGTGTCACATTTCAAGGGCTCAAGAGCACCTACTGGCGACTGTATTGAACAGTAGAGAAAATATTTCCAACATTGAAGAAAGTTCTATTGGACAGAACTGGTAGAGGAAAAAAAATAAATTTCTACTCTCGATGATTCTTAATCAACCGCAAATTCAATCTGATAACGATATTTCTGGAAATGGACTCCAATGTCCACTCCGTGGGAGGCCTGTCTTTGCTTCTGAAGGACAGTACAGTGATTCTAGACGTTCAAGTTCTGAGAACAGGCGGTGGTTCTTCAGATCACTGCCAATAATAGCAAGGACATTCTTTCATTCGTATAAGGCGACTGAATGCCTACTCTGTGAGAGTGATGATGCTGGGGGCAGCAGAGCACACAAAGATATAAAAGCCACAGATTCCAGTCTTCAGAAGCTTATGGTTTCATATTAGGAATAATAGATATACACAGAGAGCTGCAGCGTATAGAAGATTGAAAACAGCCTCATGTGAAAAGTGACTCTCCTAACAGCAGCTAGTATGGGTGAGCACACAGCACGTGCTAGCCTGGAGCCAAGAGCTTTATAGACATGTTCTCCTTGAATTGTAATCATCATCCTAGTAGGTACGCTGTTATCATCTTCATTTTACAGAAAAGGAAATGAAGCACAAAAAGATGAAGGACCATGCCCAGAGTCACGCAGTTTATAAGTGGTGAACCCAGGCAGCCAGATCCAGGCTCGGTGCTCTATGTTGCTACTAGTTAGGATGGCAACAGCATGGCTCATGGTGGAACATCAACAAACCTGGAATCAAGGGAACACCCACTTGGAAAAACAAAAACTTATGCCCCCACTCCTACACACCTGTCTTAGCTTGGGTTCCCTCCAGGGCAGAGTGAGTGCCAAGGACTAGGGCACAGAGTTGTTTTTTGTTTTTTGTTGTTTTTTTTTTTTTGCAGTACGCGGGCTTCTCACTGCTGTGGCCTCTCCCGTTACGGAGTACAGGCTCCAGACACGCAGGCTCAGCGGCCATGGCTCACGGGCCCAGCCGCTCCGCGGCATGTGGGATCCTCCCAGACCGGGGCACAAACCCGTGTCCCCTGCATCGGCAGGCGGACTCTCAACCACTGCGCCACCAGGGAAGCCCCGGGCACAGAGTTTTATTTGGAAGATGATCTGAGGACGCAGGCATGAGGGAGGAGGGAGAATGGGATACGGAAGGCAGAGAAACCAATGTCAGGGTACATTACTGAGATCGCTGCTGTGAGCAACAGGGAATCACTGCCACACATACAGGATGCCTCCCATGGCTGTCCACCTAAAAGACAGAAAACTTTAGCCACCAACATTTAGCCAACAGCTCCCATCCCTCACTGGCTGAGAATTCCCCCAGAACATCAACATCACGCCGCTTCTAGTCTGCCCTGCACAGCCATGCAACTCCTATGACCTCAAAGAGAACGTGAGACAGAATGCAGGAAGATTCATATCACAGCCTTGTATACCATGCAGCACAAGGTGAACCTAGAACTGCCCATGCAGCTGCAGCTGATTCAGAGGGAGATGATAGGATATAACATGGGCATCAGGGCATCTACTGTACCACTCAGATTTCTCCTCTTTGGTTTCATTCAATTGATTTTTCCAAGCACAGATTTGTAGCCTAGGAATTAGGGATGCCTTGACTAAAAGAGGACACCAGCCATACTCTCATGGAGCTTACAGCCCAATGGGAATTCGTTTCTGACCAGTTTTCAAGCAGGAATCTTCCCAGTGTCGGTCCACCAAAGTGCTGGGACCTATACTTGAGGACCACCCACTGCTGTACAAGACACTGAGTTCCTTTTCTGGTTACACAACTGCTTTCATAAAAACTGGCTGTGTCCCAGCAGCTACTGAGCATTTTCCTCCTGAACTTTAGTTAACAGAATTTCATTACTTTAAACTCATTTCAACTACCAGAAAACATCGTGCACTTTTCCACTGGGTCCAAAACATTACTCAGAAAGAAATGAATAAGAGGGAGAGACGGGAAAACCCACAGACGAAATATCATTAGGATTGTCGGTTCCAGAGCCAGGCTGCCTATGTTGTCATTTCATCTTTGTGCGTGTTTACCCAAGGCCCTTCAGTTCCACTCTGAGTTTCAAAGTTTGATGTTTTCTTGAGGACAGAAGGAAGATGAGAAAATCCACTTCATTAAAGTCTAAGGTTTTCACTCAAAGTTTGGCAACTTCTTCATGTCAATGAACTCCAGGGGTGAAACTTCTCATGGGAAATAATAAATGTTTTTAAACAGGAGATGGGGAGAGTCTAAACAAGACATAAGAATTAAAGCACTAAATTAGAATCAACTTCTGTTGAGACAGTAACTTTAAAATCTCTTTCCAAAGGGAGCTGTGATTTGAAGCATTTTGAAGAAGGTAATTAGTGACCACTGAAATACAAAGAGGTACGATGCGCAGTGTCCCTCAAAGGTCTTAGGGAAAAAGACATTCAATGCGGTCATGTCCACACTCAAGAATTTCCAACCCTCATTATACTGATTTCTTTAGTGCATTTCTGACAATACCCCATTGGTCAGCTTCCACTCCTAGCACCACACCACTAGCCTAGTTAAATCCATCATTCAGAGATTTGTGCTAAAGAGACCAACGTTTATCAATTAGTTCTATATTCAACCAGTTTATTTTGTTCCATTGTTAAGACTGTTAACCTGCAACAGCAGCTTACAATACAGGCAACTGATCGCAATGAAGCTGAAGAGGAAGAGGGATCAGTGGAGTCAGTTCTCAATACTGCAGAGACATATGTCTTACCATGTCAGGGCAGGACATGACAGTTCCGTCACCTTCTTTTCAATCCTTGATCTTCTCCTTCCTTTTGTCTTATTATTTTAGTTAAGTCCTACAAAACAGTGTGAAATAGAAGCCATAAAAATGGATATTCTTTTATATTTCCTAACAAATGTTTTTAAAATTCCATCATTAAGGGCTTCCCTGCTGGCACAGTGGTTGAGAGTCCGCCTGCCGATGCAGGGGACACGGGTTCGTGCCCCGGTCCGGGAAGATCCCACATGCCACGGAGAGGCTGGGCCCGTGAGCCATGGCCGCTGAGCCTACGCGTCCGGGGCCTGTGCTCCAAAACGGGAGAGGCCACAACAGTGAAAGGTCCACGTACCGCAAAAAAAAAAAAAAAAAAAAAAAAAAAATCCATCATTAAGTATGATATTTGATATAGGACTTTGGGGGATTAGATCTGTCACATCTAAGAAAATTCCAATTTTGCTGGGGTTCTTCTCTAAATATATGTTAGTGTTGAATTTTGTGAAAGTTTCATATGATTTTTCCCATGTATTCATTTATAATTCTGCATAGGTTATAGAACTACAGCATCAAATCCAGAAAACTCTAACTGATATTTGGTCCTCAAGGCCTTTTACATTTCTAATCAGAGATTGGCAATTGGGGTTTGGGGCTTATTAAGAAGTAAAATATTTATTCACTTCAAATACACACTTCCTATTACCATATTAGGATTCTGTAAAGGAGAAAAAGACTAAAGACTTTTGTGGAATTTCATCCTGTACTCCATATGATTTTAAGTAACATTTCACCTTAGCAAGATCTTGTTTATTTCTATATGTCCAGTTGGTAAAAACAAAAGCAGAAAAATAAACCTTCCCGCCCCCCTTTAATTGGGCAGGGTCAGTGTTATAGCCATCAAGATAAAGTTAGACTATGCTTGGTTTCATCTCCTGACACACTCCTAGCCTCTTGAAAACCCCCTTCAGACTGGAAGTCATCAGCCTCAGAAACCAATAGCAGATTAGATATACTGGAGTCCACCTCTCTTCCCCTGGTGCCTCCAATTCAGGAAATATGGGGCCAACACATCTCTGAAAAAATTGGGCTTTTTAGAAATTTTAAGGACACAGGCTTAACTCTCCTGGTAGCTCCAAACCACAGATACTTTCTTATATGAGTTGCTCATGTCTGACACTTGGGCTCAGAGGAAAATAATTTCCACTCCACATGGCTCTGGGTGGTAGCTGCCCCAGTCCTAGTTCTGGCTTTTCATTTCTCTTGACCTTACATTCCTCTTCTGTAATAGAAAACAATGGAACCCTACAATGCACTGATAGCCAGGCAATATTTCTAGGAATCATGGCCTATTGACAGCTTTCACCTCTCTTCTAGTCTCTCCCATTGGCCCACCCCTCCTAGGACGATGTGTCCCTCTATCCAGGCTGAACCATACGAAGAACACAAGGACAATGGAGAAGTTATGACTATTTCATTTGCAAGTGAAGGAATGCACACTAAGTGGCTTACGCAGAAACAGGCTGGTGACACTGAAAGTCCAAGGAGCAGACAATCTTCATGCACAACTGGATCCAAGTGCTCCAGGAATGGTGTCAGGAAAGGGCCCCTCTCCTCTTCTCCCTGCCTCTTGGCTCAGCTGCCTTCCAGGCTGGCTGCATTCTCTAGCAGCTTTCCCCATGCCGGCTTCAGCTTGCATTAGACTCTCAGTAGAAAGAGATCATGTCTTTCCCAATAGTTCCACCCAGAGTCCTGGGGAGGCTCTCATTTCTGCTTGTGTCACGTATTCTGTATCAGTCAGGGTCTTAACAGGAAATAGTTCACTTACACTGGATGAATTGAGGAGAGTTTAATTAAGGGGCTATTCTCAAATATGGAGGCAGTGTGTAGGGAAACCACAGGGAAAGGAGGCACTCTCGTGCCATACACTGGTGATTTATTATCTGTGGGTCTGGAAACAGAAAGAGCTGTCTGCCAGGAGCTGCAGCCTTTGGTGGAGGTCTACAGGGAGCCCATGATGAATGTGTGGCTTGTTCTTGATCTTCTTCCTCCCTCTGCTGTCTTGCCAATGTTTGGTAACAGCAGAATCTGACTAGAAGCCAGACGATAATGGAGCTCACCAATGAAGTCTAAACTGGCCAGCGTCTTAGGGCATAGCAGGGGAGAGAAGGGTGGAGAATAGATTCAGAGATCAAATGGAAGATATCCATATCCATCTCACCATGCTCATTCCTGAACCAGTCCCAATGGCCAGGGGAAAGTCCTTAGACCTGAGTCTATGCCCATCCCTGGAGCTGAGGGTGAGGTCAGGCTTACCTCAAAGAAATGAACTGGGAGCATTTGCCTGCATGTATGTGTGTGTGCATGCATACATGCGTGCATATGCTTCCTCAGCAGATATCAAAGTGCATTACCAGAAAAGGGAAAGGATTCTGGAATGGCAAAAATAGCTGGAGGCCACCACAGGGCAAATGCATTTCTCTTGGACTTGTTCCAACTGATCTTACAGATCTACCAATATTTTTCTTTGGCCTTTTCCTTACAGGCCTAGAGGGAGGCTTGATTAGCAGAGATAGCCCTGGCAGCTGAGGGTCAGCCTCCTCACCTTACATGAATTTGGTCATGATCTCCAGCCAAAGGTCCATCCTCCATGCAAAGTTCCCTGGAAAACATACCACACACACTGACTGACAGCCTGGCCAAAGTGATGCCTTCAATTTGAGTTGACCTTCCATTCTCCATTGCTGCCTTCAAGGCTTGTTTATCCCAGGGCTGTTTGTGCTGGCCTTCTCCCCATCACTTGATACCCAATGCCAGTTCTTTCTCTCCATCCCCAATCCTAGACCCAGATAACAATTTTCAACTCTGTTTTCCATTCCATGTACTACTTTCCATTTCAGGTGCTCAGATCCAGAATCCCAGTGGGATTAATAAAGCCAAATAAAGCCAATTTTTTTAGCCAATTGCCCTAGGATACTATGCTGCTGGTGCTGAAAGATGGAATTCTAGGGACTCCAGCTCTAAACAGCTTCCCCATCCTGACACACGCATACAACAAGGATTATGCCCTTTTCCAGGGTTCAGTAGACAACATCATCATAGCCTACACAGCAGTCACTTGGCAACGAAACATGCTTACTATAGTGGTCACAGAGGAGTGACAGGAGAGGAAGAACAAAGAGGGAGGGAGAGAAGAGCCTGGGGAGAAACTACTCAGTGTAATTCTGAGCTCTGCTGAAGTAGGACCTTCAAACGCTAGACCAAAAATGTCCCCTGCATCTTACTAACTTCAAACCCATCATCCTGCCCATCCCTTCTCCTCTGTTCCCCAAGAGAGAGGAATAAGTGGGACCTCTGCTCTTAAAGTGACAAGCAAAATGGAGATGCCCTTTCTCAGGAAGACAGCAAAACACCTGTCATTGTTTACATGACACACGGAGGGTATATCTTTAATAGAGTCATAAATATTCTCCTGTCTCGGGAGGGAGATTCAGCATTCACCACTCTCGTTGTTATGGCAGATGAGTGGTTTTCATAACTGGAAATAGCAAGTCACTGGCTTGTTGGGTCTTCTTTTTTCAGGGCCAGAAGCAATATATATTCTTTCCCAAGGATTTTTTTCTTGGCCATTGTAGGCCTCCCTTAGGCTGCTCCTTTCTTGGTTTCCCTGAGACTACAATAGTCTCTCTTTATTCTCAGTTATATAAGGAGGAGCTGATCTTTACTAAGCTCATGGGGCTGCATGACCTTGGGCAGGTAACCTAACCATGTTTGCCTCCACTGCCTTATTTATGACATAGGGAAAATAATCAGGCCCACGTCACAGGGCAATTGTGAAGATTAAGTGAGATAGTGCAAGTAAGTTCAGAACACTGTGCTTGGCATTAGAAAATGTTGGTTCTTACTATTGAAAAGGAAAATATGAGTTAAGCGTATTTTATAATAGGCATCAGGAGTTCAGATGGGGTCAGCTGAGAAGGCTCTGTGAGCTAGACCTGAGAACTCAGGTGAGAGTGATTCCTCGGCCCCACCACTTCTGCTTCCTGATCTTGTGTCTCGTTTAATACTTGCTTTGCTGCACTTTCCCTCCATCTGCTCTCTCCAAGAGGACTGATAGTAGCGGATGCCATGAGGACAGGACTGTGGCTCTAATGCCCCAAGGCCCCACGTCTTTTGCACATATTAAGTGCTCAGGAAGTGTCTGGTGGTTGATACCTATAGGAGGAAGGGGGCACCCCAAGAAGAAAAAATGGCTGATAAACACCTGGAGGTGGGAATTTATTGGGTCGGCCAAAAAGTGCCTTTGGCTTTTAAGTAAAAATAAAAGACACATTTTTCATTTTCATCAAAAACTTTATTGAACAACATAATCACCCTTTTGTTCCACTACCTTTGGCCATTTTTCAGGCAACTTCATAATTCCATCTTCCCAAAACTTTTATTTTTTGAGCAAAGAACTGGTCCAGGTGCCTTTTACAGTCTTCCAGGGAACTGAAATTTTTTCCATCAAGGGAATTTGGTAAAGACTGAAATAAGTGGAAATCCAAAGGTGCAATGTCTGGTGAATACGGCAGATGAATCAGAACTTCCCAGCCAAGCTGTAACAGTTTTTGCCTGGCTATCAAAGAAACACGCGGTCTTGCGTTATCCTGATGGAAGATCATGCGCTTTCTGTTGACTAATTCTGGACACTTTTCGTTGAGTGCTGCTTTCAGTTGGTCTAATTGGGAGCAGTACTTGTTGGAATTAATTGTTTTGTTTTCTGGAAGGAGCTCATAATAGAGGACTCCCTTCCAGTCCCATCATATACACAACATCACCACCTTTGCGTGAAGACCAGCCTTTGGGGTGGTTGGTGGTGGTTCATTTCTCTTGCCCCATGATCTCTTCCATTCCACATTATTGTACAGTATCCACTTTTTATCACCCGTCACAATTTGTTTTAAAAGCAGAACGTTTTCATTACGTTTAAGTAGAGAATCACATGCAGAAACACGGTCAAGAAAGTTTTCTTCGCTTAACTTATTTGGAACCCAAACATCAAAGTGATGAACATAACCAAGCTGGTGCAAATGATCTTCAACGCTTGATTTGGATATTTTGAGTATGTTGGCTATCTCCCGTGTGGTATAATGTTGACTGTTCTCAATTAATGTCTCGATTTGATCGCTATCAACTTCAACTGGTCTACCCAACCACGGAACATCGTCCAGCAAGAAATCTCCAGCACAAAACTTCACAAACCACTCTTGACACGTTCAATCAATCACAGCACCTTCTCCATACACTGCACAACTCTTTTTTTGCATTTCAGTTGAGTTTTTACCTTTCTTGAAATAATAAAGCATAATATGCCAAAAATGTTGCTCTTTTTTCCATCTTCAATATTAAAACAGCTACACAAAAATTCACCAATTTTGATAAGTCTTTTTTTAAATGCACGCTGATATGATAGCTATCACATACAATCTAACAAAATTGTTTCGAATGAAGTTAAAGACAACTAAATGCTCCTAGAGTCATTTTACGGAAAAAACCAAATGAACCTTTCGGCTAACCCAATACATGAAGATTCTGGCCTCTCAGGGAAATTTTCTCCCAGTCTCCCCAGCTCCCATTTTCCCATTGGTCAAGATTCAACTCACCAGAAGCAACCCCTCTCACTCTTGTAGATTTTGTCAACTGGTCCCCCAGCAGCCATTCAGAAACCAGATCCCGTGCTCCAAGGTGTTGCATTTCATTTTCTCCAGGACTCAGCCCAGGTTGGGCACTGAGCAGGAGAAAAAAGGAGGTGGAGGAAAGAACTGAAAGGGCACCAAGGAGTCCAAGGCTATACTTTGTCTTTCCTTGTCTTCTTCATTTTCCTTTTCTGAATGAATACATTATTTTTAGTTAAGTAATGCATGCATATGGTCTTAATTGTAAAAACATTCAAGCAAACAGATAAAAGTATCACTTCTCTCTCTGAACATCACTGCTATTATCAGCTTAGTGTGAATCTATTCAAATGTACATATATATATATATAAAATTTCTGATCCCCAGTTGCTTCATCTGTAAAACAATTTTTTTCTTAATTTTGCTGAAGTATAGTTGATTTACAATGTTGTGTTAATTTCTGCTGTACAGCATAGTGATTCAGTTATACATATACAAATTCTTTTTCATATTCGTTTCCACTATGGTTTATCACAGGATATTGAATATAGTTCTCTGTGTTATACAGTAGGACCTTGTTGTTCATCCATCCTACACAATAATTTGCATCTGCTAATCTCAAACTCCCAGTCCTTCCCTCTTCCCTGCCATTGGCAACCACAAGTCCGTTCTCTATATCTGTGAGTCTGTGTAAAACAATTTTTAAAATACTGAGCTCACCTATCTGTATGCTCACATATGTATGGTACATGGCATGAAGTCTGGAATGCAGTAAGTATTCAACAAATATTAGAAGCCTTCTCCTTGAGGACCATTAGCCATATGGTTCTTCATGATATATAAAAAAGCTAAATATACATATGTATTTAACCATTGAATAAAACATTCTGTTCAACTATCAGGGAAACTACTCACCTCACGCCTGCTTGAAACCACAACACAATGTAAGTTATTTGGAGCTTTGTTCAATGACTAAAGTGGTAAAAGTGTAAAGCCCAGGGACTTCCCTGGTGGTCCAGTGGGTAAGACTCTGTGCTCCCAATGCAGGGGGCCAGGATTTGATCCCTTGTCAGGGAACTAGATCCCACATGCATGCCACAACTAGGAAGCCTGCACGCCAGCAACTAAGAAGCTCACATGCCGCAATGAAGAAGCCCAAATGCCGCAACTAAGAGCCGGCACAGCCTAAATAAATAAATAAATAAATAAATAAATAAATAAATAAATGAGTATGGGAAGAAGACAGGGCTGAAAAAAGCAAGTTAGGTTGACAAATTAAAAAAAAAAAAAGGGTCAAGCCCCTTGCCTCCAAACTCTCTATTTCATGTTATTTTGATGGCAGTGAAGCTTCTCTCGAGAAGGCCTTGCCTACTGAGCAAGGAAGACACATGTTTTGCTCTCTATATTAGGTCTGTGGTGTTTGAAGTTCTGCACAGGGTCTAATAACTAGGGATTTTTCAGTAGCCTGTGAAATGTTTGAAAACTGGGAAGAAAATTTGACTTTAATATACACAAGAAAACTGAAAAGTTGAACTTAATAAGTGTTTAATTAAATGTCTACAAAATCTAACATTATGTCAGCATTTTTAATAGGTAGATTTACGTTCCTAAAAATGTTTCATTTTATTTAAAAACAATATTTTGGTTAGATTTTTCTGACTATAGAAGTATGAATACATGCTCAGAAAATCTTATAATGATTGCTGATAAATAATAAACGATTGTAAATTGGATTATAAGTGGCCAAATCATTTTAAACGCAAAAATAAGAGAAAGTCCTTTAAAAATTTTTCAACAGAGAGTAATATTGAATGTAAGAGGTGATGCTTTTTAATCACTCTGATAAGGTATATGGATAACTGCAAAAGGAAAAGTTGGCCTAGGGTTTGTCAAAGTGCTAAAACAACTCCAGGTAGACCGTATTCCTTAAACTGAAAGATGTGTTGGAAAGATCAAAAGTATTCTAAGACACGATCAGCAGAAGGTCCAATACATACATCAAAAAAAAGTTGGGGGGCTTCCCTGGTGGCGCAGTGGTTGAGAGTCCGCCTGCCGATGCAGGGGACACGGGTTCGTGCCCCGATCCCGGAAGATCCCACATGCCGCGGAGCGGCTGGGCCCGCGAGCCATGGCCGTGGAGCCTGTGTGTCCAGAGCCTGTGCTCCGCAACGGGAGAGGCCACAGCAGTGAGAGGCCCGCGTACAGCAAAAAAAAAAAAAAAAAAAAAAAAAAAAAGTTGGGCTTCCCTGGTGGCTCAGTGTTCGGGAGTCCGCCTGCCGATGCAGGGGACACGGGTTCGTGCCCCGGTCCGGGAAGATCCCACATGCCGCAGAGAGGCTGGGCCCGTGAGCCATGGCCGCTGAGCCTGCGCGTCCGGAGCCTGTGCTTCACAACGGGAGAGGCCACAGCAGTGAGAGGTCCACGTACCGGAAAAAAAAAAAAAAAAAAAAAAGTTAGATCCACACACTTAATCCTCTATACCGTCATTCAGGAACCAGTTCCAGTGTCCACAACACCAGTTCTGTGGCTTGCCCTATTTTAGTTCCTTCCCTTATGCCTGTCCTGCCAAACAAGACAATAAAATCTCCAAGGTCAGGATTCACAACCACTGTCTCTTTCTATCTCATCTTGGGACGTGTAGCAATCACTCCGAATTTACTTTTAAAACTGAAGATTAAAACAAGCAAGCACTTTTAAACAGCTCCTAAAAAAAAAAAATTCTTCCAAGTTTGTTACTAACAACATATGAAAAGAATCTGAAACTTTGAATTGTAGAACACTGCTGTGAAATTACATTTTTGTGAACATCTATTGTTTCCTTGTGCCTTGCTTGAAAATGTTTCTCCCTAGGATATTAGCATATAACAAACAAACCCTAGAGTACCTTACTTTCCTGCCTAAATGTAGTACTTAACTCTGGTTGATTTCTTAGCTAAAATTACTTACAGGAAGAAAAACTGCCTAAGTGTCTTTGATTATTATGGAATATTTGAGCCCTCGTCAAGCAGTGCCAACCGTGTTGCACAAAAAACAAAACACGCCTTGAGTGGCATTGTATTTAAATATGATGATGCTTCACAGTTTAGTTTTGATGGAGAAAATGAGAAATTATTATTCCCCAGGTGGATTTCCAACTAAGGATTAACCTTGTTCTATGGATTTCCTAACTGTGGCATTACCGCTGTGCTTTTCATAATGAAGGGAAAATCCAGCATCAAATAAGCAATTTGCAACGGTTTACATTCTCCCCCACCTGGGTGACAGGAGGAGCATCAACTATTCTAGCTATGATTTTCTGAGCTTTTGTTTCCTAAAGAGGAATTTACCTGAGCTCCTTTGGGGAAGAGATGTGTTTTCCCCAAAACCAAGTCATAATGCCCCAGACCATGACTGCAATTGTAACAACATTTCTTTTCTTTTTTTTCTTTTTTGCTATTTCTTTGCTATAAAAAAGAGTCAAGAATAGTCTCAGGGGCCTCCCTGGTGGCGCAAGTGGTTGAGAGTCCGCCTGCCGATGCAGGGGATACGGGTTCGTGCCCCGGTCTGGGAGGATCCCATATGCCGCGGAGCGGCTGGGCCCGTGAGCCATGGCCGCTGAGCCTGCGCGTCCGGAGCCTGCGCGTCCGGAGCCTGCGCTCCGCAACGGGGGAGGCCACAACAGTGAGAGGCCCGCATACCGCAAAAAAAAAAAAAAAAAAAAAAAAAGAATAGTCTCAGACTTTTGCTGGAGCACAAGAAAGAACCCACTGTACCAGGTGTAACTCCACTCATCCTCTCCCCAACCTCAAACCCCAGCAAACAACCCTCCCCCAATCAGAATGGGAATTTTCACAAAAGATGGAGAACTGAGGTGCTGTTAATTAGGTCACTGGAGTCTTTTTTAAAAACCTGGACCAAAAAGGAGAGGCTTGTTCTCTTAGCTAAGTTATTCATCCTGAGCTCATTCTTCCCAAGAATAGTCTCTCTTCATCAGCTACAAATGAATTCAAAGATCTCCCAGCCCAGCCAGACACTTGGGATGCTTGGGACTCCTCTGAGCTCGGTGGGATCCAGTCTATTCCCCACCAAGGGGATTTCTCATTCTCTTGTCCCTTGCACACCCACCAAGATTTCAAAGACTGTGTTTATTTAACAAGCAGCACTGATTACATCCAATTAATTAATTTTCCACTTCTAATTAAGCAGACACAGATACCTACCAAGCAGCATGTTTAAGCAGCGTGAGATAACCAGGGTTACCACACTACTACATGGAGTTGGTTTGACTACAGCCTCAAATACAACAATTCTGAGGTTCCTAACACATGCTGATTCAGGGTGGTTAGGCGTAGGATTCGCACTAGGTTTCCTGAAATACAGAGAGTGACTTAAGAACCCTGAGCTTGGGAGCACTGCCTCGGAGTCTTCACATAAGACCGTCCTTGGGGACTCCGTCCTGTAGAATTTATGCGAGCATTACCCCCCTCTCCCTTACAGTGGGTATTCCAGTGTCTAAACCTGTATGGATGGATATATTTCAAGATTTTATTGCCTAGCATTGTACTGGACGTTTTACAAACACAGTTTGAAATAACCATCCTAGTAACGCAATGAAGTAGATATTCAGTCATTCATTCATCCACTAATGTAACTTATAAAGGGTTTACGATGTACAGAGAACTTATAAAGGGCTTACAATGTATGGAGAACTGTGTGGGCTGCTAGGAATATAGCATTGGAAAAATCCTTTCCTGTAGGAGTTTACATTCTAGTCTGGAGATACAGACAACAAATATCTAAAGAAACAATTGTGCAAGGAAATAAACAGGATGATAGAGTAGACAGTGAAGGGAAGCACTACTTAGGTAATGTGATCAAGGCCGTTATCACTGAGGGGCCCTGACTTTTGATCTGAGACCTTAAGGTGCTAAACCTGCTTTGACAGTTGGGAAATCGAGGCTTAGAGAGGTTCAACAAAACTCAGTATCATGTATCTACTGAGATCGTGTTCAATTCTAAGCTATAGTTGTCAATCTCCAAATCTGTCTGCTTTCCACTATACCCTGTTGCCTCCCAAGGGGACCTGATAAATACCCAAATTCTGCCCTACACCAAGGCTGTTGTAGTAGAGGTTTCAGCCTTAGGCAGGCTGCAGAGAGAAGAGGATGTTGCCAAAAAGAGAGATGAAAACAAGGAATTAAAACTATTAAGCATCCTTATTTATATGTAGGATAAACCATAGCCAGTAGTAAGGGATCCATATTTAATTTTTCTTTCTTCACTTCCTTAATTCCTCCTTAAGTTTTCACCAATACCAAACTGTTCAATTTTTTTTTCTTGTGGATAGTAATGAATGGGTCCCGATTTAATCTCTAGAGACCACAGATTTTCAGAGCCTATTTTTTAAGATATGAAAGTTACATAAATACTTATGTCCTCATCAAAGTCCAGATTTCCAACCCACCCATCTCCATAAAGTAAAGAGTCATTAAAAAAAAAAAAACTCACGGGAAAAAAATGTCTTTGTAAGCTGATTGAGCAACACAGAGAATTGCCTTGATTACAAGTGACAAAGAGGTTCTCTCTTCCACATGGCCATTGCCTCTCCAAGTGACACTGAACAGGAGATAAGGTGTTTTTTTAGGACGCTTCCAAGAACAGTTTTATTGAACACAGGTTTTACTGAAGCTGAAGAACCCAGCTATCTTTGATCCCTAGAGAAAAAGTCTTCTTCCAGTAAATGAAGGGTTAATACCTGAGAAAGGGGAGCAATCAAGGCACTGCCTTCCAGGGAAAGAACAAAGCTTCAAGCTTTGAGCACAAAGGAAGGGACTAGGGTTCAATTTAAAGAGGGCAGCTCTGACGGAGAAAGTTTTTAAAGACGAGGAAGAAAACTATCAGGAAAACTTGATTGTGGCCACTCCTACTTCTCTTTAAAAATGGGACAGCTATTAATCTCACTAATGTACAAGTAGAAAAGCAATATATTTAATTTCACAGTAGCCTAAAACAGAGAAGGACCAGAAACCTGAGACTCCTGGAAGAAAATGTCACCCTGTCATGACTCCTCCATGATGGCCTGAAGTGCCCTCCCTCTTTATGGTACCCCCTTCGATATGTTATTGTTCATGATACAAGTAAGGTAGAGTTCATGGAAGTTTAGAACCTGGGCTTTGGAATCAGACAGAGGGGTCTTAGCTCTGCCACTTTACAACTGTGAGATGGGATTTTCGTGAAAGAAGAGTGGCCTCTTGTTTCTCTGAGGCCTTGACAAAGCCTACACAAAATAACTTTCTCCCCCTCAACTCACCCCCAAAAGAAGAGTAGTATTATTTTTTAATGGTAGCCAAGATCGCAAAATCAAAGACAGAGAGGGGAAGAAGAAGAGAAGGAGGAGGAGAACAGAAGGAAAACAACAAGAAAGAAAGAAAGAATGGCAGTAAATCCAGAATTGCAAGCCTTGGTAAGGAGATGTGTGGGTTGGCACTCATTTTAGCATGAGTGGCATCAGCATTTGGAAGAGACATTTGGCAAGTCTGAATATTTGCGATAACATGAGTTTTTCAGTCATATAAACCACAGAGCTTGTAAATCTGAAAGACATCTTTTCAAAGGCCCTCTTGCTGAGCAGCAGATTTGCTTTTAAAATACATGGTAGATATTGCATTTGACTTTCCAGTAACCACGCTCTGCAGGTAGGTAGCAGGTCACGGCAACCCCATCCCATGGCCAGTGATGAGTCCAGGGACGTACGCCAATTTGAGCTGAGGAGACTCAAGGAGAGTGTGGCTCAGGGCTCGTGGGCAGGAAGAGGAAGAGTTTCTTCCACACACCGGACGGTAGGTAAGGAAGCACATTCCCAGACGCTGTCTGCAGACATGATGGGAGCTGGTCTGTGGTCTGAGCAAACACTGGGAGAGTTGAAGCCAAGTGAGCCTCAGAGAAGGGGGGCCTCAAGCCCACCTACATGTGGACCTCTCACTAGGAGATATAATACATGTATGTTCAATAAATTCAGGGACTGCTTCCTATTTGTCCTGTCTTGCAAAGTGACAATGCACATTAGTGTATTAAATGCTCTGAAAAGCCCTGCAGTATAGTAACCCCTAAAATCTGCATTTTGCCGACCTAACTTTTCAGAGAAATCCCTCTCCTCATAATACCTATTAATGTGTCATAGAGCATACTTTGAGACACGCGACTGCGGAGTTTAGTAACTTTAACCTGGATCAGCAGCCCTTCCTTAAAAGCAAAAACTCTCTATCTCTAGCTATCTCTATTACTAAATCAGTACAGTCTTTCATCTGCTATTTTGAGCTGCTGTCCTCTCATATATTCCTTCATCTTTACTTTTCATACCCTTTTTGTTTCATGCACATTTGTGCCTTGCGGAGGGCTTTCAAAGGCCACGCTGAGGACGAGTTCCACTACTGAGGCGTGTACGAGTCTTTAAGGCAATTTCATATGTCTGCCTACTGTCCCCCTACTCTATTCACTTCTTCCTTTCTTATTTATATATTTTTCTTACTACTTCATTATATTCTTTGGCATACTTTCTAGCCTCTGAACTCTTTTATCCGCTAACTTGCTACTGCCTAAGTTACAGGGCTTTCTGTTTTCAGTAGGTGTCACAGACACTTATTGCTTTGTCTTTCCAGCACTGTTTCTCCCCTCCCCACGTAGTTGTAGTAGAAGGCACCATATTCTTACCTAACTCCATCCTCATCACTGCAGTTTTTAATCATCAGCCAATCACAGTCCTTCCCTGGGATTTTTCTTCCTAGAACTGACAGAGTAAGCTTCTCTGCCTGACTCTCATTCTCACTCCCCTTCCCTTTCCCTTCCCTTCCCTTCCCTTCCTTCCTTTCTCCCTCCCTCTCTCTCTCTCTCTCTCTTGCAGGTGACAGAAGTTGCAAGACATAAGTTGTTTCTACCATGAAAGACAGCCAGTCTTCATTCAGTAAGAACGGATGAAACAGACTGAAGACATCAGAGGCAGAGAAAGAGAGAAAGTTCCGTGGGTGTTCAGGTCAAGTTCTAACTGCTCCTGAATCTAGCTGCCTGTGTGCCCCTTTTCCCAATTTGCTATCCAAAGTTCCTTGAATTATCTAAAATGGCGGTCTGCAAACTAAGCACCCATGGACCAAATCCAGCTGCAGCCTATTTTTGTAAATGAAGCTTTACTGGGACACAGACACATACATTTGTCTGTTTACAGACTGTCATTGGCTGCTTTCATGCTACAACAGCTGAGTTGAGTCACCACAACAGAGAGGATATGGCCCACAAAGATGAAAATATTCATTATCTGGACCTTAAGAGAAAAAGTTTGCCAACCTCTGATCTAAAACAACTCGGTATTCCTCCAACAATTTCTCCTTTTTGCCTAAGGTAGCTCCAGTTGGCTTCTGTCAATTGTGACCGAAAAACTGTGATAAACTGGTCCTCAAATTGCCCTTGTGCTCAATACCCTCCATGCACAGCTCATGTGCCATCCAGTCCTGAGCTAAAGCCCTTTGCCCTTTTCTGTGCCTATCTTCTCTTTCTGATCGTTTATTTTTGTGCAGGGATTAGGCCATTCTATACAATGTTTTTAATCAGGGATTTACATATAGGCTTCCCCTTTATCCTTCCTTTCCACCTCAGGATATTATAAACTTTTGGTGGAGGAGGAGCTACTTCTCATTCATCTTTGGTTTTCCCTCCCCAGGTACCAGGTACAAAGTAGACACTCAGTAAACACACATTGTATATTGAAGTAAATTTCTCCTCATACCACATCCCATCCTTTCCTCCCACTCAGTTAAATCTCTTTGTAAGAGAAGCTGTCTTTTCAAATACTCCTTCATTTTGCAAAAGAAGACCAGCTTCCAGGCCAACATTAATAGGAGGACCACACCATCCAGAAAAGAATCCCCAATCAGTGAGCATTTTTAGTCTAAAACAGTCATTTCCAAAAGCATGGTCTCTGGGCAGCTGCAGCAGTCTCACCCAGGAACCCATCAGAAACACAAATCTGCAAGGTTCCACTCCAGACCTTCTGAATCAGAAACTCATGGGTGGAGCCCAGCAATCTGTGTTTTTACCAAGACCTCCAAGTCATTCTGATGCTCTAAAACAAAAGTAAGATGTCAGCAAACTTTTCTGGACAAGGAAGAGAGTAAATATTTAGGCTTTGAGGGCCAAGGAAACCAAAACTATTACATGGTACTTACATAAAAAGAGAGAACACAAACTTCCAAAAATTTTGTGATGGAATTCAAAATATAATATTTCATAGTATATATTAATAACAGAGTATAATTTTTTGTAATACAGATCTACCAATGAGAAGAATAGAATTTTTGGGGGGGATATCATTTCACTTAATTGGAGTTCAAAGTGGATGTTCCCCATCATCAAATGGATTGCAAATGTTCATCTGTAAAAATGATTCTTAGCTCATAGGAACGGGCCATGGGCCAGACGTGGCCCACAGGATGTTTTACCAACCCTTGCTCAAAATCAACGCCTGAAATTCAGAGAAGGACCAAACATTCATTACGGGGTTAGTAGAAAACCTTTAAATGAATCAGCAGTTTTCAACTGGGGAGAGGATGATTTTGCTGCCAGAGGTCATTTGGTATTGGTTGGAGACATTTTTGGTTGTCACGATTGCGGGGAGGGAGTTGCTACTGGAATCTAAAGGGCAAAAGTCAAGAATGCTACTATACATCCTACAATGCACAGGACAGGCCCCTACAACAAAGAATTATCTGGCCCAAAATGTCAATCGTGCTGAGATTGAGAAACCCTAGCACCGATAACACTTCACAGCTCACTGCAGGCCTGTGGACCCCCTTTTCACCTCCTGTCACATTCCTCAGCCTTAGAGGTAGTGCCCAATCCTATTCCTACTATAACTTCAGACTTGAACATGATACCCCTAAGTGCCTGTGCAAAGATATTTGCAAGAGGCAATGTTGTTCTTTCTGGAGTTTTCAAATTTTTATTGCTGAGGCAAATTTCATGTCAACTCTAATACTATTTAATTTCAGAGCTGTCCTTCCAGAGGGGGCTTAAAGCCTGTTTTCTTCCAGGTATAGCCTCATGCAATCAGATATTTGTTGTAAGTGGGAAAATAGAAAATAAGTTATTCAATAGGATCTTTAGCAAAAGAAAATGTCTTAGAATGTCCTAGGGTGTTGAAGACTCTATATGACAATAATAGAGAATAATGAAGCCTTTTGGTTTAGAAAACTTCTAATGATTCTGGTTGTGAAAAGTAAGCAATAATTATTGTTATCCCACCTCCCATTCCTCCCTTTAAAAATCAGAAGCTAAGACATTCATGGAGGCCCTGCTTAAATAAAAGACAAAGATACTTCCCCTTCTCCATGGTGTGGTCCAAGTCCATGATTAGGCTATAAAATCAGATTTGCTGAGTCAGATGATGGCTGGCACTCCTGGAAGTCAGTTGAAGCTAAGTGGCCTTTTGCTGGGGGTGGAGGAGAAAAAAATAGGAAAATATTGTTCTATACTTGGGAAAGGTTAGCTAATATTTAATGAGGGTTTATTACATGTCAGGCACTCTCCAGGTGTTTTGTGATATTATATTATTACAAGCCTGTGAGACAGGTACCACTATCCTCATTTTACAGACAAGGAAACTGAGGCTCAGAGAGGTGAATTAACAGGTCACACAGCCAATAGAGCCAGTATTGGAATCCAGGCATACCTGGCTTCAAACTCTTAAACATTATTGAGCCACTAAGGCTTTGTGGAACCACATCATTTAGATATAAGAAATTTATAACAAGACAGTGTCTTCTACTAACCAGTGGTTAGTGAGGATCTAAAAGTTCACAGAACATCTGGAAGTGGGTACACCCTCTCCTGATGTGCAGTGTCCCGTGATGCTGGAGAGCTTGGTAAGATTGATTTGTGTATGAGGTGTCACTCCATTTTCAAAGACAGCCTCACCAACTGCCCTTGGTGAGCCTCAGTGGACAGGGTGGGTGAGGAGGCTGCCTCCAGGAGTAATAATTGAGTTTGGGAAATTGTTCAAGTTTGTAAAAGCATATTGTATAAAATGAAAAAAAAAAACAAACAAAACAGCTTATTCTTTTTTTTTTTTTTTGCGGTACACGGGCCTCTCACTGTTGTGGCCTCTCCCGTTGCGGAGCACAGTCTCCAGATGCGCAGGCTCAGTGGCCATGGCTCACGGGCCCAGCCGCTCCGCGGCATGTGGGATCTTCCCGGACCGGGGCACGAACCCGTGTCCCCTGCATCGGCAGGCAGACTCTCAACCACTGCACCACCAGGGAAGCCCTAGCTTATTCTTTTTTATGATGCAAACCACAGAGAGTAAAACCTTCTTGGCTAGAGAACATAGAAGATAGAATAGTGACTCTCAAGGGAGAAAACTGAGTATCAAAAATCCTAGGCTAGGGCTTCCCTGGTGGCGCAGTGGTTGAGAGTCCACCTGCTGATGCAGGGGACATGGGTTTGTGCCCCGGTCCGGGAAGATTCCCACATGCTGCGGAGCGGCTGGGCTGGTGAGCCATGGCTGCTGAGCCTGCGCGCCCCCAACGGGAGAGGCCACGACAGTGAGAGGCCCGCGTACCGCAAAAAAAAAAAAAAAAATTCTAGGCTAAAGCCAAAAGAGGCATATTGGTTATAAAAAGGAGTGAAATTGTAGTGCTGATACTCTCCTGTCAGGAGGGAGAAGTCTTCCTCTACCCTGCTAGGTTCTTCTGGCTGATCTAAGAGTTAACATGAGACAGATTAAAAAGAAAAAAATCACACGAAAGTTTAATAACATACATACATGGGAGAGACCCAGGAAAAATGAGTAACTTGCCAAAATGGCCAAAACTCTTACCTTAAATACCATCTTCAGCTACAGATAAAAAAGGATGTTGGGGGTAGTGATTTGGGACTTCAAAGGGCAGGAAGGCAATTGACATGAAAATAAAAAAGCAAATGTTTGGTAAATAAATGTTTGCTGGGCTATGCAGAGACAACAAGACACAGAGTGGACTCTGATCTTAGGCTGGCCGAGAGTTTCAACCTACAAAGCTTAGCCCATAATCTCTGCAGATGTCTCTGCTGATAGCTCTATTCTGGAAGCAGCCCCTTTATCTAAACTCTTTAGGCAGCTGGGGAGAGGGTGGGAAGTAAAAAGAAAGGATTCCTGAGTCTTCTGTTTCTTGATTGTCTTCAGTTCAAAATAATTCCCATGCCAAAGAGACATTTGGGGTGTCAAATTTGCTCCCCTATACTACTTGTTGTTAGGTCACAAACACTCTCGTACAGAGAGGACAAGGAAAGACCGAAGAAAGAGACAAAACACTCTAGATTGGTAGGTGGCAGGTTTAATAAGCAAGGGAACTTACTTATTAGGCTTGTCCTGGTGGCTGACAGATGAGTAGATCTCCACCCCCATCGCCCAGAATCTTAAAAGTTTATATAGATAGGTCTTCACTGGGTTCAGTCACGTATTTCATCCAGATGATCTCCACAGCACCTTACTCTCTCAAGGCTGTGCCCTTGAAGCAGCTCCTAGTGTACTGAACAGTGGGTGGAACTTACATTCCAAGGACAGGGAGGGAGTGAGGAGCCTCCAATTGCCTGGGTCCAACTCACAGGTCAACCAGAGGTCCTGTCCTTTCAGTGACCTTCTCCAATACCCTTGCAGGAAAGAGAAATGAGAAGGAGGAGGGAAAAGAAGGGATTCTCCTAATATCTGTTCCTCAGAGGAAGCTCATACCAAATTGCAGTCCTAACTCAGAGACACATTTTCCCAGGCACAATTCAAAACAAGATCCATATGTACAAGGAAAGGGATGCACTGTAAGTCAAGTCAGCTGCCCTGTGCTCAGAGTTGGGTGCCTCCTCTCCCGCTGACTCCAATCAGTCAATCAACCAATCAATCAAAAGACCCAACCCCCAGCCCTCCTCTCCCTCACTCTACCCCAACACTCACATGTGCATACATCTTTGGGGTAACCCAAAGGGAGAACCTGAGCAGTTTCCAAGGAATTTTATCTTTCCCACATTCTGTGTTCAGAGAACAATGTCACACACGCAAAAAAAATATGTATATATAAATAGATACATACAGATGTCAGTAGGGTTACAGCAGACTTGAATGGACAGTTAGAATGTATTTGTTGTATTGGATACTGGGACCAATGACTAGTTACTTATTTTTCCAACTATGATATATTTTGTTGAAGCAGAATTTGACCAATTAAAGAAAACTTACTTTTTTTTTTAACTGAGCAGGACTGTATTTACCAGATAAGCCCTCAGCATGCAGTGTCTTATTTAATCCTTATAACAATCTGGTAAAATATTATCATCTGCATTTTACAGGAATAAAAAGAAAGGAAGGAAGGAAGAGAGGGAGGGAGGAATAAAGGAAGAAAGAAACCTGAGATTCAGAAAGAGCAAGTAGTTTGAACCTAGGAACAGGGATGCTAAATTAAAGACCTGCTTTATTCAAGGAAAAACTCCCTAAAGAGGAGACTCATCTCATCCTGGCAAGCATTATAACGTAAATAAAATTTCTTCAGCCATCTAATTAAAAAAAAAAAAGACACATAAGTGTATAAAATCATTGTGGCCTCAAAAAGTTATTCTTCAACAAGAAATACTAAAAGACAATGAAGCAATCATTATAGTTTTGGGAAGGAAAAAAATATAAATTATGATCACACAATTTTATTCCCTTCTTTTCAATTATGAACCTGACTTGGGGAAAAATTGTTATATGAAAGCTCCAAAACTATACCAGTCTTTCCCCTTTGTTTAAAAGACTGCTTGGATATATACTCCAGATGATCAAGAGTTACATCCAAATTAAAATAGTCTGGAATAATGTTATCAGTCAGGGTATAAATGACCTGGCCCAGTGGCTAGTGCAACTCCCAATAAGCATAATAGCCAATTTGTCAAAGAGACCTGAGGAGAATTCTCCCCTAAGTAAATCATACTTGATTCTACTGTCAACACTCATGAGTCTGGAAAAAAATGTGGAAAGCTAGTATGTTCAATTACAATGATATCTGGATAAAGCCTAATAGTAAAAATATTTCTTACCTTGTTATAATATAAGATAAAGACAAATATGAGATATTTCTCTGAAGAAGACCTTCTCTCAGGCAGGCTTCACATTCAGAAATACAAGTACATATTTTTACAAATGTAGAAAAACAAGGAAATACATGAAAATATCCACGTGTTCATCTTTGAGTAATGGGATGATCGGGAAATGTATTTATTGTTCCTGACTCTGTATTTTCCAAATTTTCTTTAATAAACACATAGTATTTTATGAAAAAACCTTCTAAAATATGTAAATACAAAACAAATTTTATAAAAAACAAAGATTTAGATTCTGGATTCTGCTTCCATGCTGATATTTGAATGTCTTAGTTTCAAAAAACTAAAGTGATCTCTCTAAAGAGCAGTGCAGTATTCATTTTAATAAGTGAACTTGAATCATGAACTTCAAAACACAGCAGATCTTAATTTAATTTCATTCCATTAACAAAGATAAAACAACATACCTTTAGGGGAAAACTTTTACTTAAACATGTTTCAGCTATCAGTGATAATAGAAAAGGAAATATTTATGAGTCTGAGTAAAAGAAAGAGAATTCTTTCAAGTTCTTAACGAAAGGCACTTTTGGAGGAGAATTAGCTAAAGGGAAAAAAATCACATAAAGAGTTGAAGGAAAAATAAATTATTTATCGGCTCTCCTGCAGTGCCTTCTAAACTTTAGCTATGCATGAAAAGATGCCTGATGTGAATTACATTGTAGCATATTTCCATTTAGAATTACATTGTAGGTTTCAAAACACCCTTGTTCTGTATGCATGTTACAAGTGCGAAAAGCCAGTCAGGTACAATGCTAACCTCATCGCATAAAGAGAGCTCTCTTTACAGGGTAGATGTATTCCTGGAAAGATGTATGCAAATCCAATTATATTTGAAAAGTACTTGGGAATTCGTGCTGCAAGTGAAACCTTTAGGAAACCAAGAATCCCTGGATAATATGGGGGAAAAAAAAAACCCACTAAATCATCCATCTGGCAAGCTTAAATGTTTTTCATATTTGCTTTATTCCAAAGGGACATGTTTGTACAATATGCAGGGAAACCCCTGACAAAATCTATTACTTATACTAAAGGTTAGAATTTCAATTTAAGAACAGTTGACTAGTTAGAACAATCTGAGTAGAACTAAAGCAAAACATACACCCTGCCCCGATAGAGGTAAACAATACTTCAATCTGTTTCCCATCCTAAGAATTTTCAGCATACTTGACTAATTTAAGAATGAATTTTCCCTTTATTTTAATTGATGGCATCCATAAGCCAGTTAGCACTATTAGGAGGTATATGAGTTCCAGATAGCTTTAAAAGAGTAATTATTTTCAGATCATTCATGTATTTTTAAATATTTAATCTAAAATTCAGAATATAGTTTGCCTTGTGTGTTTGACATTTTGTCAGGGAAAATACAAATGCTTCAAAACAATGATAATATCAACTGTGATTACAGCAAATTAGAATCACATCCGCAGTCTCCTCCCCTGGGGTTGTTCTGGGACCAAGACATACACAGCTCAAGAAATTAAAGTGCAATAACTAATTTGCCTTGACATTGAGCAGGAAAAGCTGGAGGTTACCTGAATCGGGAGTGCGGTTTCCTCAGTTCTGGTGGAGGACTGTCACCCCCAGGAGAAGCTGGGGAGATGCAAGGGCCCTGAAGATGCAGCTCTTAGATTGGATAGACCACCCCCCAGTTCTGCAAATCTACACCTGGAACACCCATTGGGTCCTAAGCATGACCACTGTCTTGGGGCAGATAACATGACATAAGTGGGGAAAGGACGCTGATTTTGTTATTAATAACAACAGCTACCATTATTATATCCCTTCCACTGGGGCTCTTCATAGGCTAGACCTTCTGTAGATTTTACCTCAACTGTTGTCAATAACACTGTTCCAGAGAAGGTAATACTATCTCCATTTTACTCATAGGAAAACTGGAACTAAGTTAAAGTGATTTGCCCAAAGTCACACAGGTAGTGAATGTCAGGAGGGAGCTTTTCTCAATCCATATCTGAGTCTTAAACCCAGGGTTTTTCCAGTGTGCCAAGCTTCAGATGAAGAATCAAGAATTTATGCCAATTGTGGTAGCCAGCCTCCAAGATGGCCCCAGGGATCCCAGCTATTCCTCCCTTGCATAATCTCCTCCCGCACTGCACCAGGTTGACCTCTGTGACAAGTGGCATATGGCAGAAGTGATGGTATATCCTTTTTTTTCTTATTTTTTCAATCCCAAAATCTTTAATCTTCATATTAGGTATATCACTTTTGAGATTAGGTTATAAAATGCTGTGGTTTGCCTCTTGAATTCTCTTTCTGTCTCTTTCTCTGTCTCTGCCTCTCCCTCCACCCCCCTCTCTGTCCCACCTTTCACTCTTGGAGAAGCAAACTGTCATGCTGTAAGCAATAATACGAAGAGGCCCACTGATAAGGAACTGATGCCTCTGGCCAACAGCCAGTGAGGAACCAAGGTGTGCCAACAACCATGTGAGTGAGTCGGGAAGCAGATGCTCCAGCCCCAATAACTCTTTGAGGTGCCAACCTGGACAACAGCTTGACTACAACCTCATGAGAGACAGAATCAACCAGCTAAGCTGCTCCCAATTTCCTTAACTTCAGCAGCTGTGTGACCTAATGTTTGCTGTCAAGTTGCTAAGTTTGGGGGCAATTTGTTACACACATAACTAAAGCACCACTATATGTGAACTTTCATAAAGATGATAAAATATGTAATCGGTTCCCTAGTACACTACATATGCCAAGCCTTGAGCTAAATACCATGAGAGATTTAGAAGCATAGGAATAACATGACCCCAGCCCCCAAGTAACTTTGAGCTGGAAGGAAAGAAAAAAACATATATGTAGGTAGATCACAAATATTTTTTAAAATATTTCAGTGGTTTTTCTCTTGGGCTTTTCTGTATACCATTATCTTCACCCTAGTTAGCCCAAATTATCTAACCAGATGCTTTGGGGATAGTAGGATTATTACAAAAAAAGCTAGAAAGAAACAGAAAGGGTTATAATTAAGCTTCCTAAATTCAAAATAGCATTTTTCTTGCAAGATAATTGGTTATAATCCAGACATTGTTGAGAAGGAAACAATTTTCTAAATCCTTTTAGCTCCCAAGTAACATATCAAGAGCTAGTCCTGGCATATTAAATCATAGACTTTCTTCCATGATGTACAGAATATAACTTCCTACCTAGGATGGCTACGCAGGAGCAGAAGGAAATATGACATAGGAGGAGTAAAGAAAAAGTCAACCTGTGGTGGACACTGTGGTCCCCCAGACTCCCCCTCAGAACTGAAAGACCCACCCTTCCAGATGCTGGGAGTGCTGCTGGCAGACAGCCCTCAGCTAAAGGGTCACTTTGCCCAGGCTATACCCCTTTGCAGGGCAGTTCTCATCCTTCACCTGGTAGATGCAGGGCAGTAGAAAGACTTGGCCCTCTTGCCCCAACTTAGGACAACTCTAACGAGCCATCCCTGGTTTCCCACATGCTGGCTGGGGTCACTGAGACTGCATCACAGCACAACTTCTCCCTCTGCCCAGTCAGGCTTCCTTCCTTTGCTTCCCATGAGTAGTGATCCCGAGAGGACTCCCTGATAAACCTTCTGGAAACGGATCTGTCTCTCAGCATCGGCCTTCCAGAGAACCCAAGCTGCGACATGGTCCCTTTGGGTCCAGTGGCACGTGGGTAGAAGGAGAGGGGTAGATCTGCAGGATCAGACATGTGTCCTGAACCACAAAGTCCTGGAGAGAAAGGAGCTGCTGACACACTATTGGCAGTTGGCTTCTCACACAGCTCGCTATCTGGGACCTAAGAGATCACCCTGCAGGCTGGCACTGCACCAACGCAGGGGGCCCCAACATAGTGAGGAGGATGGAGTAGGAGAGTCGGGCAAAGAGAAGATCAAGTTTGTTCTCCTGACTCTTCCTGGTTTCCAATGCTGAAGAAATGCTAAGCTGAGGGCCAACAGACCAGCCATGGGCCCCTCCAAGCTAGGTATGTGGGAAGAGACTGCTCATTCTAGGGGCCAGTTAATGGATATGCAGAGCTTCGGAGGGTCTTCAGTCCTTAGACAGCAAGGGAAAGCTAAGGCAGCAGGGAAAGGAGACAAGATCCAGGTGGAACTGGAGAAGATCAGATGCAGGTTCCACAGCAGCCATCAGCAGTGGATTGGAGCAGAATGGCCAGGGGTGGGACCAGACTAGCAAAACCCAAAGGGCTAGGTCAAGGCTGGAGAGCCCACTTTGACCCCAGTCCTCTAAGGTCACATAAACCACTCTTCCTTCCCCCACCCCCGGTTCTTTGCTACAATATTAGAAAGGAGGAGAGAAGGGAGCCTGGAGCTCTAAAGACTGATGTATTTAGCGTAGTCATCCAAGCAGAGACTCCTGTCAGCCTCAGTAAAGGTAATATGACTTCAATGGTGGTTGGAACGATCTCATGAGATGCTGTAAATAAAAATGAAAATGTACATTTGTAAAATGTATTAGGCTATCAAGATAACTAACCTCTTCTCTTTGACATTTCTGTTTTTGTAAAGTCTTTGTTTTCAAGAGGATGAAATAAATGTTTAGGATTGGAAACATATTAAATAAGACGAAACGTGCATGAGTAAGCATGTCCAATGCATTGTACAAGCTGAGAGCCAGCAGACCTGCCATGATGCCCCCACCAAGTGGGTGCTTGGTGTAGGGTAGACTGGTCAGATGAGAAGCAAGTTGAAGGCTTGAGAGAAATGAAGCAGGGTCTGTAGACATCAAGAGTGAGGGGAAGGCCAAGTCAGCTGTCCCTTGTGATTAAGAGTCTCTGAAAGAGAATATGTGAGAACTAGAGTAACCACACGTCCCAGTTTTCTTAGAAGAGTTCTGGTTTATACAGAAGATCCTCATGTTCCATCCAGTTAGTCCCTTTCATTCTCAAAAATATCCTAGGTTACATAAGAAATTACATGGTCAGCTTAATTAAAAGTTATTTATTCAGAAGGAAATTATTATATATTTAACAGTAAATTTTTCTGCTTAACTAATCTTATACTGAATAATTTGATAAAACTAAAAAACATTAAACATGACCCCTCTCATTAAAAGTGAGAGAGAGGGCATCCCTGGTGGCGCAGTGGTTGAGAGTCCACCTGCCAATGCAGGGGACACGGGTTCGTGCCCCGGTCCAGGAAGATCCCACATGCCACAGAGCGGCTGGGCCTGTGAGCCATGGCCTCTGAGCCTGCGCGTCCGGAGCCTGTGCTCCGCAACAGGAGAGGCCACAACAGTGAGAGGCCCGCATACCGCAAAAAAAAAAAAAAAAAAAGTGAGAGAGAAAGAGATGGATTGATTCTTGGCTTGGACAGTGATTACTAGATGTTTCGCTTTGTTTTGCTTTGTTGGAGGCTCAGAAGGAGACCAGGTCATCTACAGACAACACGAAGAGACCCGATTTCCTTTTCATATCTCGATTCACAGGGAGGCAATTTGCAACCCCAAACACATGCATGAAAAAATTAACCATCTTAGGCAGCCAATTAAGGGCTGAACAAGTGGCACAGGCAAGATGGCTACTGACAGTCTAAAGAGAAAGAAACCACTAGCAGTTCCAGTTGTTCTCAGGAGTGTCATGTAAGAGGTGTGGTTAGATCTCGATCTCAAAAGAGACGTAGGAGAACAGATGAATGGATAAAGAAGATGTGGTACACATATACAATGGAATACTACTCAGCCATAAAAAAGAATGAAATAATGCCATTTGCAGCAACAGGGATGGACCTAGAGATTATCATACTGAGTGAAGTAAGTCAGACAGAGAAAGACAAATATTATATGATATCACTTATATGTGGAATCTAAAACATGACACAAATGAATTTATTTACAAAACAGAAACAGTCTCAAAGACATAGAAAACAAACATATGGTTACCAAAGGGGAAGGGGGAGCAGGAATACATTAGGAGTTTGAGATTAATAAATACAAACTACTATACATAAAATAGATAAACAACAAGGTCCTACTGTATAGAACAGGGAACTATATTCACTATAGGTTATTGTAATAACCTATAATGGAAAAGAATCTGAAAAAGAATATATATATATATATATATATATATATATATATATATATATATATATATATATATATATATATATATATATAACTGAATCACTTTGTTATACACCAGAAACTAACACAACATTGTAAATCAACTATAATTCAATTTAAAAAAGAGAGAGAGAGAGAGGAGAGAAGCATCCATACAGGCAAAAACCAAACTCCCTGGGTAGTCTGCAGGCAGAGGTGGGAGGAATCAGAGGACCAGCAGAGACAGGTTTGCCAGAAGTTCAGGGTTGCTGCAAGTATCAAAGACATAACCTTAGAAGGATGGTGAGAACTGGATTAGGAAGGGGTCCAGGATGGGGAAATCTTGCCAGATTTCTGGAGAAACATAAATCCTCTGGGATTGTTGGTAGGAGAGAATTTGAAATACTGGAGTTAGTTACAAAGATGCCGACTGAGATGAGAGTAGTTGTCAAGATGGCTGGCTTTGCTGTTGTGACAATCTAATTTTTTGAGTAGGTAACAGTCTTGTGGTTAAAATGTCAAAATGTACAAAATTATATATGACTTAACAACTTCCCTACTCTTCTCCACCACCTGTTTCCTCTCCCTTTTCTTGTCTATCCTTCCAGAGATATTCTATACCATAGAAGCCAAGAATAGTCTCATTCACTCCCTCCATTTTGGTTTACATCAGTGACAGCATATTATATAAATAATTCTGACCTTGGTTTATTTTTTTCATCAAATCTTGAGGATTGTTCTATGTCAGAATATTAAAAGTTCTCAGATTTTCTATGGCCTCATAGTATTCCATTATATCATGGCTTATTAACAGTCTCCTACTAATGGAAATCCTAATCTTTTCCTATTAATAACAATGTTGGTAGTTTTGCCCTTCTACATTCACCATTGCACACCTCTAAGGACACCTGTAGGATGTTTCTAGAAGGGGAATTTCTAAAGCAAAAGATATGTGCATTTGTAATTTTGAAATATTTTGTGACATTGCCCTTCATAAAAGTTGCACCTATTGCATTCCTACCAGAGGATCTGGTTCCCCAAAGACCAGTGAACTCAGTGAGCTGTTAAACTTTTTGATTTTTGGCCAGTACTGAGAGGTGGAGATAGAGGTGAAGAATATGGCTTCCTCTATTCCTGCTATTTCCTGAGAAGTAAAGGGGGCACCTATGGCTCTCTCTACCTTTGTATTCATTGCCCCACCCCCCAGAAAGGTAAGGTCACTTATCAGATTAATAAACTTAGGAAGCACAGACTAATCATTCTCCTCTAAGCTTCTCTTCCCTGGCACAAGTTGCCCCAGAAAACTGTTCTTCTTTCCTCCATGCAGCATAGAGAGGCTGCCATATTCTGGGGGTCAGTCCATGACCTATTTGACTCTCACACTAAACTTCATCTTACAAATTAGCCCTTATCAGTAATGAGGAGGAGATTTCAGCCCCCATCTGCTATTCCCTTGTTTTATTCTTCAACTTGTTCACAGCTCAGACAGGGAAGAAGGTCAGAGACCCAAGCAGGTGGTTCTGATTTAGAGAGATGTTAACTATTTCCTAGAGGTTTACTTCTCCAATAGGAAAAACTATCAAAGACTTCAGTTGTCTACCCAGGAAGTATTTTTCCAAGTGAGGTCATCTGCCTCTGAATCACTGGGAATGTGAGAGTGGGGGAACTATGTAAAATGCAGATTCTGGGCCCAAGCCGGAATTGCTGAACTGGAATCCCTGGGTTGGGGGGGAGAGAGTGGGAGGAAGAGGTGAGGTCCAGGGGTGTTCATTTTACAACAAGCTTCCCTCGGTGAGTTTAAAGCACCGTTTAGAGAGCATTGCACTCAAGAGTTATTATGAGTCCTAAGAAAATCCTATGTAACCTATATGATTATGGTGACCAAAGCCAAGGAAAGAAGAGGGGAAAGAAAATAGGACTCAGGAGAGAAAACCTGAAATGTTAAGAACTGGCAAGTGCTAGCAAGGAATAACAGGGAAGAAGTATTCATGAGGCTCTTAAAGAAACAGAGAACTAGCTTTCTCCTATTAGGGATGGTACTTCAAAGCTGAGTGGCATCAAAGAAGAGGAATGAATGGGACAAATGAAAGCTGTGGGCTTCAATTATTTATCAGCATGGTGAAAAATGAAATTGGGGGATTCAGAGCCTTCCACATAGTCTAAATAAACTGCTCTTGCCTGGCTAGATTAACGAGTACATTGTGAGACTGGATGTTAATTAGTTGCCTTTACATTGCTCTACCTATCCACAATACAACTGAGAAGTTATTATCTCCTACTTGTTAGTTGGCTATTAACAGGGGAAAGTAACTGCTTCAGAAATTATTCCCTGGAAAGTGCTCAAGGTCTAATGTTGAGAAATGTATCTGCACACATGTGTGCATATAAGCCAGGAAATAGCCTGACATGCTGATGCTTCCTCACGCTGCCTGGGCTACAAAGCAGGCTTCAGTCTCTCTCACCTAATTGTTTACATCCATCCTTCCGAAACCAGGTATGAACCAGCTTCATGGCCAGAGAAGCCTCCATAAGGGGAGCCAAAACTTGCTGGATTGGTTAAATCACTTTAACCCAATTTAATTCATTAGTTATCTTATTAATGTCTATTTTTTACATTTATACTAGAAGGTTGTCAAGTTTTGGTGTAGTATGAAAGCATAGCCACAATTATCTGAAAAGCTAAAATATCCTTCTCCTTTCCATCTACATGTCTATGTACGGCCAAATTTTCTTTATATAATACTTCAATCAAAACAACACATTATAAAGTAATGAATAAAGAAGCAGATATGAGAATATAGCTTTATTCTACCAGGCCAGATACTGTCTAGTTTATTCATTCATTGGCACATACACTCCATGTCATGTTTCCTTGGCCAGGCAGATCCTCTCTCTGATCAGACATTAGCGGCATCACCAAATACTATAGAAAAGAAGCATTATGAGTGCAGGCAATTGGATCAAAGGAGAAAAATCATGAGAATGCATTGATACAGCTTCCAAAATACTTGACTGAATGAAATGCAAAATTAAAACTTTAAATACTTTTTAATCACTTTTCAAATTGCCAAAGGTTTTCCTTATTACTAAAGATATTATATCTAACCTGGGCAGAAATACATTCTGGCATTCTGCTCATGTGAACATTAATTTGCACATACTTTATGAAAGAATGACAGTTACAGATTTTTAAATCTAAAAACAATGCTGCAGGGCCTCAGGATTTGCGTGATTCCAGGGGTTGCTATTTACATGAAGTTGACATCAAAGTGGAGTTAACACAACTGTAGGCAGTGATCCTACATGCATACACTTTGACTCAGATATTCCAGTTGTAAGAACTTGTCCTTAGCAAGTGATTAAGGATGTGAGCAAAAACCAAAGTCCTCATCACCAGGTAGTCTATGATAGTGCAAAATGAGGAAAAACAGAAGAATCAATAGCACATGAAATAAATGGGTATATCTATACTCTGCAACCACTAAGAATCAAGGAATAGGTATATATTCAGTGACTTTTAATGACCTAGCACTAAAGCCTCATGTAGCTGAAACAGTATGTATGGGATGATACATTTTTCATTGGTAACTGTAATCAAACATAGTTGAGCATCATCATACCATAGTGGTAAAGTGCATAGCTCTGCAGTCAGATTGCCTAGTTCAAAATCAGGCTTTGACATTTATTAACCAAGGAGTCTTGCGCAAAGTTCTTTGCCTAGTGGGGATCTGGAATGCGGTTACTGCTTATACTCATGAGCATCCAGAGAGCAGAGGGAAGTCAGGAAAGGCTCCATCTTTCCACCTGCACAAGAGGCTCATGGGAGCAATATTTCTTCCAAATCTTTCCATGCCATCTGAGAGCAGTCCCAGCCAGGCCTGCTCCCAACAGCTTCCCCAGCTCCTACCTACCTGCCAGCCGCATCAACATTAAAATGCCCAGTGCATGTTTTTTAAGTTTATTTACTACTGGTAATTTAGCTTCTTTGAAGTTTAGAGTTTCTTACTTATGGATTTACTGATTTAACTATTTATTTATTTGCATTTGGGGCAAAATACCTAACCACAGATGCAAAAGTATTCCAGCAAACTATTATCAGCTGTTTTCCTTGGCACAGAAGTAGCTCCCTGAGATGTGTTAATGACAATTTGATTACATCATATATCCTGAGATCAGCAAGTGGTCCATAAAATGGCTACATGGCTAAATATGCTAACTTTCTCACTCTTTAGAGCTTCTCCCTCAGGCTGGGGTACCCTGAGTACAAGTCCTCAGCTTTGAGGTCTGTAAAGAAAATAGTTCTGGAGATCAAAACCCTCCTTCGGCATTCCTGAAGGCCTCCCTGGTCCTGGCCTTCCTCACTGGCAGTGACTGTAATCCACATCAGTGCTGTTCACGCTCCTCCCAAGCACCGGGGAGGAATGGCACTCCTCTGGCCACTGGAGGTCAGGTGCAGCCTTATCATTTGCTTTGGCCAGTGAAATGAAATAGCAATTTCCACTTTCTGGGTGGAAGGTTTAATGCCCAGTGTGAGGCTCCTCAGTGCTCCCTTCACTGTATCACAATAACTTTCAATGCAAAGTCCCAGATGGTGGAGCCACCATTAATCAAGGTCTTTGCATGAGGATGACATGGAACAGTTTCCCGTAATGGGGAAAGATGAACCACTGCTGTTTAAAGTCAGCAAACTTTTTTGGAAAAGGGCTGAATAATAAATATTTTCAACTTTGCAGGCCATATGGTTTCTATCACAGCTGCTCAGCTCTACCCTATGTAGCATGAAAGCAGCCCTAAATGATATGTAAATGCTGGTTCCAATAAAACTTTATTTGTAAACTCAGACTTTGGACCAGATTTAACCTTGAGCCATAGCTTGGCTACCTCTGTTTTTGTTTTTATAACAAAACTTTTTTTTTTTTTTTTTTTTTTTTTTTTTGCGGTATACGGGCCTCTCACTGTTGTGGTCTCCCCCGTTGCGGAGCACAGGCTCCGGACGCGCAGGCTCAGCGGCCATGGCTCACGGGCCCAGCCGCTCCGCGGCATATGGGATCCTCCCAGACCGGGGCACGAACCCGTATCCCCTGCATCGGCAGGCGGACTCTCAACCACTTGCGCCACCAGGGAGGCCCAAAACTTTTTTTTAAGTAGAAAAATTATTTCATTTTTTTCCTGCTTTATTGTGGTACAATTGGCAAGCAAAAATTGTATATACCTAAGATGTACAACAAGATGATTTGATACATATATAATGTGAAATAATGACCACAATAAAGCTAATTAACACATCTATAACCTCACATAGTTATCATGTGTGCATGTGTGTGTGTGTGTGTGGTGAGAACATGCCTGCCTCTGTTCTAAGCCATGAAAATGTTAGGCTTGTTTGTTACCCAGTATAACCTAGCCTTAACTGGCCAATAAAGCAACAATAGGTCTCCTAGGGCAGCACGCCTGAGAAACAAGTCACAGGCGGTGACACAACTTTTCACAGTGACTTAAATCATGGTAAAAAGCCTTTGAAGTAACAGTCATTTGAAGCCTAGGTGCCTAGCCAAAGCAAAAAGATACTGATGAGCTATGGGGAGGAAACAGAGAGGTATTTCTAAAGGAGAAATCAAACTTGTCCTAATAGTTGAAGAAAAATAGTTAAATCTCCTGAGGAGCTGCTGGTGCTTTTCAGAGCTACGAAGAACACCTTCCCCAGCTCCTCATATCCATGCCATACCTAACACCCGCCACAGACAAAGTCTTCCCAAGAGAAAACCTCTACAGCGTTGGTTCTCAAAATTTAGCCTGAGTCCAGATCACCTGAGAATTGGTCAAAAACCCAGATCGGTGGAGGACTCCGCCCCCAGAGTTTCTATTTCAGGAGGTCTGGGGTGGAGACCAAGTATGGGACCTTCCCGGGACAGACCCCTCCCCATATCTCTGCTTTAGCTCCTTTCTGAAGTACTCAGATAATAGTATCTGATGCACATTTCCTGAGTTGGTTTACAGATGCTAAAACTACCACCAAATGTAAGAAATTCACTACTTGATGACCATGAGCACATAGCCCCCAGACCTACTGGCACCTAAGGATTGATAAGGCTAACTCCCATGACACCACCCTGTTACCTCACCATCAACCAATCAGAGAATTGTGCACAAGCTGATCACAAACACTGGGCTGCCCCTCCCTCACCCTGCCTTTAAAAAGGCCTTCCTGGGGGCTTCCCTGGTGACGCAGTGGTTGAGAGTCCACCTGCTGATGCAGGGGACACGGGTTCGTGCCCCGGTCCAAGAAGATCCCACATGCCGCGGAGCGGCTGGGCCCGTGAGCCATGGCCACTGAGCCTGCACGTCTGGAGCCTGTGCTCTGCAACGGGAGAGGCCACAACAGTGAGAGGCCCGCGTACCGCAAAAAAAAAAAAAAAAAAAAAAAAAAGGTTTTCCTGAAACCCATCAGGGAGCTCAGGCTTTTTGAGCACTAGCTGTCCTGAGCATTTTGTACAGCGCCCCACAATAAACACTGCCTTTCCTTCACCACAACTCTGTGTCCAGAGATTGGCTTTACTGCACGTGGGCAAGCAGACCCAAGTTCGGTTTGGTAACAGAACCACTACTCTACAGGGTTAGTACCAGTTCCATCTTGAGGAAGAACAGAGAGGAACCTTCATATTCAAAAGGTCCTGCATTCTGAGTGGTGTTTTACTCATGGTTATGACCCACGGCTTCAAGGTTAAAGTGGCATAGAATTCAATCCTATCACTGCCATTCACTAGTGGGTGACCTTGGACAAGTTACTTCTCCGAGCCTGTGATCCTTCTTCAGGGAAGATATGGTAAGAATATTTACCTCCACAGAGTTGTTGAGAGTGAACATGTAAGACGAGTCAGGCTTCTAGAATGATGTGTTCTAGAAATCTCAGAAAGCGTCTCCCCTGTCTGGTGCCCCTCCATATGGCCCCCTCTCCACTGGCACCTCATGGGTCAGTAATCCAGCCTGGGCTTCCTTAGGTGGTAACTGGCTCCCCCAGAGAGAACGTGGACGCTGCCAGGCTTCTTAAAGGACAGTTGTGGAAATGGCAGGGTGCTGTATCTGCCGCATTCTATTGGCCCAACCATGTCACAAGGCCTTCCCAGGTTCAAGGGCAGGACGAAGAGGCTTGAGGGGAAGGAGCTGCCTGTGTATAAGAGAGGGAGACGAATTGCCGGCTGCCATCTTTCTAGGATGCTCATGTGGTTGAGAGGTTAAAAGGAATTAATAGAGACAAAATATTTGGCACACAGAATGGGCCAGTTCTACTCCACTAACCCTGGAGGGTCTGGTGGTGAACAAGCTCCAGAGTCACCCTTATTCTTGCCAAGATGGCAGCCGTAACCCCCTGCTGGTTTCCCTGCTTCCCCTTTTGTTTCTGTTCTCCCCACTGCGTCTGCTAGAAAAAGCAAGTCAGATAATATCACACCCCTGCTTCAGACCGTCCAGTGGCCTCCCAGATACTGAGAAAAAAGTGCACTGTTCACCCTCTCCCCGATTTTGCCTCTGCCCAGCTCTACAGCCTCGTTTCCTCTATTCTTCCCATCACTCACCCTGCTCTGGCTGCACTGGTCTCTGCAGTTCCCTGAAATGACAAGCACTTGCTTTTTCCCTTTGCACTTGCAGTTTCCCTTTTGCTGAGTAGCCTTTCTTCACAATCCAGGCTTAATCTCTTAATTCCCAGGTGTCTGCTCAAATATTTCATCAGAGAGGCCTTCCTGGCCCATGCTACCCAAAGGACATGGATCATCATTATCTAGCCACTTACTTCGTCTTACTTTTCTATCACAGTAATTATCACTACTTACATATGTATCGATTTATTTGTTATTATCTCTCCCACTGGCAACAGACCTTGTAAAAAAGAAATAACAATCCAAAAATGGAGTCATTTGCCCCCATGACAGTAAACAAAGACATATTTGCAGTCTCAATGTCTCCCAGGAACGTGACCTTTGAAGCACAGGATCTGAAATTTCCTCACCAGCCCTACTGAGGTCATCTGCATAATAAAACCCTGCTGTTCCCTTTCCTCCAGGGAAAGAAAACAATTCAGCCTGGAAGCCTGGAAGATAACCTCCAGGCTGAAAACAATTCCTTCTTTTCTTTGCTCATAACTTCCTTGCCCCACCCTCCTGCCTATAAAAACCTTCCATTTTGTGCACCTCCTTGGCTTCCCCTTCTGTTTACTAAATAGGGTGCTACCTGATTCAAGAATCCTTGAATAAAGCCAATTAGGTCTACAAACTTATTCGATTGAAATTTTAACAATCTCATGTGGTGGGCTTATTGATTCTGTCCTGTTCACCTTTGAATCCTCACCACCTAGTGACTGGCATTAGTATGAGCTCAATAAATGTCTGAGTCTGGGGCAGGAGGGAGCCTTTGAATGCAGTACCACCACCTTAGATTCAATGTTATCTAAGAGTCTAGTCAAGTCTACAGAAGAAACTTGACTACAAAAATGTGGCAATTTTCATCTGGCAGTTTCCCCCACCTCTTTGCATGGCATGATTCTTTTACAGGCATCTTTATTGTGTTGCAAATTCTGTTTCACTTAGACCCCAGGCAAGCTTGTGAGAACTGAATGTATCCTTAAAACCTACTCTTCCAGTTTCCCCAAATGCAGTGTTTCAAAGAGTACTTCTGGCCATTTGTCTTGTTTTCCCTTTTCTGTGATTAGTGATGGTCAAGATGAAAGCAATCTACTAATAAATCTTTTCAAGAGCACTTTAATTGCGATGCTCATGTTCAAATTTTTTAGCCTCAAAACAAAATGCTCAAGAGAAGTCATGTTAGATGAGCTGAAATAAGATCCAGGGCTTTGTTTTTAACAAACAACACGGTGAACAGCCAGGCAGTGGGGGAATGAAGACTTTTTGAACAAAAGAGACAGTGTAGTAAGGTTAAGAGCATGGATTTGGTATCTGGCAGAACTTGAATTCTGGCCCCAATACTTACAAGGTCTGTGGCCTTGGGAATGTTGCTTAAGCTCAGTTTTCTCACCTATAAAACAGGGATCATAATTATCTATGTCATAGGATTGTTTTAAGGCATACATGATGAGTTCATGAATAAGAAATGTTTGGTATAGTGCCTGTCAGTATTAAGGGTCTAGTTAATGTAGGCACTGCATCACTATGTTAAAACAGGACCATCTAAAACCCTAAAGCGATGTTCTCTAATACATTACATGCCTGGTGTGTGGGACAAGAGAGCTGGTTTCCAACCAGTGGATGAAAGAGAAGGCAGTAAGAGAAAAAGCTGCTAGGATCATCAGAAATGGGAAGAATATTTGAGTATGAATGAAACCGCTAAGAAAGATCCAGCTCCTCAGCCAGCCGAGCCCTGAATTGCTACCGTAAAAGGAAGTGGCAGAACTCAGTAAAATTGAGGTTTGGGGGAAGGCTCTTTTGACAGAGGAGATAACAGAGGTCCCCAGAATCTAAGATCTGCCAAAGATACACCATCCCCAACCTCTCCAGGAACCATGACCACACCCACCCACCCACCCACACACACCATCCAAAGCATTTGGAAAAGAAGAAAACTCATCAGGCAAAACTGAAGTCAGAAACTCATAGTCCCTGCAAACACAGGCCAAGCTTTAATTTTCAAAGGGAATCCAATATCTAAGCTAATTGGAAACATTAGGTCAATGACTTACGCTATAGAACCTAGCCCCAGATGAGAGGAAACAAAATGTTCTCTCATTCTTGAAACCAAAGCAAACTTCCTTATATTTCAAAAGAAAACCTTATCTAAGTGGATGGTCAAAGAAGCTGGCAATGGTACAGGAGGCCTTCTCTTTTCTACCAGTAGCTTTGCGCTCTCCAATGAGGCTATTTCTACCCAAAGTGCAAAGAGGAAAATCTCCATTTTTTTCACATTTGAGTATAAAGCAAAGCTGAAGTGCCAGATCTTGCCTTCCTTTTTAAGCTCTTGATTCACTGTAATGGTCAGCTCAGACACCCTGCAGCAAACAGGAAATGAGTAAATATTGTCAGGGTTTTAAATTGCTATCTATACATTGCTGTAGGGGGAACATCACAAGGGACTCCAGTGAAAGCAAGAACACAGCAAAGTACTTTAAACTTGGAGTCAGAAAACACCCTTTATTCTCTAGCAACACACTCAGAATTGAGCCTTAGGAAGTACACAACTCCGAATCTTCTAGGACAATCTAATTCATGTTTTATACTTTGCAATAAAGACTCTTTAGTAAGTGACTGCTATATGTTGATGAAAAATTAGTCGAACAAGATAATGGGTACCTTCTTGATGTGTCTGTAGGCTGGATAGAGGAGAACCAGGTGACTGCTTCACTCAGGAGGTGAGGCAGGACTAATGAGGGAGCAGACGTTACTCCCTTGAAAAAGTAGTTCAAGACAAAGTCCCTGATGGCCAACAGTCCAGTTATACAAAAATCCAAGCCCAGGATCTCCCTCGGCTTGCATCCCTGGCAACACCGCAATCCTACACAACTTTCATCTTTGCAGCATGTACATCTGCAGACGGTTTGCTTGGTCAGGGGGTGTGGAGGTGCCTCTCATACCCCTCTATTTGTGAGTTGGCTTTATTAATAACAGACCTATTTTTGCCAAAGAAGATGAAAGTGGGGGCTTAATGGAGAAGAAAAGGTGGCTTGGATTAAGACAGATGGATCAGTCATGGTTGTATTTGAGAGAACTACTTAAAATGTGGGTAATACATCATCTATTCCATTTATTCCTCAAAGTTATATCAAGCACCTATTGTCTGTAGGAACTAGGGTAACAGATAAGGTTGAAAAGATGGAATCAAAAATAGGAGCTTATAGTCTGGAAAAGGGAACAAGACATTTACATAAATAATTAGAAGATACAGAGTTCATAATACATGGCAGAGGAGATGTAGATGCAGATAAAGTGATTACACTAGGACCTATAAAGATGGACATACAAAAGGAAGAAGCATATGTAAATTTTGTGACTGGGAAAGCATTGTCTGCATACAGCAGATGATAGAAATGGGATTTAAAGTTAGAAAAGTAGGTTGGGGCCAGATCACATAGGTTGGGCCCTGGATGAGTTGGTTAAGGAGGGTGTACTGTATTTCTGAAACCAAGCAGGACCCTGTGGGGCTCCTGGGTACAAAAGCCTTTCTGTTTCCCTGGTTCTTGTTTGTAGGAAATAGGCTTCTTTCACCCTCCATGACCTTCCTTGAGTTCCAAAGGGTGGGTTCAAACGGTTGCTAATCAGGGAAGGGAGGGGACATGGAGACAAGGGAGGAGCAGTCAAGAAACAAGAGTGCCGCCTTGGGGCAGGGCCCTGGTCCCCCCTCAAGGGATATGCATAACAATATCTTTGAGTCGTTTTGCAGATACTGAACCCCCCCCCTCCCCCAGGTAGAAGAAGTTAACTGTACGCTGCTCACAAGCATGCTGACCCCAGACTGGCTGGAACCAGAACGTTGATGATGTTGACTCCCAATCCTCACCACCAACCAATCAGAAGAATGTCCATGAGCTGATCACGCCCTCCTTTCGAACCATTACTATAAAACTCCTCACTACCCCCTCAAGGTCGGGACACACAGTTTTGAGGACATTAGGCTGTGTGGCCCCCTTTGCCAGGCAAAGCAATAGAGCTATCCTTTTCTACTTCACCCAAAACTCTGACTCCACAAATCGATTCAGTACCAGTGCACAGAGGCCAGATTTTGGCTGTTTCTTACACATCAGAGCACCAATTAACTGTTTTGATCAAGGAGTGATATGTTCACAGCTATGTTTCTCAGCCAGTAGCATCATGTAGAGAGAAACCTCTGGGCTCTAAACTTATTTGATCAAGCATCCTATTTTTTAAAAAAGCATGCAATAGATGCATATTCATTTATAAGTTACACACATGAGCCACTGTCCTGATACATTATGTACATAGTAAAGCATACATTTAAAAATAGGAATTAAGGGGCTTCCCTGGTGGCACAGTCATTGAGAATCCGCCTGCTGATGCAGGGGACACGGGTTCGTGCCCCGGTCCGGGAAGATCCCACATGCCGCGGAGCGGCTGGGCCCGTGAGCCATGGCCGCTGAGCCTGCGCGTCCGGAGCCTGTGCTCCGCAGTGGGAGAGGCCACAGCAGTGAGAGGCCCACGTACTGCAAAAACAAACAAACAAACAAAAAAAATAGGAATTAAGAAAAAATATACAAGATAAGTAAATATGAGTGTTATCATTTTCACCCACACCTTAGTGAATTCTTTGGGTCTATGTATTCTATCTTAGAGACCACTAGGAAAGAAGGTAACTTTCCAAGCAGGTAATGGGAGCCCTTCCATTATGCACCTATGTCTTAGAGTAAAAGAGCAGATGTCCATCTTTGGGGTGAGGGAGGCTGCGGGAAAAGGCTGAAAGGGGAGGAGGCAGGAAATAGGCCCAGTGTCAGGCAGAATGAAGGGAAGGGTCAAACTATGCTACACACAGGGGATGCTGTTCAGCTCCTGTGTCCCAGACCATTTCTTGAATTCATTCTAGACTTTGCCCATGACACTAAGGACATAAAAATAACTATCTTCAAAGAGCTTATCTTTAAGCAGAGTAAATAAACATGCCTAGAGGTAGTACTGGGGCCCAGGGCAGGCCACTGTAAATTATGCCTAAATGGCATATGGATTATTTGGAATTAAAGTTACTTAAGAAACAGCTGATGCAAGAGGGACACTGACCCTCCTCTCTGTCTTCCTGAAAGCAGGAAACAAGTCTCTCCTTTGGGAGGCGCACTCCCTGCATTGGCAGAAGGACACCTTTATCACTAGAGATAGGGAATTTGGGCAGAGAAGCCTATATAAACGAGCCTGTTACTTCTTTAATTTACTACCCCAAACCCAAACTCTCTTTAGATTCTTCACTAAATGAGCACCCAAAACCTAAGTTTCTTTGTCCTGTCAATTCCTCACAAATTTATTGTTTCTTTGCCTAAAACGTACAAAAGATGCCTGCTTTGGCCTCTTCTTAGAACCCATTTTTATGAGACCTCCATGTACACAAATTAAAATTTGTTTCTTTTTCTCTTATTACTCTGTCTTGTGTCAGTTTTATTATTAGTCCAGCCACAAGAACTCAAAAAGGGTAGAGGCAGAAATTTCTCCCTCCCCAACAGTAGCAAGAGATGTGTATTAAAATGCACAAAGAGCTGAAATAATAGAGGCTAGGGTCAGCTCACTTCCCATGGCAGGGGGCAGTGGGTCAGAAAAGGGTTTTCAGAGGAAATGATTGAGCTAGACCTGGAAACATGGCTAGGCTCTCTCTTGGTAGACAGAGGTTGGCTATTCCAGGTTAAACACCAGGGGCTGAACTAAGGGGATGGTGTATGGTCCACCATTTTTGCAGCATAACATATGAGTCAAGAAAGGTAGACTCAAGCTAGATTTTAGACAGTGGAGGACTTGAATGTCAAGCCAAGGAGTCTGGGCTAGCAAGTCATGGGTGCCCATGAAGGACTTGAGGAGGAGAGGGGTAGCAAGATATCTATGTCAATAACCACACCAATTGCTACCATTTACAGGTTCTTCCTATTTACCAGTTCCTGTGCTGGTCTCTTTAGCTATATTTTATCATTGAACCTTTACAGTGACCCTCTGAGTTGGGTGTTCTCATTGTCCCCATTTTAAAGAAGAAAGAAAGAAAGAAAGAGAGAGAGAGAGAGAGAGAAAGAAAGGAAGGAAGGAAGGAAGGAAGGAAGGAAGGAAGGAAGGAAGGAAGGAAGGAAGGAAAAAAAGTCATTTAAGTTACCTGAAATCACACAACTGATTAGATGCCAGGCTGCAGTTTGGACCTGCATCTATCTGACTCCTAGCTCAGGCTCTTAACTGCACGCCCATCAAAGCATGCTGGGGCAAGTCTATGGGCCAGCAGTATAGGTGGATGGAGGGAAACACTGAGGCTGAGGAGGTGTGGATTCTACTCTGGACAGGACTTAGGACCTGAATTAGAGCAGGAAAAAGAATCAGGAGCCAGGCTGGAGTTGGAATTGACAGAACCCAGAACCAAGTACCACTGGAGGACAAGAGGAGGGAAGGGGGAAAGGGAGAACCAGAGCTGCCCCTGCGGTAAGTGTAAAGCCTGGCCTGAGGGATAAGAGTAGGCCATCAAAGAAGGAAAGTGTCTACAGGTGAGGTTTCCATGATCATCTTGTCTTCAAAGGCAAAGTGATAATGGAAAGAGCACAGGTTCTGTTAGCTTCAGGTGTACAGTAAAGTGAATCAGTTATATATATACATATATTCACTCTTTTTTGGATTCTTTTCCCATATGGGTCATTACAGAGTATTGAGTAGAGTTCCCTGCTATACTGTAGGTCCTTGTTGATTATCCACTTTAGATATAGTAGCACATATATGTCAATCCCAGTCTCCCAATTAATCCCTCCTTTCCCCTTTCCCCTCTGGTAACCATAAGTTTGTTTTCTACATCTGTGACTCTATTTCTGTTTTATAAATAGGTTCATTTGTACCCTTTTTTTTAGATTCCACATATAAGTGATATCATATGATATTTGTCTTTCTCTGTCTGACTTACTTCATTCAGTATGACAATCTCTAGGTCCATCCATGTTGCTGCAAATGGCATTATTTCATTCTTTTATGGCTGAGTAATATTCCATTATATATATATGTACCACAACTACTTTATCCATTCCTCCGCCAATGGACATTTAGGTTGCTTCCAGGCCTTGGCTATTGTGAATAGTGCTCCAATGAATATTGGGGTACATGTATCTTTTTGAACTATGGTTTTCTCCAGATATATGCCCAGGAGCGGATTGCTGGATCATATGGTAGTTCTATATTTAGTTTCTTAACACAACTTTGTAAATCAACTGTACTCCAATAAAAAATCTCTGCCAGGGTAACTAAATAAAAATTAATTACTTAATTCAGAAAAGAAAGAAAGAAAGGAAGAGCAAGAGTTCTGGAGTCCAAAGACTCTGGCTTGAACTCAAGGTCTGCCATTCACCAGCCTATGTGAGCTGGAGCATCCTTACATTCCTGACTTTCACTGTCCTCATCTGTAAACTGGGGTGATGACCCCACTCCCACAGGCTTTTGTGAGCATTAAATAAAATGATGCACAAAAAGCATTAGTCTGAGGTCTGATTTTAATGAGTCCTTAATAAATATTCATCCTTTCCCTTCTTTAAATTAAGAAATCAAAATGCTTTAATGAAGTGGGGACATGTTATTTTGTTTTATTCTTTTTTATTGAAGTATAGTTGATTTACAATACATTAGTTTCAGGTGTACAGCATAGTGATTCAAATTTTTTATAGATTATATTCCATTTAAAGTTATTACAAGATAATGCCTATATTTCCCTGTGATGTACATTATATCCTCATTGTTTGTATCCCTTACATGTTATTTTAAAAGTTGTTGGCAAAATGCTATTTAGAAAAACATCTTGAAAAGCTATTCTGGTTGTGAAAAGATGGGTTCTAGCCATGATAGGGAAGATGGAGGAGATAAAAAGTAGGTAGTTCCGCGGACTAAAGTAAAATTCATTTTACATTCCAGAAGAAAGGAGATAGTGTCTAGCTAGAAATTAACAGACATGAATTAGTCCTCAAAAAAAGGAAGAAGGGCCACTAAAATGGAGGGAGACTAGAGCCTAAGAAAAAGGGACAGGCACTGAGGCATCCCTGGTTGTGGGAAAGGCCAGGGGAGATTTATAGACCAGAAAAGTCTAATAAATGATTCAAGTTGTCTGTCTGGGCTGTGTTGTGATTCCTCCTTGGTAAAAGTCTATTACATCAGCTGTCTTGAGCTGGAGATGCTTTAGGGAAAATTTTTTAAAGGGTTTGTGGCACATTCAGGTGGATATGGGGTAAAATTGAAAGAAAAGCCAGAGGAGGTGAACCTAAGTCAAGATCAAGAATTATTCGGTGACAACAATAAACTGGAGAGAGAGGTAATAAAGAAAATGTATTCGTGAGAATATTAAGATTGGAATGGGGCTTCCACTGAATATTAAGATTGGAAGGGGGCTTCCAAAGAGCGAGAGTGCAAGCCTTTTTTTTACTTTGTTTTTAAATATTAAAAGACAGATGACCCTATAAGTCCTCAGGACTTGGATTCCTAGACAGCTAATACTTGAATTATTTATGTAAACCAGATATCAGCTGCAGCTTCTTGTCCCTCAATGAGCGAGCTGAACTTGTCATGAACTCTACTTCCTCATCGTGAGAGTCCAAAAGGCACCACCATCTTCTCTCTGTGAATTCCTAGCCTCGTTTCCTCATGGTCCCTCCATCCCTGCTCCTTTGCCAGAACTTAGCATCTCCATTCCACTCTCTCTACCAATTCCCACAAAAATGGCCACTGGAGCCAAGCATCTGTGAGTCAAATCCCTTTACCACACCGTCGTCTGTCAGATGTTCCCACCGTACATAGCCTGACACCCACAAAGGCTCCTCCTCGCTCCTTTCCTTTATAAGCTTATTAAATATTTTCTCTGTTTCCACTCTCTTGAATCCTTTTCATCTCATCTTTCCCATCTTCCAAACTTTCCACAGGAAAGAAGAGTGTCTTCATTGTTTTCTTAGAATAAATAAATCCTCCTATCTAAGTGACTCATTTTCATCACTGTTAGAAGCATTTCTAAGTGCCTAGTATCTGCCCCAGGCACATAAGATACTAAGAGAATTCTAGAACTGAGACGGCTATCTCCTGCAACCTTCTGGTATTTACAGGTAGAATTAAGTTGTGTGTGTGTGTGTGTGTGTATTCCTATCAATTTGTTACGATGACACAATCATGCTAATCCCAGACAGAAAGTAGAAGCTCCCTCCTCTTGGAGGCTTTTTGCAAAATCCCCTCCCATCTTCCCAAGAAAATTTACTCCTTCTCTCTTGTACATATACCCCCATTCTTTTATGGCAAATGTTCATTGGCATGTCTGTCTCCCCTCTAGCTAGAGTTCCCAGTAGCAGGAACTATTAATAAGATACATCTTTGAAATCCCAGTCCCTAGCATAGTTCTTCCCACCTGGAAGGTACTCAGTAAATGCCTTTTGAATGAATAAATGAACAAATGAATATCTATTTTTTACATAATCCTGGAAAGACACAACATCTCAACAGAAGTGTCTGAACAGATTCCACTGTTTCAGCTAACAGTGGAATGTCCCATTCCCTGTCTCCCAAATTTAGGGAGCTTTATTTTTCTTCTTAGTTGATTTTTCTGGGCAATGTCTTCATTCCCACCATGACAGTCAATGGTTCCTTCAGCACAGTGCTCATCCTGCTGCTAATGCAGTCATCAGCTGCCTGCCTAGGGCAGTTTTAGAGATGGCTCGAGAATGTGCTTTCCCCAAAGTATCCCCCTTCCCACCCAAACCTTCCCAAATACAAAAATACCTTTCCAACTGAGTTGGAACTGACATCGTAAGAATTTCCACTGTAAGAGTTCCAGAGGGCCACTCTTATATTTGGATGGTAAGGCCAGAGGTCACTTGCATGAGAGAGTCACCTCTGCTTAGCATGTATTAAATGCTCAGATTGGTTTGTAGACCCTTGGCAAACAGGGAACAACTACAGACAAATGATGAGCCCAAAGAGCCTTATCTGGGGAAGAACAGCATCAGGGACAAAGCCCCTATCTTGGAAGTGACCCTGACCCAGGAGCATTTTGTCAGGTCATGAGTCTCAAACTATGCCTTACAAAACAGTTCTCTGTACCTAAGACTCCACGCCTGCAGGAACAGAGCTTTGGCATTCTTTGTTCCTCCTTGTTCAAAAACCCCACCTGGAATAATTTCTGCTGAATTCATTTTTAAAACATCCAAGTCTCTGTTGTTCCTTCTGCTCTTTGTAATGAACAAGATTTCTTTATTCTGTGTGTTATCAAGGAAAGCTTCTGGCTTTGTGTCCCAAAGGTGAAGCAGATCTCACCAAACAATACTCCGTGAGGGTCCCATCTGAGCTCATTAGTAGAAAGTAAGGATGCAAAATCCAGCCGGCTTGTTTACCCTGTGTTCCATCTTTTGCCATCTCCCTGTTTTCATTTCCGTGTTTGCTCAGACTTTTCATGTTTCCCAATGTTTCTTTATTTGCTTCCAGAGTTTAAAATCAAATTGGCCTGAGACACCTTCAAGATGGCGGAGGAGTAAGACGTGGAGATCACCTTCCTCCTCACAAATACATCAGAAATATATCTGCGTGTGGAACAACTCCTACAGAACACCTACTGAATGTTGGCAGAAGACCTCAGACTTCCCAAAAGATGCCCTCAGGCGACCTACACGCAGAGGCAGGGCCAAATCCAAAGCTGAACCCCAAGAGCTAAGTGAACAAAGAAGAGAAAGGGAAATCTCTCCCAGCAGCCTCAGGAGCAGCGGATTAAATCTCCACAATCAACTTGATGTAGCCTGCATATCTGGAATACCTGAATAGACAACGAATCATCCCAAAATTGAGGCGGTGGACTTTGGGAGCAACTGTAGAATTGGGGTTTGCTTTCTGCATCTAATCTGTTTCTGGCTTTATGTTTAACTTAGTTTAGTATTTAGAGTTCATTACCTCTGGTAGATTTGTTTATTGATTTGGTTGCTCTCTTCCTTTTTTTATATATATAGATATATATACTTTTTTCCCTTTTCCTCTTTTTGTGAGTGTGTATGTGTATGCTTCTTTGTGTGATTTTGTCTGTATAGCTTTGCTTTTACTATTTTTCCTAGGGTTCTGTCTGTCCTTTTGTTTTGTTTTTTTTTTAGTATAGTTTTTAGTGTTTGTTATCATTGCTCGATTTGTTTTTTGCTTTGGTTGCTCTCTTCTTTCTTTCTTTTTCTTTTTTAATTACTTTTTAATTTTTTTATTGTTAATAATTATTTATATTTTTATCTTAATAATTTCCTTTTCTTTCTTCCTTCCTCCCTCTCTCCCTCCCTCTCACTCTCTCTCTCTCTCTCTCTCTCTCTCTCTCTGTCTCTTCCTTCCATCCTTCCTTTCCTTCTTCCTTTCTTCCTTTCTTTCTCACTTTTCTTCTGAGCCGTGTGGCTGACAGGGTCTTGGTGCTCCGGACGGGAGGCAGGCCTGTGCCTCTGAGGTGGGGGAGCCAAGTTCAGGATATTGGTCCACCAGAGACCTCCCGGCTCCACATAATATCAAATGGCAAAAGCTCTCCCAGAGATCTCCATCTCAACGCTAAGACCCAGCTCCACTCAACGACCAGCAAGTTACAGTGCTAGACACCCTACTATGCCAAACAACTAGCAAGACAGGAACACAGCCCCACACGTTAGCAAAGAGGCTGCCTAAAATCATAATAAGGTCACACACACCCCAAAACACACAACCAGATGCGATCCTGCCCAACAGGAAGGAAAGATCCAGCCTCATCCACCAGAACACAGGCACCAGTCCCCTCCACCACGAACCCTACACAACCCACTGAACAAACCTTAGCCACTGGGGGCAGACACCAAAGACAAAGGAAACTACGAAACTGCAGCCAGAGAAAAGGAGACCCCAAACACAATAAGTTAAGCAGAATGAGAAGACAGAGAAACACACAGCAGATGAAGGAGCAAGGAAAAAGCCCACCAGACCAAACAAATGAAGAGGAAATAGGCAGTCTATCTGAAAAAGAATTCAGAGTAATGAGAGTCAAGATGATCCAAAATCCTGGAAATAGAATGGAGAAAATACAAGAAACGTTTAACAATGACCTACAAGAACTAAAGAGCAAACAAACAATGATGAACAACACAATAAAAGAAATTTAAAATTCTCTAGAAGAAATCAATAGAACAAAAACTGAGGCAGAGGAACGGATAAGTGATCTGGAAGGTAAAATAGTGGAAATAGCTACCACAGAGCTGAATAAAGAAAAAAGAATGAAAGAATTGAGGACAATCTCAGAGACATCTGGGACAACATTAAATGCACCAACATTCGAATTATAGGGGTCCCAGAAGAAGAAGAGAAAAAGAAAGGGACTGAGAAAATATTTGAAGAGATTATAGTTGAATACTTCCCTAATATGGGAAAGGAAATAGTCAATCAAGGCCAGGAAGTGCAGAGAGTCCCATACAGGATAAATCCAAGGAAAAACACGCCAAGACACATATTAATCAAACTACCAAAAATTAAATACAAATAAAAAATATTAAAAGCAGCAAGGGAAAAACAACAAATTACATACAAGGTAATCCCCATAAGGTTAACAACTGATCTTTCAGCAGAAACTCTGTAAGCCAGAAGGGAGTGGCAGGACATACTTAAAGTGATGAAAGGGAAAAACCTACAACCAAGATTACTCTACCCAGAAAGGATCTCATTCAGATTCGACAGAGAAATTAAAACCTTTACAGACAAGCAAAAGCTAAGAGAATTCAGCAACACCAAACCAGGTTTACAACAATGCTAAAGGAACTTCTCTAGGCAGGAGACACAAGAGAAGGAAAATACCTACAATAGCAAACCCAAACCAATTAAGAAAATGGTAATAGGAACATACATATCAATAACTACATTAAATGTAAATGGATTAAATGCTCCAAACAAAAGACATAGGCTGGATGAATGGATACAAAAACAAGATCCGTATATATGCTGTCTACAAGAGACCCACTTCAGACCTAGGGACACATACAGACTGAAAGTAAGGGGATGGAAAAAGATATTCCATGTAAATGGAAACCAAAAGAAAGCTGGAGTAGCAATTCTCATGTCAGACAAAATAGACTTTAAAATAAAGACTATTACAAGAGACAAAGAAGGACACTACATGATGATCAAGGTATCAACCAAAGAAGAAGATACAATTCTAAATATTTATGCATCCAATGTAGGAGCACCTCAATACATAAGGCAAATGCTAACATCCATAAAGGGAAATTGACACTAGCACAATCATAGTAGGGGACTTTAACACCCCACTTTCACCAGTAGACAGATCATCCAAAATGAAAATAAGGATACACAAGCTTTAAATGATACATTAAACAAGATGGACTTAATTGATATTTATAGGACATTCCATCCAAAAACAACAGAATACACTTTCTTCTCAAGTGCTCATGGAACATTCTCCAGGATAGATCATATATTGGGTCACAAATCAAACCTTGGTAAATTTAAGAAAATTGATATCATATCAAGTATCTTTTCTGACCACAACGTTATGAGACTAGATATCAATTACAGGAAAAAGTCTGTAAAAAATACAAACACATGGAGGCTAAACAATACATTACTAAATAGCCAAAAGATCACTGAATAAATCAAAGAGGAAATCAAAGAATACCTAGAAACAAATAATAATGAAAACATGACGACCCAAAACCTATGGGATGCAGCAAAAGCAGTTCTAAGAGAGAAGTTTATAGCAATACAATCCTACCTCAAGAAAAAACAAACATCGCAAATAAACAATCTAAACTTACACTTAAAAGAACTAGAGAAAGAAGAACAAACAAAACCCA